>NC_079501.1:78570978-79186978 GCF_030052815.1 Hevea brasiliensis
ATATCATCAATGGCCTAAAAACATTTGATTATGATTTGGTGTAAAGTTTTAAAGTTTTCAAAGTTATGAGAAAAGTTTTCTTGGTATGCTAACTAGTTTGCTACTTATTTTGGTATGCTAACTGGTTTGTTACTTTTTCTGGTATGCTAACTATCTCAACTCTGTATAACATTGCAGAAAAAGACAAAATAACGGCTATTTTCTTGAAATTTGAAATTGTCACGTTCAAATGAGTTCTTAAATGGTCAGAAATGATCCAAAGCTATAAATACACTTACTCTTGGCCATTTTGCACTTAATGAAAGTCTCTGTACTGTTCCTAACCTTTTAAGATCATTAAAGCTTTCATTCAAAGTGCTCAAATTATTTTTATTGCACATCATTGGCTTACCTACTCATCTCTTCTTTATAGATTCTGTTATATTGAGTGAGATTGAGTTTTAAACACTTTCTTAACATTTATGAGAGGTCATTCAAGCACCTATTGAAGCTTGATTGTGAAAAGTGTTTGGGATAACATTTGGTAGAAGTGTGAAGCTACTTATAAAAGCTTTGGTGAGAAGATTTGTAAAGGGCTTTTGTCTCTTGCCTTTAAAACAGAAGATTAGTGGAGTGAACACTCAAAGTGGGGTCTTAGAGAGAGTGGATGTAGGCTAGTTGAGCCGAACCACTATAAAAATTCAGGGTTCAATTTTCTCAACACTTACTCTTTACATTTATGCATTTTAACTTTCTGATTGAAGTCTTTTTGCTGAGATGAAAATTGATACTGTTTGTTGTTAACTCTACTGCAAACTGAGATAATTGGTTTACTGTTGAATCTGTTGATATCTGATATAATTTGCTTACTGTTATATTTGCTGTCAACTAATATATTTTGTTTACTGCTCTGTTTGTTGTGTTGTGATTTTATTCAGATTACTGAAATTCTTACTGAATGCCAATATATTCTGTTAGATCAGTATATTGAATCCTTATGTGCCAACTTTGTATCAACTTATCAATTGAGCAGTATTGCACATATTTCACAGTAGAAAATTAAGTTGAACCAAGCTACAATTTTTCAAAGGTTTTGAGCAAGAACCGAAAAATTATTTTTAAAGTCCAATTCACTCCCCTCTTGAACATATTTTGGAACATCAATTTGGTATTAGAGCTTGTCTCTCTTGCTTGAGAATTAAACACCTTAGAGTGATCCATACACATGGCTGGTTCATCTAGAAACTCGGCTGGTATACCTACTCCCTTAGCTGAAGGTTATTCAATCACTAGACCACCAATTTTTAATGGCACAAATTACTCTTTTTGGAAAACTAGAATGAGAAACTTTATACTATCAGTTGATATTGATGCTTGGAGAATAATTAAAGATGGTCCTTATATTCCTTATAAAACTAGTGAAGGTATTGTGCAAATTCCTAAAGCTAAAGTTGAATTTAATGACAATGATTGGAAGAAAATTTCTACAAATGCCAAAGCTATTAACATTCTTCATTGTGCTCTTGATATTAATGAGTATAATTGTATTTCAGGGTGTCAAACTGCAAAAGAAATATGGGACAAACTAGAAGTCACATATGAAGAAACCGACATGATGAAAGAGTCAAAGGCAAACCTCCTCATCCATGATTATGAGTTATTTGAGATGAAACCTGGTGAAACTATTACTGAAATGAGTACCAGATTCATAGATCTTGTTAATCTTCTTAAAGCTCTTGGAAAGAGATTTGAGGAACAAGAACTCGTAAAGAAAATCTTGAGATCTCTTCCAAAGTCATGGGAAACAAAGACCACTGTTATTCAAGACACCAAGGATTTCAGAAAGTACACCTATGATGAGCTAATTGGTTCTCTCATTGCACATGAGATGATCTACAAGAAAGATGAGAAAGAAGGTGATCAAAAGAAAAAGAAAGGTATAGCCTTCATATCCGAAAATATAGATGAGAAAAAGAAGAGTGTTGCTTTCAAAGCTAGTTCAAGTGATGATTCAAGTGCTTCAAGTGATGATGATGAAGATATGGCTATGATAGTCAAGAGATTCAAAAGAGCATTTAGAAAAGGTGGAAGCAAATATAAGAAGTTCACAAAGAAATATGCTCTAAAAACTCCAAATCATTCAAGTGAAATAGTTTGTTATGAGTGTAACAAACCAGGCCACATTAAGCCAAAGTGTCCTACATTGAAGAAGAAAAACAAGTTTAGAAAGGATAAAAGAAAAAAGGCAATGGCGGCAACATGGAGTGATAGTGACTCTTCATCAAATGATGACACAAGTGACAAAGAGATTGCAAATACTTGTATGATGGCAATTGAAGAAAAAGGTGAAAGCTCGCACATTGAAGATAGTGAAAATGAGATAAATCTTGAATCTTCTAATGTTGATGAGTTAGAACTTGCATTTGTAAAGACATATGACAAATATAGATCTTTTAAAAAGAAATGCACGATTTTGATACATGAAAATTGTGCTTTAAGATCAGAAAATATTTCTTTGAGTATAGTTTTAAAGGAAAATGAATTTTACAAATCTCAAATGAAGTTATTTAAGGAAGTTAATGTTGAGCTTCAAAGATCAAAAGATGTTTGTGAACAATTTCTTGAGAAAAACAGAATTCTTGAAGTAAAAGTTGAATCTTTGACAAGAGATTTAACTAAATTTACAAAAGGAAAAGAAACACATAATGTACTTCTTGGGAATCAAAGATCCACAAATGAAAAATTTGAAATTGGTTATGATGGATTTATGAAATATGGAAAATACAAACATTATTTCGTTAAAGCTTCATCTTTTTCTCAACCAGATATTACATGCTTTTATTCTAATCATAAGGGTCATATGATTAATGCTTGTCCTATTAGGAAAGGAACCTTTAAGGTAAAGAAAGTATGGGTGCCTAAAAGAACCCTACCTAATATTACTAACATATAAGGACCCAAAGTTGCTTGGGTACCTAAGGACAGTTAACTGATTTTAGGTCTGCCTAAGGAGTATGCTGGAAATAGAACACTGATATATAGATAGTGGCTACTCTAGGCACATGACAGGAAATGAAGGCAAATTCTCCTCTCTTACTTTGAAAGAAGAAGGTTAGGTCAAATTTGGTGATAAAAGTAAAGCTAAAATTATTGGATGTGGAACTATTAGTAAAAATCCTTGCATTGAGAATGTTGCATTAGTACAAGGATTAAAATATAATCTTTTAAGTGTTAGTCAACTGTGTGATAATGGTTTTAAAGTCATTTTTACTTCTACACATTGTGAGATTCATGGAAATAATGTTATGTTTGCTGGTGCTAGAATAGATAATATTTACCTACTTGATTTAACAAGTCTTGAAGAAAATTGTGAAACATGCTTTATGACTTCGAATGATAGTGCATGGTTGTGGCATAGAAAATTAGGACATGCTAGTATGAGTACACTTGCTAAACTTTCTAGAAGAAATCTTGTTAGAGGCCTTCCAAAGTTAAGATTTGAAAAAGAGTTTCAATGCAAAGCATGTGCATTTAGTAAGCATACAAAATCATCTTTTAAATCAAAAAATATTATAACTATGTCTAGACCATTGGAGTTATTACATCTTGATCTTTTTGGTCCAATCACACCTAGAAGTCTAGGAGACAAGGCATTTACATTTGTAATTGTTGATGATTTTTCAAGATTCACATGGACTTTTTTTCTTGCTCATAAAGATGAAACCTTTGATGTATTTGAAGCTTTTTGCAAAAGAATTCAAAATGAAAAAGGCTATTGCATTACATTTTTGAGGAGTGATAATGGAAAGGAATTTGAAAATAGTTTATTTAAAAATTTTTGTTCTCAAAATAATATTTATCATACTTTTTCAGCTCCTAGAACTCCACAATAAAATGGAGTTGTTGAAAGGAAAAACAAATCTTTGCAATAAATGGCAAGAACAATGCTGAATGAAAACAGTTTACCAAAATATTTCTGGGTAGAAGCTGTAAATATAGCATGCTACATTCTGAACAGAGTTTCCATTAGAGCTATTTTAAAGAAAACTCTTTATGAACTTTGGAAAGAAAGAAAACCTAATATTGCATATTTTCATGTCTTTGGTTGCAAATGTTACATTTTGAATAACAAAGACAGCAATCTCAAGAAATTTGATGCTAAATCTTGTGAGGGAATATTTCTAGGTTATTCAACAAATAGCAAAGCATATAGCATTTTCAATAGAAAAACCTTGACCATGGAAGAATCAATGCATATACTTTTTGATGATGCTAACACTTTCTTGCAAAGGAAAGATTCTTGTGATGAAGAAATTGAGCAGATTTTAAATTCAAAGAATTCAAATAAAGATGAGCTTGATCCAAAACAACTAGTAGAGGATGATCAAAATGACAACGAAGAAGAACCTCTTTGTTCCACAAATGTTGAAATTCAAGAAGGCTCCCTACCAAATGTGGAAGAATTACAAATTGAGGAACCTCAACATCAAGACATTCCACAAGAATGGAGGTATTATAGAAATCATTCCAAAGATGACATTCTTGATAGTCCATCACAAAGAATGATGACAAGAAAGATATTTTGGTAATGTTGCTTTTGCCTCTCAATTTGAACCCAAAACATATGATGATGCTCAAAATGATGAAAATTGGCTTCTTGCTATGCAAGAGGAATTAAATCAATTTGAAAGAAATAAAGTGTGGACACTTGTTCCTAAACCTAAAAAGCATTCTATTATTGGAACTAAATGGGTATTTAGGAATAAGATAGATGAAAAAGGACATGTAATTAGAAATAAAGCTAGACTAGTAGCTCAAGGATACAACCAAGAGGAAGGTATTGATTTTGATGAAACCTTTGCTCCTGTTGCTAAAATTGAAGCTATTAGAATATTGTGTGCATTTGCACGTTTTAAGAATTTCATGCTTTATCAAATGGATGATAAAAGTGCATTCTTAAATGGATATATTGATGAAGAAGTTTATGTGGCTCAACCTCCTGGTTTTGAAGACCCTCATTTTCCAAATCATGTTTATAAGCTTACTAAAGCTCTCTATGGTTTAAAGTAAGCTCCTAAAGCATGGTATGAGAGACTTAGTAAATTTTTGCTTCAAAATGATTTTAAAAGAGGAAAAGTGGATACCACACTTTTCATTAAGAAACTAGGAAAAGACATGCTTATTGTACAAATCTATGTATATGATATTATTTTTGGTGCTACTAACCATTCCCTTTGTAAGAAATTTTCCAATATGATGAAAAGTGAATTTGAAATGAGTATGATAGGTGAACTTACTTTCTTCCTTGGATTGCAAATCAAACAAATGAAAGATGGAATTTTTATAAATCAGTCCAAGTACATAAGGGATATGCTAAAGAAATTCAAAATGGAAGATATGAAAAGCATTGGAACTCCCATGAGCTCAACAGTTAAATTAGAGAAAGATGAAAAAGGTAAGGAGATAGATAATAAACTCTATAGAGGTATGATTGGTTCTTTACTCTACTTGACAGCATCTAGACCAGACATTCATTTTAGTGTATGTTTATGTGCAAGATTTCAATCATGTCCAAAAGAATCTCATCTTGTAGCAGTTAAAAGAATTTTTAAGTACCTCATTGGCACACACAACATTGGCTTGTGGTATCCAAAATGTGAATCATTTGATCTTATTGGTTATAGTGATTCAGATTTTGCTGGTAGTAGATTGGACAGAAAAAGCACTTTTGGAACTTGTCAATTTCTAGGTCATGCATTAGTTTCATGGCACAGTAAAAAGCAAACTTCTATTGCACTTTCCACAGAAGAAGCTGAATATATTGCAGCTGGAAGTTGTGTTGCACAAATTTTGTGGATGAAACAATAGTTTGAAGATTTTGAAATTAAATTTGATCATATTCCCATAAGATGTGACAACACTAGTGCTATGAACTTGTCAAAAATTCCTGTCCAACACTCTAGAAACAAACATATTGAAATTAGACATCATTTTATTAGGGATCATGTTCAAAATGATGATATTCAAATTGAATTTGTCCCATTTGAAAAACAACTTGCTGACATTTTTACAAAGCCATTTAATGAGGAAACTTTTTGCAAAATAAGAAGAGAACTTGGTATGACTGATGCTCTTGCTTAACTTTTGATGCATACTCATGTTCCTATATGAAAATGAAGTGATATATGTTGGTTTGTGGTGTTAAAAATGTGTTCTGATATTTCTGGTGCAATTTGAAAA
Organism: Hevea brasiliensis; assembly: GCF_030052815.1. Classification (NCBI taxonomy): domain Eukaryota; kingdom Viridiplantae; phylum Streptophyta; class Magnoliopsida; order Malpighiales; family Euphorbiaceae; genus Hevea; species Hevea brasiliensis. The sequence goes on from NC_079501.1 coordinate 78,577,198, forward strand.
TTTCTGGGTCTGATATGATGTGAACAGTATTCTGCAAAATTTGATTGTAGTGTTTGCTAATTTTCTTGTTTGCTAAGTGCTTTACCACTGCTCCTAATTCTTCGTTGGCAAACTGGTAGTCAGGTATGATTGTACTGAAATTCTAAGATTATTCTTCTTTTCTGAGTGCCTATTCTGTATTTTTAAAAGACATATTACTTAAATACCCCTTTATTTAAAGCAATGTCTCATTATGTGTTTAGAGGGCAAAATAGACTTTTTATATATTAACCTCTAGCGCGGGACTCAAAAATTTGCATAACCATCAGTCTTCTCTGCTTCTCCACTGGTACACGGTATCAATCACTCTGCAAAATCTCCATTTATGTCTTTTCAAGTTTAAATTTCAAAATTTTTCCTTTTTCCGATGCATCTCTTCCCGAAATCTAATTGAATGCATCTTTTCTCCACTGTTAACCCGTTTCACTCACAACCCTCTCAACCATCATCTCCCTTCGTCTTCTTTAAAATTTCTGAAACCCATTTGCTCTAAAACAAAGCTATCGTTCCGCATTCTTCAAGACAGAAAATCCCTAAATCCTTCCTATTCATTCCCCGATATCTCTCTCAATCAGCCGAAAGAAATCATTCAAATTGATTCTCATTGGGTTAAAATTTTTCGACGCATTCTCTCTTATCATCATCGATTCGTGTTCTCTCTACAAGTATCAGGTATTGATTTCGAAACATTAGTGGATACGTGTTTTACTTTTTTTTTTTGTTTGTTTTTGCTTTCGTCTCTCACTCTTGAAATTAGTTGATGGATTTTCTTATTGTGAGTATTCACATTACACCAAGATGCACTATATGACAAAATCATGAATTTGTTGTTATTGATTCTCAAAAACTCGAATATTTCTTACTGTCAGTCCTAAAATTTTTGAATAATACATGACATTGTGTCAAAAATGTGTTAATATACTTCCAATGGTTATACGTTGATTGCTCATATTGTTCATTTTGTGAACCTAGCTTTCTCTATCTCTACTGCAACTTTTTCTGATTTGGTCATGGCACGGTCAAAAGGAAAAGGCAAAGAAAAGGTCACTACACCCTCATCATCTTCAGATTCCACCAATGCTAGTGTCCCTGCATGACCTCCTCCACAGAGTGAAGTTCCTCTGGTAATTGGAAAATCAAAGGAAAAGTCCAAGAAGAGGACCAGTGAGCCTGTCCAGGAAAAAGGTTCTAAAAAGAAAAAGACTTCAAAAGCTCTAATTGTGCTTATGGAAAGGGCCATTCATGAACCAAGGTACATTCACTGGCCTGCTTTTAATGAAGTCTCTGTTCCTTTACAGTCTCTGTTTGAATATGAAAAATGGGAAAGATTATGCTCTAATATTGAGAGAATATATGCGGATTTAGTTCAAGAATTCAACAAAAATTTGAGAGTTGATGATGCTGAAAGTGATGAATCTTTTAAGGTTAAAATGAAAGGAAAAGTTTATGAGGTGACAGTAGAAAGGTTAGCCAGAGCGCTAGGCATCCCAAACAGTGGGAATAGAATCTGTTCTCACAAAGAAGTATTTGCTGTTGGAGGGTTCTGAAGGAACGAAAGCGTGAAAAACACAAGTTTATGCCATTGAATTTAAAATTTTCACCTAGGGTCACATGCATCATGCAAGATTTATTTTTATCTATTTGATTTCAATGATAAACAACATATTAAAACTCTTTTAATATGTTTTTGGATATGTATTTGCCATTTAAGATTTTAAAATTAATCAGATTAATTTTAGAACCCTAGATTAAATAAAGAACAAACACACTAACCTCTTGATGCACTGCAGTGTATTTGCGCCTTTGAGATGCGTCTTTAGGACACTAGATGTTGTCCCTCTAGCTTGTCCACATCAAGAACACCTATGGCAGCCCTTGAACAGCTTCTAAAGCTTTTTCTATTATTTAGAAAATCAAGTTTTGCCTTTTAAGAGATTAAAGATGTAAACAGGACACTAGAAACGATTTCTAGTATTTTTAATTCAAGAGATTGATGGCTAATCTCTTTGAATTGATGTGAGATGAAGAAGAAAAGATGGAGAGCCTCAAAATGGCATGACAAAGGAGGAGTGGCTGCTGGTTGTCTTATTTTTAATTCATAACAACACTTATATAGCTAGGTCAACACATTAAACCCTTGCCACATGTCACCCTCTGATTGGTTCTAGGTTTAATTGACCCAATCACATTTTGTCAAGTGTTAAACCTATATTTAATCTTAATTTTAATCATCTTACATGATTAAAAGACATTTGGCAAGCTTATGTGTAGTGCCATGTGTCACCACCTCATGGTGCCACATGTCACCTTGTGAAATGACCAAAATGCCCCTGTGTCTTAATTTTGAGTTGTTAAACCAAAATAATTATTTCTCTTCTTCTAATCAATTTATATCAAATATAAATTAACTAATTAATCTCTATTAATTAATTTCTCATTAATTAAATTCATATTTTAACACTTTAAATATAAATTTAACTTATACTATACATCCAATAATCTAGATTTGGTTTCAAGTCATGCTAGGGACTTTGCAATCTAATTGCAAACCAAACCTATTTAATTAATCAATTAAACTCTTTAATTAATTAATTAATTAAATCATATTTAACTAGGTGATAACTTGTATATGTGTGTGACTTACTAGGCTCATCACTAATTGGCAATGGGATATGATATCAACTCTTAATATCATCAGAACTCTTTCTTACCATAAATGATTTCTCTAAATCATTTTATGCACCTCATAGACCATGGTTAACACCTAGCATAGTGTGCCATGGCCACCCAATTAGTAATAAGATTTACCTTAAATGAACCTATAATCATATGTTACCATGCACTGGAATCTTTCTGTTACAAAATCCCAACTCAAGCTGGAGTCATGGTTTATGTCAAACTCCATTTGCTATGAATATTATGTTCTCTTTTAATTCCAGTTCTTGATTAAAAAGATTTTCTCATCAGAAACTCTTTTCTGAATAAATCTATCTGTGCTAGCCAGGAACTTGAAACATCAAGAACAATTAAATGAACATAGGATTTTATCTCTATTTACTTAGAGGAACAGATTCCATCTTGATCAACGCCTACCTCCATATATAACTAGTAGGAGCCAACACATGCCCATATACCCATACACAGTACAAGTATGAAAGCAGTATCAAACTCAAACTACCTATATATAAGATAACTGTGCTATCTCAGGTCTAAAGATTATATGCACTGATATGATTTATGGTAAAACATTGACAAGAGTAAACTCCATGTGCTTATCATAAGTGTCACTGGTTTGGCCTACATATCATTTATAAGTGCCTATCATGTTTGCTATATGGCATGAGACTCACCATTCCATCTTATTTATATCTCATATAAATAACTTAGTAACAGACATGAATACAATCTTTCTGGATAAGTCATGTCCTTATTATGAAGTATCCTCGATTGTGAACCTATTTATGATACTTTGTACTAGAAATACTGTCACACATATTCTTAACAACTTAAGAATAGAATTTCTAACAAAATATCAATGGACTTTTTCTATTACACATAAATATATTATGTAAACGGAAAAGTGGAAATGCCTTTTATCAATAAAAATATGTACAAGATACATACTAAATAATATGCTCTAGGGCATACTACTAACAATCTCCCACTAGCACTAGAGCCATTCATTACAATATCTTAGACCCATCTTCTCAAGATGACGGTCTAGCTGAGTCTGTGACATAGGCTTAGTGAATGGATTAGCTGGATTTTCAGCTGATGCTATTTTCTGCATGGCTACATCGCCTTGCCCAACTATTTCTCTGATAATGTGGTAGCGCCTTTCTATGTGTTTGGATTTTTTGTGAGACCTTGGTTCCTTAGCTTGTATGACTGCTCCATTATTGTCACAGTATAGTGGAACTGTTGACTCAATGGAAGGAACTACTATAAGTTCTGTCACGAACTTCTTTATTCAAACAGCTTCCTTTGCAGCATCTGATGCAGCAATATACTCAGCTTCGGTAGTGGAATCTGCAGTCGTGCTCTATTTAGAACTCTTCCAACTGACTGCACCTCCTTTACAAATGAACACATATCCAGAGGTAAACTTTCTATCATCGATATCTGATTGGAAATCAGAATCAGTATAACCATCCAATTGCAAGTCTCCATCTCCATAGATCAAGAATAAATCCTTAGTTCTTCTCAAGTACTTAAGGATATTCTTGACAGCTATCCAGTGTTCCAAACTTGGATTGGATTGATACCTGCTAGTCAAACTAACAGCATATGCGATATCCGGCTTAGTACACAATATTGCATACATTAAACTTCCAATAGCCGAAGCATATGGAATCCTGACCATCTTATCTCTTTCTTCAGGTGTCTTTGGAGACATCTCTTTAGAAAGATGGATACCATGTCTCACTGGTAACAATCCTCTCTTGGAATCAAGCATGTTAAACCTCTTCAACACCTTTTCCAAGTATAGACTTTGGGATAAACCAATTATTCTTTTCGCTCTATCTATATAGATGCGAATCCCAAGAATATAGGTTGCCTGCCCTAAGTCTTTCATGGAGAATGTGTTTGACAACCATACCTTTACAGTTGTCAACATACCTGTGTCATTACCCATCAACAGTATGTCATCCACATATAAGACAAGGAAAGTGATAGCACTGTCACTAACCTTCTTATATACACATGGCTCATCCTCATTTTTGATAAAACCAAAGGATTTAATGGCTTCATCAAAACGGATGGTCCAACTCCTCGAAGCTTGCTTCAACCCATAAATGGATTAGTTTAGCTTGCATACCTTGGAACCATCTTGGGATTCAAAACCCCTAGGTTGTTCCATGAAAATGTTTTCTTCAATGTATCCATTGAAAAAAGCTGTTTTGACATCTATCTGCCAAATCTCATAATCTAGTATGCAACTATTGCTAATAGAATCCTAATTGATTTAAGCATGGTAACAGGCGAGAAAGTCTCCTCATAGTCGATTCCTTGCCTTTGGCGAAACCCTTTCGCTACTAGCCTTGCTGTATAGGTCTCTACCTTTCCATCAGAACCAATTTTCTTCTTGAAAACCCATTTGTTCCCTATAGGTACAATACCTTCAGGTGGGTCAACAAGATCCCAAACTTGATTCTTATACATGGAATTAATTTCAGATTTCATAGCATCAATCCATTTTGAAGAATCTTTATCTGATATAGCTTCTTCATAAGTAAGTGGATCATCTCCATGATCTACTTCTTCATGAGTAGACAACTCTTATTCTTCTTCATGAAGGAAACCATATCTCACTGGTGGGTGAGATACCCTGGTTGTTCTATGAGGAACAGTTGTAGATGTTTCATCAATGGGTATAGGTTGACTAGATGGATCTATATCCATCTGATCTGTTGATTGGTCAGAATTCACTAATTCGAACTTTATTTGCCTTCCTTTGCCCCCTTCTTGGACAAACTGTTGTTCAAGAAATGTGACATCTCTACTCACCACAACCTTTTGTGATGTAGGCAAATAAAAATAATATCCAAAACTATCTTTTGGATATCCAACAAATCGACCCTTTTCTAATCTGGTTTCCAATTTATCAGTGTTCAGCTTTTTGATATAAGCTGGACAACCCCAAATCTTAACATGCTTAAGACTTGGTTTTCTTCCATGCCATATCTCATAAGGTGTGGAAGAAACTGATTTTGATGGAATCCTATTCAGAATATACAAAGCTGATTCTAATGCAAATTCCCAAAAGGAGATTGGCATATTAGTAAAGCTCATCATACTACGTACCATATCCAATAGGGTACGATTTCTCCTTTCAAATACACCATTCAACTGTGGTGTTCTTGGAGGAGTCAGTTGGAAACAATGCCATGCTCTCTCAAGTATTCATCAAATTCAGTACTCAAATATTCTCCTCCACGATCTGATCGAAGAGCTTTAATACTCTTTCCTGTTTGATTTTCTACTTCAGATTTAAATTCTTTGAACTTTTCAAAGGATTCATGTTTGTATTTCATCAAATACAAATACCCAAACCTTGATTTATTATCAGTAAAGGTAATAAAGTAATAAAAATCGCCTTTAACCATTTCCTTAAATGGATCACATACATCACTATGTATTAGCTCCAAAATATTTTCAGCCCTTAGCCCTTGTCCAACAAAGGGTGATATAATCATTTTGCCCTGTAGGCAAGATTCACAAGTTGGAGTAGGCTCAGAGCCCAATAAGGATAAAAATCCCCATTTTCTCTAATTTTGCAATCCTATCTTCTGCAATATGACCTAATCTTAAGTGCCAAATATATTTTGAATTTTGAGTTGATTTTCATCATGGCATTGCATTCTTTTAGATTACTATACTCTGGACAGTGGAAACACTTTCCTGCTAGTAGTGGAAACACTTTCCTGCTGGTAGTGGAAACACTTTCCTCCTGGTAGTGGAAACACTTTCCATAAACCTTTGTCAACTTTGATCTTTGTTTTTCTGTTTGGCTATCTTCTTGGAAGGACCAGGAATCTGAGGTTTCTTTTTCTTATTGCCCTTCTTCTTGTTGGACTTTCCAGTAGAAGAAGATGCAATCAAAGCTACCTCTTTTCCTTTATTGCCCAGCATATTCTTTTGGGCAATAATCAGCATGTTGAGTAAACCAGCTAAGGTGCATTCCTGTTTAGTCATATGGAAATTTGTCACAAAATTCTCAAAAGACTCAGGAAGGGACTGAAGGATCAAATCCATCTGTAGTTGGAAATCCATGTTGAAGTCAAGATGTTCCAACTGCTCAATTAGCAAAATCATCTTGTGGACATGATCCCCAACATTCTGTCCCTCAAACATCTTCATGGGGAACATCTGCCTAGATATCTCATACCTAGCATTCCTACTATGCTCACCATATAACTCTTGTAGGTGAAGGAGGATCTCACTCGCACTCTGCATGTTCTCATGCTGCTTCTGTAACTCATTACTCATGGAAGCAAGCATGTAACACTTAGCTCTCATATCATGCTCCTTCCACTTGTCCAAAGTTTCATGTTCCTCTTGAGTGGCCTCTGGAGGTAAGGAACCAGGAACATTTGAATCTAGAACATATCCTATATGTTTAAGGTTCAGGACAAGTTTCAAATTTCATGGCCAATCAGAGAGATTAGGTCCTGCACCCTATTGCGATCAAGTATGCTTGCAAGGATATTGGATGGTGGTGGTTGTTCTGTACTCATTATTATCAGAAAATTAATTACAGATAATAACCAGATTAATTACTAAATGTATCAAGTAATTAACCAAAATGATTATGGTCTTTTAATCAAATTGGTCCTCTCACTAACTTAGTGAATCCTACACTTCCAAAGTAGAAAATGGAAATCCTAGTTGGATGGATTTCTAGTGGGTGATTGAATTCTTATAATTCTATTGATCATGCTCAGGTACATCCATTATTGGAATTACAATAAACTATAAGTGAGCAACTCCTTGCCCATCACATCTCATGTGAGGTTCAATCCTTTACCTAGCCCCTAATGCTCAAAATCTCAGGTACATCCATTATTGACTTATCTTGCATTAGTTAAATTGATCCCATTGAGCCAGTAATTATGCAAATAATTTTAATGTCCTCAGGTACATCTAATATTGGCCACCAAACCATTTACATATTTACAACATCTCATGCTTAAAATTATTCTTAAGAAAATCTCATAAATTAATTACATCTTATGCAACTATTTAACATTTCTTAAAATAATTGCCCCAATAGAGGGCCCATGTTATAATTACTTTAATTATAGCATTTCCAACTTAATCATTTATTTGGAAGATTTTATAGTCATCCTAATTACTATTAAAGTCTCACTTTGCACATTATCCATTTAGCATGCATATATCATATAATTGCATAAATTCCCATACATCTCATGCATTCATGGATAAGTAGTAAATATGATATGATCATGAACTTTCTAAGGGATTCAATTCTGAGCCACCAAGAATTGAATCAGGGCATTCCTAGGTGCATTTCATTCATTCATTTTACAAGAGTTGTTGAAGCAGTACATAATCAACACTTGATGTTGAATTCCTCCCACTGGTCCCACCAATGCTCTTGACCTCCTTGAACTTCTTGCAATCCAATATTACATAGTAATTCTTGGCATACCAAGGCAAATTTACAAGAACTTAAATAAATGAAATTACAACAAAAATTACTACAAACTTAATAATACACGCCCAAATAAATTAAAATAAATAAATTAATTTACAATCCCAAAGAAACATAAAAGAAATAAATCCAATCACATTAGTCTTTTATAGTCCATGATCATCCATCATGCATATCACTATTTAATAATTAAATAAAATATACATACTTAAATTAAATTGAATATATCATATTCAACTTAAAAATCCAGATTTGAATATGATTCAAATAAATTTAAAAATTCAGATTTGAATCTCATTCAAACAAATTTAAAAATTCAGATTTGAATTACATTCAAACAACCTTAAAAATTCAGATTTGAATCACATTCAAACAATTTTTAAGAAATCAGATTTGAATCACATTCAAACAATTTTTAAAAATTCAGATCTGAATATTATTCAAACAACTTTAAAAAATCAGATTTAAATACAATTCAAACAACTTTAAAAATTCAGATTTGAATCACATTCAAACAATTTTTAAAATTCAGATTTGAATCACATTCAAACAATTTTTTAAAATTCTGATTTGAATCAAAATTTAATTGTATGATTAAAATTCTAATTAAACAATTTAATTAGTCATAGGATGAGCTTTTAGATCATACAATAATTGCAAATTAAAAAGCCAAACCTTTGCACCACTCATGAAGCCAAACCATGCGCACCATTGATGGTGTTCTTCAAGCATGCCGCCACATATCCATTGCAACCAGCAATGGATAAATCATCTCATGATCAAACACACAATTAAATCATATAATCAACAATCTAAATGGTAAATATCGTGGCTCTGATACCAATTGAAGGAACGAAAGCGTGAAAAACACAAGTTTATGCCATTGAATTCAAAATTTTCACCTAGGGTCACATGCATCATGCAAGATTTATTTTTATCTATTTGATTTCAATGATAAACAACATATTAAAACTCTTTTAATATGTTTTTGATCTGTATTTGCCATTTAAGATTTTAAAATTAATCAGATTAATTTTAGAACCCTAGATTAAATCAAGAACAAACACACTAACCTCTTGATGCACTGCAGTATATTTGCGCCTTTGAGATGCTTCTTCAGGACACCAGATGTTGTCCCTCTAGCTTGTCCACATCAAGAACACCAATGGCAGCCCTTGAACAGCTTCTAAAGCTTTTTATATTATTTAGAAAATCAAGTTCTACCTTTTAAGAGATTAAAGATGTAAACAGGGCACTAGAAACGATTTCTAGTATTTTTAATTCAAGAGATTGATGGCTAATCTCTTTGAATTGATGAGAGATGAAGAAGAAAGGATGGAGAGCCTCAAAATGGCGTGAAAAAGGAAGAGTGGCTGCTGGTTGTCTTATTTTTAATTCATAACAACACTTATATAGCTAGGTCAACACATTAAACCCTTGCCACATGTCACCCTCTGATTGGTTCTAGGTTTAATTGACCCAATCACATTGTGCCAAGTGTCAAACCTAGATTTAATCTTAATTTTAATCATTTTACAGGATTAAAAGACATTTGGCAAGCTTATATGTAATGCCATGTGTCACCACCTCATGGTGCCACATGCCACCCTGTGAAATGACCAAAATGCCCTGTGTCTTAATTTTGAGTTCTTAACCCAAAATAATTATTTTTCTTCTTCTAATCAATTTATATCAAATATAAATTAACTAATTAATCTCTATTAATTAATTTCTCATTAATTAAGTTCATATTTAAACACTTTAAATATAAATTTAATTTATATTATACATCCAATAATCTAGATTTGGTTCAAGTCATGCTAGGGACTTTGCAATCTAATTGCAAACGAAACTTATTTAATTAATCAATTAAACTCTTTAATTAATTAATTAAATCATATTTAATTAGTGATAACTTGTGTATGTGTGTGACTTACTAGGCTCATCACTAATTGGCAATGAGATATGATATCAACTCTTAATATCATCAGAACTCTTTCTTACTATAAATGATTTCTCTAAATTATTTTATGCACCTCATAGACCATGGTTAACACTTAGCGTAGCATGCCATGGCCACCTAATTAGTAATAAGGTTTACCTTAAATGAACCCATAATCATATGTTACCATGTACTGGAATCTCTCTGTTATAAAATCCCAACTCAAGCTAGAGTCATGGTTTATTTCAAACTCCATTTGCTATGAATATTATGTTCTCTTTTAATTCCAGTTCTTGATTAAAAAGATTTTCTCATCAGAAACTCTTTTCTGAATAAATCTATCTGTCCTGGCCAGGAACTTGAAACATCAAGAACAATTAAATGAACATAGGATTTTATCTCTATTTACTTAGAGGAATAGATTCCATCTTGATCAACACCTACCTCCATATATAACTAGTAGGAGCCAACACATGCCCATATACCCATACACAGTACAAGTATGAAAGCAGTATCAAACTCAAACTACCTATATATAAGATAACTGTGCTATCTCAAGTCTAAAGATTATATGCACTGATATGATTTATGATAAAATATTGACAAGAGTAAACTCCATGTGCTTGTCATAAGTGTCACTGGTTCGGCCTACATATCATTTATAAGTGCCTATCATGTTTGCTATATGGCATGAGACTCACCATTCCATCTTATTTATATCTCATATAAATAACTTGGTAACAAATATGAATACAATCTTTTTGGATAAGTCATGTCCTTATTATGAAGTATCCTCGATTGTGAACCTATTTATGATACTTTGTACTAGAAATACTGTCACTCATATTCTTAACAACTTAAGAATAGAATTTCTGACAAAATATCAATAGACCTTTTCTATTACACATAAATATATTATGTAAACGGAAAAGTGGAAATGCCTTTTATTAATAAAAATATGTATAAGATACATACTAAATGATATGCTCTAGGGCATACTACTAACAAGTTCAATAAAAGAGATTTTGAGGCAGAAGTATTTAAAAGAGAAGTGAAAGATAAGACTAGTATCACCCATGCTCACCAACACATCAAAATCCTTTATAGCATATCATTTATGTGTTGAATCCTAGAACTGGTAGTCCAAACTATTTAAGCACACTTGATCTCTGCATAATTTGGCATATTGTGAATGAAATTGAGTTTAATCTTGCCTACTTTATGCTGAAACAAATTATGAAATGGAAACCACCTTACAAACTACCTTATGCCCATCTTCTTAATGGCCTATTTAGAGACTTTGGGATACCCGTGGAAACTGAGAAACTTAGAACAAATATGATCCCAATTACAAGTCTGCAGAAATATGATGATGGCAGAAAACTAAGGTTTGAACAAGGTGTTAGTTCTAAGGATAGTGCAAGTGGTGCTTTTGATGTTGAAGAAATTCTAGAAGAAGTGAATAATTCAAGGCAATTTGTTGAGATTGAATTTGGAGAAATACAGAAATTTTGATCTTTTCAAACTGTTCTTATAAATGCACTTGATTCTAAGATTGATGGAACTTTGATGTTGTTGTATAAAATTGTGGAAGAATTATTCAAAATCAAAGTTCATTTGGGTCTTTCAAGCCATTTGGAGAAACAAGTAAAAATTTCTTTGCTCTTGGTTACATTCCACAAACAAAAAAAGAAAAGGAAACAGAAAAAGAAAAAGAAGATGAAAAAGAAGAAGAGGAAGACGAAGAAAGAGAAGAGGAAGAAGAAGAAGAAAAGGAACAGAAGAAGAAGAAGAAGAAATTGAAAAAGAGGAAGAAGACTCCGATGATGGTAATGGAAAAGGAGGCAGCAAAGAAGGAAATGGACATGACATGAGTGACTCTGCTTCTGAGCCGAAACCACAGACTCCTGCTTCTGCTGCACCTGCAAAAGGAAAGGCAAAAACAGCTAAAGAGGAACAAAGAAGCAAGCAGAAAGAAGAAACTGGTAAACCATCTGGCAAAAAGGCTAAAACTGGCAAAAAGCCTACTGCAGAATCCGGTCCTATTGCTGCATCTGAATTAATTGCTGGCCCTATTGTTCCCTTAACACCTGGAATTGCAATGGCTGCTGAAATCCTTCAAATCTTGAGTGATAAACTTGTCAAGCCAAAAAAGGTGAAGATGGCTACTCCGAGACAAATCAGAAGAAGCTCTAGGCTGAAAGGATAAATCCCCATACTGGATGTTTACTGATTTTATTTTGTCTGACAGTCTGTTTCTTAGTTTGCTACTCTGTTTGCTATTTTTAGTTTTCTGGACTTTAATTAGTTTGTTATTTGTTCACTACACTTAAACTGAGTTTTGGTTTATACACATGTGCATGTTTTCTCCTATGTTCTTTTGATGCTGACAAAAAGGGGGAGAAATGAATGAGTGATCTAGTTGATATAGCTTGTGACTAATATATTGTTGATATAGCTTATGAAAATATATTGTACATATTTAGTTAGTATTTTAGTCACACTTGTCTAAAACTCCTTGTGACAAAAAATGCTTATGAATATTTCATTGAAATTATTAAGGGGGAGTTATTTGTTAATATGTGTTGATATAGGCACATACATAGGGGGAGTTATTCCCACATATACATTCATACACATACTCACACTTGTCAATTCTTACATGGTGATTCAATTGAGTTTTGTCATCATCAAAAAGGGAGAGATTGTTGACCCCATGAGCTCAAAGGAGCATAGATTTTGATGATAACAAAACTCAATTAGAATCAAACTAACCTTGTGTTAAGTGTTGTGCTTCTCAAAGAATAAAGAAAAAGACTCAAGGAATTCATGATGGATTCGTGCTTTTAAAGAAAGGACGACATTTTAAGATAACACATGACGAATCAAAGGAGATAATAGAAGAAAAGGTTACCTTCCAAAGCTGCATTGAAGATCAAATTTGAAGGTACATGTAGTATAAAAGTTAGTTTTAACTTTTAGGATTGCTTGTGAAAAGAATTGAGGAGTAGAAGCCAATGATACTTATTTTTAATCCCTCAATTATTTTCTTTTAAATATCATCAATGGCCTAAAAGCATTTGATTATGATTTGGTATAAAGTTTTAAAGTTTTCAAAGTTATGCAGAAAAGTTTTCCTAGTATGCTAACTGGTTTGCTACTTATTTTGGTATGCTAACTGGTTTGCTACTTTTTTTGGTATGCTAACTGTCTCAACTCTGCACAACATTGCAGAAAAAGATAAAATAACGGCTATTTTTTTGAAATTTGAAATTGTAACGTTCAAATGAGTTCTCAAACGGTCAGAAATGATCCAAAGCTATAAATACACTTACTCTTGGCCATTTTGCACTTAATGAAAGTCTCTCTACTGTTCCTAACCTTTTAAGATCATTAAAGCTTTCATTCAAAGTGCTCAAATTATTTTTATTGCTCATCATTGGCTTACCTACTCATCTCTTCTTTATAGATTATGATGTATTGAGTGAGATTATGTTTTAAACACTTTCTTAACATTTATGAGAGGTTATTCAAGTACCTATTGAAGCTTGATTGTGAAAAGTGTTTGGCATAACACTTGGTAGAAGTGTGAAGCTACTTGTAAAAGATTTGGTGAGAAGATTTGTAAAGGGCTTTTGTCTCTTACCTTTAAAAGAGAAGATTAGTGGAGTGAACACTCAAAGTTGGATCTTAGAGAGAGTGGATGTAGGCTAGTTAAGCCGAAACACTATAAAAATTCAGTGTTCAATTTTCTCAACCCTTACTCTTTACATTTATGCATTTTAACTTTCTGATTGAAGTTTTTTTACTGAGATGAAAATTGATACTGTTTGTTGTTAACTCTGCTGCAAACTGAGATAATTGGTTTACTGTTGAATCTGCTGATATCTGATATAATTTGCTTACTGTTATATTTGCTGTCAACTAATATATTTTGTTTACTGCTCTGTTTGTTGTGTTGTTATTTTATTCAGATTACTGAAATTCTTACTGAATGCCAATATATCCTGTTAGATCAGTATACCGAATCCTTATGTGCCAACTTTGTATCAACTTATTAATTGAGCAGTATTGCACATATTTCATAGTAGAAAATTAGGTTATACCAAGCTGCAATTTTTCAAAGGTTTTGAGCAAGATCCGAAAAATTATTTTTAAAGTCCAATTCACCCCCCCTTTTGGACATATTTTGGGATATCATGAATAGCTACCGCATGACACTTAGTCAATATTTCTCTCTCCTCTTTTATGTAAAGTGTAAAATTATTCTCTTTACGCATGAAAAATTATTCTTTCTGTAGAGAAAAAAAGGATTCAATTTACACATGGCTTGAGAGAGAAAAGAGAAATACTGACTAAGCTCTATGCTAGAACTATCTAGGTTAGCATCTAATTAAAAAACTAATAATTGGATATTAGAGGGATTTTACTGTACAAAATTTGAAAGTTGATGGAGTTTTATGTTACATTTTTAAGTTGAGGGACTGTAACGTTATAACTAGATAAGTTCAGGAACAATTGTCAAAATTTATCCGCCACAATTAACTACTTAAGTTTTTCCATTCTCAACAACGACATTTTAGAGGGTGGGTTTTCTATCATTAGGAAGGCCGATGATGCCTTCTTTTAAGCTCATATGCTAATGAATAGGGATGCAATCCAATCTAGTGAGAAGTCTCCAAGAGATGCCTCTAGTTTTTGTTTCCGCAAGTGACTCGTCCACATTTATGCAAAATAATATGCCCTCACAATTGATCCTCATTGACGTCAATGCATATCTTCTCCTGCCTGAACCCTCTATTCCATATATCTTTTCCATCTTTCTCTCTTTCCACAAATTTTCCCTAATTCATGTTCATGGTTTCTTAATAATGAGAGAGAGACCAGGCTGTTAACATCTGTCTATCACGTGACCTGCACATGATTAGTTTTTGGATTTATTTAATCAATTTAAGAAAACTTTGGGCTTTTAATGCATTTTTTTTAATCTTAACGGATTAAATGAACCAAAAAAATTAACTAGAGAATAGGCGACTATTAGACTATTTCACAAGGGCTTAAAAGAGCATTTTGCCAAAAATTAAAAAGGCTTAAATATAATGAAATTGTTGAGTTTCGTTTGTTCGTCCTAGTGGCATTCTTCACTACATCAGCTGCTTCTTATGCCTTAGCCTTCACTTGCTGACCAGCCTACACCAAATAATAAAAAAAAAGTTTTATTTTGCTTTCCAAAGGTCATATTATTGATCCCAAGAACAAAGATAAATAAATAAATAAATAAATAAAGATTATGAACCTCTTACACTGATTCCTTTGCAGATTGAGTAACATTGCTAGCCTTGCCATCATGTTGCTTGCCTTCCCTAAAACCAAACAAATTCCAAGCTCATGGTTATAAATTTGTAATACAAAATGTTAGAAATTAAACATACCAAAGCCATTGGATTAGTAGCAGAGTGATCAAATATATGTGTAACTCTACAATAATTCAAGACTTTTAACTTGTACAAGTATATTTCATTAATGTATAATGACTATTACAAGTGTTTATATACATGGTTACATGATATAAATAGGCTTAGCTAATAGTTACAAGGATAACACTAATCGTAATTAGTTACAATAAGATTATCCTTATAATATCCCCTCAATCCAAACTAGGTACTGGTCGAATTGTGAGCAACTACCATAGTGCTTGATGGCGCAACCATGATACAACTTTTGTAAACAAATTACCCACTTGATTTTTGGATGAGATATAACGAATTTGAAGCTGCTTTTTAGCAACAACATCTCTAACAAGTGGAAGTCCACTTCAATGTCCTTCGTGTGGAAAACAGGATTGATAGACCGGTAAGTGACACCCACATTATCACACCAAAGGTTTGGGCATTTAGAATAATGATAGCTAATGTCACGAAGTAATGATTGAAGCCAAATTACCTTGGTTATAGCAGCATCCACCACACGATATTCAGCTTTGTAAAGCTTTTGGCCACAATTGGTTATTTTCGTGTACACCAAGAGATAAGATTTGCACCAAGAAACACCATGTAACTAGTAACAGATTTTGGTCATCTGGATTTGTGGCCCAGTTGGCATCAGCATAAGCATTATTATTATTATTATTATTGTTTGATCAAAAGATCATTAAACCAATTGATTGAGTAGATGTTAGATATCATAATATCCATTTGATAGCTACCCAATGTTGAATAAATGCGTGCATGAATTGAGAAACACGATTAACGTATGAGACATCCAGACAAGTTAATGAAAGATATTAAAGACCACCAACTATACAGCGATATAAGGTGGGATCAGAAGCTGGTTCACCGTCATTGAGAGTAAGTTTGGTCTTGGGACAAACTGATGTTGCAATTCAATTGCATTGTGACATGTTTGCTTTTGCCATTAAGTCACTTATATATTTACTTTGAGTTAAGAGCATTTTGGAAGGCAGATTGTGGATTTCAACTCCATGAAAGTAGTCAAGCACGCTTAGGTCCTTGACCATAAACCACTGTTGAAGAGCTGTAATGACTTGTTGGACAGCAGAGGAATAATTGCCTGTAACAATAATATCGTCTACATAGATGAGATAAATAACATGAAAGCTGCCATGCTTACGATGTAATAATGAGGTGTCAAAATGAGATTGAGTAAAGTGCAGCTGGAGAAGGGCTGCTTTGAGCTTAGTGAACCACTGTTGAGGGACCTGCTTGACGCCATACAAGGACTTGTTTAGCTTACAAACATGAGTGGGTAGTGGGTGTAGCACGACTGGATTGTTGATGAGGAGTATAACGTCCTCGACGCTTACCACATCCACTTCAATTCCCTCTTTGATTATTTGAGGTAATAGCCAAATGAGTGGTTGGTGGCATAAAGAATTTAGAGTTAGTTTGTCCATTTCGAGTTAAGTTTCGAGCTTCAGTTGCTTGCTTAAAGGGCCAGTAATCAGATCCTAGACCCTTAAGAATGTCACTAACAAATGCGTCTCTTGTAATAGGTCATCATAGTACCGAAAGTTGGTCAAATATAGCCTTAGCTCTTCTCATATAGAAATTAACAGAGTTAGTTCGCTTAGACAAATGACGCAATTGTTTCTGCAGTTATTGAATCTGCATGCATGCACCAGATGCAAATATGGCGTGCAACTTTTGCCATGCCTCATGGGCAGTAGTGATTCTAATAAGCTGTGGTAAAGCATTTTTAGAAATAGAGTTAAATAACCAACTAAGAACAAGTTGATCATTCTTAAACCAAATGAGATATTTAGGATTAGGAGTGCCATCAATGAGTCTTTGGGCTAGTGGAGTTGTTGTAGTGGAAAGCTAGGTCTGCCAAAGGAGAAAATTAGTAGATGTTAGATTGATGGAGAGAAATGGGATAGCATTCGGTAAGGACGTGGGAGTAGAAACCAAGGTAATGGTTGATGAAGTAAGAAAAAGTGGCTGATCGACCATCATGTTGTTAGGCAAAGAGGCTCTGATACCATTTAGAAGTCTGTTTCTTTATTATATAATGACTGTTACAAGTGTTTATATCACAGTTACATGATAGAGATAGGCTTAGCAAATAATTACAAGGATAACACTAACCTTAACAAGTTACAACAAGATCATCATTATCAAAACCTTTATAGATAATATCCCTCCATCTTCTTTAAAACTTTTTAAAATTAAAAAGGGATTTTTTTTTCTTATTTAATTTTAAGGTTAATTACCAGAGCTTGGCCCTTAGCCTCACCAGCATGGTAGCTCATCTTCTGAGAGCTGTCTGACATTTCTTTGGTTTTGAAGAAAACAAAAACAAATCAAACCATGAGATAATTTTAATTAAGATGAAATGCTTTTAGACAAGTTCTAGTGATGATAATAACCCATTTAACTTCCATTATTTATAGTTTTTTTAATTTACTTATTATTAATTTATATATGATAATTTTATTATTACCATTAATTATAATAAATCCCACATAATTCCGACAATAAGAGTATTGATCTTTGATACAACTGAATAATTATTTTTCTTTAGAATTAACATGTGACCATATGTTTTTTGGTTAGAGATTTTTGGGCTTCTTGACCACAGAGAAATATGAGAATGCTTCTAATGCTTGACTTATTCAGTAATTCTCATGTTTGGGTCTATATATTTTTATCACATATAAATAAAGACTGAAATTAGATTATATAATTAGTAGCATAGGAAGCTCCCCAGAAATTCATGAAAAACACAGCAAGAATTTATTGAAATATAAATGAATTTGTTCCGTTCATAAGTACAAATAAATTTTCAATGGATAATCACAATACAAAAAATGTTCAATTTACAAACAAATTTAACATCCATTAAATCAGTACAAGCAAAATATATATACATATATATCCATTAATGAATAAACTGTATAACAATCATTCAATATATATTAAAATTAACTTTTTAATAATGGATCTTAATTTGAGTTTAAAATTATATAAAACAACAATTAAATTTGCTCATAATAATTAAATAGAATATTGTTATATAATAATAACAACAACGATGATGACGGTGATAATAATTAATTTTATTAAAATTAAAAAATATATGTATGAATTGAGGTTAATTTTATATTTTAAATTAATATATTTAAAAAATTTTAAATTAAATATATTTTAACTGTATAATTTATTTATAAAGTTTTATTTTTAATATTTTAAATGATATATATATATATATATATATATATATATATATATATATATATATATATATATATATTTAACTTTAATTGTGAATAAAAATTTAATATAATATGGTTATATTATTTTGCAAAAGCTTATTATTGTTATTTTTTTCTAATTATGCTTTTAGAATATATTTACAACTCAACTCAACTCAACTAAGTCTTTATCCCAAAAATTTGGAATATATTTACATCAAAATAATTAATTTATTTTTTAATTATTTTTAGGTCTAAGATTAATTAAATTAATTTAATCAATTTTATTCCATTAATTAAATTAATTAAAGGTCTGAGATAAATTAGTAGACAAATATGGGGAAGATATTAAGAAGGAATTAGTAGATGTGTAGTTAGCTAAGAGAGCAGTTAGAAGAGATTATGAGAAGTTAAAAGAGGTTACAAATAGTGGAAGTAACTTCTATTAACTGTAGAATGTGATCTTTTAAATTCTTCTAGTTACTTGCAAGAAGAACTATAAATATCAAACAAGCAGTAATGTGAACAGCCCCCACTCAACTAATCAACCAAACCAGACTCTAATAGTCTTTATCCTTTACTTTATTGTTAATTTTATCTCTCAAAGCCTTGTCATTTACTTTTTTAAGCCATTGTAATTTACTTACGAAAGACTTACACTTACTTTTTCAATCAATCAATCAAAGCTTTTTATAATTTTGAACAGACTTGCCTTCAGTTAACTGTGAGATTGACGAACCTACATTCAGTTTAGTCAGTTCCCACAACCATTTCATTCAAGAAGTCAGTTGCGCATTTAGGTGATTACTTAATATCTGGCACGCTCACAAATCACAAGCTGTTAGCCAGCTAAAGTTTTTTTCTAAGGAAACAAACTTTGGCATGCCCAGTGGGATAGAGGATCAACTTCTACAAATTTTATTATTCTTAGAAGTTTACTTCTGAGAATAAGAAACCAATATTCCCTCTCAACTCTATTATGATGCACAAAAGCTAAGAGACAATAAATTAATTAATGAAAGATGGTAAAGATAGATGATAATAACTAAGTAAATAAAAATCACTAGTTGTAAAGTGTTGTGTAAAATCTCATGAGTGCATAGATCTTGAATAAGTAATAAAATGATAAGTAGAGTATCGTTCCCATAAGGATTGTGTTGCGTACTAAACTACACAGCAATTATAATTATCTAGACGATCAAATTGTAGAGAAGTAGTAATTAAATCTAATTAAAAGAAATAAAATCTAAAGCAATGAACTAAACTTTAATATCAATTAATAAAAGCATTCCAGAGTTAGGGGGTTCACACTTCAATCAATTACATACCTAATCCAATTCATTCAATAAACGAGAATTTATTACTTTGAAGAAAATTAATTCTAAGTTATTTTAAATCCTTTCTCAATGCACTCAAGTTGTATTTTAATTAACTGAAACTTTACTTTTGTGGTGATTAAATTAATTAAAACCCATTATGTTTTTTGACTAATTATTAATTCCACTTAGAATTTCAACCTATCTCTCAATTGAGAACCCTAAGTTCAAAATTTTGTTCTTTCAATATTAATATTTACCTTTCAGTCCTTCATTTAATATTTAAAATCAATATTAAGTGGAGCTCAATAAAAAGCATGCATTACGCAAAAGATTGAATCAAATAACAAAATACCTAATTTATTAAATAAGATCAAATCAAATCAATAACGAAATTAAAAGTGCTACATCCCTAACCCTAGAATAAGAAAACTATTCACACATAGTCAGTTTTACGATCAAGTTTATAAAATAAAAGAGAAAAGACATGAGAAGAAATAGAATGAAAGAACTCAGATGGAGAATTGCAACCTTGGACTTGTGGAACTTCAGCTGGAACTCCCTCTAGCAATCTCGTAGATTTGTTTCTCCTTTTGCCTCTCTAAAAGGCGATGTGCTCTCTTGAATGTAAATTGGTTCTCTTTCCCTCAAATATTGACTTATTATATTTATATCTATTGTAAAAATTATTGTTTCAAAGTCCTAAAAGCCTTAGAAGACCTCTTAGATCTAGTGAGAAAGAAGAAAAATCGAGTTAGAATTGTTGTTTAGAGTCATTGCACAGGCCGTGCAATGTTGCATAGTAGGGCGTGCAATGTTCTGTAGCTTTGTTCTTTGAGTTTTCTTCTATCTAGAGAATTGCACGAGGTCTAGGAGGTTGCACGAGTTTATTGCATGGACTATGCAATTAGCTTCCTACAATGTTAGATTGCACGGATCGTGTTTAAGGTCACATCAAACTCATCCTTAGCTTTAAGGTCACATCAAAACACTTGATATAAGATAAAAATCAAGGAATTAGTTTGGATTAATAGGTTTTACAAAATATAATTCCAAATGCTTAAAATTGTGTACTAAATTAATTAATACAACAAATATTATCCTTAAATGTCTATATGTTTTGACAACATCATAAAGACTATATATATATATATATATATATATACATATATATAAAAGGAATCCAAACCTTTCCATGCTTTGCAATCTAAACCAAGTGTTTAAATCTTGGCAAAATTAACCAAATTTCTAAAGTTGTTAAAATTTTGTCTAATTTTGGGCAATTGAATTTTGAACTCTATTTTAAGACTTGTTTATTATTACAATAAAAAATCCAACTTTACCACATTGACCAACTCTTCCATTGTTTCATTTTGATAACATTGAACATTAAATAATGATGGGATTTTGTGCTAATGAGGAGAGAGAGTGAATGACTAAAACCATTTAATTTGACCAAATGGCTAAGAATTTTGATTCATCATGAATATTAAAATGAAGTTAAAAGTAGTTTATGCTAGTGATAAGGTTGGATTAGCCAAAAAATGAAGCAGATGAATATGTTGAAAAAAAGAGATAAAATTGTAACAAATTTTCAAAATTTGAATAAAATTTTTACACAGCTTGAAAATCTGTCCTAAAATTTAAGCGTTTGAATCAAATTGTAAAAATACAAAAAGATTTGGATTATTTTCGTGATACATATACACATATATATGTATCCTGTCCACATGATACCATGCTGACAAGGATAGTCAATAGTACAAGAGATTTACAATTAAAGAATTAAAATCAAAATGTATGAAGAAATTCACAAATGCATAAAAATTAGATTATAGAAAAAAAAAATGGCAAATGCCCACATATATATGTAAAAAAGATTTTAAACAAGATTTTTGAGCTTACAATTTTATTGTAAGACTTTTGTAAGTGTTACAGGTTTGTAGGAGTTAAAATTTTTTATAAGATCCTGGCTTGCAAAAAAGAAAGAAAATGGAGTTTTACAAGGTGCTCAGCATATGAGCTAAGAGAGAGAGAAGAGTGTTTGCAATTCAAAAGTCTCTGAGATCTACCTTGAAACTGGTTTCTTTCTCCTTTTAAAGGAGTCTTAAGTGGTTGTTTTATAATTTGGAAGGTGACTATATAGTCTGTGAGCTGGTGTTAATTAGATGCTAAACCCCACCCCCACCCCCCCCCCCCCTCTCCAACCCCTAGTTGGATGCATCTGCTTTTGGTGTTTTGGAAGCATTTGCGCTTTTAGAATTCACGTGTCATTAATGTTTTTTGGGAGTGTCTGGCAGCCGTTGTTTTTTTAGAATTCACATAAGTTAATGTTGTTTTGGTGTGTCAATAACTAACTGGTAAAAGAATAGTGGCTTTCTTTTTTGACTTTTGTATCTTTTTTTTTTTTCAGGAAGAAGGATGTGTAATAGGGGAAAAGATTCTATAGCAACCATTTTCATTTTCATCATTAAGGATGATGGGTTCTAAATCTGAATTTGCTACAAAAGCTTCAGACCTACTTTACAATAATTGTTTCATTATAGTAAAATATTCTTTTTCTATTTTTGCTACTATAAACTGGGTTAAAGCATGAGACTTCTAGGCTAGAAAATTAGAACTGGAACTTAATGAGCCTGGCAGAAGGTTTTGCTCCTTGAGCCAACTCTAAAAAGTCGGTTTTGAAATATTTTTTTTGGGACATTGAAAAAATCCCACAATTTACCTTAAACCTCCTAGTGAGGATATTGATGCCATCCTGATGATGATATTCAAAGAACCAAGTAAGGACCTATGGTTAAAAGAATTTTGTACAGAAAAGGAAAAGGGGTAAAAACCTTTTTTTCTTTTTCTAAAGGTTTGTAATGTTGCTTGAATAGGGTGAAAGTATCCTGGACTTTTGGAATGAGAAGGTCTGGAAGAGCTCCATAATAATTCCACCATTGAACGACCGTTAAGGAATTTTTGTAGGGTTGATTTTGCTATTAAAATAGAATAACCAGGAATGGCTATTCTTTTGGTTTTGAATGAGAAAGGTATTAAACCAAGCTTTTTTGTAGTCCTAATAATTATTGGATGAACAATGGTTTAATCTAGTTTTAAAATTGGTAGGAAAGAATTAGGGTTTTGAAAGATCATGTCCCTAATCTTCAGAATGAAGGATTTTTTGTATTTGGCAAGTTAAATAGATTGGGTCAGCATGGTTTTTGTCAAAAAAGAAGTGTTTGAATTTTGCTGATTCAGTGATGTCAAGGATTGCCACATAGTAATGTTGGGGTTTTGATAAATCCCATGGTTTGAAATTCCAACCTTACGGGAAAATTTTTGAAATTTCTATAGAAAGGTTTTTATGTAAAATTTGTTTTCTATAGTCAACATATTTGAAAAATGTGCTTTGAGAAAATATTCAGAAATCCTTTTTATAATTTTTGTCTAAGACAAAACAATTTGAGAATTGTTTGATAGATTTCTTTAAGAAAAGTTTTTTTGCAAAAAACTTTCTCCTTCCTCTATGGTTTTGAAATATTTACAGAGTCTGAACTTGTAAAATGTTTTGTAATGCCATCATAAGTTCTGGGGATTTAGATAGAGGTTCTATCCATTCTTATATTTGTAATTGTTTTTCTAGTGACTGGGAATTTGTAAGAGTATTTTCTTCATTTACCATGTCAATCCATTATTTTATATGCTGAGTTGAAGAAGATTGTTTTGTAGGTTTTGGATTTTCTATGGCTTTTTCTTCATTTTTACGGGGCATCAAGCTCTGTTTTGAAGAAATTCTCTAGTTTAAAAGTTTGAAATTGAATTTGTATCTCCTTTAATAAAATCAATTTCAAAATCAAAAATACAAAGGATTGCTTGCCATTTGGCAAAATCTATTTGAAGCAATGTTTTGAACATCTTTTTTTAAAACTTCTTTTACAGATTTACAATCAATGCGAAGTTAAACAAAAAAACTTTTGATTGAGTAAGTCACTTTGAAATTTTGTAACGCAAATGAAAATCGAAAGAATTTCTTTTTAATAGTTGAATGATTCTTTTGACAATCATTCTAATGTGCACAGTGGAATTGTACTATTGCTTCTCTCCCATTTTGGACTTATTTCAAACTTCCTCCATATCCTAGTTTTAAGGCATTTGTTTCAACTATCTTAGGGGCTAAAGGATCGACTAGATGTAGACAAGGAATGGTTTGGATTTGTTAATCTAGTGAACAACTCCAATATGGTCATCAGTACATGAGACAAGAGTTTTTCTTTAACCTGTCATGCAAGGGTTTTGGTAGATAGTTAATGTTTGGACAAAAACCCAAGATATAATTAAGACTACCTAAGAATCTTTGTAATTAAGTTTTGTTTAAGATTTTTTTTGGGAACTTATTTGCAAATTCTAAAGATCTCTCGATGGGGGTTATAGTTCTCTTAGTAATATAATGACCTAGGAACCTTACTTTAGTTTGGAAGACAGAAATCTTTGTTTTTAAAACAACTAATCCATTCCTTTTTACAACATAGAAAAATGTTCTTAGGTGTTTAAAATGTTGTTCAATTGATTATGAAAAGATAAGAGCATTATCAATTTAAACAATATAGAGTTTGGAATAGGGATTAAAGATTTATTCATTTTCCTTTGGAATTCTAAAAGAACATTCTTTAAAACAAATATCATAACTGTCCATTCATACTACTCAAAGGGCACCATAAAAGCATTTTTGTATATGTCTTTTAGATTAATTTGTATTTGCCAAAATCATGATTTTGAAGGAACGGAAGCGTGAAAAACACAAGTTTATACCATTGAATTGAAAAGTTTTCACCTAGGGTCACATGCATCATGCAAGATTTATTCTTTATCTATTTGATTTC
The DNA here is from genome assembly GCF_030052815.1 of Hevea brasiliensis. Taxonomy (NCBI): domain Eukaryota; kingdom Viridiplantae; phylum Streptophyta; class Magnoliopsida; order Malpighiales; family Euphorbiaceae; genus Hevea; species Hevea brasiliensis. The sequence goes on from NC_079501.1 coordinate 78,602,246, forward strand.
AATGATAAACAACATATTAAAACTCTTTTAATATGTTTTTGGATCTGTATTTGCCATTTAAGATTTTAAAATTAATCAGATTAATTTTAGAACCCTAGATTAAATCAAGAACGATTACACTAACCTCTTAATGCACTGCAGCGTGTCTGCACCTTTGAGATTCGTCTTCAGGACACCAGACGTTGTCCCTCTAGCTTGTCCACACCAAGAACACCTATGGCAGCCCTTGAATAGCTTCTAAAGCTTTTTCTATTAATTAAAAAATCAAGTTCTGCCTTTTAAGAGATTAAAGATGTATTGATACCTGCTAGTCAAACTAACAGCATATGCGATATCCGACCTAGTACACAACATTGCATACATTAAACTTCCAATAGCCGAAGCATATGGAATCCTGGCCATCTTATCTCTTTCTTCAGGTGTCTTTGGAGACATCTCTTTAGAAAGATGGATACCATGTCTCACTGGTAACAATCCTCTCTTGGAATCAAGCATGTTAAACCTCTTTAACACCTTTTCCAAGTATAGACTTTGAGATAAACCAATTATTCTTTTCGCTCTATCTTTATAGATGCAAATCCCAAGAATATAGGTTGCCTCCCCTAAGTCTTTCATGGAGAATGTATTTGACAACCATACCTTTATAGTCGTCAACATACCTGTGTCATTACCCATCAACAGTATGTCATCCACATATAAGACAAGGAAAGTGATAGCACTGTCACTAACCTTCTTATATACACATGGCTCATCCTCATTTTTGATAAAACCAAAGGATTTAATGGTTTCATCAAAATGGATGTTCCAACTCCTCGAAGCTTGTTTCAACCCATAAATGGATCGCTTTAGCTTGCATACCTTGGAACCATCTTGGGATTCAAATCCCTTAGGTTGTTCCATGAAAATGTTTTCTTCAATGTATCCATTGAGAAAAGCTGTTTTGACATCCATCTGCCAAATCTCATAATCATAGTACGCAGCTATTGCTAATAAAATCCTAATTGATTTAAGCATGGCAACAGGCGAGAAAGTCTCCTCATAGTCGATTCCTTGCCTTTGGCGAAACCCTTTCGCTACTAACCTTGCCTTATAGGTCTCTACCTTTCCATCAGAACCAATTTTCTTCTTGAAAACCCATTTGTTCCCTATAGGTATAATACCTTCAGGTGGGTCAACAAGATCCCAAACTTGATTCTTATACATGGAATCAATCTCGGATTTCATAGCATCAATCCATTTTGAAGAGTCTATATCTGATATAGCTTCTTCATAGGTAAGTGGATCATCTCCATGATCTACTTCTTCATGAGTAGACAACTCTTGTTCTTCTTCATGAAGAAAACCATATCTCACTGGTGGGTGAGATACCCTAGTTGTTCTACGAGGAACAGCTGTAGATGTTTCATCAACGGGTATTGGTTGACTAGATGGATTTATATCCATTTGATCTGTTGGTTGGTCAGAATTCTCCAATTCTAACTCTATTTGCCTTCCTTTGCCTCCTTCTTGAACAAACTGTTGTTCAAGAAATATGGCATCTCTAGTTATCACAACCTTTTGTGAAGTAGGCAAATAAAAATAATATCCAAAACTATCTTTTGGATATCCAACAAATCGACCTTTTTCTGATCTGGTCTCCAATTTATCAGTGTTCAGCTTTTTGATATAAGCTGGACAACCCCAAATCTTAACATGCTTAAGACTTGGTTTTCTTCCATGCCATATCTCATAAGGTGTGGAAGAAACTGATTTTGATGGAATCCTATTCAGAATATACAAAGCTGATTCTAATGCAAATCCCCAAAAGGAGATTGGCATATCAGTAGAGCTCATCATACTACGTACCATATCCAATAAGGTACGATTTCTCCTTTCAGATACACCATTCAGCTGTGGCGTTCCTGGAGGAGTCAGCTGAGAAATAATGCCATGCTCTCTCAAGTATTCATCAAATTCAGTACTCAAATATTCACCTCCACGATCTGATCGAAGAGCTTTAATACTCTTTCCTGTTTGATTTTCTACTTCAGATTTAAATTCTTTAAACTTTTCAAAAGATTCATGTTTGTATTTCATCAAATACAAATACCCAAACCGTGATTTATCATCAGTAAAGGTAATAAAATAATGAAAGCCCCCTCTAGCCATTTCTTTAAATGGACCACATACATCACTATGTATTAGCTCCAAAATATTTTCAGCTCTTAGCCCCTGTCCAACAAAGGGTGATCTAGTCATTTTGCCCTGAAGGCAAGATTCACAAGTTGGAGTAGGCTCAGAGCCCAATGAGGATAGAATCCCCATTTTCTCCAGTTTTGCAATCCTATCTTCTATAACATGACATAACCTTAAGTGCCAAATATATTTTGAACTTGAGTTGGTTTTCACCATGGCATTGCATTCTTTTAGATTGCTATACTCTAGCCAGTGGAAACACTTTCTTACTGGCAATGGAAACACTTTCCTATTGGCAATGGAAACACTTTCCTATTGGCAGTGGAAACACTTTCCTTTGCCTTTGTCAGCTTTGGTCTTCCCTTTCTGTTTAGCTATTTTCTTGGAAGGACCAGGAATCTGAAGTTTCTTTTTCTTATTGCCCTTCTTCTTGTTGGACTTTCTAGCAGAAGAAGATGCAACCAAAGCTACCTCTTTTCCTTTATTGGCTGGCATATTCTTTTGGGCAATAACCAGCATGTTGAGTAAACCAGCTAAGGTGCATTCCTGTTTAGTCATATGGAAATTTGTCACAAAATTTCCAAAAGACTCAGGAAGGGACTGAAGGATCAAATCCGTCTGTAGTTGGAAATCCATGTTAAAGTCAAGATGTTCCAACTGCTCAATCATCCGAATCATCTTGTGGACATGATCCCCAACATTCTGTCCCTCAGACATCCTCATACGGAATAGCTGTCTAGATATCTCATACCTAGCATTCCTGCTGTGCTCACCATACAACTCTTGTAGGTGAAGGAGGATCTCACTCGCACTCTGCATGTTCTCATGTTGCTTCTGTAACTCATTACTCATGGAAGCAAGCATGTAACACTTAGCTCTCATATCATGCTCCTTCCACTTGTCCAAAGTTTCATGTTCCTCTTGTGTGGCCTCTGGAGGTAAGGGACCAGGAACATTTGAATCTAGAACATATCCTATATGTTCAAGGTTTAGGACAAGTTTCAAATTTCTTAGCCAATCAGACATATTAGGTCCTGTCAACCCTATTGTGATCAAGTATGCTTGCAAGGATATTGGATGGCGGTGGTTGTTTTGTGCTCATTTTTATCAGAAAATTAACTGCAGAAAATAACTAGATTAATTGGTAAATGTATCATGTAATTAACCAAAATGATTATGGTCTTTTAATCAAATTGGTCCTCCCACTAACTTAGCGAATCCTACACTTCCAAAGTAGAAAACGGAAATCCTAGTTGGATGGATTTCTAGTGGGTGATTGAATTCTTATAATTCTATTGATCATCCTCAGGTACATCCATTATTGGAATTACAATAAACTATAAGTGAGCAACTCCTTGCCCATCACATCTCATGTGAGGTTCAATCCTTTACCTGGCCCCTAATACTCAAAATCTCAGGTACATCCATTATTGACTTATCTTGCATTAGTTAAGTTGATTCCATTGAGCCAGTAATTATGCAAATAATTTTAATGTCCTCAGGTACATCCAATATTGGCCACTAAACCATTTACATATTTACAACATCTCATGCTTAACAATTATTCTTAAGAAAATCTCTTAAATTAATTGCATCTCATGCAACTATTTAAAATTTCTTAAAATAATTATCCCAATGGAGGGCCTATGTTATAATTACTTTAATTATAGCATTTCCAACTTAATCATTTGTTTGGAAGATTTTATGGTCATTCTTATTACTATTAAGGTCTCACTTTGCACATTATCCATTTAGCATGCATATATCATATAATTGCATACATTCCCATACATCTCTTGCATTCATGGATAAGCAGTAAATATGGTATGATCATGGACTTTCTAAGGGATTCAATTCTGAGCCACCAAGAATTGAATCAGGGCATTCCTAGGTGCATTTCATTCATTCATTTATTTTACAAGAGTTGCTGAAGGAGTATATAATCAACACTTGATCTTTAATTCCTCCCACTAGTCCCACCAATGCTCTTGACCTCCTTGAACTTCTTGCAATCCAATATTATATAGTAATCCTTGGCATACTAAGGCGAATTTACAAGAACTTAAATAAATGAAATTACAATCCAAAAATTATTACAAACTTAATAATACATGCCCAAAATAAATTAAAATTAATTAATTAATTTACAATCCCAAAGAAACATAAAAGAAATAAATCCAATCACATTGGTCTTTTATAGTCCATGATCATCCATCATGCATATCATTATTTAACAATTAAATAAAACATACATACTTAAATTAAATTGAATATCTCATATTCAACTTAAAAATCCAGATTTGAATATGATTCAAATAAATTTAAAAATTCAAATTTGAATCTCATTCAAACAAATTTAAAAATTCAGATTTGAATCACATTCAAACAACTTTAAAAATTCAGATTTGAATCACATTCAAACATTTTTTAAAAAATCAGATTTGAATCACATTCAAACCTTTTTTAAAAAATAAAATCTGAATTTTATTCAATCAATTTTAAAAAATCAGATTTAAATATGATTCAAACAACTTTAAAAATTCAGATTTGAATCACATTCAAACAACTTTTAAAATTCAGATTTGAATCACATTCAAACAATTTTTAAAAATCTGATTTGAATCATAATTTAATTGTGTGATTAAAATTCTAATTAAACAATTTAATTAGACATAAAATGGATCTTAGATCATACAACAATTGCACATTCACCATCCATTTACCTTTGCACACCATTGTGATGCATCAACCATGCGCACCATGGTGTTCATCATTTGTGCCGCCACCTTGACTTTGCAACCAGCAATAAACTTTTGATCTCATGATCAAACACACAATTAAATCATATAAACATCAATATAAATGGCAAATATAGTGGCTCTGATACCAATTGAAGGAACGGAAGCGTGAAAAACACAAGTTTATACCATTGAATTGAAAAGTTTTCACTTAGGGTCACATGCATCATGCAAGATTTATTTTGTATCTATTTGATTTCAATGATAAACAACATATTAAAACTCTTTTAATATGTTTTTGGATCTGTATTTGCCATTTAAGATTTTAAAATTAATCAGATTAATTTTAGAACCCTAGATTAAATCAAACTAACCTCTTGATGCACTGCAGCGTGTCTGCGCCTTTGAGATTCGTCTTCAGGACACCAGATGTTGTCCCTCTAGCTTGTCCACACCAAGAACACCTATGGCAGCCCTTGAATAGCTTCTAAAGCTTTTTCTATTAATTAGAAAATCAAGTTCTTCCTTTTAAGAGATTAAAGATGTAAACAGGACACTAGAAACAATTTCTTGTGTTCTTAATTCAAGAGATTGATGGCTAATCTCTTTGAATTGATAAGAGATGAAGAAGAACAGATGAAAACCCTCAAAGTGGCGTGACAAAGGAGTGTGGCTGTTGGTTGTGTTTTATTTTCTCATAACAACACTTAAATAGCTAGGTTAACACATTAAACCCTTGCCACATGTCACCCTTTGATTAGCTCTAGGTTTAAGTGACTCAATCACATTGTGCCAAGTGTCAAACCTATATTTAATCTTGATTTTAATCATCTTAAATGATTAAAAAAAACATTTGGCAAGCTTATGTGTAATCCCATGTGTCACCATCTCATGGTGCCACGTGTCACACTGTGAAATGACCAAAATGCCCCTGTGTCTTAATTTTGAGTTCTTAACCCAAAATAATTATTTTCTTCTTCTAATTAATTTATATCAAATATAAATTAATTAATTAATCTCTATTAATTAATTTCTCATCAATTAAATTCATATTTAAACACTTTAAATATAAATTTAATTTATACTACACATCCAATAATCTAGATTTGGTTTCAAGTTATGCTAGGGACTTTGCAATCTAATTGCAAACCAAACCTATTTAATTAATCAATTAAACTCTTTAATTAATTAATTAAATCATATTTAATTAGGTGATAACTTGTGTATATGTGTGACTTACTAGGCTCATCACTAATTGGCAATGAGACATGATATCAACTCCTAATATCATCAGAACTCTTCCTTACCATAAATGATTTCTCTAAATCATTTTATGAACCTCATAGACCATGGTTAACACCTAGCATAGCATGCCATAGCCACCCAATTAGTAATAAGGTTTACCTTAAATGAACCTATAATCATATGTTACCATGCACTAAAATCTCTCTGTTACAAAATCCCAACTCAAGCTGGAGTCATGGTTTATGTCAAACTCCATTTGCTATGAATATTATGTTCTCTTTTAATTCCAGTTCTTGATTAAAAAGATTTTCTCATCAGAAACTCTTTTCTGAATAAATCTATCTGTCTGTCCTAGCCAGGAACTTGAAACATCAAGAACAATTAAATGAACATAGGATTTTATCTCTATTTACTTAGAGGAACAGATTCCATCTTGATCAACACCTACCTCCATATATAACTAGTAGGAGCCAACACATGCCCATATACCCATACACAGTACAAGTATGAAAGCAGTATCAAACTCAAACTACCTATATACAAGATAACTGTGCTATCTCAGGTCTAAAGATTATATGCACTGATATGATTTATGACAAAACATTGACAAGAGTAAACTCCATGTGCTTATCATAAGTGTCACTGGTTCGGCCTACTTATCATTTATAAGTGCCTATCATGTTTGTTATATGGCATGAGACTCACCATTCCATCTTATTTATATCTCATATAAATAACTTGGGAACAAACATGAATACAATCTTTCTAGATAAGTCATGTCCTTATTATGAAGTATCTTCGATTGTGAACCTATTTATGATACTTCGTGCTAGAAATATTGTCACTCATATTCTTAACAACTTAAGAATAATATTTCTAACAAAATATCAATAGACCTTTTCTATTACACATAAATATATTATGTAAACAGAAAAGTGGAAATGCCTTTTATTAATAAAAATATGTACAAGATACATACTAAATGATATGCTCTAGGGCATACTACTAACAGATTTCATATCAAATTTTGAAAATACAAATGTAGAATGTAATTTTTATAAAAGATCTTTTTTATTTGGAATAGGGTACCTAATCCATTTTAGGGCTTTGTTTAAAGGTTTTTAGAATTTTTATTTACATAAAAACTAAACAACTCCAAATTGACCTAGATTTTGTAATTAATCCTTTTGATTCTAGATCTTGAATTTCTAATAGGTCATGTTGTTCAAGATTATCATTCATTTGGATTGGTCTAGCTTTTGTACGAATCTATTTTTCATTGAAACCACTTTCATATGGTAGATCTACTAGATGTTGTTTTCTTTCCAAAAGGCATTTGGCATGTTAGAATAAATTTCCTTTTCTATTTGGGTTTTGAAATAAAAAATTTTTTGTTTTATCAAATCATTTTGTAATCGTTGCTCAATTTTTTTTATAGAGAAACACCTTGTTTTATAAAATCTAAATGCTTTTGTTTTTCTTTTATTAAAACATTAATCTCATTTTCATAAATGGGGCAAGCTTTTATGATATTGAGATTTTTGGTTGTTGGTTTTTCAATAAAGGGGAAAACAAGATTTTTCCCTTTTTCTTTGAAAGAGATGCTTTCATAATCAACTTTGTATGGAGTTATAAAATTAATGAATGGTGTTCCTAAAATTACACTATGATGAATATTATTTACTAAAACAAAAGAAGGTTTTATTAGAAAATTGTTATTAGCTATAAAGGTTTTAGTTTTATAGCTAATAAACATTTTTGAATTATTTGTAGAAGAAAGTTGTTCATTGGTTTTTTTCATAAAATCTTTTTGGAACAATTCATTGTTTGATATAATTTAAATTTACTTTAGTATCATAAATAAATTAACAAAAGAAGAGAGAAAAGCATGCTGCCCCTTATGAATGGAATTTGATCAACTTGAATCTGATGTTAATGATGATGCCACACACTCCAAAGGATGTAAATGCACACTGTAAGCCAAAAGAAAGAAGAAGAAGAAGAAGAAGAAGAAGAAGAAATCACTCCACCAACTATATAAAGTAATCAATAACTTTGAATGCACAAAGAGGGAATTTAGCCACTGTGAGTAGAAGGGAATTTTTGAGCTCCAGATCTGTACTTTGGGCCCTTTTTATAGAGCAAAATAGGTTAACTACGACTTCATATGTGATTTAGAAGTCCTAGTTATATTTTGACTTAATTCTCTCTCGTGAATCCTAGTTGAAGTAGGAAAACAAGTTAAAAAAATAACTCTCCTTATACATACCTACCTCTTGCATGACCTAGGGGACCCACACACCTCTGTTTTATTTATTTTGGGCCTTAAATAACATAATTAAACTCATCAATTAAGGCCCTAACTCTTGGTCCTACATAACTCAACATAAAGAGCCTAAGCACGCTCAACATGTAACCCTCAATATAATCTGGCCCAATTACACTCATTTTTCATAGAACACCTCAAAATATGTAAATTAAGGTCTATCTAAGCCCATGAGGTCATATTCAAACTCTAAATAGTAGATCACATATAAGCTCTATTGTCACACCTTACCCCTCTGTAAGGCATAATATGATCTCGTAGAATACCTAATGAACTACCGAACTTCACCTACCGATAACTCATTAAGTACCCTACAAGGGATTTTGAAACCATTTTCTTACTTTTTGGAAGTGGTGAGCATTTTAGTAGGAATTAAAAACATTTAATTGAAGTTTCAAAACTAGTAAAAATTTTTGTCCATTTTTATTTGTTCACAAATTTTCGAAAAATTTCGATAGAGTGCCATTTGTATTTTGAGAAAACAGTTCTTTAAAAACTAGTAAAAACACTTCTAATAATTGTTTCCACAACTCCCAATCACCAAAATGACTCAGTTCAACATAATTCAACTCAATTCCACAATTCAATCAAAGTTTGTCATCTCACAATATTTCATAATTTCATTCACATTGCATTTAAAATTTAATTTACATATACAGGTCTTAATTTACAAAAAGAAAATTCAAAATAATATTATTACAATTTACTGTACAACTGCTCAACTTTATATTAATGCATATGATATTACAATATTTACATCAAAATAACTACAAGGGTATAAATAAATACCCATACCAACAAGGTCAAAGTAGTCCTCTATCTCAATAGTATCTCACTCTGCTGCTTTCTCCTTGCCCTTATCTGCGACAGCAAAATAAACTATTGCTGAGCATAAAAATACTCAGTGGTGCACAATAAAAATTCAAAATGCAATAAATAAAACATTCATTGATAAATCACAATTTAAATATTTCACAATCACATTTCACAAATTATCAAAACACCTTATAGCATAATTTTGGTCAAATAATTTAATAAACACAGTGTTGTCAATTCATACACAACTTAAGCCATGACACAAAATTTCCAATCAATGCCGTGTTGTACACCACGACAAAGCAATCTACAACCCCACTAATCGAAATTAATGAGGGAAGTGGCTAGCTAGCTAATGAGTACTCATCCGATCTACAACCTCAACTGGTAAGCCAGAGAGGGAGGAAAATAAACGATCTCAACCCCATAAATGGGAAAGGAATAATGTGGTACTGCCATGCTAAGTGTGAACACAAAATCAATTCAAAACAAAGTACTCAAATAATTTAGGAAAGATTCCAAAAAAATTTCCAAAGTTATTTTTGTAGTCACAAAATGGCAACACAATTTATAAACAACACAGCGATTTCATAAAGCATAACAATTTAACTTTTCACTTAGAAAATAATTACATAAATTTATTGTGCACAAACCCGACGTGAGTCGCCTCTAAGCCTTGACTCAGTCCCTTAGATTTTTTTGGTCTTTTTCAACTGAAACACACAATTGACAGTGTTTCAATATCTTATCTCACAATAAATCCAATAATTAAACTCATATATGCTCAACTCTAGCCCCAATATGCTTAAACTTACGTTCTTGGAAATTTTCATGGTGGTAAGGAAGAGAGGTGGGCGGCACACTAAGATGAAGAAGACCAAAATTGATTTTTTTTTTCTTTTTTTTTTGGTTATTTTATGTCTTAAAAAAATGCTTTTGACTTGGTCAATATTTGTAGAAAAATTAAAATGGATTTTGACATCATGATGATGTCATCCAATAATGTAATAACACTTTTTCCTTTTTTTTTTCCTTTTGCATTTTTTTTCTATTAGTTCTTTAATTTAATTCTTGATCCCAAAATTTTCTTTTCTCCAATTTTATTGGGCAGTTAGGTTAGGTGTTAGCTCTAGGAGTGAATTGACCAAATTGACCCTCGCTGGTTCAATCCGGTTTGCAAGTTATTCGATATTTCTTCCGGATCCCTGACCTAATTATTTGACCTGTTAACAATTCTTTTTCGTGATTTTCTCTTTTCCACTATGTTTGCAATAGTCCTAAGGACCGTAGCGTCACATTTTACGGTTCAAAATTTGAGTTTAGACTGACCTCGTAGTCATTCCCCAGAAGGTCACCCATCGCTGTGACTCCCAGCTCATTTAAATTTTTGTGTTTTTTTTTTCTTATTTATACTTAACTATTTGGCAATTACTAATTATTTGTGTTCAGGGCTTAACTAGGTGTCTTAGACGTGGTTTTAATTCTCTTAATTGTCCGGACCGACACCAATCACCGAAACAGTGAAATATACCAGGCTATGCAAATAAGGGTGTTACAATTCCCCCCCCCCCCCCCTTAATATAAATTTCGTCCCAAAATTTTACCTGGTATCAATCTCTGAACAGCTGTGGGTGCTGTCTCCTTATGTTCTCCTTTCGTTCCCAAGTAGCCTCCTGGTCCCGAATGATGGTTCCACAACACTTTTACTATCGGTATCTGCTTGTTCCGCAGCTGCTTTCACCTCATAAGCCAGAATCTCTATGGGTTTTTCTTCATACGTGAGGTCTGGATTCACCTTAATCTCTTCTACTAGTAGTACATGAGATGGGTCAGATCTATACCTCCTCAACATCGATACATGGGAGACGTTATTTATCTTTTCCAACTCTAGAGGTAGTGCCAAACGATATGCCAAAGAACCCACTCTCTACAGAACCTCATATGGCCCAATAAAACGAGGACTCATTTTCCCCTTTCTACTGAATCTCATAATCTTCTTCCAAGGGGAAACCTTGAGGAATACTTTGTCACCCACTACATACTCAATATCCCTTCTCTTCAAATCAATATAGGACTTTTGACGGTCTGATGCAGTCTTAAGTCGATCTCTGATCAATCTGATTTTCTCTTCAGTTTGCTGAATAATTTCTGGCCCAATCATCTTTCTTTTGCCTACCTCATCCCAACACAACGGGGTTCTACATTTCCTACCATACAAAGCTTCATATGGAGGCATCCCAATGCTTGATTGGTAGCTGTTGTTATAAGCAAACTCAATCAGAGGCAAGTGTGTGTCCCAACTATCCTCAAACTCAATCACACAAGCCCGTAGCATGTCTTTCAAAATTTGAATTACCCTTTTAGACTGGCCATCTGTCTGTGGGTGGAATGCCGTACTAAAGTTCAATCTAGTTCCTAGGGCTCTTTAAAGACTACCCCAGAATCTATAAGTGAACCTAGGATCTCTGTCTGATATGATGGATACTGGCACTCTATGCAGTCTTACTATTTCATCAATGTACAACTTGGCTAATGTTTCTAGGCTATAATCCATCCGTACTGGCAAAAAATGAGCAGACTTGGTCAGTATGTCAACTATCACCCATACTGCATCATGACTCTTCTATGTCCTTGGAAGGCCCATAAAAAAATCCATAGTTATTCTCTCCCATTTCCATTCTGGTACTGGTAGTGGATATAACAAACCAGCTGGTACTTGATGCTCTAACTTTACTTGCTGATAAGTTAGGCATTTGGAAACAAATTCTGCTACATTTCTTTTCATACCCATCCACCAATAATGCTCTTTCAGCCCTCTATACATTTTTGTACCACCAGGGTGCATAGCAAAAGGAGACTCATATGCTTCCTTCAAAATGATCTGTCTTAAGTCAACATCATTAGGAACACACATTCTGCCCTGGTGTAGCAATAGATTGTCATCTCTCACTGAGAATTCTGGTTTCTTGCCCTGTCTGACTTCTTCTAATAACTTCTGATACTTCTGATCATTATGAGCAGCCATTCTGATCTGGTCAATCAATACTGGCTGTACATGCCATGCAATTGCTATCTGCCCTTCATCATTAATTTCTAAAGCTGGCATGTAATGATCTCAACTCATATACCATAGACAAAGGAGAAACTCTAAGACTTGCCATAGTCTTGCAACTTAAGGCGTCAGCCGCCACATTAGCTTTCCCTAGCTGATAGTCTATTAAACAATCATTGTCTTTTATCAACTCTAACCATCTCCTCTGTCTCAAATTCAACTCTTTCTGAGTACCCAGATACTTCAAACTCTTATTATCTGTGTAAATGTAGCATTTCTCCCCATACAAATAGTGTCTCTAGATCCTAAGAGCGAACACAATAGCTGTTAGCTCTAAGTCATGTGTCAGATAATTTCTCTCATGAGGTTTTAGCTAGCGTGATGCATATGCAATGACATTTCGGCCTTGCATCAGTACACAACCTAACCCATTATGAGAAGCATCATTATATACCGTGTATTCTTTACCCGGGTAGGTAAAGTCAGGACTGGAACCTCAGTCAAACACCTCTTCAATTTATCAAAACTCTGCTGGCATTTATCCGTCCACTGAAATTTCACATCTTTTCTAAGCAGCTTGGTCAGTGGAGATGCCAACATGGAGAACCCTTTCACAAAACGATAGTAGTATCCAGCTAACCCTAGGAAACTGTGAATCTCTGTGATATTTCTGGGTGACTTCCAATTAAGGACAGCTTCTAACTTGATACCTTCTGCTGATACTATATGCCCCAAAAAGGATATCTCCTTCAGCTAAAATTCACATTTTGATAGTTTTGCATATAGTTGTTTCTCTCTCAAAGTCTACAGTACAATGCGCAAGTGTCTATCATGCTCCTTTGCACTCCTCGAATAAACCAATATATCATCTATGAACACCACTACAAACTGGTCAAGGTATGGTATGAAGATAGTGTTCATCAAATCCATAAAAGCAGCCGAAGCATTAGTTAACCCGAATGGCATAACCAAGAACTCATAATGGCCATAACAGGTTCTAAAGGTAGTTTTAGGAATACTCTGCTCTTGTACTTTCAGTTGATAATAACTTGATCTCAGGTCAATTTTGGAGAAGACAGCTGCACACCTCAATTGATCAAACAAATCAAAAATGCGAGGCAATGGGTATCTATTCTTTATTGTCACTTTATTCAACTGCCGATAGTCAATACATAAGCAAAGAGTGCCATCCTTCTTCTTAACAAATAACATTGGCGCTCCCCAAGGTGACACACTAGGGTGAATAAAGCCCTTGTCAAGTAGCTCTGGCAACTGCACTTTCAATTCTTTTAATTCTGCTAGTGCCATTCTATATGGTGTTATGGAGATTGGATCCACACCAGGCATAACATCAATTTCAAACTGTACCTCTCTTTCTGGAGGTAATCCTGGCAATTCATCAGGAAACACATCCGAAAAGTCACATACTGTAGGGATATCCCTCAATGCTGGACTCCCCACTTGGGTGTCTATCACATGTGCCAAGTATGCTTCACACCCCTTTCTAATCATCCTTCTGGCTAGTTGTAACACCCCTCACCCGACTACAGTGTAGCCGAGCAAAGTGTGCTACATTCGGTGCCGGAGCACCCTATCTTATCTTACTTTATTCCTTTCATATTTTGATCTCGTTATATTTTAATATTAATTATTCTTCGACGGAGAAACCAGCAGAGTTTCCCCTATTTTATTACCAGTTGACGTATTTTACTATTTACCTGTTTGAAAATTTCAATAATATTTCCAAAATAAAATCTTATCCATGCTAATCATAATTATCTCATCAATCATTCTCATAATTTTCTCATAATTCACATCTCATTCATATAACTCAATTTCATAATCATTTCCATACATTTCCATTCGTACTCAATTCATATGTAAACATTCTCAATTTACATAAGCAAAATTTTCAAATTTCCTTAATTTACATAATTTACAAAATAATTTCAAAATTTCAAAATTTACATGATATACAAATTAATTACAATTTGCTAATTTATATTACAATATAAGAAATAATTAACATACACAAAATACATGATATGCTTAATGTGAGCCCTATCTACATGCATTGCTGAGGAGGTGACAATCTTGAACTCTTCTGACACTTCTGCAGATCTGGACTCCAAAAATCTCAGTCGACAGTCTACTGGTTTTACCTTCAGTACCTGCGCGAGGAAGCAATTCCATCGCGCTAAGCATTTCTGCTTAGTGGTGCAATAATATAACCAGAAATAATATATACAAGTAAAGAAAGAATTAAATGATAATTCAGATACTCAAGAATCAATTTAATTTGGTATGGTATTTCTAGTATCAACGATCTTATATACTAGTTTGTTCCTCTTTGGAAGTGCTTAGTTTATAACTTTTCAGTAATACTAGCAGGTATATAATTTATTCTATCTGTATTGTATTTCAAGTATGTACGGTTCTGCAATTTATATTTTTGTTATGTTTCTTTTGCTAATCTCTTTTGCTTATTCATTCAATACTTAATTTAATTGTACTGGATCTTAACTTAACTTAGCTGCCTGAATTGAATAATACTTTAATTGACTGCCCAAGTAACCTATACTAGACGACTGGACTGGATAACGGGTCGTTGGTTTGGACCATGATTGCCTCGGGCCGTCATACCATGGGACGCAGAACGTCAACCACGTATGCAGTCAGTATGGCTAAAAAGCCATGATATCACATAATTGGCATAAAAGCCATGAATACGAGCATAAAAGCCATGAATACGGGCATAAAGCCATGAATACAGGCATAAAGCCTTTCGCAGTACTGCTAAAACAATACCCTATTGGCATGCCAAACTATCCAAACCAATCTTGTTAGGTATACTAGGGCAATTAATATTTTAAAATATTAATATATTGTGCTTTATGACTTCATTATTTCATGATAAATTTCAATCATAATTCATACATTCATTTGATCATTTATATGATCACAATTCACATCAATTATCCTTTTATACCATTGTATTCAAAATACTTCTCCTCTTTACAATAATGAGAACTAATGTCTCATTCATACATTATCTGGTTTATTTGTCCATTCATTATGTTATTCATATTGATCACAATTCTAAACAATGGTTCACATGTACCATTGTATTCAAAACATTTTTCCTTTCTCATTTATACATTCAAGAATCTACTTATGTAATTACAAATTTTATATTTCAAGTTGAGTTACTAATATTTTATGAATTCCATTTGTGATGGGCATATAAGTCTTAACTATCTATTTACATCAATTTGGTAATTATTCTTCATGTTTCAAGTAATCCATGAAAATTTCATGGATTTCAAATTTATGCTCTTAATTCCCTTTTTAACAATTTTGACTAAGATGCATAGTCCACATTTGTCATACCATTCTAAGCATTTAAGCTTAGAATTGGTTCTAGGTCTTCATCTTAATTTGCTAATTATTTTGATTACTATTCACCTTACTAGTCAACCAAAATGTTGACTTTTTCATACTTAAGGGATATGTTAATTCTAATTACACCAAGATCCCACATTTTGAGTTTTACATTTGCTAGTATTAATTGCCAATTGTAATTTAAAGTCCCCTAGATGCATTTCTAATTTCAAATTTTGAATTTCAAGTTTTGGTGTCACTATTTACCTCTTTGGTCAACAAAAATGTTGACTTTTAGGTAGAAATTATGTACATTGGTTTTGGCATTCCCAACATACCACATTTTGCATTTAAAACTTGTTAGTTTTGGTCACTTCCTCAAAGCTTAGGTCATTTGGCAAAATTGCCAATTTTCGGTTTTTGAAACTTAACTTTACTATTCCATTAAGCATTGTTGCAGTGGGAATTTGAGGAAATGGTAAACATGAAAGTTGTTCCTTATTTTGTCTAGTTGAATTTCCTTTTTTGAATCACTCCATTTGGAGTTTTGTAGCTCAAGTTATGGCCAAAATAAGTTTACTGTTCACGTGCAATCGCTCATGCTGCACTTTTGGGTTTTGGCAGATTTTGGTCCAACTTTGGTCAGTAATTTGACCAAGTTAAGTTCATAATTTGGTCTAACTTTCTTCATATGAAATGTTCTACTATGCCTTAGGTTTCCATCGGTTCAAGAATCGCCTAAATCCGAGTTTTCTAGAGAGAGTTATAGCCATCCAAACATTACTGCTCAAATGAAAATCTGCAGAGTTGCAGGTTTGAACAGTAAATGTGACTGCCATTTGGGTTAGGTTCTGGTCATAATTTGGGGTAGGTTTCTTCATGAAAGTTGTTTTTCTATGTCTTAACTTGTTGCTTTAAAAATTTTAGGTCAATTGACCAAATCTACAGTGAGTTATGGCCAAATGAACAGTTATTATTCATTTGGTCATTTCTGCAGGGGCTGTTGCAGGGTGTCCGGATTGGGGCCAAGTTTTGGTCCACTTTCTTTGGTCTTTTGGGAATGGTTTCTTCAGAAAAAATGTGCCATTATAAGCCTAGTTTCATGTCCAATTTACCAAACACCAATTGGACCAACACAACCCAAGTTATGGCTGTGTAATTGGACTGAATTTTCAGTCCCTCTGCTGCTGTCCTAGGGCAGCCTACATCTTCACTTTGCAATCCTATTTTTCAGTCCAATTCATGGTCAACATACCTAAAATGGTCACTAATTAACCACTAAAATGTCCATTACTCAATTCAAATGCCAAGTCCAATTTTCACCCTTAAAACCCTAATTTCTCATTGCAATTCACCCATACACCTTAGTTACACACTTCCATTCATTATATATGTGTTTATACACTTTAAACATAAGCTCTAATTCATTCTAAGTCCATCATCAACACTCAATCCTATTCCTTCCTTAGGGCAGCTGAAATCCATGGTATGTATACACATGAATTTAGTCCATTTAACTTACAATTTCATACTAAATTCAAGTCCTTAACATGGAAATAAAGGAATATTAGCATAAGTAAGCACTAACCTTTGCATGAGCTTTTTATCCCTTCACAATCCTTCATTTCCTTAACTTTTCTTAGTAACCAAACACTTCCCCAAAAGAGGTAGACCATTTTTAATGAAGGCAATTTAGGTTTTAATGGTGAGAATTCATGGGAATGAAAGAGAGATGAAAGAAAATGTTTATGGAGGAGAGAAAGACATTTTCGGCTGGTTGGGAGGATGAAAATGGCTGCTCACGTTTTTTTTCCTTTCCTTTGGTCTTTAATTTGTCTCTTTTAAGTATTTAAGAAAGCTTATTAGCTTGTGATTGGTTGGTAATTTATAAATGACATCATGTGATGTCATTATTTGCATTATTTTGATTTTTCTTTGCTTTTCTTTTCTACCACATTTCAATTTAATTTTTAGCAATATTTATTCATATTTTATGTCATATTAATTATTTAATTAACTGGACAAGTCGGCCAAAAATCACCTCTGAAGGCGAAATGACCAAAATGCCCTCCGTTTGGCTTAATGGGTCAAAATTGTCTGTACTGATTGAAAAATTTTTCTAGGTATTTTCTTGGCATTCTAATGCCATAGGAACCTCAATGACCCTTCTCTGGAGTCCCAAAAATTATTTTATAATTTTTCCCCCGGGTTTAGGGCTCCTCGTTGCGAGAACCGCAACTTACCTCTGGTTACCCATCGCTTGGGCACCGGCTCTTTTGACTTAACTGTATTTTATTTCTAAAATTTTTACTAAATTTTTCTCATTAATATTTGAGTTAATTTTGGTTCCTCACTTTAGTTTAAATATTTTTATCAGAAGTTCTAGCTGTCCGACCGACATCGTCACCTAGACGATGGTATCTTGAATTGCTCACGGAGGATGTTACACTAGTGCAGCCAAAATGATGTTTGATGGCAGTAACTGCCTCTCCCCATGTATTACCACATCACCATACAGAGGGAGATCAAAAGTGATTTATCTTGATCTGATCAATCATCGCATGATGCCTGGCTAACCAATCCATGCCCAAGATAATATCATAATCTCTGAAGGGCATTTCAATCAAATCTGACAGAAAAACATGTCTTTGGATCACAAAAGGACAGTCTCTATAGATTCTGTTGACTATAACCTCTCGACCTAATGGACTAGTTACTAGCACATCTGTCACACCTTACCCCTCTGTAAGGCATGATGACATGATCCCGTAGAATACCTAATGAACTACCGAACTTCACCTATCGATAATTCATTAAGTACACTACAAGGGATTTTAAAACCATTTTCTTACATTTTGGAAGTGGTGAGCGTTTTAGTAGGAATTAAAATCATTTATTCAAAGCTTAAAAAATAGTAAAAGTTTTTTGTCCATTTTTATTTCTTCGCAAATATTATAAAAATTTCGGCAGAGTGCCGTCTATATTTTGAGAAACCAGTTCTTCAAATACCTGAGAAAAACACTTCCAATAAATTTTCACAATTCCCAACCTCCAAATAATCTCAAGTCAACTCAATTCAATCCACTTCAAAATAATTTCACAATTCAACAAAAAATTTATCAACTCAAAATATTTCATAACTTCATTCACAGTGCATATAGTATGAAATTCACAAATACAAATCTTAATTTACAAAAAGAAAATCCAAAAATAATATTATTACAATTTATTATACAGCTGCTCAACTTTACATTGATACATAAAATATTATAATATTTACATCAAAATAACTACAAGGGTATAAAACAATACCCGTACAAAAAGACTAGTATAGTCCTCAATATCAGTAGCAGCTCACTCTGCTGGTTTCTCCTTGCTCTTATCTGCGACAGTAAAATAAGCTATCGCTGAGTATAAAAATACTCAGTGGTGCACAATAAAAATTAAAACGCAGTACATAAATCATTCGTTGAAAAAACACAATTCAAATGTTGCACAATTATATTTCACCAATTATCAAAACTCATTATAGCAAAATTTTTGGGTCAAATAATTTAATAAACACAGTGTTGCCAATTCATACACAACTTAAGCCATGACACAAAATTTCCGATCAATACTGTGTTGTACACCACGACAAAGCAATCTACAACCCCACTAATCAAAATCAATGAGGGAGGTGGCTAGCTAGCTAATGAGTACTCATCCAATCTACAACCTCAACTGGTAAACCAGAGAGGGAGGAAAAATAATCAATCTCATCCCATAAATGGAGGAGGAATAATAAGGCCCTGTCATGCTAAGTGTGAATTAGAAAATCAATTCAAAACAATTTAATCAAATAATTTGTGAGAAATCTGATTAATTTCCAAAGTCATATTTGCGATCATAAAATGGCAACACAATACATAATTAACCACAGAAGTCAAATTTTCAAGGATAAAATATTTAAACAAGAATTATTGTGCACAGACCTGACGTGAGTCGCCTCTAGGCCTTGACTCAGTCTCTCAGACCTTCCAAGTCTTTTTCAGCTGAAACACACAATTTCATAGTGTTTCAGTACCATAACTTAGCATAAATCCAAAAATAAATTAAAATTCACTTTTATCTAGCTTATATCTACTAAACTTGACGTTCTTTAAAATTTGTGTTTCGGGGTTACTATTTACTATACTATTCAAGTTAAATTGTTGACTTTCTAAGGCTTAATAGGTATGGGAATTCCAACTTCACCCACATACCACATTTTGATCACCAAACTTGTTGGTTTCGGTCATTTTCTCAAAACTTAAGTCCTTTAGGCAAAATTGCAAATTTTCAATTTTTGTGCCTTAGGTTGTACTATTCCATTGGTTACTTTACTGTTAGAATTTGGCAAAACTTTCTTTATAGAAAATGTTCCCTAATGTCTTAAGTTTATTCTCCTTTTTGAATCACTCCAATTGGAGTTTTGTAGCTCAAGTTATAGCCATTTGAACCATGGCTGCCGGATTGGACTCAACCCAGTGCAGGCAATTTTTAGTCTTTGGCGGTTTGGGTCACCAACTTGAGGTGGCCAAATTACTTGGTTAATGGCATAATTTGAGTTTATGTTCTTCATGAAAGTTTTAGGTCTATATCTCATCTAACCACTGGTAAAATTTTAGGTCATTTATTCCTAGCTCAAGTTATGACCAAATGAACAAACACTGTTCATTTGGTCAGTTTATACAGGGCAGACTGTGATTTTTCAAGCTTGGTCAATTTGTTCACTAAGTTTTGGTCACTTTTTGGGCATACTTCCTAAATGAAAATTGTGTCATTTAGTGTCTATTTTCATTCCCAATTAGTCTCATACCAATTGGACTTGTAAAATTTCATTTCTGGTCCCTCAAAGGTAACTTGGTCATGCTACTAGCAGCATGACCATGCTCAATCCGAATTTGGCCTTAACTCCAACCACTCCAACACACCTCATTAGGTCACAATTGACCATTTCTCTCCTTAAACTAGGTCAAAGACATCTTTTACAATTTTCTCACATTTTTGTCTCTAAACCCTAATATCCAAAACCCTAATTCACTCTAATTGTTGCATTCAACCATTTCCATGCTTTTAACCATAGTCATTAACTAATTAAGGTTCATATACCCATTCAAACCATTCAAACCATGCAATAAAACCCCCATACACATGCTGGCCGAATTTCAGTCATAGTCCCTCAATAAATTTTTCTTTTCATTTTAAGTTTATTTACAAGTTAATCAAGCTAAAAACACAACAAATAAACTAATTTTGTATCTTAAATCACTAACCTTGTTAGGTGTCTTTTTCCTCTTCTTTTTTCTTCTCCTTTCTTCTCCTTTCTTCTTCTTTCTGTAGACAATAGCTAAATCAAAGGTCTAGGTTAAGATTTACTTAAGGACTTTAGGGGAATTTATGGTTAAATTGGGGTGTATGAAGCTTAAATTTGGAGCTCCAATGGAGTTTGGAAGAGAGAACTTTGGGGAGAGAGAGAACGACTTGGAAGGGAAGAAGAAGACAACGAATTTTTTTTCTTTATTTTATATATTTATCCCTTAATTAACTTAGTCAAAATATCAAGTAAACAAAAATTTATTTATGACTTCATATGTGATGTCACCTTAATGATGTCACTACCTTTTTTACTTTTCTTTTTCTTTTTTTTTTCTATTTATTTTTCTATTAGTTCTTAAAATTAAATCTCAATTTTGGAATTTTCTTTTCTCCAATTTTATTTGACAGTTAGATCAGGAGTTAGCTCTCGGGGTCAATTGACTAAATTGCCCCTCGCCGGTTCAACCTGGTTTGCAAATAATTCAATATTTCTTCCGGCTCCTTGAGCTAATTATTTGACTGGTTTAACAACCTTTTTCCATGATTTTCTCTTTTCCACTGTGTTCGTAATAGTCCTAAGGACCGCAGCGTCACATTTTATAGTTCAAAATTTGAGTTTAAATCGACTTCACAGTTGTTCCTGAGGAGGTCACCCATCGCTGTGACTCTCGGCTCGTTTAACTTCTTATGTTCCATTAACTAATTGAAAATTACTAATTATTTGTGTTTATAGCTTATCTAATTGTCTTAAGTGTGGTTCTAATC
Organism: Hevea brasiliensis; assembly: GCF_030052815.1. Lineage (NCBI taxonomy): Eukaryota > Viridiplantae > Streptophyta > Magnoliopsida > Malpighiales > Euphorbiaceae > Hevea > Hevea brasiliensis. The sequence continues at coordinate 78,624,084 of NC_079501.1, forward strand.
TCCTTAATTGTCCAGATCGACTCCGGTCATCGAAACAGTGAAATATATCAGGCTATGCAAATAGTGGTGTTACGACATCATAGTCATTTGTACACACTGGATAGCAGTAGAACACATCACACTAGCACTGACATATGAATGTGTCGAGCCAGCATCAAATAACACATATGCATCTTGGTCAAGGATAGAGAAAATACCAACTACTACATCTGATGTTTCAGCCTCCTCCCTCTGATGCATTATATACACTCTGGCTGGTACGCCACTGGGTTCTGGCTGGTTAACAGTGCTTTGACTTCCTGGGGTGCTACCCCTACCTCTGCCTCTACCTCTACCAGATGGTTGTGACCCTCTTGGAGTAGAGGCTTGGGTTGATCCCTCAGATGTGGTAAGAGGTCTAGATCGGCGTGGACTAGTATAATCCTTAGCAAAATGTCCCCACCGTGTGTTCTACCACAAGTCTCACGCTGCTAGACTGATAAAGCTCCTCGAAATGCCTGCTGGGTCTGCTGACTAGACCGGGGTGGTCTTTGGCCAGAGAATCTACCTCTGCCAAATTTGCGAGAGCTGGATCCCCCAAATTATTTCCTCTTCCCAGAACCACTCTCAGTAGCCTGGCCCGTAGCCTTTCAGTCTTTTCTTTCTCTTGAGTGCCCTTCTTCACCGCCCCTTCTGATTCTATCCTTTCCAGTTCCAGGCTTGTGAAATCAGCTCAGAAAAATTTTGGTGTCTGAATCCCACAACTTGCATTCTTAAGCTAGGCCTCAACCCAGCCTCAAACCTCTTACATCTGTCTCTGGGGGTGGAGACTAAGCTTCCAGCATAGTGACTTAGCCTTGAAAAGTCCCACTCATACTCTGCTATTGTTCTGTCCCCTTGCTTCAAGCTTAAGAATTCTTGCAATTTCATATTTACATAAGCATCGGGAACCCATTTCTGCCTGAATTCCCTCAGGAAATCTGTCCATGTCAGCACAGGTGGCTCAACCAGGCTGTGGGGGATGGTCTTCCACCATTCATATGCATCCCCTTGCAGAAGAGATACTGAATATTCAAATTTTAATTCTTCGGCACACTGCAGTTTTCTGAATACCCTTTCCATCCGTGCTAGCCATTGTTCTGCCTCCAGTGGATCCACAGTGCCCTTAAACTCAGTAGCCCCAATGGATCCACTCAAATTCTGAAGTGTTGGGGCTTCTCCTTGGACCTCAACCTCGACAGATTGCTCCACGGAATGATCTTCCTCTTCCATTTCGTTTTCAAAAATTCTCTACTTCTTGAGATCAAACACAAGGAGGTTGACCTCCGTTAGTACATATTCATAATATAAATATGTCATATGTATCAATTAAAGACACTTGAGCAGTTGTACTTATCAAAGAAATATTCACATACATAGTCAAAATTAATTGCAAAACCATGCTCTGATACCACTAAAACAAGTCACACCTTACCCCTCTGTAAGGCATAACATGATCCCGTAGAATACCTAATGAACTACCGAACTTCACCTACCGATAACTCATTAAGTACCCTACAAGGGATTTTGAAACCATTTTCTTACGTTTTAGAAGTAGTGAGCATTTTAGTAGGAATTAAAAACATTTAATTGAAGTTTTAAAACTAGTAAAAATTTTTGTCCATTTTTATTTGTCCGCAAATTTTGGAAAAATTTCGGTAGAGTGCCGTTTGTATTTTGATAAAACAGTTTTTCAAAAACCTGTAAAAACACTTCCAATATTTGTTTCCATAACTTCCAAGTAAAAACACTTCTAATAATTGTTTCCATAATTCCCAACCACCAAAATGACTCAGCTCAACATAATTCAACTCAATTCCACAATTCAATCAAAGTTTGTCATCTCACAATATTTCATAATTTCATTCACATTGCATTTAAAATTTAATTTATATATACAGGTCCTAATTTACAAAAAGAAAATCCAAAATAATATTATTACAATTTACTGTATAACTGCTCAACTTTACATTAATACATATGACATTATAATTGTTACATCAAAATAACTACAAGGGTATAAATAAATACCCATACCAAAAAGGTCAAAGTAGTCCTCTATCTCAATAACAGCTCACTCTGCTGCTTTCTCCTTGCCCTTATCTGCGATAGCAAAATAAGCTATGGCTGACTATAAAAATACTCAGTGGTGCACAATAAAAATTCGAAATGCAGTACATAAAGCATTCATTGATAAATCACAATTTAAATATTTCACATTCACATTTCACAAATTATTAAAACTCTTTATAGCACAATTTTGATCAAATAATTTAATAAACACAGTGTTGTCAATTCATACACAACTTAAGCTATGACACAAAATTTCCAATCAATGCCGCGTTGTACACCACGATAAAGCAATCTACAACCCCACTAATCGAAAGTAATGAGGGAGGTGGCTAGCTAGCTAATGAGTACTCATCCGATCTACAACCTCAACTAGTAAGCAAGAGAGGGAGGAAAATAAACGATCTCAACCCCATAAATAGAGGATGAATAATGTGGTATTGTCATGCTAAGTGTGGACACAAAATCAATTCAAAATAAAGTACTCAAATAATTTAGGAAAGATCTCAAATAATTTCCAAAGTCATTTTTGCAGTCACAAAATGGCAACACAATTTATAAACAACACAGTGATTTCATAAAGCATAACAATTCAACTTTTCACTTAGAAAATAATTATATAAATTTATTGTGCACAAACTTGACGTGAGTCGCCTCTAAGCGTTTACTTAATCCCTTAGATTTTCCGGGTCTTTTTCAGCTGAAACACACAATTGACAATGTTTCAGTATCTTATCTCACAATAATCCAATAATTAAACTCATATATGCTCAACTCTAGACCCAATATGCTTAAACTTACGTTCTTGGAAATTTTCATCGTGGTGAGGAAAAGAGGTGGGCGGCACACTAAGAAGAAGAAGACCAAAAATGAGTTTTTTTTCTTTTTTTTTTTTTGTTATTTTATGTCTTAAAAAAATGCTTTTGACTTGGTCAATATTTGTAGAAAATTAAAATGGATTTTGACATCATGATAATGTCATTCAATGATGTAATAACACTTTTTCCTTTTTTTTTTCTTTTGTATTTATTTTTCTATTAGTTTTTTAATTTAATTCTTAATCCCAAAATTTTTTTTCTCCAATTTTATTGGACAGTTAGGTCAGGTGTCAGCTCTAAGGGTGAATTGACTAAATTGCCCATCGCTGGTTCAATCCGGTTTGCAAGTTATTTGATATTTCTTTCGGATCCCTGACCTAATTATTTGACCTGCTTAACAATTCTTTTTTGTGATTTTCTCTTTTCCACTATGTTCACAATAGTCCTAAGGATCGCAGCGTCACATTTTACGGTTCCAAATTTAAGTTTAGACTGACCTTGCGGTTATTTTTAAGAAGGTTACCCATCGCTGTAACTCCCGGCTCATTTAACTTTTTGTGTTCTATTTTTCTTATTTATACTTAACTATTTGGCAATTACTAATTATTTGTGTTCAGGGCTTAATTAGGTGTCTTAGACATGATTCTAATTCTCTTAATTGTCCGAACCAACACCAGTCACCGAAACAGTAAAATATACCAGGCTATGCAAATAAGGGTGTTACATCCATTAAGGTTGTCCAAAGAAGCTTAACATGGGTTGATATCCGAATATGCCCCTTTTTCACCATTAGCCTTCAGATATCATGAATAAGGCACCTATAAGCTTATTTTGTCATTGGCTAAGTTCTCATTAAAATTGCACCTTCATATGCCTTAAAATGCTTAATGTGTATTTTGCTTCTTTTTGTACTCAATTAACCTCTTTATGTTTCATAAGCTCGTACATGCTCTTGTAAACATCTAATAATATAAAAATAAGTATTGAAAAGCTAATTAAATAAGAAATAAACTCAAAAGACTTAGTATGCAATGATAAAGATATTGCATTCTAACTTAACTTTCTCTCAAGAATCTTAGTTAAAGTAGGAAAACAAATTAAAAACAACTCTCCTTATATAGATCTGCCACTTGCACAACCTTAGAGACCCACACACCTTTATTTTATTTATTTTGGGCCTTATATAGATAATAAACCCACCAATTAAGGCCCTAACTCCTGGTCCCACATAACTTAACATGAAAAGCCTAAACACACTGAACATGCAATCCTCAATGTAATTGGCTCAATTGCTCTCATTTTTCATATATCACCTTAAAATATGTCAAATAAATTCCCTCTAAACCCATAAGGTCATATTCAAAATCTAAATAATGGATCACATATAAGCCTCCTTAAGGCTATCCAAAAAAGCTAACAATGAGTTGATATCTGAATCTATTCATTTTTCACCATTAGCCTCTAAATATCATGAATAAGACACCTCTAAGCTCATTTTGTCATTGGCTAAGTCCTCATCGAAATCGCACTTCCCTATCCCTTAAAGTGTTTAATGTGTGGTTTACTTCTTTTTGTGCTCAATTCACTTTTTATGCTTCATAAGCTCTTCCATGCTCTTGTAGACACCTAATAACACAAAAACAAGCATTAACAAGCTAACTAAATAAGAAACAAACTCAAAAGACTATGCAATGATTAAAGATATGACATTTTAAGCAACTATCACTGAACCTAGGAATTTCCAGAATTCCCAATTCAAATTCTACAAAAAAACCATATGCATAAAACTCCAATAACTCATCTCAAAAGCTAAAAACTTTAATTAAACCACACAACATCTTCTCATAACGTCCATTGACTCAAAGCAACTTGGGAATACAATATGCATCAATCAAAAGATCAAATTTTATAAGATTTCTCAAGTTAACTAACCTTAGCACAAACAAAAATAACAACCACTTCAAAACTTGTACATTTCATAACAACCACCCAAAAATAAAAAAAATCCAGGTGGCTCATAACTTTCAAAACTCTCAACTAATTCAAAAAACCCCAAAAAACAAAACATGCATCCAAGATTCTTACAAAACCCAAACAAAAGAAAATTTCAATACCATTGTACAAAACCTCAATTTAACACTTGTGACCTATGGCTAGGTGTTAATAAATAAAATTTCAAACAAAATGTAAAACTCTTGCAAAAACTTCACATGCATACAAGGAATTTATCTTCTTGAAACTTGACTCTCTCCTTAAAAACTTTAATTCTCCCCTTATTCAACACCAAAACACGATTAAGAGATTAAATCTCTTGTTCACAAGGAAAGATTTATGAAAAACCAGTTTGCATGAAATAGTAACAAGAAGAGAGAAAACCCTAAAACTTTAGTTTATTCTTTTTAAATTTTCAAGTTAAAAATACTATTTATAGCCCTTACTGTCAAGGGGACTTTTGGCTATCGAAAACCCAACTTTCAGTTGCTGGAGTCCATATTGCCCAAAAGAATACCTCAGTGGTAAAAAGGAACCTTCTTCTATCGAAAGTGCAACATTCAACTGCGAAGTTCATACTGCCCAAAAAGAACCTTATACTCTTCACTTTACAAAAATAAACAAACAAACAACAATTCACATAAACTCTATAACTCAGCGTTTGCACACATATAAAACTTACCACTATTTTTCCTGTCCATGAAACCCTAAGTTTCACAAAAATTTCTCATCAATGACAGGAATTTCGAAATCGAAAAATGGTGGGTGTTCGTTCTCTCGCGCCCCCCCCCCCCCCCTCCCAACCCCCCTAGGAACATTCATCTCCAAATGTTAAACCAAATAAAAACATGCTTAAAACAAGTGGGGATATTGTTGTAACATGGAATCACGGGTTTCCCATGTGCATTCTTCCATGTTATGGTGACTCATAGGTATAGGTATCTTTCTGTTTCTTAGCCTACTTATCTATGTGTCTACAATTCGAACATGTTGTTTGACATAAGAAAGATCTTTTCAAATTTCCATATCCAGTTCACTTATAACCTTATTTGAATCCGACGCAAACCTCTATAGCATAGAAACATGAAAAACTAGATGGATCCTTTCTATTTCTGATGGCAAAGTTAGCTTGCAAGATACATTCCCAACCTTTTATAGTACTTCTTATGGTCTAATATACCTTGGAGCTAGTTTACCCTTCTTTCTAAATCGCATAACACCTTTCATCAGAGATTCCTAGAGAAGCACCATGTCCCCTACTTGGAAAACCACTTCCTTTCTATGGAGATCTATATAACTTTTTGGTCTACTAGCTATTGTCTTTAACCTTGCCTTGATTAAAGGCATCATCTTATTGGTGATTTTCACCAAAATCAATACCCATTAAAGCTCATTCACTAACTTCTTTCTAACACACAGGAGACCTACACTTTCTCCCATACAGAGCTTCATGCAGTGCTAATCCAATACTAGAGTAATAGGTATTAACTCAACTAGAGGAAGATACTTCTTCCATGATCCTCCAAAGTCAAGTACACACATTCTTAGCATATCCTCCAAAGTTTGTATGGTTCTTTCTAACTACTCATCAGTCTAAGAATGAAAAGCTGTGCTAAAATTCAACCTGGTGCCTAATTCATTCTGAAGACAATGCTCAAACCATGAGGTGAACTATGGTCCTATGTCAGAAACTATTATCACTGGAGCTCCATGCAATGTTAGTATCTCTGCCACATACACTTGAGCTAACTTGTCCATAGAATAGTTAGCTCTCACAGGAATGAAATAGGAAGTCTTGGTCAACCTGTCCACTATTACGCATATTAAGTCATGTCTTTTGGAGGCTACAAGTAACCCCACAACAAAGTCCATGGCCACATTTTCCCATTTTCACTCTGGAATGGGTAGTGGGTTAATTATCACTGCTAGCTTTTGATATTCTAGCTTCACTCTCTGACACACCTCATAGGCAAATATGAACTGTGCAATCTCCTTCTTCGTAGAAGGCCACCAATATACTTTCTTCAAATCTTGATACATTTTGGTGGCCCCAGGGTATATGTTGTACAAAGCATTATGAAAGCTCATAATGTCTCCCTTGAGTCTGATATCATCGCCATACCTTAAAATTCCTTTCCTATCAAATCAGAACTCATAGTTTTTACCCTTTTGCATCGCTTCTACTAACTTTAACAATTTTGGGTCTTCATGTTGTTTCTCTATCACTTGTCTCAAGTAAACTAGTGCCACCTTCATTTGTGCTATCCAAGTGCCTTTGGGTGATAACTCCAATTATAACCCCTCTCCTGTCAGCTAATGTAACTCCTTTAAGATAGGTCGTCTTTCCACCAATATGTGAGCCAAACTGCCAAATGATTTTTGGCTGAGGGAATCTATGACTACATTTGCCTTACTCGCATGGCACTAAATAGTACAATCATAATCACTAAGCAGTTCCACCACCTTCTTTGTTTGAGATTCAACTCGTTTTAATTGAAGATGTACTGGAGACTATTGTGGTTTATGAAAATTTCACACTTTGCCCCATAAAGATAGTACCTCTACATCTTAAGGGCAAAAACTACAGTCGTTATTTCTAGGTCATGGATGGGATAATTAGCTTCATGCTTTTTCAACTGCCTCAAAGCATAAACTATTACTTTTCCATTTTGCATGAGAAGACACCCTAAATCCACTCCAAAGGCATCGTAATACACTGTGAAATCTTCATTGCTCGAAGGTAAAGCTAGAACTAGTGTTATCACTAAACACTCTTTGAGCTTCTTAAAACTTTCTTCACACAAGTTTATCCATCACACAGCTAGAGCGAGCATTGCTCACTTGAAACCATAATATAATAAATCTTATCTGAGACAAGTAGTTTCTTTAGGATAAATCATCAACTCTTTTATTTTATTTCATTCGCCTTCGTTCCTCCTACCTCTATTATAGCTATAACTAACTTAAGTATTAGAGTGTCTCTATCAAGCTCCACCTATAACACATTTTGGTTTCTTTTTCTCTTTGTATTGTTACAGACAAATCATAGTGAAAAGAATGGTTTTCATCATAAAAAAAAAAAAATTAAAAAACAAATAATGAAAAAGAGACTTTATCCAGATTAGGTCTAATGGTAGTGTCGATAAGGTATCTAACCTCAAGGAACCTCATGATTAACTAGGATGCTGCCACTTGTAACACATATTGTACCTTTATCTCCTTCCATCTGTCTAGCTCTCTTTTTCAACGAGATTATTAACATAAACTGCCATCCATAGACCTATTTAATGGGAGGGCCATGTTGAGTCCAAAGTTGGGTCGTGTCTTTGAGTCTGTGATCAAGCTAATTAAGAGTCTCAAGTTCAAATTTCACAGGTGGATAAGGATTGTTATGATTTTCGTGATTGATAAGTAAAATGTTTATTGCAGTTGTTACTATAGAAATATAAATTTTTAAGCTAACTATATTATTAGCTTAATAGATTTTAATTGGCCAATTAAATTTAATTTTTAATTAATTTATTTTATAAACCAATCAAATCATTTAAAGGTCATTAAAATATTTAATTATTAACTAATTTCATCTTTATTTTAAATATAATTGATGATACAATATGATCCAATTAAACTATGTGAAGTGGACAATCAAATTAAAAGAGTAATTTTACATACACTGGAGGACCTCATGAAAGTTTTTATAAATAGAAGGGCTCTCTCCATTTTGAATATATATTAGCACAAACTCAAAAGCTCTACAGAATTCAAATAACAAAACTCTTTTGCTTTTCATATTTCAAGTGCAAAGATCAAGATTTCTCCTTCAATAAGAAAATTTTAAATCTGAAATTCAATTAAATCTCAAATTCAAGTTCTAAAATCAACATTCTTCTTCTCTATCAATGAGGAGAAGATTTCAACATTGATTCAAGATGAAATTTATTCGATTTTTAAATCGTGTTGATGCAAATTAAAAGAATCAGATATTACATTTTCATAATAAAAAAAATAAATATTAGATATTGTATCTACAAATTTATATAAATTTATGCTCTATTTTTATTTTTTTAATTTTCAAAACACGAAACATGTGTATACATTTATGATACACCTAATGGAGCAATCAAGAATTGTCACAACCCAACCTATAGGCCGGACCGGCACTAGGACCTGGGCCAACCTAAAGCCCCCGAGGCCAGTAGTAAGCCTTACTGTTCTCAAATCCATAACCAAGGCCCAAAAACTTAGGCCTAATATGTAAATAAAATAAAATAAAATAAAATATTTTTATTCGGGTCAACCCAATCCAATAATTATCCGAATCTAAATTAGGGGAGCCCAGCTCAACCCTTTTACATCATTTACAAACTATTTAAAACTCATAAAAAAATTTTCATTTATTAATACAAAAACTTAAATTCATACAGTCTCTAACAGAATTAATACTATTACTAGTACATGCGGAGTTCTAAATTATAAATTTAGATAATAATAATACAGTTAAGTAATTTTTCATAACCTGCGAGGAAAGGAACAGTTTATTCTAAAAAATGTCTCCTTCTGTAGCCTGGAAAAATAAGGTGAACAGGAGTGAGCGTTCGACTTAGAGAGTAAAATACCAATTTTAACTACAATTTTTATAGTTATCTAAAGCTAATGCATCCTAAGGAGTGGATGCAACATCATCAAAATTTTCATACAAATCACACTATAACAGTAAAAAGGTAATTTGGAGCACTCACCCACCCAACACTGTTCAAACAGTACATTTATGGTAGCCGATCCCCTATACATGTAACACTCCTATTTGCATAGCCTGGTATATTTCACTATTCCGGTGACCGGTGTCGGTCCGGATAATTAAGAGGATTAGAACCACATCTAAGATAACTAGATAAGCCCTAAACACAAATAATGAGTAATTGTCAATTAGTTAAGTATAAATAAAAAAAAAAAAAAAACAGAACATAAGAGGTTAAATGAGCCAGGAGTCACAGCGATAGGTGACCTTCTCGGGAAGGACTGCGAAGTCGATTTAAACTCAAATTTCGAACCATAAAATGTGACGCTGCGGTCCTTAGGACTATTGCAAACACAATGGAAAAGAGAAAACCATGAAAAAGAATTGTTAAGCCAGTCAAATAATTAGGTCAGGGATTCGGAAGAAACATTGAATTATTGCAAACTGGGTCGAACCGGCGAGGGGCAATTTGGTCAATTGACCCCTAGAGCTGACTCCTAACCTAACTGTCAAATAAAATTGGAGAAAAGAAAATTTCAGAGTTGGAAATTAAATTAAAGAACTGAAGAAAAATAAATGAAAAAAAAGAGGAAAAAGAAAAAGTGAAAAAGTGATTACATCATGCATGACATCATGCATGATGCAATAAATCTTATAATTAAAAATTTAATTTTTTTGGATAATTTTTGGTCTTATTAAAGGGTAAAAATTTATAAAAGAAAAAGAAAAAAAAAAGAGTTGTCTTCTTCAAATTGCCGTGACCTCCCTCTCTTCTCTCCCTCTCAAAACCTCCATGGAAGCTCATTTGTGAGCTTGAAGAAAACAAAATCCCACCATAGAAAATTCAATTACCCTAACTAAACTTTGTTTGGGCAACTAGAAAAGAAGATTAAAGGAGAAAGAAAGAAGGAAAAATTGAAGGAAGTGAAGATTGGAAAGCTACACCAAGGTTAGTAAGCTAAACTTGAATTTTTAGTTGAATTAATTGTGTTTATAGTTGGATAAACCTAGAAATATACTTAAAATGAAATGAAAACATCTTTGGAGGACTATATAAAATTTCGGCCAGCTAGGATTTGAGTTGAGAATGCATGAGTTTGATTGAATTAAACATGTTAGAGAGCTTGAATGAGTTGAGAAATGATGTTTGTATGCTTGGAATTAATTAAATGTAACAAATCAAGTGAGTTAGGGTTTGGACCTAGGGTTTTAGGAGACAAAACTTGGAGAATGGTTCAAATGGTGTGTTTGACCTAGTTTGAGCTAAAAAATGGTCATGTATGACCAATTGTGGTGTGTTGAAAGTGTTGGAACCAAATGGAAATTCGTATTGGTTATGGACATCCTGCAGGCAGCATGACCAAGGTCCCTTTCAGGCACCAAAACTGAAAATTTACTAATCCAATTGGTGTGAGGCCAATTGGGAATGAAAATAGACACAAAATGACACATTTTTTATTTAGGAATTATGCCCAAAAAGTGACCATAGCATAGTGAACAAATTGGCCAAATCTGAAAGCGAGTGTTCTGCCCTGTACAAAAATGACCAAATGAACAGTGTTTGTTCATTTGGCCATAACATGGGCTAGGCAGGTTAAAATGACCTGAAATTTTACCAGTAGAAAGCTGAGACATAGCCCTACAACTTTCATGAAGAACACAAACCCAAATTAGGCACTTAACTTAGTCATTTAGCCATCCAAAATTAGTGACCTAAAACTGCCAAAACCCAGAAATTGCCTAGAAAATCTGGGTTAGGCCAATCCGGCCAACCATGTTCAAATGGCTATAACTTGAGCTACAAAACTCCAATTGGAGTTATTCAAAAAGGAGAATAAAGACAATAAGGAACAATTTCTACGAAGAAAACTTAGCCAAATTCTAACAGCAACATGACCAACGGAACAGTGCAAAATAGGACACCAAAACTGAAAATTTACAATTTTGCCTAAATGACTTAAAATTTGAGAAAACAACCAAAACCAACAAGTTAGGTAACTAAAAGGTGGTATGTGTGTGAAATTAGAATTCTCATACCTATTAAGCATTAGGAAGTCAACAAATTGACTTAAATAGTATCATGAATAGTAACCTCGAAATACAAATTTCAGAGAACGTCAAATTAAGCATAATAAAGTCATATTTGAAATTATTTTTGGACTTATGATAATTTATGGTATTGAAACACTGTAAAATTGTGTGTTTCAGTGGAAAATAATACCAGAAAAGAACTCGAGGCGTCGAGTCAAAGCCAAGAGGTGACTCGTATAAGGTTTGTGCACAACATAGAATTTTTGTAAATTTTCTTCCACACATTGTTTTGAATGATTTGATATATGAAATTGTGATATAATTGAATTGAAAAGTTTATTATGCTTTTGATTTAAATTGTTGAAAGATTAATTATTTGTGTTTGAAATGGCAATAAAAGTTTAGTAAATTGTTAAGATAGTTTTTAAACCACAGTGTCATAACCATATATTTGAATACCTCACTAGCATGACTAGTGGGGGAAATCAGTTTCGATTTTTGATTCCTTCTCTAGCTGAAGTGCTGAGGTGTGTGCCAGTAGAAGAAGAAAAAGAATAGACTCCCATATGTTTGAGCTAGCTAGCCTTGTGATGTGACTTCTGCTTAGCTTCTGGCTATTGAGATGATATTTGTTTCGAATGGCATGATATAACTATGTGTTTTTATGAAATTTGTTTTGAAACTTTCGAAATGAAATTGTTTTGATTAAAATTTATAAGTCATGTTTTGAATTTAAATCTCATGTTCAGTTCAATTTTTGAATAAGTATGATTTAAATTCTGCATAAATGTTATTTTAGTATGTTGTGCACCACTAAGTCATAGTACTCAGCGATGGCTGTTATTGCTGTCACAGATATAGAGACTAGAGGAGCAGCAGAGTGAGCTGCTAAGGATTGTGGAGCTACCTTCCCTGAAGTTTATCGGGTATATTTTATACCTTGATTGTAAAAATTATTTTGATGTATGTAATGTATGTACATTTAGAAAATGGTCATAAGTAGTTGTATAAAACTTGTAATAAATTTTAGTTTGCATTTTTCCTAATGTAAATTTTGGAGTGATGTATGTAAATTGTTTTATCTTAAATGAAATATGAATGGAAGTATTTTGTTTTAATTTGAATGAAATTACTTAGTAGTATTTTTTATGATGTTGAATTTTGGAATTTGAGAAATAATGTTGAAATTGGTTGAGATGGATGTTGAATTGATGAAGTTGATGAGATAAATCATTGGAAATGCTTTTTACAGGTATTTGAAGAACTGTTTTCTCAAAATACAAACGGCACTCTGCCGAAATTTTTATAAAATTTACGAAAAAATAAAATGGGACAAAAATCTTAACTAGTTTTCAAACTCTAATTAAATGTTTTAATACCTATTAGAAATTGCTCACCACTTATAAAAAGTAAGAAAATTATTTTAAAATTCTTTGTAGAGTACTTAATGAGTTATCGGTAGGTGAAGTTCGGTAGTTCATTAGGTATTCTACGGGATCATGCTGTGCCTAATTTGAATGAAATTACTTAGTAGTATTTTTGATGATGTTGAATTTTGGAATTTGAGAAATGATGTTGAAATTAGTTGGGATGGATGTTGAATTAATGAAGTTGATGAGATAAATCATTGGAAGTGCTTTTTACAAGTATTTGAAGAACTGTTTTCTCAAAATACAAATGGCACTCTGCCGAAATTTTTATAAAATTTGCGGAAAAATAAAATGGGATAAAAATCTTAACTAGTTTTCAAACTCTAATTAAATGTTTTAATACTTATTAGAAAATGCTCACCACTTATAAAAAGTAAGAAAATTATTTTAAAATCCCTTGTAGGGTACTTAATGAGTTATCGGTAGGTGAAGTTCGGTAGTTCATTAGGTATTCTACAAGATCATGTTATGCCTTACAGAGGAGTAAGGTGTGACATGTTTTAGTGGTATCAAAGCAAATTTTTGAAGTATGTTTTAACTTGTTAATTTGTGTCTTTTCTTTATTAAGTACAACTACTCAATGTCCTTATTTGTTACATACAATGCATTATATCATAAATATGAACTAACGGAGGGAATCTCCTTGTGTTATTTGTTCAAGAGATATCCTAACTCCAAACTGATATGGAAGAAGGGGATCACTCAGTTGAGCAATCTGTTGAAGCTGAGGCACAAGAGGAAGCCCCAGCTTTACAAAATGTCAGTGGGTCAGTGGCACTAGCCCCACAAATGCCGCAGTTTCCTACATAGTTCGCACAACAGATGGCGGCAATGTTTCAACAAATGGCTAGAGGTATGCCTGCTCAAGCTCCACCCTAGACTACTGTGGTGCAACCTCAAGCTCCAGTTAGACAGTATGTCAAGCTGTTAAAGTATGGGGCCATAGAATTTAAGCGTACAGTAGACCCTTTAGAGGCAGAGCAGTGGCTAGAAAGGATGGATCGAGTGTTCAAGAAGCTGCACTGCCCAGATGAGTTGAAATTTGAATACTCCGTGTCACTACTGCAAGGGGATGCATATGATTGGTGGAAGACCATCCCCCACAGCTTGGCTGAACCACCAGTATTGACCTGGGATGACTTTATCAGAGAGTTCAGATAGAAATACGTCCTAGATGCATATGTGGATCAGAAACTACAAGAATTTCTGAGTTTGAAGCAAGGTAACAGAAAAGTGGCAGAATATGAGAGGGAGTTCTCCCGCTTAAGCCACTATGCTAGGAGTCTCCTTTCTACCAGCAAGGAAAGGTGCAAGAGATTTGAGACGGGTTTGAAGCCCAGCCTACGGATGCAAGTAGTGGGATTCAGACACAGTAATTTTTCAGAGCTCATTTCTCAAGCACTTGAGTTGGAAAGAATTGAATCAGAAGCGACCCCAGCAAAAAAAAAATAAGAGAAAGTTGAAAAATCAGAGAAAGACAAGGGGGAAAAGTCAGTAGAGCAAAGTCTTAGTGGTACCTCTGGAAAGAAGAAGAAATTTGGGGGACCTAGCAGAGGTCGAGGTGGAAGGTTTGGAAGGGGCAGATTCTCTGGACAGAGACCCCCTAGATCTAGTCAGCAGTCGAGCAGGGGTTCACATGAGACTTTCGAAATGAAATTGTTTGGATTAACATTTATAAGTCATGTTTTGAATTTAAATCTCATATATCAGTTCAATTTTTGAATAAGTATGATTTCAATTCTGCATAAATGTTATTTTAGTATGTTGTGCACCACTGAGTCATAGTATTCAGCGATGGCTATTATTGCTGTCGCAGATATAGAGACTAGAGGAGCAGCAGAGTGAGCTACTAAGGATTGTGGAGCTACCTTCCCTGAAGTTTATTGGGTATATTTTATACCCTGATTGTAAAAATTATTTTGATGTATGTAATGTATGTATATTTAGAAAATGGTCATGAGCAGTTGTATAAAACTTGTAATAAATTTTAGTTTGGATTTTTTCTAATGTAAATTTTGGAATGATGTATGTAAATTGTTTTATCTTAAATGAAATATGAATGAAAGTATTTTGTTTTAATTTGAATGAAATTACTTAGTAGTATTTTTTATGATGTTGAATTTTGGAATTTGAGAAATGATATTGAATTGGGATGGATGTTGAATTGATGAAGTTGATGAGATAAATCATTGGAAGTGCTTTTTACAGGTATTTGAAGAACTGTTTTCTCAAAATACAGACGGCACTCTGCCGAAATTTTTATAAAATTTGCGAAAAAATAAAATGGGACAAAAATCTTAACTAGTTTTCAAATTCTAATTAAATGTTTTAATACATATTAGAAAATGCTCACCACTTATAAAAAGTAAGAAAATTGTTTTAAAATTCCTTGTAGGGTACTTAATGAGTTATCGGTAAGTGAGGTTCGGTAGTTCATTAGGTATTCTACGGGATCATGTTATGCCTTACAGAGGGATAAGGTGTGACAATACAGCTCTCTTAGTCCAACCTCTGCCAGCGAGTGTTTCTCAAGCCGGCCTTTCGCTTAATAAACTAAATGCAGGGTCCCAGCGAGTGTCTCTCAAGCCGTGTCTACCCGTCTTGTACATATCCAATACCATACCACAAGTACGCCAACGCATGCACACTGCTCTAAATTACCACAAACAGCATCCATGGCACTTCATCAATTATGAATATAATATAAAACATGCCTAGTATTTAACTACATAGATACATATTTATAAGTGATGCATGGGCATGTTTGAACATATAATAATATCGAAATTATAATTAAAATTAATATTTTACTCACAGTATATCGAGGTCTATTGTGGCTGCTAGATGGAGGAAAATAGCTGATCTCGATCACCTAATTAATTATATTATAAATTTATTAGTATTAAGTCAAAATAAAACTCTAAGGAGACAACAGACAGTCTAATTCATGCCGGAAATCCAGTAGAGTTTTCCCTATACCTGGGACTTACCCAGCCTGCAAAAATGGTTCAAATAACACTTCTAACTCAACCCATATCTCATCATCATTATATGGCCCCTCCTGGGCCCTCCAAACCAGGCAATACTCATAATCTTAAAAATTACGTTTTAGTCTTTATAATTGATATTTTGTAAAAATCCACTTAAACAAGCTCTAAAAATTTTGAAATTTTGTTCCTGTAGGAACGGAAGCGTGAAAAACACAAGTTTATACCATTGAATTCAAAAATTTTCACCTAGGGTCACATGCACCATGCAAGATTTATTTTTATCTATTTGATTTCAATGATAAACAACATATTAAAACTCTTTTAATATGTTTTTGGATCTGTATTTGCCATTTAAGATTTTAAAATTAATCAGATTAATTTTAGAACCCTAGATTAAATCAAGAACGATTACACTAATTGATGCGTCTTTGAGATTCGTCTTCAGGACACCAGATGTTGTCCCTCTAGCTTGTCCACACCAAGAACACCTATGGCAGCCCTTGAACAGCTTCTAAAGCCTTTTCTATTAATTAGAAATTCAAGTTCTGCCTTTTAAGAGATTAGAGATGTAAACAGGACACTAGAAACAATTTCTAGTGTTCTTAATTCAAGAGATTGATGGCTAATCTCTTTGAATTGATGAGAGATGAAGAAGAATGGCTGGAGAGGCTCAAAGTGGCTTGACATATGAGAGGAGAGGCTGCTAGTTATGTTTTCCATTCATAACCACACTTAAATAGCTAGGTTAACACATTAAACCCTAGCCACATGTCACCTTTTGATTAGCTCTAGGTTTAAGTGACCCAATCACATTGTGCCAAGTGTCAAACCTATATTTAATCTTGATTTTAATCATCTTACATGATTAAAAATATTTGGCAAGCTTATGTGTTATGCCATGTGTCACCATCTCATGGTGCCACGTGTCACATCGTGAAATGACCAAAATGCTGTCATAATTTTGAGTTCTTAACCCAAAATAATTATTTTCTTCTTCTAATTAATTTATATCAAATATAAATTAATTAATTAATCTATATTAATTAATTTCTCATCAATTAAATTCATATTTAAACACTTTAAATATAAATTTAATTTATACTACACATCCAATAATCTAGATTTGGTTTCAAGTCATGCTAGGGACTTTGCAATTTTATTGCAAACCAAATCTATTTAATTAATCAATTAAACTCTTTAATTAATTAATTAAATCATATTTAAATAGGTGATAACTTGTGTGTGTGTGACTTACTAGGCTCATCACTTATTGGCAATGAGACATGATATCAACTCTTTATATCATCATAACTCTTTCTTACCATTAATGATTTCTCTAAATCATTTTATGAACCTCATAGACCATGGTTAACACCTAGCATAGCATGCCATGGACACCCTATTATTAATAAGGTTTACCTTAAATGAACCTATAATCATATGTTACCATGCACTAGAATCTGCTACATAAAATCCCAACTCAAAATGAGTCATGGTTTATGTCAAACTCCATTTGCTATGAATATTATGTTCTTTAATTCCAGTTCTTGATTAAAAGATTTTTCTCATCGAAACTCTTTTCAATAAATCTATCTGTCTGCCAGAACTTGAAACATCAAGAACAATTAAATGAACATAGGATTTTATCTCTATTTACTTAGAGGAACAGATTCCATCTTGATCAACACCTACCTCCATATATAACTAGCGAGAGCCAACACATGCCCATATACCCATACATAGTACAAGTATGAAAGCGATCAAACTCAAACTACCTATATACAAGATATCTCAGTCTAAAGATTATATGCACTGATATGATTTATGACAAAACATCACAAGAGTAAACTCCATGTGCTTGTCATAAGTGTCACCTTTCGGCCTACTTATCATTTATAAGTGCCTATCATGTTTGTTATATGGCATGAGACTCACCATTCCATCTTATTTATATCTCATATAAATAACTTGGGAACAAACATGAATACAATCTTTCGATAAGTCATGTCCTTATTATGAAGTATCCTCATTGTGAACCTATTTATGATACTTTGTGCTAGAAATATTGTCATTCATATTCTTAACAACTTAAGAATAATATTTCTAACAAAATATCAATGGACCTTTTCTATTACACATAAATATATTATGTAAAAAGTGGAAATGCCTTTTATTAATAAAATGTCGTCTTCTGGTGGAGGAGTCCATGGCATTGGTCTTGGGCAACGAGAGGAGAAGGTGGGAGGAGGTGACGGGAGAGGAGGAAAAAAGGTAGGGGGAGGGGCTTCATCATTTTCATTTTTTTAACTAGGATTTTTTTAACTTTTTTTTTTTTAACTTTTAATTTTATTGAAATCCCTGAACTTTTCTTGTTTGTTCACATAGGTCCCTAATCTTTCTTTAATATATTTAAATTGATAATAATAATAATGTCAATAATAATAATAATAATTAATTTAATGACCACTAAATCAAGTATTAATAATATAAAATTATATTTTATTAAACATTTAATATAGATGTTTAAAACTAGTCATATAAATAAATAATACTAATAATAATAAAAATAATAATACATGCAAAAATAATACCCATTTAATAAAAATTACTATTATAAAATATTAATTTAAATTCATGAATAAAATATCAATAAATTATTAGTTCAATAAAAAAAAATAATAAAAATATATTTATTTGAAAAATTAGGTCCTTTCAAGAATGGTAAGTGACGTGGATTTTTAACCAAACGTGCTAAATTGGTAGCTGAGGTTAGGTAATGGTAAAGGTGCAAGTGATTCGGAGGATTGCCTCTGCAGTAAATTGTTAGGGAGCTGCTCGTGTCTATGACGAGCAACAATTATATTTAAAAATAAAAAAAATAAAAAAAAAGAAGAGGAAGAAAAAAAAGGGACTCTTTACAGACCTATGTGGTTTGTTAGTTGCATACTAGTACTACATTACAACTCATGCAAGAGCCAGTTGATTATCAAGAGCAGCCATCTCAGCGAAGCACTCAGGTCAGGGTGAAACTACAGCAAAATGTTTGACCCTTTTCTTCTTCATCTTATTCTCGAAATCCTGCACTGTTGGTAGGAGTTTTAGCTGAAAGTAAATTATAAGACCAGACAAAATTAAGTTACAATTTTTTAATCATTGTTTGAATAATTAGCTTAGTGTGAGAGTTGGCGTAAACCCCCTACCAAAAAAAAATGTCAACTTATTGTTAACTCATTTTATGCGGTTGGCTCTTTACTGTAGAAACACAGAGCAAAGAGGAGGAAGAAATAAAATAAGCCTTTGGTTATAACACATTTCATTTACTCAGTTCTATTCTTTACACTGTTCCGAAGCTAAGATCAGAGCTAACTGCTCAGCTAAACTGTAACTTGTGTAAGTACCCATTGTAATGGGAGATTGAAAGGCCAAAGGAAAATGGATTAATAAAAAAGGGGGAAGAGGGAAGGGGTGGCTTTATGCCTCAAGTTGCTCTAAAATTACTGAGCGTCTTGGAATTGATGCCCATGCTTCTTAGAAAGTATGTTGTAGTTGCCATTGATGCCCTCTTGGTTCCTGTCTCTGCAAATCAATCTCCTCTTATCCCCAATTTCACCAATTTCTAGCTAGTCCCACTATTAAACTTCAGGTCCTCAACAGAATAATCTTCTGTGCTGCAAGGATTCCCATCAGTGTCACGTTGGCCCAGGAAAGCAATTGAGTAAGAACAGTAAACAAAATGTACTGAGAATGATACGAAAACAAAATCTGATTACAAAGCCTGATCAAGCCTCAAATTCCATGCATTGTGCATTGTAGCGTAACTCAGCACACTGTAGCAAGGCTACCAGGCTTATTGACAAGGCAGTTAGAAATGTTGAAATGGAGGGTTTAGATCATATCAATTACATACTGGGGTATAGTAACTTCACTACAGACTAGAAGTCTGATGGACCACATCCCTTGTATAGCTAGATAATATTAAAATATGAAATTAAAATGAAATAATCCCATTTAGAGGTAAAGTTTACTGCAAATATAATCAAAATATCAGATACTTACATGACATCTAGACTCCCGTAAATTGTCGAGTGAGTTAGAAATCTCAAGTTGCTTTACAACTGTAGCATGTAATACCTGCAAGAACAGCATAATTGTAGATAACATGACCGTTGGTACAATAAATTATCCAACTTCCAGATACCTAAAGCTTGTAAACTAATAGAATAATGCATACCCTCTTTGTTTTCTCAAGGTCAAACTCCACAGACTTGATCCTCTCCAGCGATTCCATAAGCATTTGCTCTTTTTCCAATGGGATTGCAGCAGGTTTGTTGCTAAGTTCCTCAACTACTTTTTCCAGGCTCTGAAGACGCTCCATACATGGGCGGACACAGTTTTCACTCACAGTTTCAACAGCTGTTGAATGACTATCAGCATTATGTTCCACAAGATTAGATGGATGAATATTGTTCTGCCTTCTCCAAAATTCAAGTGGTAAACTACGGAAAAATGCTACTAGTTTGACCACAAATGACATCAGCATTCTAGCCACACACAGATTATGCCTTTTCCCAATCTTTTCCTTGACTATGTCCAACCAATGGCTGATGAGACCTCCTGAAACAAGACACGAGTTTACAATTCAAGTACCAAAGATAGCAAAACCACGACACTCCAAATACATGGGTTAGAATCCACAAAAGAAAGTTATGCCTGGAAGTAAATTTCTTGCAATCTTCATACTTTACCAAGTGCACCACAAATTTCTGACATTACCAAGTGCGCCACAAATTTCTGACATGGTTTAAATAATGTATCACCCATTACGTATCAGAATTTCAAGAACAATCTGTTATTTACTGTTTCATCTATGGTGATTCATAATTCATTCACTTTGAAATGCATTTGAAACAAGGGAATACAGGCATGTCGGGAAGATACAGGACGTTTCACCATTTTGTAACACCAAAGCTGGAGAAACTTTGATATTGTGCTGCAAATTGGTTTGTCTTTAGGGCAGGGAATGAATGCTTTTGAAGGATAAAAAACCTGCTTTGTAGGAGCCCTTGTTGCAGCATTTGATCACGTGGCTTTGGACATCTGAAAAGATTCTCACAGCACAAAAGGGAGTTTCTAAAGGCTCACTCTATATAAAGGATTTCAAAAAATGCTATTTTAGCTGTCTATTCACTTGATATCTAGCATACATGGTTGAATTATTGATTTACTTCTCATTTTAGTCATTTTGCTAATGGGTTGAAAAATTACAAAATAGGAGGACAACTCGTCTGTCCCCTTTAATTCGTTCCATTTCAACCTGATTCATCCCATTTCTGTTTCCCCGTTTCCATTTCCAATTCCATTATTTAAATCCTTGAGCTGAGATGTGCTAGAGAAAAGAACCAATCCACAATAAGAAAGCATTGACACATACCTTCCACATTTGGTAGCAGTTCACTATGCAAGTCGCCCAAGTCATTGCTTTTAAGTGATTGATCTTCAGAATGTCCCACTCGCAGGTTGCTTTGAACAGCCTTCTCAACCCGAGGAAAATTTTCATCACAACTGTAATAGGTATTTGGATCTGATGCTCTGACCTTAAAAAATCATAATATACATACAAAATCAAAACATAGCGTTGCACACAAACATTACAGTAACTTTGAGCCATAAGCAACAGATTACACTTACCTCCTCATGAACAGGGGCCAAATGTGGAAACATAGAACTCCGATTAATTAGAGAAGGATCATCAATTTCAGACCCTGATTCAGCTGCTGAAGTTTCACTACTCCCCTGTAGAACAAAGAACATATCAAATATCCAGGAAAAAGATATATCAGTAACATCAATGTAGATTTAGTCATGAGACAGACACTTGCCTTCTGCAGGGGCATTTGAATATATGAGTCAAATTTCTGTTGGTTACTAGACACTCTGGTGATTTGCCTCACAAATGCTGCTTCCGCATTATGTACAAGCTACATAATATAAGACCTTGGTTAATTTCCAACTACAAGTTCAATGTAGAGTTTCAAACTCTCACTTTCATGCTCAAGGAATTCAACATGTAAAATTAATAACAAAAACTTGAATTCTAGGGTTACACACCTTCATCACATCAGGATCATTCCAGGGACCTTTATTTGAGCGCAAACACCCTCCTTCAGCAGAACATGTGCAAGAACCACCCAAGAAGTCTGGCAATTGACTGAAAAGAAAGAACATACAATTTATAGATGTTATAAAGAAATGCAAGAGAGTTAACAGACAAACCTTGAGTCAATAACTTCCAGTAGCTTAGGCAGGGACTTGGGCTCCAAAACCTGCAATTTAGAAAATTTGTATGGTTAATAAAAATTGAAGGAAAAAGGAAATCAACATCTATGTGCTTACAGCCATATCCTCTACCTGTATCTTTGCAATAGTCTTTGCATCTAGAAATTTCTGAGCTGCAGGCCAGAGCATCTTCTTAAAGCCAGGACCAGCATTGACAATATACATCCAATGCAATGTCTGCAAAGTTATGGTTAACATTCAGAAACCAATTAAGAAGTGTAAAGAAAACATCTTCTAGAAGACTTTAATACCTCAGGGTAGTAACTGTTATCTATCTTTGTCATTGCAGCCAAGAGATTTGCCGCAGTCCGAGTGAAATTCTTAATGCCCTGTTTTTAACATAAATCATTAAACAGTTCAAATTCTGCATAGAACAGTTGCAAGAATTATAGGAAGAAAATCTATCAACATTATATCAATGCTGTTGATTCTCTTATCATTTCCGTACTCCATGACTCCATAATTCTAAGATGAGCCTATTATGCAAAGCATGAAAATGAGATTTCAGAAACACATTCAACTTAATACACTTGATTTTCTTATCCTTTCACAATTACATTGAATCCATTGAGAATGATCCATGGAACTTTTAAGATGACACTCCTTTCCAAAAGGACCAGAAGATTTTGGAATTCACTCAACTCTTCTAGGTGTATGCAAGGAGCAGAAAAAGTTATAACTATAGAATGTTGCAAATTTCTAAGCACTGTAATGATAGCAAACTTTGCTAGAAGATGCTTTAATTTTTGTGGAGCCAAATACAATTTGAAGGCTTATCTAGGATGCAATCCAACATACCAAACCCTGTACATCCAATACTGTTGTAGTTGAACATATCTGCTTCCTTGCAGCAATAGAACACGCCGGGAATTTCTCCAGTAGTGCCCTCTCGAACTCTTGGACATGGTATTTCAAATACCGATCTATAGTACTGATTTGCATCAACCTACTCGGATGAGCCTTTCCAAGCCTTTCAATGTAAACTGGCCTGCCTTCCTTGTCAACTCCATGGTAACCCTGAGGGTAATATTGCAAGACTTCTTCCAGCTCTTCAAACTCAAAATCCTAAGTAGTGATTTTTAATTCAGTATACTGCTAGAGTTGAATGTCAAAAGAACTAGTAAAAATCGTAATTTCTCACAGGGAATAAATTATAATACATAGGTAATTATCAGAAATCAAATGCTACCAAGATTTTGCCCAATTAAAATTTACCTGCTGATGCAGCTCCAAGTTTGTAATTAAATAATATTCTGTTTTACATTGAGAAAATGTTCAAGAAATAAACTAATCCTTATAACAGACTAGAGCTCCACAACCTAACCTATGAAAAAGTAACAAGGTTAGTGGCATAAATTAAATTCAATACCTCCAAGATGGTGTCTGTTCCATACTCTTTCCTCCAATTAAGCATTTCTTCCCACATCTGGATTGTTTTTTCAATATTAAACTCTCTAGCTTTCAAAAATCTACAAGAATAAAATAATTACCAATAAGCGAATGCATTGGGGAATGTGGAGCATTTGTGTTGTCCAGCTGCCAGGCAAAGCATTGACTTTTGGTACATAAAAGTATTATGCTGAATTGTTAAAGAAGTGACTGACTGACCTTAACAAGGTATGATAGTCATCATGCCTAGAAGGCAATAAATTCCTTTCATGAAGCTTTTGGCGCAATTCCAATACAGCACTCTCCTCTTTTTCATCCCTGACATCCTCAATGGAAACTGAGGAAACTCTATAATCAATTTTTCTTTTCCCTCTTTTCTTAAGAGAATAAGTGAACTTATTTGAGGCATTTAAAGCCTTTTTCTTAAGAGTGCCAATTTTGGATCGTCGTCTATCATCTTCAGAGTTATCGAAATCAGATCTTCTCTCTCTGAGTTCATAATTAGCCCCAATTCCTTCTAGGCCTTCAATAAGACAACAAGCGATTAAGCACCCCATCAATTAGTTTTAATATTATCTAAAGCATCATATATACACCTGAGGCTGAGTTGCTCATTGTATAACTAACACTTCATTTCAATGTTCAAATCAACGAACAGCTAAACATACCTGACATTTCTGCGAAAAAGGAAACCCTTATTTTCAAAGTAGAAAACAAGATTCAAAGCAACCTCAAAGACATGTATGCAGCTCTAAACTGTCAGAAACGAAAACCAAAAGGTGTTATTGAATACACTGCAGATTTGAAAAGAAGAAGAATTAGTTGGGACTGGCTGACATAAACTAAAACCACCAACCTCCTTCCCCGGAAAATTTAAAATAATAATACTTAAAACCAATAAGCAGTCAAGTACCTAAACACAAATTATCAAATGCTTTATATATAAACCCTATTTGTTTCAGGGAGCTCACCAGATTCTCATGGAACTTAAAAATTTACAAGAACCACAGATTATTTAGTTCTGCTCACAAAGCTCTCGCATGTTAAGCAATCTCTAAAACCAAGTTAACCGACTAAAATTCTCAGTAGTTAAAAATCAGCGAATCTGAATCAGCTAAATCTTGAAGAGAGAGAGAAGGGTTATTGAAAGTGCACCCATTTCTCTGTATTGCTAAACAAACCAGGAAAACATCAGGACTTCATTTCGAACTGAGATTCTACAAGCTTCAATCCTTAGTTTACACAAGGGGAGGAAACAAGTTTTACAGTAGTTGATCATGCAAAGAACCCAGAAAAACCAAAAAAGAATATTTGTATTAAGCTCAAAAAAACTCAAAAATCGAGAACAGTAAAAACCGTTAAAACCCATAGCACATAAACCATCACTTGTCACATTTATACTACTGTAAAGCTCCCAGACCTGAAACCGCATTAAATCTCACCAATGCCGACGCTAACCGTACGGATCCCACCTATGACTCTATCATTAATGAATGAAACCAAAAGCAAAAAACAACTCGAATAGTTTCAATGAGAAACAGAAACGCACCGAATCAAAAGAACTCCAAATCTGAGGAGCTACTACACCTACACGCATCGATTCACGCGAAGAAGAGAAGAGAAGAGAAGTAAAGCAAGCAGGAACAGAATCTCTCTCTGGAAACACGGAGGAGGAGGAGGAGGGCGGAGGAGGAGGAGAGAGAAAGAGAAAATTTCCCCGAGAAAATGTACAGAGTTTTCTGGAGAAAGTGGACGGAAAAGAAAAATAAAAAACAAAAAAGTACGGATCTGAAATTATTATTAGTGTTTATGTTGGTTATGTTTCTCTTCTCTCTTTATTTCTTTCTTTTTTTTTTTTTCCTACTCCTCTGTTCTCTCTCTCTCTCTCTCTCTCCCCCGAGTCCTGCCGTGCAGTTCAATTGTTTGCCTTCTGGTTTATCAATCTCCCTCTAATTTTTTTCACACCTTTCTTATAGTTGTTAATTGATAACTGATAGTAGCTATTTTATGTTAGATATTTAATAAAATTATATTTAACTATTATTGTTAAAATGTGAAATGACTAATGAAGATATATATTATATAATTTATTTTATTATTTATATGAATATAAATTATAAATTTATTACATTATATTATTTATTTTATTATTAAATTAAATATATAATTATTAAATTAATATATTATATTATTTAAATAAATATATAATTATTAATTTTTTATATTATATTATTTATTTTATTATTGAAATAAAAAAATAATTATTTTTTAAAATAATTAAATAATTTTAAAAATATAAATAAAATAATAAAATAATTATTATTGTTAATAGGAAAATTTATAATTAATTTTAAGTTTTTAGATATAAATAAATATTTTATATTTTATGTTATTAATAAAAAAATATTTTATTAAAATTGAAATACGTTAATTAAAATGTTAAAATTTAAAATGAAAAAATAAAAATATTAATAATATTAGTTTTCAAGTTAAATAAAAAATGATAATATGGTCAAAATAAAAAATAAAACTAAATCAGCTATCAGTTGATGAGAAACAGCTCTAAAAATAGAGCTGATACAAACTGCATCTGATAGGTATCATATCAGTTGCCCATCAGCTATCAGCTCTATTTTTTTTAGCTCTATTTTTTTGAGCTTACCAAACACTATAATTTACCTGTTTAGGTGTCTATCAGCTATCAGCTGCACCCAACAGGTAAACCAAACACCCCTTAATATCTATATAAACCATTTGATTACTTAAAGTGGCATTTTAAATGATTAAAGGGGTATTTAGTTGATTTATTGAGTGTAGCTGAAAGACATCTAAATAAATAAATTAGAGTATTTAATAATAAATTTAAAAAATAAAATTAGTGGTTGATAGGTACTGATGTAGTATTTATTAGTTACAATTTATATCAATTTTATATTTAGAGTTGATTTTTATGGACTGATAGTTAATTTAATTTTATTTTTTATTTTAATTATATTATTTTTTAATTTAAAAATTAATATTATTAATATTTTTATATTTTTTATTTATAATTTTAATATTTTAATTAATACATTTCAACTTTATAAAAATATTTTTTATTAATAGCATAAAATATAAAATATTTATTTATATATAAAAACTTAAAATTAATTATAAATTTTTCTTTATCAATCATAATAATTATTTTATTATTTTATTTATATTTTTAAAATTATTTAATTATTTTTTAAAAAAAATAATTTTTTTCTTATTTCAATAATATAATAAATAATATATATATTATTTAATAATTATATATTTAATTTAATAATAAAATAAATAATATAATATAATAAATTTATAATTTTATATTTATTTCAATAATAAAATAATTTATATAATATATATCTTTATTAATCATTTCACATATCAACACTAACATCTAAATATAATTTTATCAAACAATTAACATAAATCAGCTATCTTAACTACCTGCTATCAGCTATCAGCTAACAGTTATCAGCTATATTCAACGGTTAAATCAAACAGACTCTAAATTAATATAATTTATTAATTTTTTATAATTAAATTAATATAATTTAAAAAATAATAAAAATAATTAATTATCTTATTGCAAATTTTAATTTATTATATAAAATTATTAAAAATATAAAATATTATATTATTATATTTAAATATATATATATATATATATATTAAATGTAATTTAAAATTTTAAATAATTATGTGTTTATCAAAATTAGATTAAATTTTTATTTCTTAGATAGTCATTGATTATTTTCTTTTATATATATATATATATATATTGAGCTTTAAAATTAACTCAATAAGAGTGTGTCATTAACTTAATAAAAAACTTAAAAAAAAAAAGACACGTATTAGCTTTTTTTTCTTCTTTTTTATATTTTTTATATAAAAAATTTAACTTACCATATTAATCATGAATTTTTTTTATTTAAATATTTTTAAACCTTAACTATTAAAATATCATCTTTTTATATTTATCTTAAATTTCATTCGCTACATCTTTTAAGAATTTTAAAACTCTCAAATTTACAATTTCATACTTTATAAAATTCTACTCATGATATTATAGATCTCTAAAAAATATTATTTTTTAATTAAAATTTTACTTAAATTAGAAAAAGAATAAATTATTTTTATTAAATTAGATTAATATATATATATTTAAATAATTATTAAAAAATATTTATTTAAATTTAAACATTTTTTTTGAACGAATTCAAAAGAGTATGCCACCTAATTTAATAAAAAAAACTTAAAAAATTTTCACATGACATAGCTTTTTTATATTTTTTTATATAAAAAATTTAACTTATTATATTAAATATTAATTTTTTATTTAAACGTTTCAAATTTTAACTATTAAAATCATATCTCATACTAAAGAAAATATTTATTTTAAATTTCTTATATTATATCCTTTAAAAACTTAAAACTCTCAAAATTTCAATTTCAGGCATTATATAATTCTTTTCATCATATTATATATTTTTAAAAATAATATTTTTAATTAAATATTCTCTTAAATTAGAAAAGGCATGAATTATTTTTTTATAAAATTATATTAATATATATTTAATTAATTATTTGTTAAAAAATTATTTTTAAAATTTAAATATTTATTTTAAAAATATTTTTTTTAAATATAAGAATTTTAATAGTAATGTAACATTTGTGTTTTTTTCCTACTTTGTTATTTAAAAATTCAAAAGTAAATGTTATATATATTCTTTTATCAAATACAAAATTATACGGTTGTTTTTAAGAAATTTATATATTAACACTGATGTAAATTATACTTAATTTTATATATATATATATATATATATATATATATATATATATATATATATATATATATTAAAATAAAATAATAAATAATTTACACAACATGTAATTAAATTGACTAGCTTATAATATTTACCAATTAGTTTTTACCCATTGAAACTAAATGTCCATTTTGCTTTATGACTTGAGAACTAAAACTACTTTTTAGTAAAATCATCATTGTAAAAGTTAATAAAAAAATTAATTTTAAAAGGACGGGCAGCTTAGCTCACCCTGAATCCAACACCACACAAGCACCTTAAATTCAGATAAATTTTTTGACAACCGTCCCTGAACTTATCTAGTATAATATTATAGTCCTTCAACTTAAAAATGTAACATAAAATCCCTTCAACTTTCAAATTTTGCACAGTAAAATTTTTCTAATCTCTAATTGTCTGTTTTTCAGTTAGATGCTAACCTGAACAGTTATAGCATGGAGCTTAATCAATATTTATCTTTTCTCTCTCAAGTTTTGTGTAAATTAAATCCTTTTTCTCACTATAAATGGAATGATTTTTCAGGTGTAGAGAGAATAATTTTACAATTTGAATAAGAGAGGAGAGAGAAATGTTGACTAAGAGCCATGCGGGAGCTGTTCACATTAGTTTTCGACTGAAAAAGCAGTAATTGAAAGTTAGAGGGATTTTACTGTGCAAAATTTGAAAGTTTAAGGGGTTTTATGTTACGTTTTAAAGTTTAAGGACTGCAGTGTTACAACCATATAAGTTCAGGGATAGTTATTAAAATTTACCCCCTTAAATTCAATACATTAGTTTTATATTATAAAAATACCATTACAGTCACTACGGAGTTCCAAATTTGAATAATAAAAATTAATAATTAATACATTAACCATTTCAAGTTCCTTATGAGAAAGAAAGCAGATTAACTCCAAAATAACATCCATCTATCATCTAGGGAAAAATAATTAAATGGGGGTAAGTGCTCAACTTAGAGAGTTTAAATATTGATTATAAATATAATTTCTATAGCTATTTATAATTAATACATCCCTAAGTATGAAATGCACAATGAACGTATACAATAAGTAAATAATCCAATACTCGTACAAGAAGATAATTTGGAGCTACATACGCACCCAGTAAAGTATTTTCATACATAACTATGGGAGTTGATCCACTATTCAGCTCTCTTAATCCAAGAATCGCCAATGAGCTTAACTCAAACTGGACTTTCACATAAATCTAAATGCGGGGGCCAGTGAAATCAACTCAAAGCTATGCCTCACCTCGACTTTCCATATCTATAAGAATTTGGTTCCAGCGACTACTTGTCCAATCTATATCCATCATGTACCACATATATCTATATATAACACATGGATAAATTTTGACAACCGTCTCTGAACTTATCTAGTTGTAACATTACAGTCTCTCAACTTAAAAATATAACATAAAACCCCATCAACTTTCAAATTTTGCACAGTAAAATTCCTCTAATATCCAATTATCAGTTTTTCAGTTAAACACTAACCTGGACAGTTCTAGCATAGAGCTTAGTCAGTATTTCTCTTTTCCCTCTCAAGCCATATGTAAATTGAATCATTCTCCTCTTTGTAGACAGAATATTTTTTCACGTGTAGAGAGAATACTTTTACACTTTCTATAAGAGAGAAGAGAGAAATGTTGACTAAGTGTCGTGTAGGAGCTATTCACGTCAGTTTCTAACTGGAAATCAGTAATTGAAAGTCAAAGAGACTTTACTGTGCAAAATTTAAAAGTTTAGGGGGTTTTATATTACATTTTAAAGTTAAAGGACTATAGTGTTATAACCATATAAGTTTAGGGATAGTTATTAAAATTTATCCTATAACACACACAGCTCCAAATTATCCCCAGAGCGGTAAACCTAAGTAATTATCAGCAAATAAATATGCAACAATAAAATTACTCCTAATTTATTTAAATAAGCATGTAAATATATTTATAAAATGCGTGAGCATACCAAATATATATAAATAATATTGAAATTACAAAATATAATAAATATCCAACTTATAGTGCAACCCAATGCTTATTGGTTTTGCTTAGAAGAAGAAAATGTTTGATTTGGATCACCTAAGTAAACATACTAAAGAACTATCAAGAATAGACCAACAATAATTAATTAAAGAAATAAAAGACTTCTTAGGTTCGTGCTAAAAATTCAGCAGAGTTTTCCCTATACTTAGGATCTAACCTTCCAGCAAGAAATTACAATTTATATCTCAACAATCCAAAGGCCTCAGGCCCACAATATAACATAACAAAATACCCATTCAGGGCCTCCTAGAACAAACTAAACTAGTTTCATTATTCCATTCCAATTTAGATGCTTAAACTCCACTATTATTCAAAATTATCCAAATCGACTCCAAAAATTCTATAATATTCCTGGATATCCTTAATAATATTATCTTAATCTTACAATTAAAATTATTGCATTTCATACACCCATGAATATTTTATTAATTATCAAACTACAGTTCAACTTAAGATAAAAAGAGTGAATTTGCATTCGGGGTTACCTGCACCATTTTTTATACTTGGAACGCGTCCGGGGCATTTGAAAATGTTAGGAACGACTATAATACTAACCTACTTTCGAGGTGGGTCCCAGAGCCCATGAGTCCAGACCAATATTTCAGTCTTGGGCACCAGTGGAATTTCTTAGAAACAAAAGTTCCTACATGAAGCTTACAACATAAGGAGTTAGAAAATAATTTTATTTAACTCAAAAGATGACTTTAAAGACCCAAAATTTCACCAACAAGCTTGTAGGTCTCAAAAATTTTTCAATGTCAAAAAATTCTCAAATTTGCGTCATTTTGAAGCTCTCAAAATGTACAACGTGCTGGCATACTCAGATTTTTGATAAAAAAAACCCTGTTTGGGAGAAATTAGTTTGGAAGTCAAAATGGAATAAAATTTTTTAAGCTCAATTCGCACAAACCAGGAAACGATACTGTGCAAAAGGAAACGATATCGCGCAAACTTGGTATCTACACGATGCCCATGAAGAGAGGAGCATTTTGATACTAAGAACGCTAAAAACAGTGATCGGAGAAGGAAGTTATGGCTAGAAAAAGAAAAGAGAGAGAGAGAGAGAGAGAGAGAGAGAGAGAGAGAGTGGGGGAGGGGGAGGGGTCTGCTGTTACGTTTTTAAACTTGTGATTTTTTTTTTAATTTAAATGTAAAACTGTAAATTAATCCGTAAACTTTCCAGATGTTCTCAAACAAGTCCAAAAATTCTTTTCAACTAAGTCTAATTCTAACTTAATACATTTAAAATTAAATAATAATAATAATAATAATAATAATAATAATAATAATAATAATTACATTAAATTTGAAATATCTAAAATATAAAATTGTAGAATTTCACAATCAAAGAAATTTTAATTAAAAGTTTGAAAATTAAATTTTAAAACTTAAAAAAATAATCTCATGAAATATATTTATTTAATAAAATAATAATATAATAGTCTAATTTATAAATTATCTATTTTAAAAAATTTTCCAGGTTATTACACGTGTAAATTGAGCAAAATCAATTTCACGCAAAAATAGTTTTTTGTACGCCTAGTGGGACAACCTCACATCAACTTTCTCAATTCTTCTCTTTCAACATTTTGTTCACATTGTCACACAAAAGTTTTAGACATCATGCCCAAAACAAGGATTTATTATAAAAAAGAAGCCACAAGGATCGACCTTGAAAGAGTAGCTGATGAAGCTGAACTCAATGACAATGTACAATAAAGATCTTAACAACGAGTCATACGCAGGATAAGAAATGGCTCCAATTGCATTTATATAGCTAGCATTGGAGCTTAGATTGCTCAATAAGTGGGAGAACAAATTAAAGCTAGCATTAAAGCTACTTTTGAGACTAGCTTTAAGTCATTGTTTATTCAGTTGAAATGGAGTAACTAAGAGTCTGTGAGGAATCTACCTGAAGCTAGACCGCTTGGGGGGTAGGCAATAATCTTAGGTAGTCACACAATGACTAACCAATAGGAGTCCAATGAAGTGCAAGTAACACCAACCTAGGAAGAGCAACATTTCCAACCACCTCAATGGAGAGAAACAACTCTAATGGTTACTCTTACACAAGAAGTAAGGTCATTCAGTGGCTAATAGGGAGGTAACTTATATGCTACTGCCAATCCTACCATTCACCCACATGTACATAATGTTGTAAATGTAAATATTGTCTTTCATAATGCAATGAATAATGTGGATAATGCTAGGATTAATTATGTAGCAGCACCACCACCCCCACTTATGCATGAACCCATGTTACATCACCCCAAATCTCATGTTGACCGTGAAGCCCTTAGGACCATTGTTGAAGGGTTGTATGAACCTGGCCTTTATCAGATAGGTCATCCTGAGTTTCATAATCCCTATCCAAATTGGGTGAATAAGACTAATTCCTTCCATAAGAGTTATAAAATGCCTGAGTTCACTTTATTCTCAGGAGATAGGTTACAGTATGCTTTAGAACATATTAGTAGGTTTATTGTGCAATGTGGTAAGCTTGCCAATTATGAGAATTTTAACATGTTTAAATTATGGTTGTTTCCCAATTCCCTAACTACAGTTGTTTTTTCTTGGTATGCTACATTACCTAGTATACACACTTGGCAAGATATGGAGCACTTATTTAACACATTGTTTTACAAAACTGAACATGAAGTGTTTATTGCTGAGTTATCTAAAATTTACCAAAGGCAATGAAAATTTGTAGATACATACATATCTAGGTTCAAAAATATGTGTAATAGGTATAAAGTATTTTTGCTTGAATGTGAGTTTGTCAAGTTGGCCTAGGATGGTCTAGATATTGAGCTAAGAAAGAAGTTTCAAGGTATGAAGTTTAGAGATTTCTTTAAGTTTACTGTGAAAGTGGTAGACTATGAAGAGCCACTCAGGGAAGAAAATCAAAAAAGGAAAACTTCCATGGGTACTTATTTTTAAGAAACTTTTCATGATGATGGCATTGTTGATTTTATTAAAATGGCTAATTGTGTTTGTCCTGTGTTATCTGAACCAGCAAAACCTCTAGAACCATGGGAAAAAGCCTCTTCTAACCCTTTACCACTTAGCGATAATTGTCTTTTGACTTAAATAGGGCAGAAGAGATTTTTTATTTTCTCTTAGAGGAAAAATTCTTGATTTTTCACAGGGACTTAAGATGCTATCCAAATAAGAAGTGAAGGCCAAGGATTAATAAAAATATTATGATGTTTGGACTTATCACACTAATTACTACTAGGCATTTATGAATTTAATCCAGGACAAGATCAATAAAGGTGTTCTTAATTTCCTAGATAAAAGTGAGACTTCAATGTTAATTGACAAGGATCTGTTTCCACTAGTGGCAACCATTAATGCCACCAATGTTGATCTAAAGTCATTATTGGAGGAAAAGAAAACTAGGAATAAGACACCCAAAAATATTAGCCCAAAGCTAAAATAGGCTTAGGTTCCAAAGCAGTAGATTTATAAGGTTCTTGACAAATAACTAATGAGACCAATAAGGAAACTTACACCTGTGAGGCAAATCACAAGACCTAGGCATCGAAAGCTGAATGCAATAAAGGAAAGAGTTCAATTTGTGGTGCTACCTAGAGATACACCTACTAGCGGGTGGAGTCTAGTTTAGCACAAGATATTTCCTGAGCTATTAACCAAGACACAAAAATGGAGATTAGAACACAGCTCAGGCATACAGCTAAAAGCTGAACAATGTCACAAGAAGGAATTTGGCACCAATGGCCCTGTTAAGTATTAGAACACAACTTAGGTGTACAATAAAATGATGAACATGAAGTGTTTTGTGGAAAGTGAGCTAGTGTGAAAAGTCATCTTGCATTTAAGGACAAAAGACTAAGAACTAGGAAAGCGGTCACCCAACTATGAGGGACCATTTAAGGTTCACACAGTTTTAAAGCATGACGCATACTAGCTAGCTAGTTTAAACAGAGTCCCATATAAGATATGCATCATGGATGCTACCTCAAAAAATACTATCCTAGTATTTTAGAAGTGGCACAATCAAAAGGCTCAAATAGAATGGTTTAGGGCCATTAACGTGGCCTATGTAGGGCTAGCCTAATGGCCACCATATATGGCATCATCAAGTCAAAGCAACAGTATGTTGAGCAGATAAACTTCTAAGGGTTCATTCTATTATTCCTATCATGCAAAAACAAAATAGACAAAATATACAGAGGGCTTTACATCCTGTTAGGTACTTACTGAAGAGAATTCATATACATGGTGAAGTGGGTGACAATGGCATAACAAAGGGCTCAGCCTTATTCATCATTTCACAGTCACAACAAGGGCTTAGCCTAATCATCAAGTCTCATCATGTCTCAAAAGTCAAAAAAACAATTGTCCAAATCATCAACAAATCAAGCAAGATTTTGAGTTAAAAAGAAGGTTACAAGTGCATCAAAATGAACTCAAGAACAATATAGAAGGCACAACTCCATCAAAGAAAGGTAAAAGTGAAAAGAGGCACGGAGACAATCTTATTACTTTGATTGCTCTCTCTCTTCTATCGGCTAAGTTGTTATCTCCTGGTAAACCATCTCTTTGGCTTGTTAGCATCTGGAGCTCAGGTAAGCTACAAAGTCACTTTAGGCAAGCTTCCTCATTGGTCCGTAGAAAAAAAAAAAGATTTGTGTCATACCTAAAAAAATTAGGAAGTTTTCCCAACCGAAGCAAATGGTGCAAAAATAATCAAAAAAAGTCACTACAAGTAAAAATCAAGCCACAACAAGTTCATTGCAAGTAAAGAAAATTAGAGGAGGTACCTGGAGTAATAGTTGTGGTAGTGGGTAACGTCAACATTCCCATGGTTATATTGGAGCTACCTAAAGTTAATGGAAAGTCAATTTAATGAAGGCAAGTAGAGCAGATGGTATGTGCAAATGGATAAATGACACTCATTAGGTTTGATGGATGGAGGCTTATCCATGCTGGCAACACTAGGTGGAAAGATGTCTATAAGGGGGTAACAGTGGAATGCCAACCCAATTTTAGCCGTAAAAGGACAAACACAATTATTAATAGAACTTGGAAGGTATTTCTCACTACCCTAAAGTTTTATTGTTCAAGGATTTTGGCTATGCTAGATTAATTCCTAGTGGGTAAAGCTAAAGTTACAGTGAGAAGTGAGTTTCTTGGTAGAATATGTGTGTGCTTTATTTGTTAAAGTTAAATGACTGGAAGTGAATTTGGGTATCTAGGTTGAATTGTAGTGTGGCCTGAGGTTTAGATTTCTAGCATTTAGTATGTCTTCCATGAGATTACCTTGCTAGAATTTTTTAAAAGTATCCTTAGATTTTGGAAAAGGTTCTTTTAGGATGCATTGTTTGTTTCCATGGTGTGCATGATTTCTTTAAATGTGATGAAGGTTTTTTATGATTTAAGTTGATACTAGTGGACTAAATTTTGGAACCATGAAATGAAGTTGTGTGCTTTAAGTGTTTGTGCAAGCCTGGTAGTAGATTGGTGCAAAATATAGTGAAAAACTGTTTAGGAAATAATGAAGGGCATTATGGTATTGTGAAGTGAGAAATTAAGTTGGTAAAGTTGTGCAAAAAGTATTTTATAGTTTGTCTATATTGGGCAAGCAGTAAAAATTGGCATTACTACTAGATGTCAAGATCACAATAATTTAGTCTAGAATTTCTCAAAAAAAAAATAGCAAAGTGTCAGTGTATACAGTGGATACTAGTTTGCAATGAGCAGGGAAATTGGTGTTAAAGTGTGTTTTGATACTACAGAAATTTTAGTAGCATTTCCTTATACAGTTTGATGTGCCAAAAATTTTTCAATATCACAAAAGATCACAATAAAGTCCATAAACTACAAACAATCAAGATGATATTCAAGGTCTGTAAGTTTTAAGGTACAGTACAGTTCAACATGTGATCAAGATTTTTTCAACAATCAAAGGTTCAGGAGATTTCATAGAAGCTCAATTCACAAGTTTCATTCATTAATCACATGGTACATACAAGAATCATACAATAAAGTATTAGTTTTATCAAAGGTGCATTACCCAAAAAATTTTGATACACAAAATTCTTTAGTTTTTATCAAAGGTGCATTATCTGAAAACTTTTTGATACTCAAATTTTATCTTTCCCATCAAATTCATTATCTAAAAAATTTCAGTACCCAAGATTGTCAGTTTTTATCAATTTTTAGCTACCCGAAAAATCTTTGTACCTATATTCGTCAGTCTCATCAATTCTATTTGTTGTCCAAAAAATTCTAATACTCAGAAAATTTATGCAATCTCATCAAATTTATCAATAATTCATTACCCATAATTTTTTTGATACTTAGAATCATGCAATTTCATACCAATCTCATCAAATCAATAAATAGCTTGTTACCCGAAAATTTCTAATACATAAAAAATCCATAAAATTTTTAAAGAATGCTTACCTTTTCGTTGTGCTTTCTCCTTTCTTTCCCATCCTTGTCTTTTCTTTTCCTTCTCTTTCCTTTCTTTTCTTTTCTTTTTTCTTTTTTTTTTCTTTTCTTTTCTTCCTTTTCTTATCCCTTGTTGGGTCGCCACTCCTTGGCTAGCATTCTTGCTTCCTTTCTCTTGATGTTTGGCAATGGTGGTTCCTTGAGTGTTCTTTTGCAGCCAACGTTGGATAATTGAGATGGGTTTTGTGAGATTTTGATTTGAATGAGAGTTGGGTGAGAAAATTGGGGATTTTTGTGTGGCAATTGAGAGAAAATTGTGAGATTGTGAGAGTGAGAGAGGGAGATCAATTGAAGGAGTGTGAAAGATGGTGTGAGATTGAGAGGGAGAGAGAGAGGCTGATTGGGAGAGTGAGAAAGTGTGTGTGGGGTGTTTTGGTGATTTGGGTCTGTGTGTGGTTTGGGCTTAAATGGGATAGAGAATTAATGGACCTATTATGGCTGAGAGAAATTTGAGACTAATCCTTTAGACTTCAGTTAAAAGAGTTGATATTGGCTTCATTTTATTTGAGAGAGTTAATGAGTCCAATATATTTGGTTAGTGAGATTGTGAGTTGGGTTCATTATATTTGGAGAGCTAATGGGCTTGTAAGAATGAGAGCTAAGAGATTAAGCCCATTTCACGAAAAAGCTAATGGTCTATTATGTTTCAGTAAGAATATTGTGAGATTGGGTTTATTATTTATGGGTTAAAGAGTTGATGGGTCCATTGCGATTGGTTGAGTGAAAATGTGATATTAGGTGTCGCAAGGGATTTTGCGGTCGCCTGGACGATCACTCACCGAAGTGGGAAAGAGTGAGGAGTCGCCACCTTAGTTTTGAGGGAAACTAAAGAAAACCATTTGGGAAGATAAATTAAAAATGAAACCACTTCAAAACAGAGATTCTAGGTTCGGGGTCCGTAAACGGGTGGGGAAGGTGTTAGGCACCCCACCTCGTCCCTTAATAAGGGTAAGTAGATTTAATTTTTACGTTCTTTATAAATTAGTTAGGAGGGCTTGAACGGCAATGTTAATCCTCTCGGTGAAAGGAATATTCGATTTTTCACTAAATTCGGATCACCCAGATACATAAGTAAATGAGACAACCTTAGTGAATTGACGTCGCGAATTGTTTTTGGTATTGGGATTATTTTGCGTACGGGTTAAGATTTGGTGTGAGAATCGGATAAGAACCCTCCTCCGATCTCTATTTAATGGTTATTTATTAAAACTTTGAGTGGAGACCGGATAAGAACCCTCCTCCAATCTCCTTTAAATATTTATTAATGTTTTGAGTGGAGACCGGATAAGAACTCTCCTCCGATCTCTATTTAACGGTTATTTATTAAAACTTTGAGTGGAGACCGGATAAGAACCCTCCTCCGATCTCCTTTAAATATTTATTAATGTTTTGAGTTGAGACCGGATAAGAACTCTCTTCCGATCTCTTTTAGATTAACAGGAGCCTGAAAGGGACTTTTCCGATCTCCCGGATTTTAATTTCAGCTACATGACATAAGAGCCTAAAGCTAAGGATTCTGGCATTCAAAGATGCTGGGGATAAGGCTTCTCGATACCTTTTGGCTAGATGGGGAAAACTAGACTTGATTTACCGACCTTCCATGTATTCATTTTACCAATATCTATTAATGACCGATCTATTCTGTTTCGTTTATTTTGGTTTTATTCCACTTTATGACATCTTTGTCGAATTGCTGTTTACGTCAGCCTAATAGTTTGGCTACCTTCCTGACGTGTTATTCAGGTTCTCTCTTTTAAAAGAGACCCTTAAGTTGCAGTTACCTACGTCTTACCTGACCATTTACACGCTACTAGGAACCAGAAAAACTTGCATTCAGAAATAACGAAGGTTAATAAAATGATGGACTAATTACTAAAGAGATAACTCGAGAGTAACATTCTTTTGGGTCCTTTTGCACAAAATGAACTTGGAGAAAATCACATACGTAAGAAGAACAAAGAAAGTGCGAAAAGTAAAACAGCAATATGAGCTCTTACCTGTGAGGAGCCAAATCTATTGAAATAGCTACTGGTGGCAAATAGAGATAAGACAGTTGGACCTGATTAGCACGAGAGCCGATGTTCACCGTGAACTAGAGGGTGCTTAGCTAAAATGCCATCGAGCAAAGATAAAACCGAGTGGGATGAAGTTTAGCTTAGACAGTGGGAATGAAAACAGAGATGATAAAGGGCTGAAAGTGAGGGTGTGACCAGATAATGAACAAACTGGAAATGTAGAGTTCCAGTATTCAGAATCCTTTTCAAGAAACACTTCAGAAAACTAGTTTCAAAATTCTTTACAATCAACACTTCAAAGTAGCTGAATATCAAACCGAATGAAGTTTTCGAGTTCTTTCGCTATAATAATGCCTCTTTTTTGCTCGTCCGTCCGCTCTTTACGCTTTTTTTCATGCAGTATTTATAGGAATCGCGCCTCGTGAAGGGTCGGATTTATTTTGAGGAGATGGAGGGTCAAGATTTGAAGGACATGATCGGATGTCCAGAATTAAAGAGAATCAAAATGAATGGTCGAGATCCTCTTCGTAACGTTTGTCCTTTTCTTCTTTCAACTGACGGTCCCGATCTTCTTGTCCGAACGATCTAAGGGCTAAGAGCGAAAGACGCCGGTATTGTCGTCTTCTCTTGATCCAAGGGTTCCGGTTTGTCCTTACAAGTGGGATCAACGGTGGAGATTGGGATGTACAGATCGTCATGACATACCCGCACTGTCAAGATTATGGCGATTCTTAGGCGTGCGGTAGAGATCTCGCCTGCAACGCTTTAACTACCTCTTCCGATTCTCGACGACGGTTATTTGGGATTTGTCTTATTCTTTTGCCTTCCGATCCTCCTCTTTCCGATCTCTTTCACATGTTCTTTCCGATCTTTCATGCCGTGTCCCATCTTCCGATCTTTTATTCCGATCTTTCCCTTCCTTAGGTCCGTTCGTCAAAGCATTAATTGCCCTCGATTCCCGGCGTTAAGCCGCTTTCTCGCCAAAGAATAAATGCTCATTTTCCCTAAATATACCCCTGTCGACAGAGACAATTCCTTCATCCGATTTTCCTCTCTTCCTTTCTTACTTTCCTGTTCTAGCCGCCCGTGGAAGTTCCGCCATGATTGTGGTTTTGATCCCTTTCCGATGAGCTTCTTTAACCACCGGCTGAAAATTTACGATCCGGTGATCGCATAACCCTAATCGACGATGGTGAGAGAACCGGATTTGACCGACCAGTATTGCGGACCTCGGTTGTACCGATCTCGAGTCGCTCAATCGAGTTCATTCGCTTCTCATCACATTGAGTGTTCCGACAGCGGTTTCCTCCCACATTGGGTGTTCCGACAGCGGATGAAGCATCCGGTCGGCAATATCCTTGGGATCAGTTATAAACTGATCCTTAGATCAGCCTTTTGATATAATCAGATCTCCAATGTATTCCGATCCTTAGAGATCGCCCAGATGATGTAATCCGTTAATGTAATCAGATCTCTAGAGATCGCCCAAATGATGTAGTTAGACCTTTATTGTAATCCGATCCCTAGAGATCGCCCTAATGATGTAATCCGATCTTTTGGAAATAAAAGTCTTGTTTCTCCAATTATTATCTTATTGATTATTTTCCGATCTCTGATATATTTGTCCGATCTGGTTCCTAACAAAACGACTCTTAACTGATCCTTCATTCAAAATATTCAACTTATTATGTCGATCTCCAGTTAACCGATCTCGGAATGTTCGAGAGACGTGTCAGAACAGCTGGCGAATCCCGTTAACCGATGCACTGCATGGAACCTCGTGAGCATTAAATGCTCGGACTAGTATAAATAGGGATGGGGGGGGTTAGCCATTTGCTCTCTCATTCCATTTTCAGTCTCTTGCTCACAACTTCGAAGTTCTCTCATTTTTCCCAAGTTCTTCCGACGATCAGACTCCGGAAAGGGCTTTGATCTTCTTTTTAGTTTAAGTTCTTTATTTCCTTTGAAAATGAGCGGTGTCGAAGGTCAGAGAGCAGCGAGCCCTCCTTCCATTCAGTTCTCATGGTCGTCCGATGAAGAAGAGGTAGTCGGGCCAAGCACGCAACCTGAACCCCCTAGGGTCTCCGTTCCAGCTCGGGGGCGGATCATACCATCAAGGCGTGCACCTGTTTCAGGGAGGGAGACTCTCCCTATAGACGAGCTACCGTCGGTTCTTCGAGAATCCGATCTGCAATCGTTTAGCCAAGAATACAACATTCGGCCTGATTCGTACGAGCTAATCAAGTGCCACGGCGATCTTCGTGTCGATCACTCCTTTGAAGAGAATGACATGGTTATGGTGTACGAGGAACAGTTAAAGGCCGGTCTTCGGTTCCCTCTAGATGACTTCTATAAGGAGGTCCTAAAACTTCACCGAGCGTGCATTGCTCAAATTCACCCTAACTCGTGGCGGATCTTGGTAGCCTTCCGAGGTCTATGCCGAGCTAAGGGAATCAGACCTACGGCTAAGGTGTTCGCCGAACTGCACAGACTAACTCGCCGAAAGGATGACGAACATCGGTTCTTTCAGCGAAGCCTCATTATGCGGGCTCTTTTCCGATCTGCCCTCATCCCTTAAGAATTGGAAGAAC
Source organism: Hevea brasiliensis (assembly GCF_030052815.1). NCBI lineage: Eukaryota > Viridiplantae > Streptophyta > Magnoliopsida > Malpighiales > Euphorbiaceae > Hevea > Hevea brasiliensis. Next base: position 78,665,878 of record NC_079501.1, read on the forward strand.
CGTTTCTTCATTCTGAGGAGCAAAGATCCGAGCTGCTTTGAGGACTTCCCCCGTAGCTGGTGGTACCAGGGGCCTTTGCTTCCGAAGCATATTACCCTGAACCAGGAGGAAAGCTTAATAGTGATGGATCTGAAGAGTCAGGCCGCCACTCAAAAGTATTCTTGTTTGGATGCGGTGACTGCCGAGCTGCACCATTGGACTATTCAACTGCTCACCGGCCAAGACCGCGAACTTTCGCTCTCTGACCTCGGCATTGGTATTTTCTATATCTCAGCTCTCAGGACCTTAGCGATCTCACTGACCTTTTCTTTGTGCAGGTATGGCGGGTGTGAGGGTTCTAGGAAGCGGAAGAAGGACAAAGAGATCTTCCGGAAAATAAAGGAGATGAAACGTTCGGAAATGCTTCGAACACCTGGTCATGAATCTGGGGAAGTACAAGGGGACCCGCCTCAACCTTCGAATCTGCCGACCGCTGAAGCTGTCCGATCTCCTCCTAGATTGGAAGAGCAGCCTCCGGCTCTTCCAGTTGTTCCAAGCACGGAAAGGGGTCCTTCTCAATCTTCTGGGAGGACCTCTTCTCGTGGCGCTCAAAAGCTAATCGAGTCCCTGAAGAATAACCGGACTGTTCGGGAGAACCCCGGTTTTGCCCAAGTCTTGGGGTCTTCCATCTTCCTTCGAGAGGATCGGGACAGGCTATCCTCGAACAGCCTTAATGATATCTTGACTCAATCCATGAGCCTGAACGTGGAGTGCCTGGTGAATCAGACCATGGTTTGGGAAAAGGTTCAGCGTCTGGGTAAGGAGATCGGGAAGAAAAATCAGGAAGTGGCTTCCCTCCGATCCCAACTCTCATCCGCCGGGATTATATATCTCAAGTTGAGGGACGCGGCAAGTACTATGAAGACAAGTCGCCGAGCAGTCTCATGTTCTCGCCGAAAGGGATCGGGCTCTCGGAGAAGTCCAGCGCTTGTGCCAACGAAGGCGCCAGTCGCTCAACTCATCGAGGAACTCAAGGAGAAAGACGAGGAGCTTAAGGAGAAAGATGAAGAGATGGTGACGGAATAGCCGAGCCTATGTGAATGCTCACAAGGATCTCTTGGCGAACTCGAGCGTTACCCGTAAGAAGACTTCTCTTCGATGGCGACACAGCTCTGAGGCGGCGATGAGGACAGTGAGGAGGAAGCGAGGTGAGAGAGAGAGTGAGCAAAATGTAAATCAGGCTGGGGGTGACCCTCCAGCTGAATAGCTTGTACAAAAAATGAAATGAAATGGAATGTCTCTTTTGTTCAATGAATGGATGTGATTGGAAAATCTCTGAATTGCCTAAGTATTTGATTGTATGAGCATAGCGAAACAAGAACTAAATGCAATTATTAATCTAAGTATAAGAGATCGGAAAGCACAATAAGCATGAGATCGGTGGGGAAGAAATGCTAAATGGGACTTAATTAAAATTGAAAATTTAACTTGAACACTTAAGATCGGAATCCTCATTAAACCGAACCAAAACCTTAGCTCTTAATCTTTCGAAAAGGAGATCGGCAATAAAACTGGTAAGAAAAGATCTAGTGCCAGTTCATTTCGTTTATTAGGAATATACTTGACGGGTCCTGAGTTTCGACAATGGGTTTGAGAGATCGGTGAGCGATAGACTGGTAAAGCTTTGACTGATGCGAGAACTTAACAATTTGATTTAATTCTTTGCGGGGAGAGATCGGAATTGTGACAGCCTATCAAAGAGGGATCGGAAATGTGATTAGCTGTCCAAAGGAGACTTAGTACCGGGGATCGGTTTCAAAGTTTTATTGATTTTGGGGATCGGCCAAAATATGGTGTCGACATTAGGTCCATTTGGATCAGAGAAAAATAATTGTGAGTCGACCTCTAAAATTAAAATATCACATTATTTTAATTTTCAAGGTCTTTGAGTTGAGAGAAAATTTGATCCATGGGTTGTGAGATAAAAAAAAATGATGTGTGTATATAGGATAAAAAATAAGAAAACTCAAATAAAGAGCTGAGAGAAAAATGTGAGCTTAATTTTATGAAAAATTCAAAACTAATTTTATTAAATAAATTTTGGCTAGTACATCGTTAGTTAATTTTTTATTTAATAAAATTAAAATGTTTTCCTATTTAATTTTGATGGGTAAAACTTTGGATCTATCATTATTGCCAATTTTTATTCAATAGATTAAATCCTTCAAGAATTTCTCTATGGAAGCAAGTTGACAAGAGCTACACAAAAGTTACAGAATTTCAAGTCCAGTCCAAGTCAGACAGTCGAGTGACCACTAAGATGATATTTAAGGTTTTCTCTACATGTGTACAGCTTATATTCTCAAGCTATACATATGGGGACATTTATGTACACTATAAATTAATTTTAATGTTTTTGGGTCTCAGTTAATTAATGGGTCTGAGGTATTAAATTAAATTGGCTATTTATTGTGGCATGCCCATAGCTTAAGCTGACAGAAGACCAATGGTCAGTGTCTATTAATTATTTAGAGTTAGACCAATTAAATGATTACCTGTACAAATGGGTGTTATTTATTAGCATTTATAGATGTCTAATGTCTCAAAAATATCGATTGGAGATAATGGGTAGATAATGGATGAAGTGGGCATAAAAAATGGTGTAGTGGTGTAGTGGTATTAGTGTGTGGTTATGGGTGATTATGGATGGTTATAAACAGTGACAAATGGGAAGAAAAATGAGTAAGCAGTGGGTGGTTTCTTCAAGGCAAGACATGGTCACCAAGTAGCTTTCCCTATAAATAGATGTGCAAGCTTCATTTCACGCACATCAATAGCCAATCAATTAATCAACACTTAACAAATACAATATCTTAGCTAAAATTTCTCTTAGTTCAGCCTTTTCCTTTTACAACTCAACAACTTTCCTTATTTTTTGGTCTAATATCAGTTTTAATTTAGCCTTTTTATTTTCAATTCAAGCAATTGATTTCCATTTCTTCTATAAACATTTCCATTTTTATAATCAATCTTTTCAGTTTTTAGTGCAATTTATAATTTTCTACTCATATTCCAGTTCCTGCAAATTAGCTCTTTAATTTTTCAGCAAGCCAAATTTATAATTTTTTGTAATTTTTTAAATTTTCAAGCAAATCAGTCTCTCAATTTCTGAAAGCTCTCATTTACACTTTTTGTACATATTTACATTTTCTTAGCAAGTAATTTACTTTTTCAATCAAACGTAAATTTTACACTTTCTGTATAGATTTTCTTTTTGAAGCAATCAGTCATGAACAATCTTTACTTTTCAAGCACAACATTTGCTCTTTCATGCACAAGCAATCTTTTAATTTCTCAATAGTCAATTCCAATTCTCAAATTATTCAAGTTGATCAAGTAGATATCTTGACGAAGTGCATCCTAATAGAGTTAAGCAACCCAAGGGATCATACACATTTAGAAGTCAGACTGGAACAAATACATTTACAAATGGGATCATACACATCTCTGGCACGCCTGTAATGACCCGGGCTAGGGGCCGTTATCAGCACTAGAGATTGAGTCAGTTTAAGGTTATCGGAACTAGTAGTAAGCCTAAAACCTGTGAACATATCTTTAATGTCTGTACTACTAACACTCAAATATGTAATCAAATTATTACACTTTAGTCTTTTTATCCATACATTAACATCTTTAATATAAAAGTGGTTCATAATTTGAACCTTAACATATATAGAAAATCACTAAAGCGTAATTGTTTATCATAAACACTCCCAAAAGAGTTAGCATAAACATAAACATCATCCCTCATGCTTAAAATATTACATAACTCCAATTTTCTATCATTACCATCATAATACTATCCATTCACATTTTACATATCCATCTACCCATGCACCATACATAGAGAAAAGTGCTAAAACTATCTCTGATGATGTCTCTTTAAAGAACTCTTCTAGTCCATACATCTAGGGATGATCATAAATTAAATTTAATAGTTTGCACTTATTAAGGTTAGAATTACTCATCTTTTGTAGCCTATCAACCTCCTATCTTAAATGGTAGCTATCTTCGGATCCTTAGCCTTCCGAGTCCCTCAACCCTAATCATATAAAATCAGACATTTTATTCTAGGCCCTTAAGAACCATGAAATTAGGTTTTGCAATCTTGCAATCGAAGGAGAAAGTGAGCAAAACCAAGTTCATCTGCCATAGTGTTGAGCTTAAGTTGTTAAACCTTGGAACATCGGGTGCCCATTTTGGGCAGTAGCCACTACGGCTTGCAAAGTCTTAAACTTTAGCTATCGAACCTAGAAAATTTCCAAATTTTTTGAGAAATTGCATGTTTCAACTACCAAAGATGCCAAACCTATGGTCTTCGATAGCCGAACCTGGAAATTTCTAGAATTCTCAAGTTGAAAACTTGTAAAATCCTTCTCCCATCAACACCCAAACTCACTCCAAAGTTTGAAAACTCAAACCAAACACATATACACATCTCTAGGGCCTAAAACAACTTGAAATCATATTTCATACTCACATACCTTAATTAAAAACTCAAATCCTAGATTTTCACCAAACCCAACATAGCATATTTATGGATTTCTTCAAATCCATCAAGGAGAACTATGGTTAAGGCCCATAACACTTAAACATAACTAACCTAATAATAAAACATGCAATTTCAACATAAATCACAAAACCCTAACCCTAACATGTATAAACTTACCAAAACTCATCTTCAAAACAACTTTACATGAAATTAAAGTTATAGAAACCTAATCCCTCATCAACTTTCTTAGATCTACCTATTAGATAAAAAAAAAAAGAATGTTACCTCTTTTTTTAGAGTTTGGAGGTGAAAAAATCAAAGTCCCAAAGGTTGAATCTACTCTCCCAAACTTCTAAATATAAGAATCCACCTCTAGATCTTGAAAAACCTAAGGAAATCTCTTCAAAGAGCTTTTTATATGCTCTAGCAGTTGCAAGAGAGAGAAGAAGAGAAAACCTAAGTGTTTTGGTCTAAAACACGGGCCTTAATCCTTTTTACACCCTTCATAGTAAAGGGACTTTCAACCATCGAAGTCAATTCTATCCAAATAGGCATTTGAACCATAAAAAGACTTCGATTGCCTAAAGTCTATCCTTTGGTTTCCGAAGTTCCTTCTGTCCAAAACAAATGCTCAAAACTTTTAGGAAATAAAACCTTTAAAACATTTTCATTTTTTAAAGCATTTTTAAGATCTTAACCACACACATATATAAACATATACACATACACTTCTACCCCATTCCCTTATCCGTGGAACCTTCAAATTCACCAGAATATTTCATCTACAATAAAAATTCTGATGTCAGGAAATGGTGAGTATTACAAAGCCGGCAATCTAACTCTCACGTGCAAAAAATGTCATATCCACTTTTGACACATGTAAATTGAGTAGAATAAATTTCACGCGGAAATGGATTGAAATGTCAATAATAATAATAATTTCTTTTTTAAATAAATAATTAATGATGCTGTGAACTCTCCCATGAATATGAATCTATATGACATCTGATGAAGCATTGTTGCCTCTTTGCTGTTTAAACCAATAAATAGCACCAAGTGTCACACCCTACTCCCCTATAAGATGTAACATGATCCCGTAATATACCTAATGAATTACTGTACTTCTCCTACCGATAATCCATTAAATATACTACAAGGGATTTTAAAACAATTTTCGAGAAATTTAAGTCATAGATTAAAATCTGGTGTTATAAAATTTTTTCAAAATTTCGGCAAAGTGCAGGCTGTATTTTGAGAAAACAGTTCTTCAATCCTGCAAAAGAAAATGCTCCCAATATGTTTTCTCAAATACAACTCCAATAAACTTTATTTCAATTCACAATTCAATTCTCAATAAACAATCAATTCATTTTCAAACCAATCTCATCATGAAGAAATATTTCATTGATTATAAGACTCAAAATTTATATTACAAAACTATTCAAGTAAATGAAATCTCAAATTTACATTTACAATAATTTACATTTAATTACATACTAAAATATTTTACAAGAGTTTTTATACAACTGCTCAAATAATTTACATACATATTATTACATGCATACTTCAAAACCTATGTACATGGGTATACCTATAATACACCTGGAGCTGATTTGAAAGTGTCTTCAAAGAAACTTACTCACTGCTCTATGCTCTTCTTACCTGCGACAGCATACAAAGCTATCGCTGAGTGGTGAACTCAGTGGTGTACAACTATAATTTAAAACATAGTACAATATACATTGACAAAATTTACAGTAAATAATTTGGAAATCTGAATACTTATCAAATTCTAAAACTCAAAATATTCATTGCCAATAATGTAAATCATTTGTATAAAATGACTTCGATCATGAAATTCAATTTATCAAATCATAACTAACCATTTAGGTAATTCCAACAAAATCAATTATACATAAATCATAATTGAAATCACAATTCTTTACCATTCAAAAGTCATTCTGTATCTCAAAAATCATTCTTTATCTCACTAACTATGCAAGACTAATCCGAAAGGGCCATATTCGATGTGATTCAAACTCCCTATGGTCGGGGAGGTCGAATCAGATTCTAACTCCCTATGGTTGGGGAGGTCGAATCATCGTGCACAGTACCATCACAATAATGAATCTTCCGCAAGGGCCATAACGATAAAATAAACTTAGATCTAACCTCAAATCAGAGGAAAATCTAAGCCTGTGCACGTACCATGATAATCAAAACACAACTAACTCCATTGTCTTCTCAACAAATGAGAGAGACGGGTAATAATCTAGTCAAGCATCTATAGTGAGATATAAAATAATATCACAATCCTTTCAGTGAGCATAAATCACAATACAATTCGATTCAAAGTTAATTCCAATATCCAATAATTTTTATGCTCATCACAATTCAAATAATAAATTTGCATTTTTCCATGAAAATTACCATCACAATTCAAAACATGTTCTATCACAATTTTCCAAAACATAATTATTCAATCCATAACAATGCTTAATACTTGTGGAAATACCATTTCACAAAGCTAAATTCATACATACTATAACAATTTCAATAATCATTGAATCAAATCCAATGCTTGTTAAACATAATACATAAGAAAAATATGTCATTTAAACATATGAAATATTCAAAACAAAATCAGTTAAAAACTAGCTGTGCACAAATCTCTGATAACTGTTTCTTGGCTCTGACTCAGTGTTTCCTTCCCCTTCCCTGAGTCTTTGCTAACTGAGAAACACAATTTGAAGTGTTTCAGTACTCATTTAAACTGTCTCTAAGAATAAGATTCAATAATTAATTTGTCGAATTCTATTATTTCCTTAATCAACCTAATATGTCGACCCTCGATGCATTCTAGGTAAATTCGGTTTTAATGTCACTAATTTGTCACATTCGATAGCCTTTTAGGATTGGTACATGTTACCAAACTCATTTCCATGTATCTTGCATTTTCTGGCAATTTACTGGATTCCGGGATTCTAGTTTGACCTAGATGGACAACCTAGTTTCCTCAGTTTTTGAGTTTCGGTCAAAACTACAAACTTGTAGATATATGTCTTATGGAACGCGGGGCAAAATTTCAGGTCATTCTGAGTTATGTAGACCAAGTTATGGTCATTTTACTATTGCTGGTCAAATTGCATCACAATTGGTCACTTTAGGTCATTTTAGGTTCGGCCAGTTTTTGGACCCGAACTTGTGCAAGCTGTTTGACTTGCCTATGGTCATTTCTGGGTTTTGGTGTCTTCATAAGACTTGTAGATATGGGTCTTAAATATTCATGGCCAAAATTTCAGGTCAATTGGACCTGTTTTAAGTGAGTTATGGCCTAAATACTAACTGCTATCCAAATGATCAATTTTCAGGCCTCAATTGCACTAATCCGGATTTGGTCACTTTACAAGTTACCTTACAAGCAGAATTTTGGCAAGCTTCCTTCATGAAAGTTAGCACATTTTGTGCCTAGTTTCACCTCCAATTGGTCTCATACCAATTGGAGCCACACAATTAAAGTTATAGGCCTAAAACTCAAACTGCCTTATTGCACTTCTTGCATACACATCAAGCATCACTTTTAACACTCACCAAACTTAACATTCAAACCAATTCTGGTTGTACCACAACCTAAACATAATTTACAACATATTATAGGTCATTTTGGCAGCTTACAATTACATTCAATGTGCACCAACAAGTGCAGAATTTGTCCAACTCAATTTACAACAATTCAATCACTAATTCATGCTCATTTACATGTCCAACTTCACACCATCATTCATGCACTCAAACTGCCATAACAACCAACACATTTTAACATCATTATTCCATAAACCAAGCATGAATTCCAGCATTCCTCAAGAGTTAGCAAACTGCCACAATGGTACACTTACATTCCATTACTTTCCAAGCTTTAAATTTCATTTTACATTTACATATATTAAGTATACATCACCCAACAATTTCCTACACAATATACATTTAATCAATCATTTAATTCACCGTTTACAAGCATAAATAAACTGCCTTCAAGGTGCTTCCATGGCTACCAAAAGTGCACATTCCCATTCAACATCAAAACTCAAAAATTTCTCCATAAATCAAACACCCATAATATCCTTACAAACTTTAACAAAGCAATAATCAAAAATACAAACTTACCTATTGTTGGGACTTATTAAATCTTCACTAATCTCCCTTGATTTTGGTATCTACTTCTTCCTTGTGAGGTGGGGACTAAAATTAGTGAAGAAACTTTGATGGTTGGAGGTGAGAATGGAGGAGATTAGGAGCTCTCTCAAGTTTTGGCTATGGAGGCTTTAATGGAGTTCACTTCGGTATGGGAGAAGAAATGAAGATGATGAAGTGTTTAGTGGGTTTACATCTGCCCACTTAGTGAATATTATAGTCCATAGTGGTCCACTCACCTTAATTAAACTATATTATATGTTTTAATTGATAATTACTCCATTTACACTCCACTTTTGGCTATTTACATTAGGTACCCCTAAATTAATTTTTCATTATATTTTCTAAGTGTAATATTATTTATTTTTAATGGACATTTAGGTCAAAAGAAAACTCGGGGTGTCAAAATGACCACAATGCCCCTGTTCGGGTTGCATTCCCGATTTTTCGGTAACACCGGGTTTTGTCCATTTTTCGATTTCTCACTTTTCTTTGTACTAATTATTTAATTTTTCTTTGGTATTTCTAATAATATTTATACTTCAATAGGGGTCTATTTAAGTCCTAAAAATATTTTCCAGGGTTCCCCGCAGTCCAGGGTTAGTCAACGGTCCATGCCGTGACTTCCCGGTGCGGTCACCCATCGCTAGGGTGCTCGGCTCGTTTAACTTGGTTACATTTCTTTGCTATTATTTTTCCTTTGTTTTTCTTGTATTTTCTCTTCTTTTATTCCATTATTTTATGTCTCCTCACTCATATCGAAGTGTAGTTCTAGGCATCCTAGCTGTCCGGACAACACTGGTCACCGGAACAGTAGAACGCATTACCGAACATAGGGGTGTTACAATTCTCCCCCCTTAAAATAAATTTCGTCCACGAAATTTTACCCAATAGTCATACGTTTATTTTTTTCCCTTTCTATACGATCGAATAATCTTCTTTTCCTCAAATTTGTATAAGACTTTTAACAATTTAATACAACGTTTAATTTGTTTGTATATCACCAATCTTCTCTTACTATTGTCCTATCTAATATTTCGATTCATGTTCCTTCTTGAATGACCCTTGAGGTCATGTTAGAATCATTTATCTAGTCATTGGTCCTCTGACCATTCTAGTCCATAGTCTTCCTCACATTCGTAACATTTCTTTGTTATATTTGAACCAATTGTTCGAATTTTTTACTTTCATAACTCTGTTTATCTGTTAATATTCTATAGCTTACTTCCTTTTGTACTGAACTATAACCTTTCAATATTCTAACCTTTGAGTTTTAGATCCCTAAGTAGGATTTTCAAACTTATTTCTAACAATTAAATTCTATCCTGGCATAACTATACCAAAACAGATGCCGTTGGTAACTATTCTTATCTAGGTATACTATCGGGTAGTACGTAGCTCTACACAATAATCTCAAGTCAGTACTGTAATCTGCAGCTTACAGTATAAACATCAAGAACATTGCATAGTTACTACGATACATCCCAATAGATCAAACTTTCCTATCTTTTATCCTTTCGAATTCACCGATACTAAACTTATTCTCGATTACAATATCCATTAACAATTAACAATCAGAACATCTCTCGCTTCATCTAGAACAATTCTATTACCGTATCTTACTTTTACGTCCTCTTGCCTTACATTAAGTAGGCTTGCCATTTAGCTTTATAATTTATGGTGTGTTAGAAAATACTTTTCGCCGATAAACTCTTCCAAAACTAATTTCACTTATTATCACAATCCTTATCTTAAGGACTAATCACTAATGCATCAAAATTTATTCCCTCAGAAGGAATAACAACATGAACATATAGTTCTAACTCTAACATAAAAGTATGCAGACCCTAGGTCAAACAATACATAAACGAAGAGTGCCATCCTTCTTCTTAACAAACAATACCGGCGCTCCCCATGGTGACACACTAGGGCGGATGAAGCCCTTTTCAAGTAGTTCTTGCAATTGTACCTTCAACTCCTTCAACTCTGCTGGTGCCATTCTGTATGGTTTTATGGAGATTGGATCCACACCAGGCATTATTAATTTCAAACTACACCTCTCTTTCCGGAGGTAATCCTGGCAATTCATCAGGAAACACGTCTGGAAAGTCATATACTGTAGGGATGTCCCTCAATGCTGGACTCCCCACTTGGGTGTCTACCACATGTGCCAAGTATGCTTCACACCCCTTTCTGATCATTTTCTGGCTAGTGCAGCTGAAATAATGTTTGATGGCAATAGCTGCCTCTTCCCATGTATTACCACATCACTGTACTGTGGGAGACCGAAAGTGACTGTCTTCAGCCTACAGTCAATCATGGCATGATGCCTAGCTAACCAATCCATGCCCAAGATGATATCATAATCTCTGAAGGGCATTTCAATGAGATCAGACAGAAAAGTGTGTCCTTGGATCACCAAAGGACAATCTCTATACATTCTATTAACCCTGACCTCCTGTCCTAGCAGACTTGTTACTAGCACCTCAAAGTCCATTTTTGTACATGGAACAGCAATGCAATCAATGATGCTAGCACTCACATAAGAATGGGTAGAACCCAGATCAAATAACACAAACACATCTTGGTTAAAAGTTGAGAAGGTACCAGCCACAACATCAGATGTCTCGGCCTCTTCCCTCTGTCTTATTGCATAGATTCTGGCTAGAGCACTGTCTTGCTCTGAATGTTTCACTGTGCCTTGGCTGCTTGCTAGGCTACCTCTACCCCTGCCTTTACCTATGCTAAGTGGTTGTGAACTTCTAGTGACAGGGCTCTGAACTGATCCTTCTGCAGTAGTAGGAGGTGGTCCAATTCTGCGACTACTAGTGCAGTCCTTGGCAAAGTGTCCTGTGCCTCCACAGTTATAACAGGCTCCAATAGCCTTATAGCATATCCCACCATGATATCTTCCACAAGCTTCACATTGACGAGAAGGGTAGGAACTTCTAGTTGTTCGACGACTAGACCTTGGTGGTCTCTGCCTTGATGATCCACCTCTGTTATATCCCTGAGCTCGGGGCTCCTCAATTTCTTTTCTCTTTCTCAAATTACTGCTTAAGCTCTAACCCATAGGTTTCTCCCTCTTTTCTATTTCATGTTGCCCTTGTGGGGGTTGGGTCTGTACTTGGGCTTGGGCTGACAGATTATCAGCCATTTATTGAAAGAAAGTGGCCATTTACTGGGCCATTTGTGCAGTAATTTGTACCGGTAAAACTGGTACAATCAGACCTTCGAAATTTTGTGGAGCTGGGACCTCAACTTGTTCTTCTGCCATCATAGACTGTTCTATTGTCTCATTCTTCTCTTCCATATCTTTTCACAAGATTTTCTATTCCTGTACAACCAACATAAAGAGATTCCTCTCCATCAGTTCATATTTATGATGTAAATGTACTATATGTATCAAACATTTGAGCAGTTGTAGTTACTGATAAAAAGATTTCAAATTCACAGTTCAAAATTTACTTTAAAACCATTGCTCTAATACCACAAAACATGTCACACCCTACTCCCCTATAAGATGTAACATGATCCTATAATATACCTAATGAATTATTGTACTTCTCCTACCGATAATCCATTAAATATACTACAAGGGATTTTAAAACAATTTTCGAGAAATTTAAGTCATAGATTAAAATCTGGTGTTATAAAATTTTTCAAAATTTCGGCAAAGTGCAGGCTGTATTTTGAGAAAACAGTTCTTCAATCCTGCAAAAGAAAATGCTCCCAATATGTTTTCTCAAATACAACTCCAATAAACTTTATTTCAATTCACAATTCAATTCTCAATAAACAATCAATTCATTTTCAAACCAATCTCATCATGAAGAAATATTTCATTGATTATAAGACTCAAAATTTATATTACAAAACTATTCAAGTAAATGAAATCTCAAATTTACATTTACAATAATTTACATTTAATTACATACCAAAATATTTTACAAGAGTTTTTATACAACTGCTCAAATAATTTACATACATATTATTACATGCATACATCAAAACCTATGTACATGGGTATACCTATAATATACCTGGAGCTGATTTGAAAGTGTCTTCAAAGAAACTTACTCACTGCTCTATGCTCTTCTTACCTGCGACAGCATACAAAGCTATCGCTGAGTGGTGAACTCAGTGGTGCACAACTATAATTTAAAACATAGTACAATATACATTGACAAAATTTACAGTAAATAATTTGGAAATCTGAATACTTATCAAATTCTAAAACTCAAAATATTCATTGCCAATAATGTAAATCATTTGTATAAAATGACTTCGATCATGAAATTCAATTTATCAAATCATAACTAACCATTTAGGTAATTCCAACAAAATCAATTATACATAAATCATAATTGAAATCACAATTCTTTACCATTCAAAAGCCATTCTGTATCTCAAAAATCATTCTTTATCTCACTAACTATGCAAGACTAATCCGAAAGGGCCATATTCGATGTGATTCTAACTCCCTATGGTCGGGGAGGTCGAATCAGATTCTAACTCCCTGTGGTCGGGGAGGTCGAATCATCGTGCATAGTACCATCACAATAATGAATCTTCCGCAAGGGCCATAACGATAAAATAAACTTAGATCTAACCTCAAATCAGAGGAAAATCTAAGCCTGTGCACGTACCATGGTAATCAAAACACAACTAACTCCATTGTCTTCTCAACAAATGAGAGAGACGGGTAATAACCTAGTCAAGCATCTATAGTGAGAAATAAAATAATATCACAATCCTTTCAGTGAGCATAAATCACAATACAATTCGATTCAAAGTCAATTCCAATATCCAATAATTTTTATGCTCATCACAATTCAAATAATAAATTTGCATTTTTCCATGAAAATTACCATCACAATTCAAAACATGTTCTAACACAATTTTCCAAAACATAATTATTCAATCCATAACAATGCTTAATACTTGTGGAAATACCATTTCACAAAGCTAAATTCATACATACTATAACAATTTCAATAATCATTGAATCAAATCCAATGCTTGTTAAACATAATACATAAGAAAAATATGTCATTTAATCATATGAAATATTCAAAACAAAATCAGTTAAAAACTAGCTGTGCACAAACCTCTGATAACTGTTTCTTGGCTCTGACTCAGTGTTTCCTTCCCCTTCCCTGAGTCTTTGCTAACTGAGAAACACAATTTGAAGTGTTTCAGTACTCATTTAAACTGTATCTAAGAATAAGATTCAATAATTAATTTGTCGAATTCTATTATTTCCTTAGTCAACCTAATATGTCGACCCTCGATGCGTTCTAGGTAAATTCGGTTTTAATGTCACTAATATGTTACATTCGATAGCCTTTTAGGATTGGTACATGTTACCAAACTCATTTCCATGTATCTTGCATTTTCTTGCAATTTACTGGATTCCAGGATTCTAGTTTGACCTAGCCGGACGACCTAGTTTCCTCAGTTTTTGAGTTTCGGTCAAAACTACAAACTTGTAGATATATGTCTTATGGAACGCGGGGCAAAATTTCAGGTCATCCTGAGTTATGTAGACCAAGTTATGGTCATTTTACTATTGCTGGTCAAATTGCATCAAAATTGGTCACTTTAGGTCATTTTAGGTTCGGCCAGTTTTTGGACCCGAACTTGTGCAAGCTGTTTGACTTGCTTATAGTCATTTCTGGGTTTTGGTGTCTTCATAAGACTTGTAGATATGGGTCTTAACTATTCATGGTCAAAATTTCAGGTCAATTGGACCTGTTTTGAGTGAGTTATGGCCTAAACACTAACTGCTGCCCAAATGATCAATTTTCAGGCCTCAATTGCACTAATCCGGATTTGGTCACTTTTCAAGTTACCTTACAAGCAGAATTTTGGCAAGCTTCCTTCATGAAAGTTGGCACATTTTGTGCCTAGTTTCACCTCCAATTGGTCTCATACCAATTGGAGCCACACAATTAAAGTTATAGGTCTAAAACTCAAACTGCCTTATTGCACTTCTTGCATACACATCAAGCATCACTTTTAACACTCACCAAACTTAACATTCAAACCAATTCTAGTTGTACCACAACCTAAACATAATTTACAATATATTATAGGTCATTTTGGCAGCTTGCAATTACATTCAATGTGCACCAACAAGTGCAGAATTTGTCCAACTCAATTTACAACAATTCAATCATCAATTCATGCTCATTTACATGTCCAACTTCACACCATCATTCATGCACTCAAACTGCCATAACAACCAACACATTTTAACATCATTATTCCATAAACTAAGCATGAATTCCAGCATTCCTCAAGAGTTAGCAAACTGCCACAATGGTACACTTACATTCCAAGCTTTAAATTTCATTTTACATTTACATATATTATGTATACATCACCCAACAATTTCCTACACAATATACATTTAATCAATCATTTAATTCACCGTTTACAAGCATAAATAAACTGCCTTCAAGGTGCTTCCATGGCTGCCAAAAGTGCACATTCCCATTCAACATCAAAACTCAAAAATTTCTCCATAAATCAAACACCCATAATATCCTTACAAACTTTAACAAAGCAATAATCAAAAATACAAACTTACCTATTGTTGGGACTTATTAAATCTTCACTAATCTCCCTTGATTTTGGTATCTACTTCTTCCTTGTGAGGTGGGAACCAAGATTAGTGAAGAAACTTTGATGGTTGGAGGTGAGAATGGAGGAGATTAGGAGCTCTCTCAAGTTTTGGCTATGGAGGCTTTAATGGAGTTAACTTCGGCATGGGAGAAGAAATGAAGATGATGAAGTGTTTAGTGGGTTTACATCTGCCCACTTTGTGAATATTATAGTCCATAGTGGTCCACTCACCTTAATTAAACTATATTATATATTTTAATTGATAATTACTCCATTTACACTCAACTTTTGGCTATTTACATTAGGTACCCCTAAATTAATTTTTTATTATATTTTCTAAGTGTAATATTATTTATTTTTAATGGACATTTAGGTCAAAAGAAAACTCGGAGTGTCAAATGACCACAATGCCCCTGTTCGGGTTGCATTCCCGATTTTTCGGTAACACCGAGTTTTGTCCGTTTTTCGATTTCTCACTTTTCTTTGTACTAATTATTTAATTTTTTTTTGATATTTCTAATGATATTTATACTTCAATAGGGGTCTATTTAAGTCCTAAAAATATTTTCCAGGGTTCCCATGATCGAGGGTTAGTCAACGGTCCACGCCGTGACTTCCCGGTGCGGTCACCCATCGCTAGGGTTCTCGGCTCGTTTAACTTGGTTACATTTCTTTGCTATTATTTTTCCTTTGTTTTTCTTGTATTTTCTCTTCTTGTATTCTATTATTTTATGTCTCCTCACTCATATCGAAGTGTAGTTCTAGGCATCCTAGCTGTCCGGACAACACTGGTCACCGGAACAATAGAACGCATTACCGAACATAGGGGTGTTACACCAAGAGCAAGGTAAGGGATAACTAGAGAAAGTAAAATATCTCACAATAAAAGATGTATGCTCCTTATATAGACATTAGGTGAACTTTTACTCTTATTAGTACTAGGACTGTAAACATAGGAAAATTATAAGATGCTCCTGGTACACTTGTTTTTAGTGCACTCTATACTTATGAGATTTTAGTTATCCCAGGAATTATAGGATGTGGTTCATATCTCATTGTAAAAGAAGGAGCATGTACTCCAAAACCACCTAATAAAAACTTGTAAACATAATAGGGTCTTAATTAAGAAGAGTCCCTTAAGGGTGGGTTACAAACAAATGATAACTAGGTGATTTATGCTTTTTTTTTTTTTAATATAATTGACTTCAATTCGAACTCAAATTCAAGACTTTACAATATTAAAAATGACTTTAATATCACTAAATTAAAGTTCACTCATAAATGAAAAATATGTTAAATTTCTACCATTCAAATATATTTTGAAAAAAAAGTTAAAGTTAAAAATTAATTTATAAATTTTAAATATTCTATAAAAAATATAAATTCAAAATGAAAGAAACATTAATAAATGAGTAAGTTTTAATTTAATGATATTAAAATCATTTATAAAATTAAAAGTTTTAAATTTTAGTTAAATTAAATAAATTAAAAAGTAAATTTTTTTAAAAAAGAAAACTTATTACTCATTCAAATTAAATAAATCTAATTAAATAAAAAAAAGTTTCAATTGGTCCAGAGCAAAAGGTTAATTGACTATCCAATAAAAATATATTAAAATTATGATGGTTTTTATTTAAATAAAATTTAATAAATGAAGAATAGTAATAAATAAGGGAAATTACTATTTAGTTCTTTATTTCAATGAAACTAATTACTTAATACTTTTATTTTAAAAGATATATTAGTTGTTTTTATATTTTTTTTCTATTTACTCTTCAGTTTCTATGATAGTTTATGGCATTCTGATATGAACCTGCCTAACTCCACCTCAAAAGCTAGCTCACAAGGAGAGGTTTGCGAACCCATATATATAACACCCAAGACCTCCCTGCAGAACCGATGTGGGACGCATCATTCCCGACCCCTTTAGACTGAACGTCCTCGTGAAGTAACCGGGGTCATGACTCGTTCACCCCGACCTCTCCCGAAGAACGTTAGGGAACCTTTGTACATGGCCCACCGACCCATACAGAGTGAGGCTCTGATACCAAATGATATGAACCTGCCTAACTCCACCTCAAAAGCTAGCTCACAAGGGGAGGTTTGCAAACCCATATATATAACACCCAAGACCTCCCTGCAGAACCGATGTGGGACGTATCACATTCATTTAAATTTTATTTAAGTCTCTATGATTTCAAAAACATAACTATAAAGTCTCTTTTTTTTCTAGCATTTAAACTATTTAATTTTTCATAGTGGTATTTTCCTTTTTTTTTTTAAATACATTGATTGATAGAAAATTTGATTTAAACTATAAAGATTAACTAATACAATTTTTAAAATAAAAAAATTGAATAATTAATTTTATTAAAATATAAATAATATATATATATGCCATTTATTTATAAAATATAATTTATTTAATTTTATTAAATTTTCTTTATTTTTTTATTAATTAGTTATTCAATTATTTTAAATTATAATTAAGTTATTAATTCCTCAATTATGTATATGTAATTTACAAATTATTTAATAGTTACTCTGTTAATGCTGTAATAAGTAGTCATTATTATAAAGTAAGTTACAATATATTAATATATATTTATTATATATACTTGTAATTTTATATTGTATACATACATAATTTTCTTTTCTTTTTTTTTCACTTTATTTATGCTTTTTTATAATTTTAATATTTCTTTAATATATTAAGAGGATATAATAAAATTTGATACTTAAAATGATAAAAATAATCACATGATTAAACTAATTTTAAAAATAATTCTATATCTTTAATCAATATGTTTATTATATTACTATATTTTTATTATGAAATCTTCATTAAAAAGTTTGAGAAATAAAAAATTAATAAAATAATACAAAATAATATTTAATTAATAAAAAATAAAATTTAAAACAATTAATAAAAATTTAAAGTATTATTTAATTTTTATATATTAAAATATATATATATATATATATATATATATATATATATATATATATATATATATATATATATATATATTAAAATTATTATTTATCATTTCCATCTCTAATTTTACATATATCTAACTACAAACGGATAAATTTCAATAACTATCCCTGAACTTATATAGTTGTAACACTACGATCCTTTAACTTTAAAATGTAACATAAAACCCCCTAAGCTTTTAAATTTTGTACAGTAAAATCCCTCTGACTTTCAATTGTTGATTTTTCAATTAGAAACTGATATGAATAACTCCCGCATGGTGCTCAGTCAACATTTCTCTCTCTTCTCTTAAGCAAAGTGTAAAATTATTCTCTTTGTGCATGGAAAATTATTTTGTCTATAGAGAGAAGAAGGATTCAATTTACACATGGCTTCAGAGAGAAAAAAGAAATACTGATTAAGCTCCATGCTGGAACTGTTCAGGTCAGCGTTTAACTGAAAAACTGATAATTTGATATTAGAGGGATTTTACTATGCCAAAATTTGAAAGTTGATAGGGTTATATGTTACATTTTTAAGTTAAGGGACTGTAATATTACAACTAGATAAGTTCAGAGACAGTTGTCAAAATTTATCTAACTGCAAATAGGTGTAGTGAGATTGGAAGTGCATTGTTTTGTAGTATTCAATTGGAAAGGATAAATTTTAACAACCATCCCTAAACTTATTTAGTTGTAACATTATAGTCCCTTAACTTAAAAATATAACATAAAACCCCATCAACTTTCACATTTTGCATAGTAAAATCTCTCTAACATCTAATTATCGATTTTTCAGTTAGACGCTAACCTAGACAGTTCCAGCATAGAGCTTAGTTAATATTTCTCTTTTCTCTATCAAGCCATGTGTAAATTGAATCATTCTCCTTTCTATAGACAGAATAATTTTTTACATGTAGAGAGAATAATTTTATACTTTACATAAGAGAGGAGAGAGAAATATTGATAAAATGCTATGTGAGAGCTATTCACATCAGTTTCTAACTAAAAAATTAATAATTAAATGCCAGAGAGATTTTACTATGCAAAATTTGAAAATTTAGGAGATTTTATGTTACATTTTAAAGTTAAAGGACTGTAGTGTTACAACTATATAAGTTCAGATACAGTTGTTAAAATTTATCCACTGGAAATGTGGGATATTTTATTACAGTGAGAGACAGCACACGATATGGTTATTGTTGATTGGTAGAGATCTGAGAAAATTATTATCCATCTAGCCACTCATCTTTCTTGTGCTTTGCAATTTCATGTCCACATACTGTTTTTGTACATTTCACTTTTTTTCTTCTACTATTTTCTACCTTATTTTTAATAATATTCAGATTGAAAACTTTATGATTATAAAATATGATTTCAATAAGCTAAAACTCATTCATCACAATTTTATTTTTTATTTATAAATTTAGGGATGACAATAAATAAGTTTTACAAAATCATTTTATTCAATATTTTCAATACTTAAATTAATCTTAAATTTTATGAATTAATCTTAAATTTTATGACTATGTACGGTTTTTAGGGGTTTCGAACCAAACTGACAGAATTTGTCCCGAATCGAATTTATTTTGATACTTTGATTCAGTTTTGATTCTTTATTAAAAACTGAATCAGAACCATACCGAAAACCAAATTTATACATATATTTTTTTATGATTTTTTTAAATGCATTATATACTTTCAATATAATTATATATATTTATATATGTATATATAATTATAACCTAATATTATACTTCATTTCTCTATATTTTCTTAATAATTTTAGTTATAAATACATTAAATCACCTTGTAATTCTTAATATATATATATATATATATATATATATATATATATATATATATATATATATATATATTAATTCAAAATTATATTTATATCTTATAGTTAAATATTACATAATAAATATTTAAAATATATATTATATGTTATATTATTATATTATATAATATACTTAATCATAAATTATAAATGGACCTTATAGTTAAATATTATATAATTTAGAAATAACTAAAGATATATTATATATTAGTAACCTAATTTAAAACTTAAATGCAAATTAAGTATGACTTTTTAAGAAAATAATTACATAAAATTATTTCGAGAATCGAACCAAACCAAAACCAAAGAACTAAAAGTTGTAAGGAATTGGAAGAGAAACAGTGAAAAACCAAACTGAAATAGTACCAAAGTTTTGGTTCAATTATGATTTTCAAGCAAATCTCGAACCAAACTGAAACCACACACTCTACTAAATTCAATTAAAATTTATGTTAAACTATTTAAATGCTTTCCAAATCATATCATTGTTATTTGACAAATACCCAAATTAATTTAAAAATATATTTAAATTAATAATTTAAATAAAATACATTTTTATTATTAATTTATCTTTGAAAAATTAATAAAATATCTAAATTCTATTTATTTAAGATATAATATATAAAAAATTTATAAATATTAATATAAAAATATATATTTTATATTTAATTAATTTTTATATAAACATATCTAAAAAATAGTATCTAACACGTAAAATTCAAATCTAATTTGAATTTAAGATAGATATTATTTTTCAAACTTAAAAATTAAATTTATTATTCAAAGTTATTTTAATAAAATTCAATCAAATTAAATGCCTAAACTTGCACTACACATTGGCATCCCAATTTGGAATGTAAATATAGTTTATGTAGAGGTAGTTAGCCTAACAAGTAAAAACAAGATTATAATCAATTATTTTGAAATTTAATATTAAATGATATATAATTTTATATCTTTACGAAATACAAATTGTATTTGTTTATATTAAAAATTTATTTATTAACACTTGAATTAAAATTATAAGTAATTAAGAATTTAATCATTAATAAAATTTTATAGTATAATTTTGAAAATATAAAAATAAACATTAAATTATCTTATTAAAACTATATATATATATATTTCTCTCCAAATATAGAATGAAAATATTTTTTTAGGTCTCACATCATTTTTCATTCAATTTTTTTTCCTTCATCTTTCAAATGGGGAGAACGTAGAATATTTTGTTATTTTCTTTCTTTTTTTTTTTCATTTTTCACCTTTTCCAAACATACAAGAAACTTAATGGTATAAACTCATGAGCTACTCGAAAATAATTTGAAAAATATTTGAGTAAATTAAATCAAGCTACTCAGTTAGATAAAACTCAACTTGATGAACTAGCGAGTTTTTATTTTAACTTATATATATATATATATATATATATATATATATATATATATATATATTAGAAAATAAAAGATATAGTTCATTAAATGGAGACATAATATATATATATATGAAGTGCAAATTTTCATATTACTATAATTTTGTATTAAAAAAAATTAAGGTAAAATACTTATATAAAATGTAAAGCAATTATCTTGATTTGAAGGATTTGACTGTGTTAATAGCTAAAGTATTTAATTTGGCCAATTGGCAGAAAGCACACTTAACTCGATGTTAATTTATCATTATTCAACTTAACAGTCTTTTTATGAGTCCAATTTAGAAACTATCAAACTTTGATATTCTCATAAAAATGAAATTTATATTTTCTACTATTGCACTTCTACAAAAAAAAAATAAATAAAGCAAAACATCTAACAACTGCATGATAAAAAAAAAATTCCTCATAATGAAGGATATAGTAAATTCTTCCAAAGTCGAAAATGCTAAATTCTCATAAAAGATGAGACAATAAATAATCCCAAAGAAGAACACAAAACTTCGATCTATTAATAAAAATAAACTGAGGACAAGCACATATATGTTCTAAAAGGGTACAAATTTAAAGATTATTAAGAACAATATAGAAAATAAATATAAAAAAATGTAAAAAGGAAAAGAGAGACGTGTAACTACTGATGAGAATACTTAACAACGGCCACCACAAAAAGCTCACAAGGAAAAGAAGGAGAGAGAGGAGGGAGAGAAATTAGGGAAGGAGGCGACTAGGATTCTTTTTATTTCTTATATTATTATTTTAAATATATATCGAAAATTTTAAATTTATGTTTAACTAAAATTATTAAAATATTTGCTGTCAAATGGTTGGTTAGTTTAGGTAGTAAGAAAAATTCATTCAATTTAAAAGATTTTCAGGTTTTTGAATGTTGTCAATAGCCTCTTAGTGTGATGGCATATATATGTCAAATTAACTCCATCCATATAATTATAAATATAGAGGGAGTGCTTCCAAATATGTGTTGATATATGTTGGTGTAAAAACTTAATAATCCACCTTGTATACCCATTTTGTAAATTAAAAAAAAAATTATTAAAAGATTTTACATAATTGGTTGAGTCAAGTCAAATAGAATATTTTGAGTATTCTATTAAATTAAATTTGAACTCCAAAAATAAATTTTAATTAAAGTCAAACTAAATTTTGCGTTTCAATTTTCTATATCAAATCGAGATGTTTTCACACGGCTCATTACATCTTTAATTATTCTTTTTTTTTTTTTCTGACATTTCTATTAAATTTTTATCTTACAACTTTATAAGGAAAAAAATAGAGAATTTTTATCAAGTTCTTGTACCATAAAAAAACAAAAAGAGTTAAATGTTTTCTTGACGCATTTTATTCTAGAAAATGTGGATGTCCAATCCACCGCTTTCTTCTCACTATCTAATAGAGGAACGGAAACTTAATTTCATATGGTAACGTAATCCGTAAGTTCTCCCCAATTTGATCAACAACGATATAAGATGTTGATGTGAAAATATTTTTAAATATTGGATTCTATAAAATTCTAATAAAATAAATTTAAGTAGCATATAATGCAATTTGAATTAATTTTAATTATATGTTTTGAATATTTATTATTCAAATTCATATATAAAAAATTAATTAAATATAAAAGAATTTAATATACTATTGTTTATATTTTTAAATATTATATTTTAAATAAATAAAATTTAAATATGTTATAATATTATTAAAATTTTAAAATATAGATTATTAATAATATAAATTTTTAATTAAGATATTAAAACTGAGTATGATTTAGATTATGATAATTGGATTTGGGATGGCTAGAAATAATATAACATAAATTATAATTAGATTTAAAATTAATTTGGATAATAAATTATTAATTAAATTTGAATGGAGAGATTTTTACATGCCATCTCTAAACGTAGATCTTTCTTATAGTTAAGGAAAAATTGTATGATTCAGGATGGGTCAGTTTTAATGTTTATATTAAATTATGAAATATAATATAAGAAATAATAAAAAAAACAGCAAAATTATGTTGGAAGCACCTTTCAGCCAAAATAGAAAATAGGATAGCATTAGTACCTAATTTTTATTCTTTATTCCATGATTAATTAAATTTCACATTTTTAGCGTTTGCAAAGTGGTCACTATTCTAGTATTCTTCCAACATCAATTTGACCTACCTCACCCCACCATTCAAAGTTATAACTTTAATATAAGAAATTTAATATATTATATTTTCTATCTTTTTTTAATTAAGGGGTTAAAGTTTATATTTGATTGAAATGGAGAATCAAATTCGATATGATAAACGTAAGGAGAATTTAAAAGAATTAATAATGATTCTTATTTTTTTCAGCATAAATTGATTCTAATATTTTCAAATAGATTAATACTGTGATTATTAAATACTGATTTCATGCAATTAAATTATACGACAATAAAAAAAAATGTGATTTTTTTTAGAGATTAGGAGAGTGAAAACTCAAAATTGAATCTATCAATTGAGTGATATACTTTCAGTTGCTAGACTCAGTTAGATTAGAAAATTCATTATCTTTTAATAATTTATTATCTTTCAACGACATTTTTTTTCTCTTAATTATGGATGTTCCATTAAAATTTCGGCAAAAGTACTTAGGTTACGCTTGCATTCCTTTGCTGGCATTCTTCCTTCCTTTCTCTTGGTGGTTGGCAATGGTGGTTCCTTGAGTGTTCTTTTGCTGCCAACGTTGGATAATTGAGATGGGTTTTGTGATATTTTGATTTGAATGAGAGTTGGGTGAGAAAGTAGGGGATTTTTGTGTGGCAATTGAGAGAAAATTGTGAGATTGGGAGAGTGAGAGAGGGAGATCGATTGAAGGAGTGAGAGAGATGTCGTGAGATTGAGAGGGAGAGAGAGAGGCCGATTGGGAGAGTGAGAAAGTGTGTGTGGGGTGTTTTAGTGATTTGGGTCTGTGTGTGTTTTGGGTTTGAATGGGAGAGAGAACTAGTGGGCCTATTATGGGTGAGCGAAATGTGAGACTAATCCATTAGACTTGGGTTAAAAGAGTTAATATTGGCTTCATTTTATTTGAGAGTTAATGAGTCTAATATGTCTAGTTAGTGAGATTGTGAGATGGGTTCATTATATTTGGAGAGCTAATGGGCTTGTAAGAACGAGAGCTCAAAGATTAAGCCCATTTGATAAAAAAGCTAATGGTCTATTATGTTTGGGTAAGAATATTGTGAGAACGGGTTTATTAATAAGGGTTAAAGAGTTGATGGGTCCATTGTAATTGGTTGAGTGAAAAATGTGATATTAGGTCCATTTGGATGAGAGAAAAATAATTATGAGTGTGTTTCTAAAATTAAAATATCACATTATTTTAATTTTTAAGGTCTATGTGGGTTGAGAGGAAAATTGATCTATTTGTTGTGAGACAAAAAAAAAAAAAAAGAAAATGATGAATGTGTATATAGGATAAAAATGAAGAAAAATCAAATAAAGAGCTGAGAGAAAAATGTGAGCTTAGTTTTATGAAAAATTCAAATCCAATTTTATTAAATAAATTTTGGTTAGCACATCATTAGTTAATTTTTTATTTAATAAAATTAAAATATTTTCCTATTTAATTTTGATGGGTAAAACTTTGGATCTATTATTATTGCCAATTTTTATTCAATGGAATAAATCCTTTAAGAATTTCTCTCTGGAAGCAAGTCGACAAGAGCTACACAGAAGTTATAGAATTTCAAGTCCAGTTCAAGTTAGACAGTCGAGTGACCACTAAAATGATATTTAAGGATTTCTCTACATGTGTACAACCTAAATTCTCAAGCTATACACATGGGGACATATGTTTACACTGCAAACTAATTTTAATATTTTTGGGTCTTAGTTAATTAATGGGTCTGAGATACTAAATTAAATTGGCTATTTAATGTGGCATGGCCCATAGCTTAAGCTGACAGAAGACCAATGGTCAGTGAGTATTAATTATTTAGAGTTAGACCAATTAAATAATTACCTATACAAATGGGTGCTATTTATTAGCATTTACATATGTCTAACGTCTCAAAAATATCTATTGGAGATAATGGGTAGATAGTGGATGGAGTGGGCATAAAAAATGGTGTAGTGGTGTAGTGGTATTAGTGTGTGGTTATGGGTGATTATGGATGGTTACAAAAAGTGACAAATGGGAAGAAAAATAGGCAACCAGTGGATGGTTTTTTCGTAGCAAGACTTGGTCACCAAGTAGCTCTCCTAATAAATAGACATATTGGGCTTCATTTCACACACATCATGTAACACCCCTATTTGCATAGCCTGGTATCTTTCACTGTTCCGGTGATCGGTGTCGGTCCGAACAATTAAGGAAATTAGAACCACACTTAAGACAACTAGAGAAGCTATAAACACAAATAATTAGTAATGTCCAATTAGTTAAGTATAAATAAGAAAAATAGAACATAAGAAGTTAAACGAGCCGAGAGTCACAGCGATGGGTGACCTTCTCGGGAACGACTGCGAAGCCATTTTAAACTCAAATTTCGAACCGTAAAAAGTGACGCTGCGGTCCTTAGGACCCTTATAAACACAGTGGAAAAGAGAAAATCATGAAAAAGATCTGTTAAGCCAGTCAAATAATTAGGTCAGGGAGTCGGAAGAAATATAGAATTAATTGCAAACCGGGATGAACCGGCGAGGGGCAATTTGGTAAATTGACCCCGAGAGCTGACTCCTGACCTAACTGTCAAATAAAATCGGAGAAAAGAAAATTTTGGAATCAAAAATTAAATTAAAGAACTAATAGAAAAAAAAAAGAAAAAAGAAGGAAAATGAAAAAGGTGTAGGGAAATGACATCATGCATGACATCATGCATTATGCCATAAATCCCATAATTAATAATTTGATTAAATGGATTTTTGGATCTTCCATAAGACAAAAGACATAAAGAAATAAAAGAAAAAAAAAAAACACAAAAGTCTTCTTCAAAAACGTCACTCTCCCTCTCCCACACCAAAACCTCCATTAAAGCTCAATTTTGAGCTTGCATATTATAAGATTTCACCATAGAAAAGTAAGCCACCATAGTTAAAGCTTGTCTACGCAACTTGAGAAGAAGATTGGTCATCAAAGAAAGAAGAAAAGAAGAAAGAAAATTGGAGAAAAGGGGAGTTAGAAGTTGCTACACAAAGGTTAGTGATTTAAGTAGCAAATGAGTTTATTACTTGTGTTTATAACTTAGTTAACTTAGAAAAATGCTGAAAATGAAATAAAAATTTGTTGAGGGACCATGAATGATTTTCAGCCAGCATGTATATGGGAGTATATTTGCATGGTTTGATGGATTTAATTGGGTATATAAACCTTAGTTAGTTGAATGACTATGGTTAGAGGCATGAAATCAAGTAAATGCATGAGGTTAGTGAATTAGGGTTTGGACATTAGGGTTTAGAGACCAAAAATTTGAAAAACTTGTAAATGGTGTCTTTGACCTAATGTGAAGTGAAAAATGGTCATTTGTGACCAAATGAGGTGTGTCAGAAGTGTTGGAATTAAAAGCCAATTCGGATTGGATAAGGTCATGTGCTGGCAGCATGACCAAAATTTCCTTTGAGAGACCAAAAATGAAATTTTACAAGTCCAATGGATATGGGACCAATTGGGGATGAAAATAGGTACTAAATTACACAATTTTCATTTAGGAAGCCTGCCCAAAAAGTGACTAAAACCTAGTGAACAAAGTGACCGAAGTTGAGAAATTGCAGGCTGCCCTGCACAACCTGATGAAATGAATAGTATTTGTTCATTTGGTCATAACTCGAGCTAGGCAGGTCAAAATGACCTGAAATTTTACCAGTGGTTAGATGAGATATATACCTAAAACTTTCATGAAGAACACCAACCCAAATTATGCCATTAACCCAATCAAATTACTGAGCCAAGTTGGGACACTGAATCTGCAGACTGCAGATTTGCCATTTGAACAGTAATGTTTCAATGGCTATAACTCTCTCTAGAAAACTCCGATTTAGGCGATTCTTGAACTGATGGAAACCTAAGACATAGTAAAATATTTCATGAATAAAATTAGACCAAATTATGGACTTAACTTGATCAAATTACTGAACGAAGTTGGATCAACAAATCTACAGAACCAAAATTCTGCAGCATGAACAGTAAACGTAATTTGCTTATAACTTGAGCTACAAAACTCCAATTGGAGTGCTTCAAAAAGGAGAATAAACTTAAGACAATAAGGAACATTTTCTATGAAGAAAGTTTTGCCAAATTCCAACAGTAAACTGACCAATGAAACAGTATAATTAGGGACACCAAAACTGAAAATTTGGCCATTTTACCTAAAAGACCTAAGTTTTGAGACAATGACCAAAACCAACAAGTTTAGTGACCAAAATGTGGTATGTGGGTGAAGTTGGAGTTCCCATACCTATTGAGCTTTAGAAAGTCAACAATTTCACTTGAATAGTATAGTGAATAGTAACCAAAAACACAAAATTTCGAGAACGTCGAATTTAGCACGTTAGAGCTAGGTAAAAGTGAAGTTAAATTTATTTTTGGATTTATGCCAAGTTATGGTACTAAAACATTGTAAAATTGTGTTTTTCAGTTGAAAAGAATACCGGGAAGGAACCCAAGGAACCGAGTCGAGGCAAAGAGGCGACTCGCTTGAGGTTTGTGCACAACATTACTATGCTTTAAAATTCATTGATAAAGTGAATGAAATATGTATTTTACATTTGCTTTGAATTGTTGAAAATTTATTTGTGACATTAGTTATGATGTTTTGAATTAAATTGTTGCAAGTTATTGTGTATATTTGAACTGACAATGTTTAGCAAATTGTTAAGATAAGTTTTGAAACCACAGTGTCATGACCATATATTTGAACACCTCACTAACACGACTAGTGGGGGTAATTAGTTTCGAATTTTGATTCCTTCTCTGGAGAAGTGTTGAGGTGTGCCAGTAGAAGAGGATGTGAATGGATATCCATATATTTGAGCTAGCTAGCCTTATGATGTGATTTCTCTTTAGCCTCTGGCTATTGAGATTCTATTTGTTTCGAATGGCATGATCTAACTATGGGTTTTATGAAATGTGTTTTGATACTTTGAAATAAACTTGGTTTGCATTAAAATCTCATAATTCATGTTTTGTGTTTAATGCTCATGTTTAGTCAAATTTTTGAATAAATGTGATTTATATTTTGCATAAAGATTATTTTAGTATGTTGTGCACCACTGAGTCCTAGTACTCAGTGATAGCTTTTATTGCTGTCGCAGATACAGAGACTAGAGGAGCAGCAGACTGAGCTGCTAAGGATTAAAGATCATTCAGCTTGAAGTTATCGGGTATAATTTATACCCTAATTGTGAATATTTCTTTTGATGTATGCATTGCATATAAATGTATGGACATGTAAATGGGTCTTGAGCAGCTTGTACAAAATTTGTATGAAGTTTGTAATAAAGTTTAGTTTGTATTTCTTTTGATGTAAATTCTGTATGAATGTTTTAAACTGTTTTGTCTCTAATGAAATATGAGTACAACTATTTTATTTAATTTAAATGAAATGTATTGCTAGTATTCTGAGGATTATTGGATTTTGAACTTGAGAAATTGATTGAAATGATTGTGGAATTGTTGAAATTGATTGAGTTTGATTGTGAAATTGAAGTAGTGGTTGAGAAAAATTTTTAGAAGTGCTTTTTTACAGGTATTTGAGGAACTATTTTCTTAAAATACAGACAGAATTCTGTCAAAATTTTTATAAATTTTGAGGAAAAATAAAATGGGCCAAAAGTTTTAACTAGTTTTTAACTTCAATTAAATGTTTTAAATACTTATTAGAAATGCTCACCACTTATCAAAAATAAGAAAATTGTTTTAAAATCCCTTGTAGGGTACTTAATGAGTTATCGGTAGGTGAAGTTCGGTAGTTCATTAGGTATTCTACGGAATCATGTTATACCTTATAGAGGGGTAAGGTGTGACATGTTTTAGTGGTATCAGAGCAAAATTTTTGAAGTATATGTTAACTTGAGAATTTGTGTCTTTCTTGTTAAGTACAACTGCTCAATGTCCATATTTGTTACATACAGTGCATTACATCATAAATATGAACTAACAGAGGGAAATCTCCTTGTGTTACTTGTTCAGGAGATACCCTACTTCAGATTGAAATGGAAGAAGGGGATCACTCAGTTGAGCAGTCTGTTGAAGCTGAGGCACAAGGGGAAGCCCCAGCTTTACCGAATGTCAGTGGGTTAGTAGCGCCAGTCCCACAAATGTCGCAGTTCCCTGCACAGTTTGCACAGCAGATGGCGGCAATGTTTCAACAAATGGCTGGGGGTATGCCTGTTCAAGCTCCACCCCAACCACCTGTGGCACAACCACTGCCTCCAGCCAGACAGTATGACAAGTTATTGAAGTATGGGGCTGCAGAATTTAAGGGTATAGTGGACCCTTTAGAGGCAGAGCAATGGCTTGAAAGAATGGACAGAGTATTTAAGAAGCTGCACTGCCAAGATGAACTAAAGTTTGAGTATTCCGTGTCGCTACTGCAAGGGGATGCGTATGATTGGTGGAAGACCATCCCCCACAGCTTGGCTGAACCATCAGTGCTGACCTGGGATGACTTCATCAGAGAGTTCAGACAGAAATACATCCCAGATGCATATGTTGATCAGAAGTTACAAGAGTTTCTGAGTCTAAAACAAGGCAACAGAACAGTAGCAGAGTATGAGAGGGAGTTCTCCCGCTTAAGTCATTATGCTGGGAGTCTCCTTACTACCAGCAAGGCAAGATGCAAGAGATTTGAGACGGGTTTGAAGCCTAGCATAAGGATGCAAGTTGTGGGATTTTGACACAGCAATTTCTCAGAGCTCATGTCTCAAGCACTTGAGCTGGAGAGAATTGAATTAGAAGCAGCCCCAGTGAAAGAAAAATCAGAGAAAGCTGAGAAATCAGAAAAAGACAAGGGGGAAAAGTCAGTAGAACTGAGTTCTGGTGGTACCTCTGGAAAGAAAAAGAAGTTTAGTGGACCCAACAGGGGTCGAGGTGGAAGATTTGGTGGGGGCCGATTCTCTGGACAGAGACCCCCTAGGTCTGGTCAGTAGTCAAGCAAGGGTTCACATTCTGCCCTCCCCTGTGAGACTTGTGGCAAGATTCATGGGGGGGAGTGTTATTGGGCCACTGGAGCCTGCTTTAACTGCGGAGGCAAGGGTCATTTAGCAAGAGACTGTACTAGTGCCCTATCTCCGAGATATGGTCCAGCTCCTACTACTGCCGAGGGATCTATTCAGAGTCCTGCTCCTAGAGGCTCACAGTCTATTGGTAGAGGAAGAGGCAGAGGTAGAGGCACTACTTCAGGCAGTCAGGGCACAGTTGGTCAGTCGGCACAAGGGAGTGCTTCAGTCAGGGTTTATTCAATGAGACAACGAGAAGAGGCTGAGACTTTCAATGTAGTGGCTGGTATATTTTCTATCTCTGATCAAGAAGTATTTGTATTGTTTGATCCGGATTGAACCCATTCATATGTTAGTGCTAGTATAGTCAGTTCATTTGCTATTCCATGTGTGCAAATGGGTTTTAAAGTGCTAGTAACTAGTCCATTAGGACAAGAGGTCCGGGTCAACAGAATTTATAGGGACTGTCCTTTGGTGATCCAAGGACATGTTTTCCTATCAGACTTGATTCAAACGCCCTTCAGAGAGTATGATATTATCTTGGGCATGGATTGGTTAGCCAGGCATCACGCTATGATTGACTGTAGACTGAAGACAGTTACTTTTGGTCTCCCTTTGTACAGTGATGTGGTAATACATGGAGAAAGGCATTTACTGCCATCAAACATCATTTCGGCTGCACTAGCCAGAAGGATTATCAGAAAGGGGTGTGAAGCATACTTGGCACATGTGATAGACACCCAAGTGGGGAGTCCAGCACTAAAGGACATCCCTACTGTATGTGACTTTCCGGATGTGTTTCTTGATGAATTGCCAGGATTACCTCCAGAAAGAGAGGTGCAGTTTAAAATTGATGTTATGCCTGGTGTGGACCCAATCTCCATAACACCATATAGAATGGCACCTGCAGAATTGAAAGAGTTGAAAGTGGAGTTGCAAGAATTGCTTGACAAGGGCTTTATCCGCCCTAGTGTGTCACCTTGGGGAGCGCCAGTGTTGTTTGTAAAGAAGAAGGATGGCACTCTCCGTTTGTGTATTGATTATCGGCAGTTGAATAAGGTGACGATAAAGAATAGATATCCATTACCCTGCATTGATGACTTGTTTGATCAGTTGAAAGGTGCAGCTGTGTTCTCCAAAATTGACCTGAGATCAGGTTATTATCAGTTAAAAGTACAAGAGCAAATTATTCCTAAAACTGCCTTTAGAACCCGTTATGGCCATTATGAGTTCTTGGTCATGCCATTCGAGTTAACTAATGCTCTGACTACTTTTATGGATCTGATGAACATTATCTTCAGACCATACCTCGACCAGTTTGTTGTGGTATTCATAGATGATATATTGGTCTATTCGAGGAATGCAGAAGAGCATGATAGACATCTGCGGATTGTACTGCAGACTTTGAGGGAGAAACAGCTATATGCCAAATTGTCGAAGTGTGAATTTTGGCTGAAGGAAATATCTTTCTTAGGGCATGTAGTATCAGAAGAGGGCATCAAGGTAGATCCAAGTAAGATTGAAGCTGTCCTTAATTGGAGGCCACCCAGAAATGTCACAGAGATTCGCAGTTTTCTGGGTTTAGCTGGATACTACCGTAGATTTGTGAAGGGATTCTCCATGTTGGCATCTCCATTGACTAAGCTGCTTAGAAAAGATGTGAAATTTCAGTGGACTGATAAATGCCAACAGAGTTTTGATGAATTGAAGAAATGTTTGACTGAAGCTCCAGTCCTGACTTTACCTACTCCGGGTAAAGAATACACAGTTTATAGTGATGCTTCTCACAATGGGTTAGGCTGTGTATTGATGCAAGATCGAAATGTCATTGCCTATGCATCACGCCAACTAAAACTGCATGAGAGGAATTATCCGACACATGATTTGGAGCTTGCAGCTATAGTGTTTGTTCTTAAGATCTGGAGACACTATTTGTGTGGGGAGAAATGTTACATCTACACAGATCATAAGAGTTTGAAGTATTTGGGCACTCAGAAGGAGTTGAATTTGAGACAGAGGAGATGGTTAGAGTTGATAAAAGACTATGATTGTCTGTTAGACTATCAGCCAGGAAAAGCTAATATTGTGGCTGATGCCTTAAGTCGTAAGACTATAGCAAGTCTACGGGTTACTCCTTTGTCTATGGTACATGAGTTGAGATCATTACATGCCAGCTTAGAGATTAATGATGAGGGGCAGACAGCAGTTGCATGGCATGTACAGCCAGTGTTGATTGATCAGATTAGAATGGCTGCTCAGAATGATCAGAAGTATCATCAGCTGTTGGAAGAAGTCCGGCAGGGCAAGAAACCAGAATTCTCAATCAGAGATGATGGTTCACTACTACACCAAGGCAGAAAATGTGTTCCTAATGATATTGATTTGAGGCAGATCATTTTGAAGGAAGTACATGAGTCTCCTTTTGCCATGCACCCTAGTGGCACAAAAATGTATAGATGGCTAAAGGAGCATTACTGGTGGATGGATATGAAGAGAGATGTAGCAGAGTTTGTTTCCAAATGCATAACTTGTCAGCAAGTGAAGGCAGAGCATCAAGTACCCACTGGGTTGTTACATCCACTACCAGTACCAGAGTGGAAATGGGAGAGAATAACGATGGATTTTATAATGGGACTTCCAAGGACACAGAAGAGTCATGATGCAGTTTGGGTCATTATTGACAAACTAACCAAGTCTGCTCATTTTCTACCAATTCGGATGGACTACAGTTTAGAAAGATTGGCCAAGTTATACATCGATGAGATTGTGAGACTGCATGGAGTGCCAGTATTCATCGTGTCAGACAAAGATCCTAGGTTCACTTCTAGATTCTGGGGTAGTCTTAAGAGAGCCCTAGCAACTAGATTGAACTTTAGTACTGCATTCCACCCACAGATAGATGGCCAGTCTGAGAGAGTAATTTAGATCTTGGAGGACATGCTACGGGCTTGTGTAATTGAATTTGAGGGCAGTTGGGATACACACTTGCCTTTGATTGAGTTTGCTTACAATAACAGCTACCAATCTAGTATTGGGATGCCTCCATATGAAGCTTTGTAAGGCAGAAAATGTAGAACCCCGTTGTATTGGGATGACGTGGGTGAAAGAAAGATGATTGGACCCGCAATTATTCAGCAAACTGAGGAGAAGATCAGGGTGATCAGAGATCGACTTAAGACTGCATCAGACCGTCAAAAGTCCTACATTGATTTAAAAAGGAGGGATATTGAGTATGCAGTGGGTGAGAAAGTATTCCTCAAGCTTTCTCCTTGGAAGAGAATTATGAGATTCGGTAGAAAGGAGAAATTAAGTCTTCATTTCATTGGGCCATATGAGGTTCTGGAAAAAGTGGATCCTTTGGCATATCGTTTGGCACTACTTCCAGAGTTAGAGAAGATACATAATGTCTTCCATGTGTCTATGTTGAGGAGGTATCGATCAGACCCATCTCATGTACTACCAGTAGAGGAAATTGAAGTGAATCCAGACCTCACATATGAAGAAGAACCCGTAGGGATTCTGGCTTATGAGATGAAGCAGCTACGGAACAAGCAAATACCGTTGGTAAAAGCGCTGTGGAACCATCATTCGGGCCAGGAGGCTACTTGGGAACGAGAAGAGGACATGAGGAGACAGCACCCATAGCTGTTCAGAGATTAATACCAGGTAAAATTTCGAGACGAAATTTATTTAAGGGGGGGGGGGAGAATTGTAACACCCCTATTTGCATAGCCTGGTATGTTTCACTATTCCAGTGACCGGTGTCAGTCCGGATAATTAAGGGGATTAGAACCACACTTAAGACAACTAGAGAAGCTATAAACACAAATAATTAGTAATGTCCAATTAGTTAAGTATAAACAAGAAAAATAGAACGTAAGAAGTTAAACGAGCCGAGAGTCACAGCGATGGGTGACCTTCTCGGGAATGACTGCAAAGCCATTTTAAACTCAAATTTCGAACCGTAAAAAGTGACGTTGCGGTCCTTAGGACCCTTATAAACACAGTGGAAAAGAGAAAATCATGAAA
Organism: Hevea brasiliensis; assembly: GCF_030052815.1. Classification (NCBI taxonomy): domain Eukaryota; kingdom Viridiplantae; phylum Streptophyta; class Magnoliopsida; order Malpighiales; family Euphorbiaceae; genus Hevea; species Hevea brasiliensis. Next base: position 78,700,709 of record NC_079501.1, read on the forward strand.
AAGATCTGTTAAGCCAGTCAAATAATTAGGTCAGGGAGCAAGAAGAAATATGGAATTAATTGCAAACCGGGATGAACCGGCGAGGGGCAATTTGGTCAATTGACCCCCAGAGCTGACTCCTGACTAACTGTCAAATAAAATCGGAGAAAAGAAAATTTCAGAATCGAAAATTAAATTAAAGAACTAATAGAAAAAAAAAAGAAAAAAGAAGTAAAATGAAAAAGGTGTAGGGAAATGACATCATGCATGACATCATGCATGATGCCATAAATCCCATAATTAATAATTTGATTAAATGGATTTTTGGATCTTCCATAAGACAAAAGACATAAAGAAAGAAAAGAAAAAAAAAAATAAAACACAAAAGTCTTCTTAAAAAACGTCACTCTCCCTCTCCCACACCAAAACCTCCATTAAAGCTCAATTTTAAGCTTGCATATTATAAGATTTCACCATAGAAAAGTAAGCCACCATAGTTAAAGCTTGTCTAGGCAACTTGAGAAGAAGATTGGTCATCAAAGAAAGAAGAAAAGAAGAAAGAAAATTGGAGAAAAGGGGAGTTAGAAGTTGCTACACAAAGATTAGTGATTTAAGTTGCAAATGAGTTTATTACTTGTGTTTATAACTTAGTTAACTTAGAAAAATGCTTAAAATGAAATAAAAATTTGTTGAGGGACCATGAATGATTTTCAGCCAGCATGTATATGGGAGTATATTTGCATGGTTTGATGGATTTAATTGAGTATATAAATGTTAGTTAGTTGAATGACTATGGTTAGAGGCATGAAATCAAGTAAATGTATGAGGTTAGTGAATTAGGGTTTGGACATTAGGGTTTAGAGAACAAAAATGTGAAAAACTTGTAAATGGTGTCTTTGACCTAATGTGAAGTGAAAAATGGTCATTTGTGACCAAATGAGTTGTGTTAGAAGTGTTGGAATTAAAAGCCAATTCGGATTGGATAAGATCATGTGCTGGCAGCATAACCAAAATTTCCTTTGAGGGACCAAAAATAAAATTTTACAAGTCCAATGGATATGGGACCAATTGGGATGAAAATAGGTACTAAATGACACAATTTTCATTTAGGAAGCCTGCCCAAAAAGTGACTAAAACCTAGTGAACAAAGTAACCAAAGTTGAGAAATTACAAGCTGCCCTGCACAACCTGACCAAATGAACAGTATTTGTTCATTTGGTCATAACTCGAGCTAGGCAGGTCAAAATGACCTAAAATTTTACCAGTGGTTAGATGAGATATAGATATAAAACTTTCATGAAGAACACCAACCCAAATTATGCCATTAACCCAATCAAATTACTGAGCCAAGTTGGGACACTGAATCTGCAGACTGCAGATTTGCCATTTGAACTGTAGTGTTTCAATGGCTATAACTCTCTCTAGAAAACTCCGATTTAGACGAATCTTGAACCGATGGAAACCTAAGACATAGTAAAACATTTCATATGAAGAAAATTAGACCAAATTATGGACTTAACTTGATCAAATTGCTGAACGAAGTTGGATCAACAAATCTGCAGAACCAAAATTCTGCAGCATGAACAGTAAACATAATTTGCTTATAACTTGGGCTACAAAACTCCAATTGGAGTGATTCAAAAATGAGAATAAACTTAAGACAATAAGGAACATTTTCTATGAAGAAATTTTTGCCAAATTCCAACAGTAAACTAACCAATGAAACAGTACAATTAGGGACACTAAAACTGAAAATTTAGCCATTTTGCCTAAAAGACCTAAGTTTTGAGAAAATGACCAAAACCAACAAGTTTAGTGACCAAAATGTGGTATGTGGGTGAAGTTAGAGTTCCCATACCTATTGAGCCTTAGAAAGTCAACAATTTGACTTGAATAGTATAGTGAATAGTAACTCGAAACACAAAATTTCGAGAACGTCGAATTTAGCACGTTAGAGCTAGGTAAAAGTGAAGTTAAATTTATTTTTTGATTTATGCCAGTTTTGGTACTGAAACATTGTAAAATTGTGTGTTTCAGTTGAGAAGAATACCGGGAAGGAACCTGAGGAACCGAGTCGAGGCCAAGAGGTGACTCGCTTGAGGTTTGTGCATAACATTACTATGCTTTAAAATTCATTGATAAAGTGAATGAAATATGTATTTTACATTTGCTTTGAATTGTTGAAAATTTATTTGTGACATTAGTTATGATGTTTTGACTTAATTTGTTGAAAGTTATTGTGTATATTTGAAATGACAATGTTTAGCAAATTGTTAAGATAAGTTTTGAAACCACAATGTCATGACCATATATTTGAACACCTCACTAGCACAACTAGTGGGGGTAATTAGTTTCGAATTTTGATTCCTTCTTTGGAGAAGTGTTGAGGTGTGCCAGTAGAAGAGGATGTGAATGGATATCCATATATTTGAGCTAGCTAGCCTTATGATGTGATTTCTCTTTAGCCTCTGGCTATTGAGATTCTATTTGTTTCGAATGGCATGATCTAACTGTGGGTTTTATGAAATGTGTTTTGATACTTTGAAATAAACTTGGTTTGCATTAAAATCTCATAATTCATGTTTTGTGTTTAATGCTCATGTTTAGTCAAAATTTTGAATAAATATAATTTATATTTTGCATAAAGATTATTTTAGTATGTTGTGCACCACTGAGTCCTAGTACTCAGCGATAGCTTTTATTGCTGTCGCAGATACAGAGACTAGAGGAGCAACATACTGAGCTGCTAAGGATTAAAGATCATTCAGCTTGAAGTTATTGGGTATAATTTATACCCTAATTATGAATATTTCTTTTGATGTATGTATTGCATATAAATGTATGGACATGTAAATGGGTCTTGAGCAGCTTGTACAAAATTTGTATGAAGTTTGTAATAAAGTTTAGTTTGTATTTCTTTTGATGTAAATTCTGTAAGAATGTTTTAAATTGTTTTGTCTCCAATGAAATATGAGTACAACTATTTTATTTAATTTAAATGAAATGTATTGCTAGTATTCTGAGGATTATTGGATTTTGAACTTGAGAAATTGATTGAAATGATTGTGGAATTGTTGAAATTGATTGAGTTTGATTGTGAAATTGAAGTAGTGGTTGAGAAAAATTTTTAGAAGTGCTTTTTTACAGGTATTTAAAGAACTGTTTTCTCAAAATACAGACAGAACTCTGTCAACATTTTTATAAATTTTGCGAAAAAATAAAATAGGCCAAAAGTTTTAACTAGTTTTTAACTTCAATTAAATGTTTTAAATACTTATTAGAAATGCTCACCACTTATCAAAAATAAGAAAATTGTTTTAAAATCCCTTGTAGGGTACTTAATGAGTTATCGGTAGGTGAAGTTCGGTAGTTTATTAGGTATTCTACGGGATCATGTTATACCTTATAGAGGGGTAATGATATGAACCTGCCTAACTCCGCATCAAAAGCTAGCTCACAAGGGGAGGTTTGCAAACTCATATATATATAACACCCAAGACCTCCCTGCAGAACCGATGTGGGGCGCATCATTCCCGACCTCTTTAGACTGAACGTCCTCGTGAAGCAACCAGGGTCATAACTTGTTCACCCCAACTTCTCCCGAAGAACGTCAGGGAACCTTTGTACATGGCCCACTGACCCATACAAAGTGAGGCTCTGATACCAAATGATATGAACCTGCCTAACTCCGCCTCAAAAGCTAGCTCACAAGGGGAGGTTTGCAAACTTATATATATAACACCCAAGACCTCCCTGCAAAACCGATGTGGGATGCATCAGGTAAGGTGTGACACATCAACAGCCAATCAATCAATCAACACTTGACAGGCACAATGTCTTAGCTAAAATTTCTCTTAGTTCAACCTTTCTCTTTTATAACTCAATAACTTTCCTTATTTTTTGGCCGAGTATCAATTTCAATTTAGCCTTTTTATTTTCAATTCAAACAATCGATTTCCATTTCTTTTGTAAACATTTCCATTCTTGTAATCAATATTTTCAATTTTCAGTGCAATTTATAATTTTTCTTTTCATATGTTAGTTTTTGCAAATTAGCTCTTTAATTTTTCAACAAGCCAATTTATAATTTTTTGCAAATTTTTAAATTTTTAAGTAAATCAGTCTCTCAATTTCTAAAAGCTCTCATTTACACTTTTTGCACATATTTACATTTTCTTAGCAAGTAATTTACTTTTTCAATCAAGAGTAAATTTTACATTTTCTGTATAGATTTACATTTCGAAGCAATCAGTCATGAACAATATTTACTTTTCAAGAACAACATTTGTTCTTTCATGAACAAGTAATCTTTTAATTTCTCAATAGTCAATTCCAGTTCTCAAATTATTCAAGTTGATCAAGTAGATATCTTGATGAAGCACATCGTAGTGAAGTACCTAAGGGAAAATTCAGTCCTTTATTTCCTTCCAATCGTTCCGATTAGAAGTCAAACTGGCATAAATGCATTTACAAATGGGATCATATGCATCTCTGGCATGCCTGTAAAAACCCAGGCTAGGAGTTGTTATCGACGCTAGGGATTGGGTCAGCTTAAGGCTACCGGAACTCATACCAAGCCTAAAACCTGTGAACATACCTTTAATGTTGGTGCTATTAGCACTCAAATATATAATCAAACCATTACACTTTAGTCTTTTTATCTATACATAAACATCTTTAATATAAAAGTGATTCATAATTTGAACCTTAACATATATAGAAAATCACTAAGCGTAATGGTTTATCATAAACACTCTCAAAAGAGTTAGCATAAACATAAACATCATCCCTTAGCATAAACATAAACATCATCCCTCATGCTTAAAATATTACATAACTCAAATTTTCTATCATTACCAGCACATTACTATCCATTCACATTTTACAGATCCATCTACTCATATGCCATACATAAAGAAAAGTGCTACAACTATCTTTAATGACCTCTCTTCAAAGAACTCTTATAATCCTGCAAATCTGCATCTAGGGATGATCATAAATTAAATTAATTAGTTTGCACTTATTAAGATTAGAATTACTCACTTCTTATAGTCTATCAACCTCCTATCTTGAACAGTAGCTATTCTCGGATACTTAACCTTCCATGTCCTTTAAGCCTGATCCTATAAAATCGGACCTTAGAGAGTTATACAAGGCTTTAAAACCTTATACACATAATAAACATCTTATTCTAAGCCCTTAAGAACTATGAAATTAGGTTTTGAAACCTTGGAATCGAAAAAGAAATAAAGTCGACAGAACCAAGTTTAGCTGTCGGAGTTTTGAACTTCAACTATCGAACCTTGGAATATCGAGTGCCCATTTTAGGCAGTAGCTACTGTGGCTGCCAAAGTCTTAGACTTCAGCTGTCGAACCTAAAAAATTTTTAGATTTTTTGAGAAACTGCATCCTTTGGCTGTAGAAGATGCTGAACCTATGGTCTTGAGCAACCGAACCTGTGAATTTCAAGAATTCCTAAGTTGAAAACCTACAAAATCATTCTCCTATCAATGCCCAAACTCACTATAAACTTCCAAAATTCAAACCAAATACATATACACATCTTTAGGGCCTAAAACAACTTGAAATCATATTTAATACTCATATACATTAATTAAAAACTCAAATCCTAGATTTTCACCAAACCTAGCATAGCATATTTGTGGATTTCTTCAAATCCATCAAGGAGAACTAGCCATTGAAGGCCTGTAACACTTAAACATAACTAACCTAATAACAAAACTTGCAATGTAACGCCCTCATTTTAGTTAATTCGTACATTCTACTGTTCCATGACTAATATCGGTTTGGACAGCTATAATTTATGAAACTATATTTAGACTAAAGTGAGGAGTCATAAATAACCCAAATAATGGTGAGAAAAATTAAGAAAAAATTTTAGAAATAAAATACAACAAGTTTAAATGAGCCGGTGCTCCGGCGATGGGTGACCTAACGGGAAATGACTGTGAAGACAGTTGTCGACTCTATACCCGTGGGAGAACCCTGTAAAATAATTTTTAGGACTCTAGAAGAGATTTATTGAGTCTTCGATGACAAGAGAATGCCAAGAAAATGCTAAAAAAATTTTATCAATCGGTACAGACAATTTTAGCTCGTTAAGCTAAACGAAGGGCATTTTGGTCATTTCACCTTTAGAGATGATTTTTGACCAACTTGTCCATTTAAGTAAGTGAGATCCATACCCTAAAATATGAATAAACATTGCTAAAAATCTAACTAAAAATGATAAAAGAAAGAAAGAAAAGGAAATAAAAGAAAATAAAATTTAATTTAGAAATATGACATCATGCATGTGTAAGCATGATGCAATTAAAAAGAGCTCTATCCAATTACAATTTGACAAACCCATTTATAAGACATAAAAGAGATCAAATTAAAAGAAAAATCCATTCATCTTCTTCTTCACCCATGATAGCTGAACCTCCTCTCCCAAAGCTCTCCATATTGTTAACAATTTTAAGCTTAATTTCCCTCAAAATTTCACCATATTCTCCCTAGCACTCTTCATTAAAACCTGATATTTAACCTAGCTAGAGTGTTTGGAAATAAAAGGAAGCACAAATCTTGAAGTTGGCAAGGAAGAGAAATTGTTAAACAAAGGTTAATGTTAATTTCCCTTTTCCTTTCTTTATATTTCTTGTTAGAACTAAAGATTAAGTAAGAATATGTTATAAATTAAACAAATTATGCATGATAGAGCAACTTCAAATTTTTGGCAGCCATGTTTAGGGTTTTGATGATTTTAATTGAATTAAAATTTTGTATTGGTTGTCCTTAATGAGAATGTAAGGATGAAAACCTTGATTATTCATGTGTGGTGATAAATGGAAGAATTGGGAATTAGAGTTTCAGCAAAAATTGGGGTTTTGTTCAATTAGTAAATTAGTGTTCTAATGGTTAATTAGTGATCATTTGAGATGAATTAACCCTAATTTAGAATGAATTGTGGCATTAAGAATTGATTTGGTATGCTGCCCCTATTGTGCCAGAATTTCTAGACTTGAGTTCAGTGTGGCTAGGCTGAAATCACTTTATTTGTGTAACTTCAATTAGTATAAGGCTAATTAGAGGTGAAACTAGACATATAATGACTCATTTTTTATGAAGAAACCCTGCTCAGAAAACCAACTTAGGATGACCTAAATTCTACCTCAATCCGGGTAACCAATATGTTGGCCTTGGAAAATGAACAAGTGAACATTTAGCCATAACTTTGTGTAGAGAGGTCCAAATGACCTGATTTTTAAATCAATGGAAAGCTAAGACAATTTAGAACAACTTTCATGAAGAATAGAAACTCAAATTTTGACCCTAACTAATTTAAATTGTTAACCAAAATGAGGATACTAAAACTGCCAGAACCATTTTTGCCTAGAAATTTTGGGAACTGACTAATTCGGCCAGTTATGGTAAAAAGACTATAACTTGAGCTACAAAACTCTAAATGGAGTGATTCAAAAATGGAATTAAACTAGACACATAAAGGAACAACTTTTATGAAGAAATCTTAGCTAAATTTCCACTGTAGGTTGGTATAATAGAACAGTAAATATTGGCCATGAAATCTGAAAATTTGAAATAACCTGTAATGAGCCTTGAATTGTAATTGATAATTAATGCCACCAAGTGTAAAAGCCAAAATGTGGGATCTTAGTGTAATTAAAACTAACATATCTATTATGTATGAAAAAGTCAATATTTGTGCATGAATAGTAAGGTAAATAGTAACCAATAAACATAAAGTGTAAGGAAATAAACAACTAACTTTGTAAACATGCCCTAGTATGCCTAGAATGATTGGTTTGGATAGGTTGGCATGCCAATAGGGTTCCGATAGCAGTACTGCATATGGCTTTATGCCATTCCATGATTTGTGATATTTTATGTCATTTTATGATATTATGGCCTATGGCCATTTTGCTATGCTTAATACACTTGGCCTTGTACCTGATACTTGTTATGGTTTGTTAGCCGTTCTATTGCACACCTAGAGACACTCTGTGTCCAATGGTGTGACGGCCCGAGGTACTAGGTACCCAGTGCCAGTTTACCCGTTTATCTAGTCCAGTCACTAGTATAGATTACTTGGGCAACCAGAAATGAGTCTTAATAATTAATAACCAAATAATAAATATAAAAAGTGCTAAAATTAATAGTATTATGAATAATTGCCAAAAACTCAGTCTGCATAAAATAATACCATAAATTTAGCATATTTATTTATTTTAGTTATTTTTGTTTTATATTGGCATCACTAAGCTGTATTGCTTAGCACATCGCTGTTTGCCACACGTAGGCACTGGAGACACAGATAGAGAGCCCAATAGATCTCAGACTAGGTGAGCATTTGGATCTGCATTGAGTTCAGAGTCACCTCCATTAGAGTGCATCTTTGGTAGGACCCTTAGGCTTCTTTTGTATTTTGTATTTTGCATTTTGTAATAGACATTAGTTTTTGTTTTGTACATTATAAACTCATATAATTATATGTCATTGTAATTATCTATAAATTTTATTGATTAATAAAATTTGAGTATTTCTCCATAAAATTGAGTTTAATTATGATATGCGAGAAATTGAGTTTTAGAAATGTTGAGAATTGTTGAGACCTTGTTGATGGTTATTAGAGTTGAGAATATGATGAACATATTGGGAGTGTTTTTAACAGATTCCAAAGAACTGTTTTTCTAATTTATAGTCGGCACTTTGCTGGATTTTCTATAAAATTTAAGAAAATTCAAATTAATCAAAATTTCAATAAATGACATAAATGTTATGAATTTCACTCAAAAGCCTTTTAATCAATAAATTAAGAACTATAAATTGAAATAATATAAGATATGGTGCTCCAGCACACTGTGTGACATGCCTTGCTAGGCTACACTATAGATGGGTAAAGTATGTCACATGCAATTTGAACATAAATGACAAATCTCTAACCTAAACATACATAAACTTCCCAAAACTCATCTTAAAAATAACTTTACATGAAATTGAAGTTATAGAAATCTAATCCCTCATCAACTTTCTTAGATCTACCTATTAGATCAAGAAGAAAGAATGTTACCTCTTTTCATGGAGCTTGGAGGTGAGGAAATCAAAATCCCAAAGTTGAATCTACTATCCCACACTTCCAAATGCAAGAATCCACCTCTAGATCTTGAAAAATTCAAGGAAATCTCTTTAAAGAGCTCCTTCTATGCTCCATGTCACACCTTACCCCTCTGTAAGGCATAACATGATCCCGTAGAATACTTAATGAACTACCGAACTTCACTTACCGATAACTCATTAAGTACCCTACAAGGGATTTTAAAACAATTCTCTTACATTTTGAAAGTGGTGAGCATTTTGGTAGGAATTAAAAACCATTTATTCAAAGTTTAAATACTAGTAAAAATTTTTGTCCATTTTAATTTTGCCGCAAATTTTATAAAAATTTTGACAGAGTTCTGTTTGTAATTGGAGAAAACAGTTCTTCAAATACCTGAGAAAAACACTTCCAAAAATTTTTCACAACTCCCAACCTCCAATAAACCTCAAATCAACTCAATTCAATTCACTTCAAAATAAATCCACAGTTAAATCAAAATTTATCATCACAAAATATTTAATAATTTCATCCACATGGCATAAGATATGAAATTCACATGTACAAATATTAAATTTACAGAAGGAATATTACAATTTATTTACAACTGCTCAACTTACATTGATACATACAACATTTCTATATTTAAATCAAAATTATCTACAAGGGTATAAAATAATACCCGTACAAAATGATCGATGTGGTCCACAATTGGATAGCAGCTCACTCTGCTGCTTTCTCCTTGCTCTTATCTGCGACAGCAAAATAAGCTATCGCTGAGTATAAAAATACTCAGTGGTGCACAATAAAAATTTAAAATGCAATACGTAAATTGTTCATTGATGAAACACAATTTGAATACTTCTCAATCACATTTCACAAATATCAAAGCTCATAATAACACCATTTAGTCAAATAATTTATTAAACACAGTGTTGCCAAAATCATATACACTTAAGTCATGACACAAAATTTTCGATCAATGCTGTGTTGTACACCACGACAAAGCAATCTACAACCCCATTAATCGAAATCAATGAGGGAGGTGGCTAACTAGCTAATGAGTACTCATCCGATCTCAACCTCAACTGGCAAGCCAGAGAGGGAGGAAAATAAACGATCTCAACCCCATAAATGGAGGAGGAATAATGTGATACTGTCATGCTAAGTGTGAACATAAAATCAATTCAAAACAATTTATTCAAATAATTCATTGGAAATCTGATAAATTTTCAAAGTCATATTCACAATCATAAATGGCAACACAATTCGTAATTAACTCAAGAAAATCAAATTTTCAAGAATCATATATTTAAACAACAATTACTGTGCACAGACCTGACATGAGTCGTCTCTAGGCTTTGACTCAGTCTCTCAGAGCTTCCAAGTCTTGTTCAGCTGAAACACACAATTTCACAGTGTTTCAGTACCATAACTTAGCATAAATCCAAAAATAAATTTCACTTCATTTTTACCTAGCTTTAATGTGCTAATTTCGACGTTCTTGAAGTTTTTGTGTTTTGGGTTACTATTCACTATACTATTCAAGTCAAATTGTTGACTTTTTAAGACTTAATAGGTATGGGAACTCCAACTTCACCCACATACCACATTTTGGTCATTAAATTTGTTGGTTTTGGTCATTTTCTCAAAGCTTAAATCCTTTTGGCCAAATTGTCAAATTTTCAGTTTTGGTGCTCCAAGTTGCACTGTTCCATTGGTCAATCTACTGTTGGAATTTGGCAAAACTTCCTTCATAGAAAATGTTCCTTATTGTCTTAAGTTTATTCTCATTTTTGGATCACCCCAATTGGAGTTTTGTAGCTCAAGTTATGGCCCTTTGAATCAGGGCTGCCAGATGGAAAATAACCCAGATTTTCTGGGTAAATTTTGGTGCTGGCAGATTTGAGTCACCAACTTGGGGTGGCCAAATGGCTTGGTTTCTGGCAGAATTTGGACTTGTGTTCTTCATGAAAGTTTTAGGTCTATATCCCATCTAACCACTGGTAAAATTTCAGGTCAATTTGACCTGCCTAGCTCGAGTTATGACCAAATGAATAAATACTGTTCATTTGGTCGGTTTGTACAGTGGCAGACTGCTCTTATTCAACTTTGGTCAATTTGTTCACTAGGTTTTGGTCAGTTTTTGGGCATGGTTCCTAAATGAAAATTGTGTCATTTTATGTCTATTTTCATCCCCAATTGATACCATATCAATTGGACTTGTAAAATTTCAGTTTTGGTCCTTCAAAGTTGACTTGGTCATGCTGCCAGCAGCATGACCATATACCCTCCGAATTTGGCTTCAACTCCAACAATTCAAACACAACTCATTTGGTCACAATTGACCATTTTTCACTTCACAATAGGTCAAACATACCATTTACTCATTTCTTACATTTTTGTTTCACAAACCCTAAGTCCCAAAACCCTAATTCACTTAATTGTTGCAATTAACTAAATTCAAAGCTTTCAACCATAATCAATCAACTAATGGAAGTCTATAAACTCATTTAAATCCATCAAACCATACAAGATCATGCTCCCCTTCAATAGGCTTAAATTTCAGTAATGGTCCTCATCCCATATTTTTATTTCATTTCATGAATTTCTAAGCTCATTTCAACAACTAATGATGCATTTAATTAACTAATTGATAGTTAAGAGACTAACCTTTGCTTAGATCCTCAAATCTCAATCTTTTGCTCTCCTTTATTCTTTCAATCTTCTTCTTAAGTTGAGATTACAAGCTCTAGTAAGGTTTTTATGGGATTTATGAAGGGTAAGTGAACAAATTAAAGCTTGAGTGCAAGCTTTAATGGAAGATTAAAAATGGTGAAATGAAGGAGAGAGTGAGGCGGCAAGGGAAATGGAAGATGACCAAATAATATTTTTTTTTCTTTTATTTTCTTTATTTATTTTAGGTTATGGAAGACCACAAAATCTAATTTAATAAATAATTTAATTAATTTTTTTATGTCATCATGCATGAGGTCATGCATGAGGTCATCACCTTTTTACTTTTTCATTTTCCTCTTTTTTTTTTTAATTTTTCTATTAGTTCTTTAATTTAATTCTCGATTATGAAATTTTCTTTTCTCCGATTTTATTTGACAGTTAGGTCAGGAGTCAGCTCTAGGGGTCAATTGACCAAATTGCCCCTTGCCGGTTCATCCCGGTTTGCAAATAATTCCATATTTCTTCCGGCTCTATGACCTAATTATTTGACTGGCTTAACAGTTCTTTTTCGTGATTTTCTCTTTTCCACTGTGTTCATAAGGGTCCTAAGGACCGCAGCGTCATATTTTACAGTTCGAAATTTGAGTTTAAAATGACTTCGCAGTCATTCCCGAGGAGGTCACCCATCGCTGTGACTCTCGGCTCGTTTAACTTCTTATATTTTGTTTTTCTTATTTATACTTAACTAATTGAACTTTACTAATTATTTGTGTTTATGGTTTCTCTAGTTGTCTTAAGTATGGTTCTAATCCCCTCAATTGTCCGGATCAACACCGGTCACCAGAACTGTGAAATATACCAGGCTATACAAATAGGGGTGTTACACTCCAACACTTGAAAGAGAGAGAAGAAGAGAAAATGATGAGGAACCGATTGCACCAATTCCACACCAAGGGCCAATAACTAGAGCAATGGCTAAGAAGCTTCAAGGCTTGGTGCATAAGCACATCACAAAGTCCAACCTCTTGCAAGTATTCGGTTTGGACTTGGAAGAGGGAAGCCAACCTTGCTATACATTCCTTTGCATATTTGAGGAGCCAAGAGACCAAGTGGCATCCATCAGCAAGTCCATCCTAGTTGGCAACCAATGTGGCGTCCAGGTGGAGTGCCTAGGTGGCAACACAATTGGCAGCCCATCTCCACCAACCTTTTAAAGATGCTTTTGCCCATTTTGTAAAGATTAGAAGCCATAACTTTGTCCAAGAGCTCCAGCCATGCTTCAACTATTTATAGGAAAAGAAAAGTTACTACTTTCAGCTTCAAGACAAAACATCTCTTTTTAGATTGTCTCTCATTTGTAGCCTGCCAAATCTGACCTTCCTATTAATGTTTGAACTTTTTATCTTTTTTTAGGAGAGATTAGTGTATTAACCAAGACTTGCACATGTCCCATGGTTGTTGAAGTGTCTTGGCAGAATATACCAACACATATTTCTGCCTTTTTTTGTTTCATTTTGGGGACATAATTCACATGGTAATTTTTTTAAGCAAAATTGTTGGAGCTTTGCTTCAAAGTTCTTCTTAGAACTCTCTCTATTTTTCTTAGCAAATTCTTGCCTTGATTTGTTAAGTTTTATTATATGTTCAAGGTTGTTCATCAGCATAAGTGAATTGGTCTTGTTCTTGGCTGTCTTTCTTGGGAATTATATTTTCAGTTCTCCATCTTCAAGGTGAAGGGTTAAAGGTTCAAGGGAGTTTCTTGGCTTGTTTTGAAGATGGTTCTTTGGTCTTTCTTCTTAATGGAATCAGCTACTAAGGGTAGAAACCGTATCATTTGGTATCAGAGCTTAGGCTCTCTTCAAAACAGGTTGGTCAACTTTGCCTTTTTTTTCGAGGAGAGGCAAAAATAGCAAGCTAATTTTAACAATTGGCAAGCTAATTTCGCCTCCTATTTCACTTCATTGCTCTAGAGCTTGGTGTCTTCGTTTCTTGCTTCAAGTGTCATAACAAACACTTATCCCACACGTTTTGCTTGAATTTGTGCTTGAACAAATATTAAAACTGGATTTAAACTTGCTGGAATTGCATTAGTTCTAACAAGAACTTGGTAAGCAAGCTTGAGTGGAAAAAGGCATCGAGTGGCAAGAACTCCAAGAGGGTAAAAGCCTATAAACTGAGTACAAACACTTGAGTGACCAAAAATTGAGTGAATTTGTGAGGTTATTTTCTATTTTACTAACTTTTTTGTGCAGGTATTAAAAATGTCACAAGAACAAACTAGTGGACTTAATATGGATAATCCTTTTTACCAACAAGCACTTATTCAACATTTGGAAAGAATTGGTAGACAATTGAGCAAAGTAGCTGACCGAATTGAAAGAATTGAGCAGAATAGTGGGAATGGTAGACAAAACACAAATGAGGGGCAGAATAGGGCTAGGGGATCTAGAGTGAGTGACCTATAGATGATTAGGAGGATGAAAATGATGATGATTCTGATGAAGAGGATGACCAGCACTCTGCTGCACATGATGACCACCATAGACCGAGAGGGATGAGAGGTAATAAGGGTGGAAGAGGTGGAGGCAGAAACTTGAGAAGAGGTAATATGGAGGAAGCAAGAGGGAGAGGGAGAGTGGATGGTAACATTAGTGGGATCAAAATGAAAATTCCACCATTCCAAGGCAAAGCCAATCCGGATGCATATTTGGAGTGGGAGAGGAAGGTGGATCTCATTTTTTATTGTCACAATTATAGTGAGGAAAAGAAGGTGAAGCTTGCAGTAGTTGAGTTTACAGATTATGCCATAGTTTTGTGGGATCAATTGCTCACTAGAAGAAGGAGAAATGGGATGAGGGGTGTTGAAACTTGGGATGAGATGAAGCAAATCATGAGAGACAGATTTGTACCTCAACATTACTATAGGGAGTTGCACCAAAGGTTGCAAGGGTTGGTGCAAGGAAACAAAAGTGTGGAAGAATATTTCAAGGAGATGGAGATGGCTATGATAAGAGCCAATGTAGAGGAGGATGGGGTAGCCACTATGGCTAGGTTCCTAAAGGGGCTGAATCTTGATATTGCCAATATAGTGGAGCTACAATACTATGTAGAGCTTGATGACATGTTAAATATGGCAATAAGATAGAAAAACAACTAAAGAAGAAGAAAGCATTCAAAATAGGTGTAGGTATGAATTTGAGCAACAATGCTCCATGGAAATCGAATTGGAAGAAGGGTGAAACTTGTGATTCCAAGGCTATTTCTAAGGAAAAGAAAGAGGAGACTAGGGGTGGAGAAAAGCCTAGTGTGACTGAGAAAGGCAAGTGACAGAATACCTCTAGTGGAAGAACTAGGGATATCCAATGTTTTAAGCACCTAGGGAAGGGACATTATGCATCTCAATGTCCTAACAAGAGGGTGATGGTGATGAGGCCGAATGGGGAGATCGAATCAGAAGATGATGATGTTGATGATGATGATGCTAGTGAGAGTATGCCTCCTTTGGAGGAAGCTAGTGATGTACAGCATGTCATGGGAGGTAATATTCTGGTGATTAGGCGTGCACTAAGTCCATAAGCAAAGGAAGAACAAGGAGATGCACTACAAAGGGAAAATATTTTCCACACTATATGCTTGGTGAATGGTAAAACTTGTAGCATGATTGTAGATAGTGGTAGTTGTGTGAATGTTGCAAGCACACTCATGGTTGGAAAGCTTGGCTTGTGCACCATCAAGTATCCTAGACCATACAAGTTGCAATGGCTGAAGACTGTGGGGAAATTAAGGTGAACAAGCAAGTGATGTTGGCTTTTTCTATTGGAAGGTATAAGGATGAGGTGTTGTGTGATGTGGTGCCAATGCATGCTGGACATATTTTGCTAGATCATGGCAATATGATAGGAAGGTAGTGCATCATGGATTTAGGAATAGGTACTCCTTTGATCATGATGGATGAAGGGTTACTTTAGCAGCATTATCACCCACACAAGCTTTTGAAGATCAATTAAGGATAAAACAGACCATGAATGAGCAACAACAATGAGAGGCCGAGCTAAGAGTGCAAAAAGAGAAAGAAAGAAAAGAAAGAGAGGAAAAAGTAAGAGGGAAAAATGAGGGAGAGAAAAAGAAGAAAGAAAATTCAAAAAGAGTGAAACCAAAAGGAAAGGGCTCAGGGCAAAAGGAGAGTTGTGAGAAGAGTGGAGAGAATAAAGTCAGTTTGCTAGCAAAAGCCAAGGATGTGAGGACTGCATATTTTTCTAGTATGCCAATGGCTTTGCTAATTTGTAAGGGAGCTTACACCAATGTTTCTAACCTTGACCCATCCATTCCTAATTGTGCTTACCCTTATTGCAGGAGTTTAAGGATGTCTTCCCTGAAGCAATACCTAATGGGCTACCACCCATTAGAGGCATAGAGCACCAAATAGATTTTGTGCCTAGAGCTGTAATCCCAAATAGGCCAACCTATAGAACCAATCCGGAAGAGGCTAAGGAACTTCAAAGACAAGTGGAGGAGCTTCTAGCAAAAGGCCATGTTAGGGAGAGCATGAGCCCATGTGCCGTACCTGTTCTTTTGGTGCCTAAGAAAGATAGGAGCATGCGCATGTGTGTGGATTGTAGAGCAATCAACAAAATCACTGTAAAGTATAGACATCCCATACCTAGACTTGATGATATGCTTGATGAGTTGCATGGTGCATGCATATTTTCTAAAATTGACTTAAAGAGTGGTTATCACCAAATTCGCATGAAATTAGGACATGAATGGAAAACTGCCTTTAAGACTCAATATGGACTATATGAATGGTTAGTCATGCCATTTGGCTTGACCAATGCACCTAGTACATTTATAAGGCTTATGAACTATGTGTTGCGTGCTTTCCTAGGAAAATTTGTTTTAGTGTATTTTGATGATATCCTAGTATATAGCCAAAATATGCATGATCATTTGCTACATTTGAGACAAGTCTTTGGGGTGTTAAGAAAAGAGCACTTGTATGCCAATCTTAAGAAATGCACTTTTTATATGGACAAAGTTATTTTCTTAGGATTTGTGGTGAGTGGTAAGGGAATTGAGGTTGATGTGGACAAGGTAAGAGCCATTAGAGAGTGGCCTACACCTAAGTCCGTGAGTGATGTGAGGAGCTTCCGTGGGTTGGCTAGTTTTTATAGGAGATTTGTAAAGGACTTTAGGACCATAACCGCACCCTTGAATGAAGTTGTAAAAAAGAATGTGGGATTCAAGTGGAGAGAAGAACAAGCGCATGCATTTAATTCACTTAAGGAGAAATTGTGTTCTACACCTTTACTTGATTTACCTAATTTTTCTAAAACTTTTGAGATTGAATGTGATGCCTCTGGAGTGGGTATTGGAGCTGTTTTGAAGCAAGAAAGGAGACCGATTGCTTACTTCAGTGAGAAGCTAAGTGGGGCTACATTGAACTACTCCACTTATGATAAAGAGATGTATGCTCTGGTGCGTGCACTTGAGACTTGGCAACAATACTTGTGGTCGAAGGAGTTTGTCATTCATAGTGACCATGAGTCACTTAAGTACTTAAAAGGGCAGAAGAAGCTCAACAAGCGCCATGCCAAGTGGAGTGAATTCATTGAAGGTTTCCCATATTTGATTCAATACAAGGCAAAGAGAATGTGGTGGCTGATGCACTTTCAAGGAGGTACATTTTACTTTCCATGCTTGATGCTAGACTTTTAGGCTTCGAACATGTGAAAGAAATGTATGCTAATGATGATGACTTTGGGAAAGTGTTTGCCTTTTGTGAACATGCTGCATATGATAAATTCTATAGGCATAATGGTTTCTTGTTTAGGGAAAATAAATTATGTGTGCCTAAATGCTCAATTAGAGAGTTGCTTATTAAAGAATCACATGCTGGTGGTTTAATGGGACATTTTGGGGTTGCAAAGACTTTAGAAATTTTAAAGGAACATTTTTATTGGCCACACATGAAGAAAGATGTAGAGAGAGTGTGTGCTAGATGTGTGACTTGCATGAAGGCAAAGTCCAAAGTAAGGCCGCATGGTCTATACATGCCATTGAGTGTTCCTAGTGAACCTTGGGTAGATTTATCCATGGATTTCATTTTGGGTTTACCTAGGACAAAGAAAGGCCATGATAGTATTTTTGTTGTTATTGATTGTTTTTCCAAGATGGCTCATTTCATACCATGTCACAAGACTGACGATGCATCTTACATTGCTTCTTGTTTTTTAGGGAGATAGTTAGATTGCATGGCATTCCTAGAACAATTGTTAGTGATAGCGATGTGAAATTTCTAAGCCATTTTTGGAAAGTCTTGTGGGGAAAATTAGGAACCAAACTTTGTTTCTCCACCACTTGCCATCCACAAATGGATGGGAAAATAGAAGTTGTCAATAGGACCGTGGGCACTCTTCTATGTGCAATGATTAAACAAAACTTGAAAGCTTGGGAGGAGTGCATACCATTCATAGAATTTGTATACAACAGGTCTATGCATTCATCTACTGGTTATTCACCCTTTGAACTTGTATATGGTTTTAACCCACTAACTCCTTTAGATTTGTTGCCTTTGCCTACTAATGAGCTTGCTAGTTTAGATGGCAAAAGGAAAGCTGAAATGGTGAAACAAATGCATCAAAAAGCAAAGTAATAAATGGAAAAAGTGAATGAGAAGAGGGTAGCCCAAGCTAACAAGGGGAGAAAGAAGATGGTGTTCCAACCTGGTGATCTTGTATGGGTTCACTTGAGGAAGGAGAGGTTTCCTACACAAAGGAAATCAAAACTTTAGCCTAGGAGTGATGGACCTTTTGAAGTGCTAGAGAGAATTAATGACAATGCATACAAGATAAACCTTCCAGGTGAGTATGGTGTAAGTGCTACATTTAATGTGACTGATCTTGCTTTTTTCTATGCAGATGATGACAATTCGAGGATAAATTCTTTCGAAGAGGCAGAGGATGATGAGGAACCAGTTGCACCAATTCCACACCAAGGGCCAATAACTAGAGCAATGGCTAAGAAGCTTTAAGGCTTGGTGCATAAGCACATCACCAAGTCCAACCTCTTGCAAGTATTTGGTTTGGACTTGGAAGAGGGAAGCCAACCTTGCTGTACATTCCTTTGCATATTTGAGGAGCCAAGAGACCAAGTGGCATCCGTCCAAGGTGGCATACATGTGGCAGCCACGTCAGCAAGTCCATCCTTGTTGGCAACCAATGTGGCGTCCAGGTGGAGTGCCTAGGTGGCAACACAATTGGTAGCCCATCTCCACCAACCTTTTGAAGATGCTTTTGTCCATTTTACAACCATCTCCACCAACCTTTTGAAGATGCTTTTGACCATTTTGCAAAGATTGGAAGCCATAACTTTGTCCAAGAGCTCCAGCCATGCTTCAACTATTTATAGGAAAAGCAAAGTTACTACTTTCAGCTTCAAGACAAAACATCTCTTTTCAGATTGTCTCTCATTTGTAGCTTGCCAAATTTGACCTTCTTATTAATGTTTGAACTTTGTATCTATTTTTAGGAGAGATTGGTGTATTAACCAAGACTTGCACATGTCCCATGGTTGTTGAAGTGTCTTGGCAGAATACACCAACACATATTTTTGCCTTCTTTTGTTTCATTTTGGGGACATAATTCACATGGTAATTTTTTTGAGCAAAATTGCTGGAGCTTTGCTTCAAATTTCTTCTTAGAACTCTCTATATTTTTCTTAGCAAATTCTTACCTTGATTTGTTAAGTTTTATTATATGTTCAAGGTTGTTCATCAGCATAGGTGAATTGGTCTTATTCTTGGCTGTCTTTCTTGGGAATTATATTTTCAGTTCTTCATCTTCAAGGTGAAGGGTTGAAGGTTCAAGGGAGTTTCTTGGCTTGTTTTGAAGACAGTCCTTTGGTCTTTCTTCTTAGTGGAATCAGCAACTAAGGGTAGAAACCGTATCAGAAAACCCAAGTGTTTTGGGCTAAAACATGGGCCTTGGTCTTTTTTATACCCTTAATAGTCGAGGGACTTTTGTCTGTCAAAAGCCATGCTTTTGGTTGTCGAAGTCGATGCTATCTAGATGGGCATTTGAACCATAAAAGGACTTCAGTTGGGCTGCCGAAAGTCCATCCTTCGGCTGTCGAAGTACCTTCTGCCCAAAATAAACACTTAAAACTTTTAGGAAATAAAGCCTTTAAAACATTTTCCTTTTTTAAAGCATTTTGAACGCCTTAACCATTCACATATATAAACATATACACATACACTTCTACCCCATTCCCTTATCCGTGGAACCTTCGAATTTGCCAGAATATTCGATCAACGGCAAAAATTCCAACGTTAGGAAATGGCGAGTGTTACAATGCCTACAATCCAACTCTCACGTGCAAAAAGTGTCATATCCACTTTTGACATGTATAAATTGAATAGAATAAATTTCACGTGGAAACAGATTGACATGTCAATAATAATAATAATAATTTATTTTTAAATAAATAATTAACGATGCTCTGAACTCTCCCATGAGTATGAATAATAATAATTTCTTTTTTAAATAAATAAACAACACCGAGACCAAGGTAAGGGATAACTAGAGAAAGTAAAATATCTCGCAATAAAAGATGTATGCTCCTTATATGTCTTTTAGGCAAACTCTTCCTCTTATTAGTACTAGGATTGTAAACATAGGAAAATTATAAGATATTCTTAGTACACTAGTTTTTAGTGCACTATATACTTATGAGATTTTAGTTGTCCCATGAATTATAGGATGTGGTTCATATCTCATTGTAAAAGAATGAGCATATACTCCAAAACCACCTAGTAAAACCTCGTAAACATAATAGGGTCTTGATTAAGAAGAGTCCCTTAAAGGTGGGTTACGAACAAATGATAACTAGGTGATTTATGTTTATGTATATATATATATATATATATATATATATATATATATATATATATATATATATATATATATAAAATTGACTTTAATTAGAACTCAAATGCAAGGCTTTATAATATTAAAAATGACTTTAATATCAGTAAATTAAAGTTCACTCATGATTTCCACTATTATTTTTGTAATTAGTAATCGATGAAAAATATGTTAAATTTCTACCATTCAAATAAATTTTGAAAAAAATGTTAACGTTAAAAGTTAATTTATAAATTTTAAATATTCCATCAAAAAAATTATAAATTCAAAATGAAAGAAACATTAATAAATAGTAAGTTTTAATTTAATGATATTAAAATCATTTTTAAAATTAAAAGTTTTAATTTTAATCAAATTAAATAAATTAAAAAGCAAATTTAAAAAAAAAAACTTATTAATAATTCAAATTAAATAAATATAATTAAATATAAAAAAATAGTTTCAGATTGGTCCAGAGCAAAAAGGTTAATTGACTATCTAATAAAAATATATTAAAATTATGATGATTTTTATTTAAATAAAATTTAATAAATGAAGAATAGTAATAAATAAGAGAAATTACTATTTAGCTCTTTATTTCAACGAAACTATCTGCTTGATGCTTTTATTTTAAAAGATATATACATTTTTTTTGTTTACTCTTTAGTTTTTACAATAATTTTAGGCATTAATTTAAATTTTATTTAAGTCCCTATGATTTCAAAAACATAACTTTATAATAAGTAGTCATTATTATAAGGTAAGTGATAATATATTAATATATATATTTATTATATATACCTGTAATTTTATATAGTATATATATATAATTTTGTTTATTTTTTTTACTTTATTTATGCTTTGTTATATTATTAATATTACTTTTAAGAATAATATTAATATTACTAAATAAATATAATATTTAAATATATTATATTTCTTTAATATATTAAGAGGGGCTCTCAAGAAAATGACATATGACACTTTCTTTGAAAAGTTTACCACATATCACTTTCCATAAATGTTCTCCTTTATACTAATTATTATTTAATTTTTTTTATTTCTCTTTTAATTATCATTATTATTTACAATACTACTTAACATTTATAATTTAAATTATTATTTTTTGAAAATTTAATTTTTAAAAATTCATATCTTTTATAATTAAATCAATATTTAAAAATATTTATATTATTTTATAAATATTAATTATTATTTAATTTTTTTATTTCTTTTTTAATTATAATAATTATTATTATTTACAATAGTATCTTAATATTTATGATTTAAATTATTATTATCTTTAAAATTTGATTTTTAAAAAATTAAGTCTTTTTATGATTAAATATGATATTTAAAAATTATTTATATTTTTTTTTCAAGATTCATTTATGCAAAAAATATTATTTACCACATGTTACCTTTAATAATAATAATAATAATAATAATAATAATAATAATAATAATAATAATAATAATAATAGTAGTAGTAGTAGTAGTAATTTAAAATAAAAAATAATTTAAAAGATAATAATAATAATAATAATAATAATAATAATAATAATAATAAATCATTGATAACTATTAGTTTAAAGAAAATTGACTATTAATTTATGATCTTATAATTAATCACAAATATTCTTTTTTATACTAATTATTATTTAATTTTTTATTTCTTTTTAATTATCATTATTATTTACAATACTACCTTAATATTTATTATTTAAATGATTATTTTTTTTAAAATTTAATTTTTAAAAATTAAAATATTTTGTAATTAAATATAATATTTTAAAATTATTTATGTTATTTTATAAATACTAATTATTATTTAATTTTTTTTCTCTTTTAATTATCATTATTATTTATAATACTACCTTAACATTGATGATTTAAATTATTATTTTCTTTAAAAATTAATTTTTAAAAAATTAAGACCTTCTATGTTTAAATGTAATATTTAAAAATTATTTATATTATTTTTTTATAAATTCATTTATGCAAAAACATTATTTGCCACATGTTACCCTCTATAATAATAATAATAATAATAATAATAATAATAATAATAATAATAATAATAATAATAGTAAAATGTCATTGATGGCTATTAGTTTAAAGAAAATTGATAATTAATTTGTGATCTCATAATCAACTATCATATAATTTAATCAACATTAAATTATTTAATGTATTTTCTATAATTTATATAAAATAAATTTTTTCATTTATTTAATGTATTTTCTATAATCTATAAAATATAAAAATTTCAAAAAATTTAAATTATTTTTTAAATAAAGTATTTTTATCATATTTTAAACGAAATAATAATGAAAACTAATATATATATATATATATATATATATATATATATATATATATATATATATATATATATATATATATAATAGACTGATATTTTCAAGAAAATAACACGTAGTACTTTGTTTGAAAAGTTTATCACGTGTCACTTTCATTAATAACTCTTTTTTATAATAATAATTATTTAATTTATTTTTATTTGTCTTTTAATTATCAATATTATTTACAATTCTCCTTTGATATTTTTAATTTAAATTATTATTTTCATTAAAATTTAATTTTAAAAAATTAAAATTTTTTGTGATTAAATGAAATATTTAAAAATTACTTATATTATTTTTTTTATAAATCTATTTATTCAAAAATATTATTTACCACACGTCGTCCATAATAATAATAATAATAATAATAATAATAATAATAATAATAATAATAGTTTAAAATAAAAAATAATTTAACAACAACAATAATAATAATAATAATAATAATAATAATAATAATAATAATAATAATAATAATAATAATAATAATAATACAAGGTCAGTGATGGCCATTAATTTAAAAAAAATTATTCATTGATTTATGATTTTATAATCAATTATCATATAATTTATTTAATTTTAAATTATTTCATGTCTTTAATAAATATTTTTATTATATTGTTATATTTTCTATTATTTTTATTATGAAATCTTTGTTAAAAGATTTTAGAGATAAAAAATGTAGTTTACATAAAAAGTTATAAAAATAAAATATAAAAATTTAACTTATTTATAATTAGTATGTATTAATTTTTATGTTAATAATTAAATATTATTTTTATTTCACTTTCCTAAGATTAATTAATGCTTATTATTATTATTATTATTATTATTATTATTATTATTATTATTATGGCCATTGAATTGAAACAGCCAAATAAATGAGAAATATTTTACTATTATAAAAAATAAATTTAAATTTTTTTATTATCGTTTTTTAATTAAATAATATTTAATTATAAAATAAACTTTTATTTTAATAGTTTTATTTTTTTGTTCATATGTAGTATGCCATATGAAACATTTGATACATATCAATCACTCTTTTCTCATTAAGCATTTTTATTTCATCTAAATACTCTCAAATATTTCTTTTATTTACTTTGTTTTTTTTATTATTTCTTTCAAAAGTTATTAGTTATCATTCTCAAAATTTATTTATTTAAATATATTGAATTAACATTTATTTAATTATAATTTTTTTATAAATTTCTTATTTAATATTTCTTAAATTGTTTAATATTTTATTTCATTATAATTATATATCAAATACAATTATAACTAATATTTTGATTATCTATATTTCATTATCATTAATTTTTAATAGAAATATTTTTAAATTTTAATTAAATATCTAAATTTTATACATAAATTATCTCCTAATTATATTTTTATATAGAAATAAAATTTCAAAAATAGAATTTCAAAAATAGAATATAAATACGATTAATTTAACTAAAGTAAAAATAATTAAAAAAAATAAAATTATAATATTGAAATTATAGAATCTATTTTTTAAAAAATAATACATATTCTTAACATTTATTATATTAATAAAAAATAATACATATTCTTAACATTTATTATATTAATAAAAAATAATGATATTTAAAAATTTTAATTTTTATGAAATATATTTATTTTATATCATAAATTTATATAAAACAATAATCATTTTTATCAAAAAAATATTTTATAAAAAATATATGTGATTAATACAAAAAATTTACACTTTATAAAAATTTAAAGATATAATATTTCTTAAAAATAATACAATAAAATATTATTTTTAATTAATAATAATGTTATATATTTTTATTATTATTAAAATTAAATAATTCATTTCATTATTAGTAATTTAACTTTTTTATTATATTAATAATAAAAAATATTATATTTATATATTTTAAAATAATATTATTTTTTCATTAATTAATATATTTTCTATAATTTATAAAAAATAAATATTAATTTAAATAAATTATGAGATAAAATATAAAAATTTATAAAATTTAAATTATTTTTTTAATAAAATATTTTTATTACATTTTAAATTTGACAATCATGAAAATTATTATTAATATACATATATATATATATATATAAAGAATTAAATAAGTATTTTAATTAATTATACTCTAAATTAATTAAAATTTTATTATTATAATAAGTAAAAATTTATTTAAATTAATTTAAATAAAAAATTTTAATTTAAAATTAATTGAATAATAATTTATTTTATTTAAAATATAATTAAAAATTAAATTAAAAAAATAAAAATTATAATATGTATGACTATTATGGTAATTTGACATGTATCAAACTACAAACAGGTGTAGTGAGACGGGAAGTGCATTGTTTTGTGGTGTTCAAGTAGAAATGAGGGCTATTTTATTACAGTAAGAGACAGCATACAATATGGTTATTGTTGATTGGCAGAGATCTGAGAAAATTAATATCCATCTGACCGCTCATCTTTCTTGTGCTCTGCAAATTCATGTCCACATACTATTTTTGTACATTTCTTTTTTTTTTTTATTCTACTATTTTCTACCTTATTTTTAATAAAAGTCAGATTGAAAACTTTATGATTATAAAATATGATTTCAATAACCTAAAACTCATTCATCACAATTTTAATTTTTATTTATAAATTTAGGGATCAAAATAAATAAGTTATTATAAAAATCATTTCACTCAATATTTCCAATACTTAAATTAATCTTAAATTTTATGGCTGTGTATGGTTTTAAGAGTTTTGGACTAAATTGATAAAAATTATACTGAATCAAACTTATTTTGATACTTTAATTCAATTCTAATTTTTCACTGAAAATTGAATCAGAACTGTACTGAAATCGAACTAAAAACTAAATTTATACATATATTTTTTTATGATTTTTTTTAGATGCATTATATACTTTCAATATAATTATATATATTTGTATATGTATATATAATTATAACCTAATATTATATTTTATTTTTCTATATTTTTTTAATAATTTTAGTTACAAATACAATAAATTACCTTATAATTCTTAATTATAATTATAATTATATATATATATATATTAATTCATAATTATATTTATATCTTATAGTTAAATGTAACATAATAAATATTTAAAATACATATTATATGGTATATTATTATATTATAAAATATATTTAATCCTAAATTATATATGGACCATATAGTTAAATATTATATAATTTAAAAATAATTAAAAGATATATTATCTATTAATAACTCAATTTAAAATTTAAATGCTAATTTAAGTATTACTTTTTAATGAAATAATTACATAAAATTATTTTGAGAACTGAGAATCGAATTGAACCGAAAATAAATAACTAAAAGTTGTACGGAATTGAAAGCGAAACAGTGAAAAACTAAATTAGAATCGTATAAAAATTTCAGTTCGGTTCCAGTTTTTAGGCAAATCTCGAACCAAACTGAAATCACACACCCTAATAAATTCGATTAAAATTTATGTTAAACTATTTAAACCCTTTCTAAATCATATCATTGTTATTTGACCAATACCCAAATTAATTTAAAAATATATTTAAATTAATAATTTAAATAAAATACGTTTTTATTATTAATTTATCTTTTAAAATTTTAATAAAATATCTAAATTCTATTTATTTAAGATATAATGTATAAAAATTAAATTTAAGATAGATATTATTTTTCAAACTTAAAAATTAAACTTATTATTCAGAGTTATTTTAATAAAATTCAATCAAATTAAATGCCTAAAAATGCACTACTCATTGGCATCCCAATTTGGAATGTCAATATAGTTTATGTAGAGGTAGTTAACCTAACAAGTAAAAACAAGATTAGATAGGTTGATTACCTAATATTTATGATTTTACTCGTCAAAGAGACATATTAATGCTCTCACCCAATCATGGAGGTTTGGCTCTAGGGAATAGAGATGGTAAAAAAAAATCCCAAGTAAAAACAAGCATAAAGATTCCAATCCATGGATGATTGTGGCATTATTGCCTGTGGTTAGAGTGTAAAAGTTGCATCAATGTATGCAGTTGCTGTGCACTACAGTCAAAAAGCCAAATATTGTAGATGTAGATTTTAGAAACTAAACACACTCTTCTTTAGTGGGTTGCTTCTAAAATTCCAAAGGCTAAAAACAAGTGGCTATAGAGTCGCAATCATCTTGCATTAATGGCACACAATCATAAGCTTTCACTACATCCACACTTCATTCATTTAAGGCAATTATCATTCTCTCTTACTTTCTGCTTCTAGAACAAATCATTTCATGTTTTTGAGCTTTGTTAAGGAAAAAAGTGGAAGGAGAAAGCAATTTAAAGAGGAATGATACTTAAGAAAAAAATGTGAAAGGAAGAAAAATATATTCTCTACCGCTTGTTTAGGCAGGAAAGGCAATGGGAAAGGAAGAAAAGTGTTTCAAGAGGAAAAATTATATTTTTATTTTATAAGTTTTATTTTTAAAATATATATAAGTTGGACTTTAAAAATGGCTTTACAAGATTAAGCTGTCTAATTTAATAAGAATGCTTAAAAAATTATCTTAAAAAATTATCTTGTACCATAACTTTTTATTTTATATTTATTTTTGCATCTTTTTATAGAAATTAATTCATCAAATTTAAATTTTTTTTTTGTCTAAATGATTTTAAATTTTAACTATTAAATTTTTATCTCATAAAACTATAGTTATCTAAAATTCATTTACTACATCTATTAAAAATTTTAAAATTATTAACTTTATAGTTTTATGCATTATAAAATGTTGCTCATCACCAACAAGTGGTTGGATCAATGACGTGGAAGTGATCTGCAAACGAAATTCACCTATAAAATTAAAAGTTTGAATCCTGTAATTATATTATTAGGAGAATTTTATCAAAATACCACTCTCGACCAGAGCATGAGAATACCACACACTTAAATCAAAAAAATAAAATGCTACTTATCATGTTATATATATATCTAAAAATCAATATTTTTTTAATTAAATTTCCTACTAGATTGGAAAAATGGTGAATTACTTTAAGATCTCAAGGTTTTGCCATTATTCATAATCAATTTAAATATATTTTTATTTTTTAAAAATTGTATTAATGTATATATTTAAATTATTTTTAAAAACATTTCTTATATTGAAATCTAATAATTTGAATAATGATACTTTAAAAGTTGTTATGGGGGATATGCATTTTTTTTCCTACTTTGTTTAGTTTTTTTATTCACATGTATCAACCAATTTAAAAATAACAGAAAATAATCTATTAATCAATTATTTTGAAATTTAAAATTAAATGGTATATAATTTTATATCTTTACGAAATACAAATTGTATTTATTTCTATTAAAAATTTATTTATTAACACTTGAATTAAAAATATAACTAATTAAGAATTTTATCATTAATAAAATTTTATAGTATAATTTTTAAAATATAAAAATAAATATTAAATTATCTTATTAAAATAAAATAATAAATCAGCAAAACAAATATATATATATATATATATATATATATATATATATATATATATATATATATATATATATATATTTCTCTGGAAATATAGGGTGAAAATATTTTTTTAGGTCTCACATCATTTTTCATTCAATTTTTTTTTCCTTCATCTTTCAAATGAGGAGTACGTTGAATAGCTACTCGAAAACACTTTGAAAAATATTTGAGTAAATTAAATCAAGCTACTCAATTAGATAAAACTCAACTTGATGAACTAGCGAGTTTTTATTTTAACTTTTATATTTTACTATATTTATGTTTTTTTCTTAGAAAATAAAAGATATAGTTTTCATTAAATGGAGACATAATATATATATGAAGTGTAAATTTTCATACTATTATAATTTTGCATTAAAAAAAAATTTAAGATAAATTACTTATATAAAATGTAATAACAATTATCTTAATTTAAACGATTTGATTGTATTAATAGATAAAGTATTTGATTTGGTAAATTGGCAGAAAGAATACTTCACTCGATGTTAATCTACCACTGTTTAACTCAACGGTCTTTTTATGAGTCCAATTTAAAAACTATCAAATTTTGATATTTTCATAAAGATAAAATTTGTACTTTATATTATTGCACTTCTACAAAAATATAAAGTAAAATATCTAACAACTCCATGATAAATAATAAAAAAAAAAGATCCTTGCAATGGAGGACATAGTAAATTCTTGCAAAGATAGAAATGCCAAATTCTCGTAAAAGAGGAGACAACAAATACTTCCAAAGGAGAAGACAAAACTTTAATCTATCAATAAAAATAAATTGGGGACAAATATATATATATATATATATATATATATATATATATATATATATATATATATATTCTAAAAGGGTACAGAAGATTATTGAAAAAAATATAAAAAAATGAAAAAGGAAAAGAGAAAGGTGTAAATAGAAATACTTATCGATAGCCACCATAAAAACTTGCAAGGAAATGAAGGAGAGAGGAGGGAGAGAAATTAGAGAAGGAAGCAACTAGGATTCTTTTTATTTTTTATATTATTATACTATATAGTATGAATTTTAAATTTATATTTGACTAAAATTATTAAAATATTTGCTATCAAATGATTGGTTAATTTAAGTAACAAGAGAAATTCATTCAATTTAAAAGATTTTCAGATTTTTTAATGTTGTCATTAGCCTCTTAGTGTGATGTCATATATATGTCAGGTTAACTCTATCCGCATAATTATATTCTAAGTTTGGACACTAAAATGTAGTGGGAGTGCTTCTAAATATGTGTTGATGTAAAAACGTAATTTTTTCTATTGGACGTGTAATCCACCTTGTATTATTAAAAGATTAAAAAAAATTATTAAAAGATTTTACATAATTGGTTGAGTCAAGTCAAATAGAATATTTTGAGTATTCTATTAAATTAAATTTGAACTCCAAAAATAAATTTTAATTAAAGTCAATTTTGAGTTTCAATTTTCTATATCAAATCAAGCCGTTTTGACACGGCTCATTACATCTTTAATTATTCTTTTTTTTTTTTTTGACATTTCTATTAAATTTAAAAAAAAAAAAAGTTGAGAATTTGTATCAAATTCTTGTCCCATAAAAAAACAAAAAGAGTTAATGTTTTCTTGATCCATTTTATTCTGGAAAATGTGGATGTCCAATCCATCGCTTTCTTCTCACTATCTAATAGAGGTGCGTGAACTTATTTTCATATGGCAACGTAATCTGTAAGTTCTCCCCCAATTTGGCCAACAACGATATAGATGAGAAAATATTTTTAAATAGTGGATTCCATAAAATTCTAATAAAAAAAATTTCAAGTAGCATATAATTAAATTTAAATTAATTTAAATTATATATTAAATATTTATTATTTAAATTTATATATGTAAAATTAATTAAATATAAAAAAATTTATGTACTATTGTTTATATTTTTAAATATTATATTTCAAATAAATAAAATTTAAATATTTTATAATATTATTAAAATTTTAAAATATAGATTATTAATAATATAAAATTTTAATTAAAATATTAAAATTGAGTATGATTTAGATTATGATAATTGGATATGAGATGAGTATAAATAATATAGCACAAATTATAATTAAATTTAAAATAAATTTAGGTGTTAAAATTATTAATCAAATTTGAATGGAGAGAATTGTCCATGTATTCTAGCGCTGCCATCTCCAAATCCTTCTTAAAATTGTACGATTCAGGATAGGTCAGTTTTAATGTTTATATTAAATTATGAAAAAGAATAATAAAAAAAAAGCAAAATTATGTAGGAAGCACCTTTCAACCAAACTAGAGAATAGGGTAGCATTAGTACCTAATTTTTATTCTTTATTCCATGATTAATTAAATTCCACATTTTCAGCGTTTGCAAAGTGGTCTCTATTCTAGTATTCTTCCAACATCAATTTGACCTACCTCACCCCACCATTCAAAGTTATAACTTTAATATAAAAAATTTAAAATATTATATTTTCTATCTTTTTTTAATTAAGGGGTTTATAGTTTATCTTTGATTGAAATGGAGAATCAAATTCGATATGATAAACGTAAGGAGAATCTAAAAGGATTAATAATGATTCTTGTTTTTTTTTTCAGCATAAATTGATTCTTATATTTTCAAACAGATTACTAATGTGATTATTAAATACTGATTTCATTCAATTAAATTATGAGACAATAAAAAATATATAATTTTCTTTTAGATTCTCAACAAGATTACTAAGTAAAATTACTTAGTTTACCCTTGCATTCTCAACAAGATTAAGAGTGATAAACTAAGAGAACCAAATACAATTATTTTCTTTAGAATAAATTATTTATAAGAAAATAATTTAATTAAATTTTTATATAATTGTATTTAATTTTTTTTTAAAAATATTTTTTTAAAATAAAATGATTTAAATTTTTTTTATTTCAAATATATGAATGAAAAAAATAATTGAATTGAATTTTTATTAAATTTTAAGGGGAATGAGATTTCTGCAAAAGGAGATGGAATTGAATTTTTCGAAGGGATAAAATACATAAGTAACGAGTTTTGATGTTTTAGAATCTTCATCTCTTCAGTTTTCCTTTGTTGGAGTGTATAGAAAGGGAAAGAAAATAACATAAAAAAAAGGATTTTCTTTTTAATTAAAGAAAGAGTAGAAAGTAGAAGAGAAAGATGATAAAACAAATGCCACACATACAGAAACACAAAACAAGGTTAATAAATGCAATCTGTAGAGAGAGAAGAGAAGCAGCAGCAGCAAGGCGTCGGTACATAGACAAGTCACTTTCGGAAAGACGCAGACGCCATCCCCAATATACATAAAGCTTCAGTCACGAGTCCCTTTCATGAATTCCCTGTCTTTTTCTCTCTGCATTGGATTATTTAGCAGAAGCAGCAGCGACATATTTGTCTCAAAGAGTGTCGGCGTTTCATGTAAACATTCACATATTCACATTCCTGATCTTGAGAGAAAACAGACAATGGGAAGATCCCGCCGTTTCTGCTTCTGAGGATTTTGATTTGCTTTTTCACTCTATTCGAGTAAATAATTATGTGATCTATTTGGATTACTGATTTAATCAACACTCAAATCAACAGCCCCGTGAATCCTCTGATCCCATCCTCTGCCTTTTGCATTTCGCATAGTACGTAGATGCTTTTGCTCCTGCTCTTTTTTTATATTTAAACCAGGACACTCAGAGATGAAGCACTGACCTTATCTAGAGGAACCGAATTCATGTTGCTTAAATGCTTTTCATAATCGAACTGAACAGTTACACTTAACTAGAATTCACATATAATTATTTAGATCCCACTTAATATACAGGTCCATCATATGTAATGGGATCAGGTAACCATAAGAATTTCTCTTGAATTTAAGAGAATAATAGACCTTACATTTATATTTAGGTGTGATGTGTTTTATTCATTGTTTGCGTATCTTTTAAAATTACTTTTTATCACTTAAAATATTAAAAAATACAAAATATTATTTTAATTTAATTGAATCAATAAATTTTTAATTTTTTTTTTAATATAGACTCATTGAATTTTTATTTAATTAGATTAATAAAAGAAACATTAATATTTTAATTTTTTATTAGAAAAATATGAAAATTTATTAAAAATATATTCATGTTTAATTTGCTCTTAATTAAAAATTAAAATTTTAAGAGGACAATGATTCCTAATGGCTCCTTCATTTGAGAGGGATATAATTATTTCTGATCCCGATTTGATTTGCCCTGCATCTAACCAATTTTTCTTGAACCTACCTATCCTCAATATTACGAAGAGCGAGGATACAAAGAAGGCCTTCTTACTCTAAGAAATTTGCTTGATAATAATATATAAGTTTTTCATTATATATATTTATCCCCTCCCCATCCAATAAGTAACATATGTGTTTCCTTGAAAAATAATTTAACTGGCTAGCAGTTTATAAAATACGCAAACGTGCTAAATATTGAGTATATTATATGGGATTGCACTTTATTATTATTATTATTATTATTATTATTATTATTATTATATATTTCTTAAAACAATTTAGGTTTTAAGTAATTTAATTTCAAATTATTAATTTTAAAAAAGAATGTCTCTTTTTTTTTTTAAAAAAAATGAGGCTTTTAAGTTTGATAATAAATAATTCATAGGCAAAACCATAAGGCAATTAAAAATATAAATCTTGAATTATTTGCAAAAAATTAAATTTTACATTAAAAGTAAAGAAAAATAAAATCTGAACATTGAATCCTTTGCTGAAAATTAAATGTACTTGAAATTAAATCTTATTTGAAAATAAAAGGGGAGGTAAAAAAATAAACTTGCAATTTAAATTGTACTAAAATTAAATATATTTTTCTTTTTCTTCTTTATTGATTTTGTCACATTGTCAAAGTAAAAGCCATTTCACTTTACTTTGTTTTATTTTATTAAGCCATTTCATTTTTCTTAAATAAAACCAGTATTTTTCAACGAGTACAAGTGTTTAGGTTTTATTGAGAAAACATGTGATAAAATAGGTTTTAACCAAAATTTATTTATCATTTTTATAGAAAATAATTCAAAAGTTTTATATTAATTTTCTTTTTAAGTAGAAGAAATAAATTTATTTTTATTAAAATAGAGTCGGAGGTAATATTGTAAGGTCATGCACATGATTTATTTCCTTTTATTAAATTCTTCCCTCCTCAAAATTAGGGCATTAATTTCAAAAAAGGCATCATCTAGTTCCTAGAGATTTTTAATGAACAATGAGGACTCTTAGTTTACCTATCATTAATCTTATTATTAATACCAAAATAATAGAGGGTGTAATCTGTGACATAAAAGAAAGCATACATGTTACCTATATGATTAAAAATAATTTAAAATTGAATTAACATGGCCTCAGATTTCTACTCTCTCCGATTGAGACTTCAATTCAAAAGAAGTTTGTCAATTAATACCCAGAGAGTTTGATTTATTAATAAGGACTCTCAATTAACAAATCAAAGTTCCCTTATCGGTATAATTAATTGTCAATCTTTACCCATATTAATTCAATTTAATAAATTATTAACACATTTGATACGTTTATTACTTGTATATTTACTGAAAATCCGATAAAGTTTCTTCTAAAAACTGGATATGTTCCAATTTTCAACAGAGCTCAACCTACATAAAACTTGTCATCTAGGCCTTCACATCTATTCACACACCTCCTTTCTTAGCACAAATATATATATATATATATAAAAGAATGTTCTACTACCAGAGTCCTAAATTCTAAGTTAGGTCTCAAGTAAAGAACAATTAAATGTTTATATTCTACTAATTAAATTACTATTCTACTTTTATATTTAATTACTTAATTAAAGAGATATTTTTAGATCATGTTTAAAATTAAGATCAATATTTATGTAGAATTATTCTATAAGTGAGAAAGCAAAATTTAAAATCAATTTTGAAAGGATGGTGGGTATGGGTAAAAGGAAATTTTCTCAAAACAAAACAACGAATAAAGGCTTTAAATTAAAATTTTGGAAAAGATTTAAAAAAGGATTCTCTCTTGAACAAAAAATAGGAGAATGTTATATTTATTAAAATTTTGGTATAGTTTCAAAGAAAGACTTTCCCTTGAACCCAAGAACATGAAAAGGTTGTTTTTATTTATTTATTTTTATTTTATATATATATATATATATATATATATATATATATATATATATATGTAAATTTAGGGAGGGTCTAAGGAAGAACTATCCCTTAAACCTAAGAGCATAAAAAATATATAAATATAGGATTTTGGGAAGGGTTCAAGGAAGGACTCTCCCTTGAACATAAAAGAGTATGTTTAAATAAAAATAGGATTCTAAAGGTTCAAGGAAGGATTCTTCTTTGAACCCAAGAGCGTAAAAGGTTATGTTTGAGTAATATTTTGAATAACTTAAGACAAACTTGTTGTTAAACCAGGATTGTATACTTTATTTATTTATTTATTTTTTTAAAATTGAATGGTTTAAGGAAAACTTGCCATTAAACAAAAATTATATATTTTAATTTTGAGTGAATGGTTTAAGGCAAACTTGTCGTTAAACTCAAAAAAGTATTTTGATTCTTTTTTTTTTAATCTTATTTAAAATTTTTTTAATGGTTTAAGATAAATTAGCCATTAAACCAAAATTTGTATTTCAATTCCAAGTATAATAGTTAAAGGGCTACTCCCTCAACCACTCAAAACTTCATCATTAAAGATAACCAAATAACACTTTAAGAACCAAATTAATTTAATTTATTGAGAAAAAGAAATTATTAAAATAAGGCTAAATAATTAAATTGATAATTAGATTAAAATTGTTAAATTGAATTAATAGGGTCTCAATTAAATTTATCCCAAAATGGTGGCCTAATTTAAGATAAATTTTCAATTAAAATTCATATTAATTTAATTGTAGAATTATTATAATTATTATTAGCATTTACATATAAGACAAGACAAACAATGAAATAAAAGTACCTTTTCTTTAATAATTCCTATTACAATTTTAAAGCAGCCACAGCAGAATGTTAAAGTTTGAAAAAAAAAAAAAGCATCACATGTCTCCTTAAATAACCATTTAGCATACTGATACACCTTTAAAGCAGATGTAAAATGTAAGTGCAAAGATGAATCTATAAGCTTAAATATTACAATCATAAATGTCATGATATTAAGGTGTCTCCTATGGTTATTACACATCAAAGCCTTAGTATTCACAAATATTTCACCCCTTGGGTCTTATTAGCAAGGAGGCACTGTTGATACAAAACATCTAGACTAATTGTTAAGTTTCACTAAAAATATCAGAAAACGAAACAACATTACAGTTGATTATCTTCTTAATAAATAAACTACCCAACTTTCATTCATATTCCCAATTGCATTTTTAGTATTCTTTCCCAATGAGCCAACAGAGCATGGCTTCAAGTTTTCAAAATAACAGAAGCACAAGCACTGGAATGCAGTTATAAGCACATAGCACTAATAAGGAATTATAGAGACCCATAGGCAAAAATCATGCTAAATCAATTAAATGATTATGAATGAATCTCTAAAATTACCAATGAAATCAAGTTCCAAATATTCAATCCTAAAGCTAGAACAACACAAAATTTCATTCTCAGATTAACAATATTAAGCCACATTAGAGACGTTCACAATATATACTCATCCACAAAAAATTGTTTAATAGGGATTCATGGAATAAAAATGAAATCCATTTTTATTAACCAAACACAACCAGAAAATCAGTATCCAAACGAGAGAAAAAAAATGACTAGAAAAAAATTCAAAAGACATAATATTATCGTTTGATCTTTACTTGCAACACAAAAGACAACTTGGAATGAAGAACACGATGTTACGAATCTGAATCTGAACCAAAATAGTGCTTTGGGACACAATTCGAATCAAACTTCATCAAAGATCTGTTGCTACTTTGTTCTGTGCAAAAATGGATTTGTTGCTTTTAGAAAAAAGAGGGAAAAATGAGGTGATGAACTGATTGGGTTTGTTGATTTTGTGGGGAGAAATGCATTAAAGATCAAAAGGAAACTGATTTTGATAAAAGACTTCATTTAAGAGTGAAAACTGATTTTTGATTGAAGACTGCGTTCAAGAGTGGTGTTGGGCAGAGAATGAGAAGAGAACGAGAGAGTGTAAAACAACAATGATAGAAACGTTTTGGACTTCTGTTCTTTATATATATATATATATATGCTCAAAGAAGACCACTTTTCTAAAACTTCCTCCTTTTGTAGCAACAATTGGGTATTTATAGAGGGTTGAAAACCCTAAAAAAAAGAGTGGATTTAAGGAGAGAAAATGGAGAGTTGGGATTTAAAAGTACAAAATTTCTTTTTATTTTTTTTTTTTCAAAAATCTGAAATCTAATGGTCAAGAATTAAAGAGATAAAAGATCAAAAGTTTAGATTAAATTAGGACTATTTTGTTTTCTTTCTTTTTAATCCAAGGGTCAAGAATCCAACCTTACAAATGGTTGAAATTAAATCAATGGTTGAAATTAAATTGTACAAAATTTATCTTCTTTACTTTAACTAATTTTAGTAATCGTTGATTTAAGTAATCAATGATTTAAGTAATCGTTGTTCTGATTACAATCTAAGAGGCATCATACCTTTATCCACGAATAAAGTGATGACAAATAAAAGCAAGGGAGAAGAAAGTATGTCCCTTTTGTCTTAACAATGGGATAATCCTAACATTGGCCAAATGTTATCTAACAGAATGGCTCTATCCTCAAAAGTGGTTTGCTATGGCTTTTGATTAATGTGCTACTTTAGCTTGAGGGCTTATTTGCTAAGGTTTAAAAGGTTCCCAAATTATCCCTACTTGTCACACCTTACCCCTCTGTAAGGCATAACATGATCCCGTAGAATACCTAATGAACTACCGAACTTCACCTATCGATAACTCATTAAGTACCCTACAAGAGATTTTAAAATAATTTTCTTACTTTTATAAGCTGTGAGCATTTTCTAATAGATATTAAAATCATTTATTCAAAGTTCTAAAACTAGTAAAAATTTTTGTTCCATTTTATTTTTCCGCAAATTTTATAAAAATTTCGGCAGAATGCCGTCTGTATTTTGAGAAAACAGTTCTTCAAATAACTGTAAAAAGCACTTTCAATGATTTATCTCAATAACTTCATCAATTCCACAACCATCCCAACCAATTTCAACATCATTTCTCAATTTCCAAAATTCAACAATCATCAAAATACCATTAATCAATTTCATTCAATTTAAAACAAAATACTTCCATTCATATTTCATTAATTTTCATACATTGCATACATCAAAATAATTTTTACAATCAGGGTATAAAATATACCCTATAAACTTCAGGGTAGGTAGCTCTACAATCCTCAGCAGCTCACTCTGCTGCTCCTCTAGTCTCTATATCTGCGACAGTAATAACAGCCATCGCTGAGTACTATGACTCAGTGGTGCACAACATACTAAAATAATCTTTATGCGGAATTTAAATCATACTTATTCAAAAATTAAACTGAACATGAGATATAAATTTAAAACATGACTTATAAAATTTTAATCCAAACAATTTCATTTCGAAAGTTTCAAAACAAATTTCATAAAAACACACAGTAATATCATGCTATTCAAAACAAATATCATCTCAATAGCCAGAGGCTAAGGAGAAGTCACAACACAAGGCTAGCTAGCTCAAATATATGGAAACCCATTCTTTTTCTTCTTCTACTGGCACACACCTCAACACTTCAGCCAGAGAAGGAATTAAAATTCGAAAGTAATTTCCCCCACTAGTCATGCTAGTGAGGTATTCAAATATATGGTCATGACACTGTGGTTTCAAAACTATCTTAATAATTTACTAAACATTTGATGCCATTTCAAATATATACAATTAAACTTTCAACAATTTAAATTAAAAGCATAACAAATATTTCAAGACAATGATATCACAATTCAATATTTCAATTCATTCAAAACGATGTGCAGAAGAAAATTTACAGAAATTCTATGTTGTGCACAAACCTTATACGAGTCGCTTCTTGGCCTTGACTCGATCCCTCGGGTTCTTTCCCGGTATTCTTTTCCACTGAAACACATAGTTTCACAGTGTTTCAGTATCATAACTTATCATAAATCTAAAAATAAATTCAAATTTACTTTTACCTAGCTTTAATATGCTAAACTTGGCGTTCTTTAAAATTTGTATTTCGAGGTTACTATTCAATACACTATTCAAGTCAATTTGTTGACTTTCTAATGCTTAATAGGTATGGAAATTCTAATTTCACCCACATACCATATTTTAGTTACCTAACTTGTTGGTTTTGGTTGTTTTCTCAATTTTTAAGTCCTTTAGGCAAAATTGCAAAATTTCAGTTTTGGTGTCCTATTTTGCACTGTTCTATTGGTCATGTTGCTGTTAGAATTTGGCTAAGTTTTCTTCATAGAAATTGTTCCTTATTGTCTTAAATTTATTCTCCTTTTTGAATCACCCCAATTGGAGTTTTTTAGCTCAAGTTATAGCCATTTGAATCATGGCTGCTAGATTGGCCTAACCCAGATTTCTGGGCACCAAAACTGGTTCTGGCAGTTTTAAGTCACCAATTTTGGGTGGCTAAATGACTTGGTTAAGGGCATAATTTGGGTTTTTATTCTTCATGAAAGTTTTAGGTCTATATCTCAGCTTTCTACTGGTAAACTTTTAGGTCATTTAAACCTGCCTAGCCCAAGTTATAGCCAAATGAACAAACACTATTCATTTAGTCATTTTTGTACAGGTTAGATTGCCTAATCCAGATTTGGTCAATTTGTTCACTAGGTTTTAGTCACTTTTTGGGCATGATTCCTAAATGAAAAATGTGTCATTTTGTGCTAGCTTCATTCCTAATGTGCCTCACACCAATTAGGCTTGTAAATTTTCAGTTTTGATCCCTGAAAGGGACCTTGGTCATGCTGCCTGCATAATGCCCACATCCAATCTGAATCTAAACCTAATTCTAACACTTCCAACATACCTCAATTGGTCACAAATGACCATTTATCAACTCCAACAAGGTCAAACACATCATTTAACAATTTCTCACATTTTTGTCTTACAAACCCTAGGTGCCAAAACCCTAACTACAGTAATTGTTACATTTAACTAATTCAAAGCATACTAACATCACTCCATCACTCAATTATGCTTATCTACACTATTAATTCAAGCAAATTCATATATTACCATGGCAAACCCTAGCTGACCAAAATCCATGACTAGTCCTCCACACTTATTTTTATTTCATTTTAAACATATTTCTAAGTTCTTTATGCTATAAATACATTGATTAAACTAAAAGGTTGAAGTTTGCTTACTAACCTTATGCAGAATTTCCTTTTCCTTCCAATCTCTTCCTTTCTTTTTTTCTTTCTTCTTTAAGCTCCTCTTCTAGTTGCCAAAATAAGTTTTATCTATGGTAGACTATTTTTTTATGGTGGGATTTTGAGATTGCAAGCTCAAAGATGAGCTTTAATGGAGTTTTGTGGAGAGGGAGAGGTGAGAGAGGGACGACAACTTGAAGATGAAGACCTTTTTTTTTGTTTTCTTTTCTTTTCTTTTCTTTTATGAATTTATCCTTTAGGAAGACCATAAATTAAATTAATTAAATTTTAATTATAATATTTATTGCATCATGCATGATGTCATCACTTTTCACTTTTTCATTTTTTTTTCTATTTATTTTTTTATTAGTTCTTTAATTTAATTCCCGATTCTGAAATTTTCTTTTCTCCAATTTTATTTGACAGTTAGGTCAGGAGTCAGCTCTAGGGGTCAATTGACCAAATTGCCCCTCGTCGGTTCGATCCGGTTTGCTAGTTATTTGATATTTCTTTCGGATCCCTGACTTAATTATTTGATCGGCTTAACAATTCTTTTTCGTGATTTTCTCTTTTCCACTGTGTTCGCAATAGTCCTAAGGACCGCGGCGTTACATTTTATAGTTCGAAATTTGAGTTTAAATCGATCTCGCAATCCTTCCCGAGAAGGTCACCCATCGCTGTGACTCTCGGCTCGTTTAACTTCTGATGTTCTATTTTTCTTATTTATACTTAACTAATTGACAATTTCTAATTATTTGTGTTTAGGGCTTATCTAGTTGTTTTAGATGTGGTTCTAATCCCATTAATTATCTGGACTGACACCGGTCACCGGAATAGTGAAATATATCAGACTATACAATTAGGGGTGTTACACTACTATAAACAGTAGAGCCTCATTTTTTTACCATGATACTGATAGGGAGACCCACAAGTATCACAATGAATGAAATAAGTTCCAATCTGAGTGGAAGTCCCCACAAATACTGATAGGGAAACCCACGGGTATCACTACATGACTTCCTCCTACTTCCTAAAGGGTAAAATAGCCTGGGTATAGGGCTCAAGTGTATAAGGACATTGTGCAAATGTTAGGTATGTGAAGGGACATACTAACCTCTTCCCTTTTAGGGGAAACCAAAAGTACACACCACCAATCCATCATGAAGGCAAACATCCAAACAACAATCATATAATAGAATAGTTGGTAATAAAGAAAGGCAAAAGAATCATGGTAATAATTTATGCAGTTAAAAAATATATTAAATTTGATCAAACACAGGAAAGCTCGATATTTCATAAGTTAAACTCCATAATTATTGATATTATCTTATACGAGCACAAGATAAATCCACCTTTGGACCTTTAGACAAGAAGTTTTGGTTAGATTTCCCTAGTGGAGTGGCCAAGCTATTGCAAGGGTCTTATGATTGCTAGGCAATTCTCACTGAAGTGAAAAGTAAGGAGTCGTCACTTTAATTTTGAGGAAAAATTAAAGAAAACCTTTTAATTTTTAAAATTTAGAAAAGAATGTTTTTTACTTTTAATCCAAAGATCCAGGGTTTGAGGTTCTTATACGTGTGGGGAAGGTTTCAAGCACCCCACATCGTCAATTAATAAGTTAGGTAGATTTAAAAGTGTGTTTACAATAATTTAATGCCTATAATTTTATTAGAGTTTAAATTATGATATTGGTTCCTTACATTTGCCCTATAAAAGATAAAATGCATAAAAGTAAGAGCGCTAAATGTTTCACTACTAAGGTAAGTCAAATACAAAGTAAGTGAGATGGCCCTAAAAGTGAGTTTGGACTCCATTATTATTATTATTATTATTATTATTATTATTATTATTATTATTATTATTATTATTATTATTATTTTATCTATTTTATTTATATATGCATATATATTTCTTAAAACAATTTAGGTTTTAAGTAATTTAATTTGAAATTATTAATTTTAAAAAAAGAATGTCTCTTTTTTTTTTTTTTTAAAAAAATGAGGCTTACAAGTTTGACAATAAAAAATTCATGAGCAAAACTATAAGGTAATTAAAAATATAAATCTTGAATTATTTGTGATAAATTAAATTTTGCATTAAAAGTAAAGAAAAATAAAAAGTGAACATTGAATCCTTTGCTGAAAATTAAATGTACTTGGAATTAAATCTTGTTTGAAAAAAAAAAGGGAGGAAAAAAAAAAAACTTGCAATTTAAATTTTACTAAAATTAAATATATTTTTCTTTTTCTTCTTTATTGTTTTTGTCACATTGTCAAAAGTAGAAGTCATTTCATTTTACTTTATTTTATTTACTAAGCTATTTCATTTTTCTTAAAAAAAATGAGTATTTTCTAGTGAGTACAAGTGTTTAGATTTTATTGAGAAAATATGTGATAAAATAGGTTTTAAGCAAAATTTATTTATCATTTTTATAGAAAATGATTCAAAAGTTTTATATTAATTTTCTTTTTAATTAGAAGAAACACATTTATTTTTATTAAAATGGAGTAGGAGGTAATATTGTAAGGTCATGCACATGATTTATTTTCTTTTATTCCTCCCTCCTCAAAATTAGGACTCTAATTTCGAAAAAAACATTATTTGATTCCTAGAGATTTCTAGTGAGCAATGATAACTCTTAGCTTACCCATCATTAATCTCATCATCGGTGCTCAAATAACAGAGGGTATCACGTGTGACATAAAAGAAAGCATTCATGTTACCTATATAATTAAAAATAACTTAACATGGCCTTGGATTTCTACTCCCTCCGATTGAGACTTTAATTCAAAAGAAGTTTGTTAATTAATACCTAGAGAGTTTGATTCATTAATAAGGACTATAAGTTAACAAATCAAAGTCCCATCATCAGTATAATCAACTGTCAATCCTTACCCATATTAATTCAGTTTAATAAATTATTAACACATCTGATATATTTATTAATTATAGATTTACCGAAAATCCGGTAGAGTTTTCCCTAAAAATTGGATATGTTCCAATTTTCAACAAAGCTCAACCTGCATAAAAATTGCATCCTAGCTTGCACATCTATTCATACATCTTCTTTCTTAACACAAACAAAATATATAAAAAAAGAATGTTCTACTAACAGAGTCCTAAATTCTAAGTTAGGTCTCAAGTAAAGAACAATTAAATGTTTATATTCTACTAATTAAATTACTATCCTACTTGTATATTTAATTACTTAATTAATAGAAATTTTTAGATCTTGTTTAAAATTAAGATCAATATTTATGTAGAATTATTCTAAAAGTGAGAAAGCAAAATTTAAAATCAATTTTGAAAGGATGGTGGGTAAGTGAGTAAAAACTAACAAATTACATCGTTATTTTTATTAAATTCATTCATATGAAATGCAGTAGTCAAATGAAGTTTCATAACACAAATAATTAAGATATGACCCTATATAATATGAAATGATGCATAGGATGCTCATTAATTTGGTTCACAGGTAAATAATTTCATTATTATTATAAAGTGCTTATTCTATTCGCCTCTTGCAGCCTATCATACACTAGATTACATACCGTGGTCCTTTCCTCAATTGTAGTCCCTTGGGTCTCTCAAATCTGATTCTATAAAAGATAGACCCTAATAAGTATGTTGGACCTCTACTAGACCCAACTTATATTCTGGCCTTGATTTTAGACTCTCTAGAACTATAAAAATAGGTTTTGGAAGAATACAAATAAAAAAAGAAGTGTTAACAGTTTTAAGAGAGTTCAAAAGTCGAATATGCTTTCGATCCAAACCCTAATGAGGTTCATAGATCTGAACCTCAAGAGTGTTTTGTGAGATTCAATGGCCAAACTTCAATGTTCGGCCATCAAACTTAGGTTTTGGCCTTGGGGTTCTTTAGGATTCCAAGTTTAGCTACTGAGCTTTTCAGGTTTGGCTAATAAAGCTAGGTATTCGTTGAATAGAAACCCGAATTTTAGTAACCAAAAAGCTTTCAAAACAACACAAAACTTTGTCAAAAGGGTCCATAACATATTT
Source organism: Hevea brasiliensis (assembly GCF_030052815.1). Taxonomy (NCBI): domain Eukaryota; kingdom Viridiplantae; phylum Streptophyta; class Magnoliopsida; order Malpighiales; family Euphorbiaceae; genus Hevea; species Hevea brasiliensis. The sequence continues at coordinate 78,744,706 of NC_079501.1, forward strand.
TAACAACACACACTTATATTAGCAACTAATATAATAAAAAGAGACAAGAAATTCAACATGCATACACTATTTCCCAAAATTCATAGAAACCCAACCCATCATTACTAGATTTTCACATTCAAACTGACTAATCTTAAATGACCAAATTAGCATAGAAAAAGTAAAGCACATAAACTTAGTAGCAAATGAGGTGGTTGTGAACAAAAAATCCCTTGCATGCAGCACATAATTTAACAAAAAATTTGAAATTTCATGAAAAGAACCATTTAACCCTTTTTGCCAAATTTGATATTTCATTGCCTAATTTAAAGGTTCTCACACGCAGAAGGGTAATCCAATTTTAGATTAACTTAACTAAACTTAAAAACCCAACACGCAATTAGAAATTTATTTATAGAATTTTTTCAAGAAGTGGAATTTCGATTTTTATCTTTACCCAACCAGAGAAAGAGAGAGAGAGAGAGAGAGAGAGAGAGAGAGAGAGAGAGAGAGAATTTCAAATCACCTTTTGATTAAGTATTGGAAGTTCAGAGTGGAAAACTTAATCAATAAGACAAAATTGCATTATACTTTCATATACGAGCTTACTTTAAAACTTTATTACCCAAGAACTCAAACCTCTAAAGAACTTTAAAATAAAAAGACATGAAACTTGAACCTTGAAGATAAAAGCAAATAATGGTGGTGTTTCATAAGAGAGGAGTTGCTGGAGAAAGAAAATATAAGAGAAAGAGTTGAGGAGTGTAAAACTTTATTCATTTTCGGCTAAGTTGTGCCTTAATTACCCCTTATTGCCAAAGGATGTTCAACAACAAACTTCACTTTTTCTAGCTTACCTTGTGAAACTCAACATTTTAAAACCAAAACAAGAGAGTTATCATAAAATTGCATAATTGATATAGCAAGGAAACACAAACACACTTAGAAAGGGTTTCCTTTAATTCACATTCTTTGACAGTTCACCTTCGAAGAAGACCAAAATTTCTCCTGAAGCTTCCATTGATAGTTAGAACATGGCATTGAAGTAGGTGTGTGTTACACAAAGGGAGATAGGGCATCTATATAACAACTTGAACTATAAAATTCCATTAAATATTGGTTCCACGTTATCTTGCCTTGATGTTCTTGACTCACAATCACAAAGAGAAAACTAGGAGAAAAATTAAGTTTTTTTTTTCTTTTTTTTTTATCCAATATTTTCCCCCAACCTTATGTGATAGGGTTAGCTTTTCTCTTTTTTTTTTTTATTATTAATAGTGTTCAAACTCTATAAGTCCCTTTTTAAATACCAACACTATAACCTTAATTATTATAAAATAATATCCATATCCACTAATATGAGTATACACTGAGTTAACCCATTGGTGCAATCATATTTTATAGTCATTTAACACATGTTTTGCATCCATTTTGCCCTTTGGATGGTTATTTTAGGTTCTTTTATTTGAGATTTAGCTTAATTTATTTTATTTTTATAATTTTGGATTTATTTGTGTTTTCTTGTTTTCATAGGTTAAACTATTTAAAGTCTTTCGAGTGATTTTATAGAGATCTATTTTGATTTGGAAGTCCAAAGAGTCAAGGAAAAAAAGTGGAAAAATGCAAATTTTATGGACAAATGGAAAGTTACACAAGGGTGAACACACCCTATGTTCCAAGTTGTGTGATTGCAAGCTTCGTAAGAACACAAGCTATATTTTATTTACAAAAGCTAGTGCAGTTTTAAATTTCTGAAGCACAAGATCAAAGAGTTACATGAGCAAACACACAGGCTCATGTATGGGGTTGTGCTTTTTCTAACTTGAAGATACGCTAAGCTAAAAAAGTTACATAGGCTTATATGATTGAAGCATGCAAATACATGGGTTGTGCATTGAAGGATGCAAATACATGGGTTGTGCCTTAGGTTGTGTGAATTAAAAGTCATGCTAAATCAATAAAAATGACGTGCTTTCTTCTTTAAACCTTTTGTACTCATATTTTAACGTATTAAGGCTTCTTTTTAGCAGTATAAAAACATCATTTTCTTAACAGGTAGAAAAGTAGGAGAATAAAATTAGATTAGGCTTAGGTTTTTAAGGGAGAAGAAGGGTAGCAATTGATTCTTTAATGCACCAAGGGGATTCCAGCCAGATTTCATCGATAAAGCTGAATATTAACTTGGGTTCTTCTATTTCTTTATCTTTTTATGCTTATTTATTTCATATATTTCTTTGTAAATATGAACATTAGTGAGTAATTTCTTAGATTTTAGATTTGGGTGTTGTAATACTCTTTTTTAATCAATGGATTTGTTTTGATTTTTATTCAATGATATGGGTTTTATTTTTTGATTCTTTTTTTTGTGTGCCTTAATTCTTGCTTTGTGTTGGTACCCACTAAGGTATTGATATAAATCATTAATTAATGAACTGATAGGTGGTGAAAATCAAGGATTTGAACTTATAGCTTTAGATGTAGAGATGAATTAGGGTTATGAGAGGGTTTATAGATTAATTAAAGAGCTAATGGGTTTTAGTTAAATCAAGAACCATGAAAGTAGGAATTAGTTTAATTAAAACACTCGTTTGATGTCCTGAAAGGGAATCTAAGGGATTTTAGAATTAATCTCATTCAAAATCATAAATACACAATTCTTGGATAGATTGGATTAAGACCTGATTAACAAAAGTGTGAAACCTTAACTCTGGAATCATCTTTTAATCAATTAGATTTTGTTTAGATTATATTAGCTTTAATTACTACTTTTTACAAATGCTTTACTTTTCATTGCTCTTTCATTTATTTAGTCTATATTTGATAGTCTTGATAACCAATTTAATCATGATTTGCTAATCAACATGATCCTCGTGGGAATGGTACTCAACTCATCGCTCTATTACTTGGCATTATTCGTGCACTTGTGGATTTTATCATAAAAAGTTTTGGCATTATAGCCGAGGATCGATGCTTGATATTAGAAAATTGGTGATTTGATTAATATAGACATTTTTATTTCTTTTATAGCTTATTTATTTATTTTTTTTGTATTTATTCATCTATATTTATAAATTTTTTTACTTGTTTTTCTTTTAAGATGAATTTTGAGAAGTGTATTCAACAATGCTTCACAACTTTTGCTCAACAACATGATGAACCTTTTATGCTACTTGAGAAAATTTAATGAATTGGCAATCTTTCAAATCAGTCCCTTGTTCTTTCTTTCTACTATTGTTTTACGAAAGTTCAAGGAATTAGGTAGATAATGGAGCTTGGGCAGGTGGTGATCATGTACTTCAAAGAGGTCATGAGGATGTCTTTCACTTATTGAATGACATGGCTGATTTTTTATTACCATTAGCATTGGGATCCTTCACTGCATGGTTGAAGCCACCAATATCCTCCACATCTTTACCAATCAAATATTTCACACCAACCATTTGAGCTACAAGAAGAGAAGGGAGCAGAACGTGAAGAGGTAATAGCTAAATTAGAAAATTTTTTATAGCCCAACGGATAAAAAAGAAACATTAATTTAGATGATGAAGAAACTTTATAAGAAAGAGTTAAGAAATCAATGTCACACCCTACCCCTCTGTAAGGCATAACATGATCCCGTAGTATACCTAATGAATTACCAACTCCGTCTACTGATAACCCATTAAATACACTACAAGGGATTTTAAAAACTTTTCTTACTTCTTTTACAGTGGTGAGCACTATTTACAGGTGTTAAAAACCTTTTTTTAACTGAAGTGATAGAACTAACACATTTGAATTATTTGGAGTTTCCGTAAAAATTTTGGCAGAGTGCCATTTGTAATTTGGATAAAACAGTTCTTTAGAAAACCTGTAAAAAGCACTTCAGTATTTTTTCAAGTCTCAACTACAACATTTTTCTCAACACAACATATTTCTCAAGTCAAATTCACAGTAATTTTTCAAAGACTGAGATAAAGAAAATATAATACAATTTTTACAAGCCAAAATAACTCATAATTATTTTACAACTTCAATGTACAATTTTTATTTACAACTGCTCAAAACCAACAACAATATGTACATACAGTGAACATACATTACATTACAAAATATAAAATATTGGTATACTCATTATACCCGGTAGTCTCATTTGGAGGTACTAGCACCTAGTCTCACAGACTGCTCTGTGTGTCTACTCGCATAAAGAATAAAGCTATCGCTGAGACAATGTCTCAGTGGTGCACAACATTAACTAAATACAAGTTTAAATCACAATTCATAATTCAAATAAATAGTGGATACTTAAAAACCATAGTTAAATTCAAGACAATACTGTCATAAGGAATTTGACATAATATCACAATAAATCTCAATAATCAAAACATAGTTAAATTCGAAAGACAGTAAATGTCAATAAGAATTTAAACTCCATTTCACAAATTATCAAATCGCATAACAACACAATTTAGTCAAATAAGTTAAGAATACAATGTTGCCAATTCATTCACAACTTAAGCCATGACACAAATTTCCGATCAATGCCGCGTTGTACACCACGACAAAGCAATCACAACCCCACTAATCGAAATCAATGAGGAAGGGAGCTAGCTATATAATGAGTACTCATCCGATCACCTCAACTGGTAAACCAGAGAGGGAGAAAAATAAACGATCACGACTCCATAAATGGAGAAGGAAAATAAACGATCACAACCCCATAAATGGAGAAGGAATGATATGATACTGTCATGCTAAGTGTGAACACAAAATCAATTCCAAACATTTTATTCAAATGATTCATGAGAATCCAATAAATTTCCAAAGTTATAATTTCATTCACAAAATGGCAACACAATTCATAATTATCTTTAATTTCCACAAAAACCATTTATAGTGCTTTTCAATCAATAGTATCCATCAAATCATTTACAATGCTTTTCAAGCACTAAATATTCATTCAAACACATTTCCACAATTTAAAACAATAATGTACAAATAGTCATAATTCATTTCAATTGAAAAATTCAAAAGAAATACTATTGTGCACAAACACAATTTAAATCAATAACATACAATTAATCATATGTAATCTTATTCAGAGTAAAATCAGTTGAAAACTAGTTGTGCACAAACCTCTGACAATTGTCTTCTGGTCTGGACTCAGTGTTTCCTTCCCTTTTCCTGAGTCTTTGGTAACTGAGAAACACAATTTGAAGTGTTTCAGTACTAAATTAAACTGTCTCTAACGATAATGTTCGATAAGTAATTCACTGAAGGCTATTATTTGCTCAATCACCTAATATACCGACCCTCGATGCGTTTTAGGTAAATTAGGTTTTAGTGTCATTAATATGTCACATTCGATAGGGTTTTAGCGTTGGTACGTTTTACCAAACTCATTTCTATGTATACTGCGTTTCCTTGCATTTTATTGCAAATTGCTGGATTCTGGGATACTAGTTTGACCTAGCCGGACGATCTAGTTCCCTCGGTTTTCGGGTTTTGGTCAAAACTACAAACTTGTAGATCTATGTCTTATGGAACGCGGGGCAAAATTTTAGGTCAATCCGAGTTAAGTAGACCAAGTTATGGTCATTATACTATTGCTGGTCAAATGGCATCAAATTAGGTCAATTTTAGGTCAATTTTGGTCAACTTTGGTTCGGCCAGTTTTTGGACCCGAACTTTTGCAAGCTGTTTGACTTGCTTATGGTCATTTCTGGGCTTTGGTGTCTTCATAAGACTTGTAGGTATGGGTCTTAACTATTCATGGTTAAAATTTCAGGTCAATTGGACCTGTTTTGAGTGAGTTATGGCCTATACACTAACTGCTGCCCAAATGGTCAGTTTTCAGGTTTCAATTGCACTTAATCCGAATTGGTTATTTTTCATGTCACCTTGCAAGCAGAATTTTGGTATGCTTTCTCAATGAAAGTTGGCACATTTTGTGCCTAGTTCCACCTCCAATTGGTCTCATACCAATTGAGGTTACACATGTAAAGTTATAGACTAAAATACATACTGCCCTTAACTACCTTACTTAACATACATCAATTATACACTTACATTACTATATGTCCACTTCCCTTACCAATTCTGTTTTGGTTCATTACCAAAACCATATTCCACTTTACATTAACATCACTTTGGGCAGATTACAAACATCCTTAATACACCAATTAAAACTCACATTTACAAAGTCTAAATACAATCACATATACACCTAAACCTTACTAATTCTTACATACACTTTACACAATCAATCTATATACATATCCATCAACCTTAATGTCAATATTTCTGCCAACACCTTCATGAACACATACATTTATCCAAGAATCCCAAGGCTGCCGAAAATCTTCCTCAACACCAAATTGTCCTACAATTCATCAATTACCATTCCAAGTGCAAAATCACCATATATATATGGAATAACTTACTAGGATATTAAATCACCCTAACCAACATCATTTCTCATCAAATATATGTACAATTATTTCATCAAATACATAACTCCATGGCTGTCCAACATGAACATATCAATAGCTTCTCAAACTTGAAATTTTTTCTTCACAAAACCAACACCCATAACATGAACACAAAGTTTAACAAAGAAATCTTCAAAAATACAAACTTACCTTATGGTTGGAACTTGCTAAACCTTGATTAAATTTCTTGATTTTGGTATCAAGCTCTTCCTTATGATGTGTAGACAATTTTTAATGAAGAAATCTAAGTGATTAGAAGTGAAGTGAGGGGTTAGATGAAGCTTGCATGAAAACGCCCATGGAGTTCTTCCTTAGCTCTCCATTTCGGCAAGTTTGAATCCAAATGAGGAAGATGAAATGCAGATGGTATAATGGGTGTACACCAGCCCCATTATCCTTAGTTTATTCCTTTAGTGGTCCACTTCCACTTATTAAATCATATAATAAGTTAAATGTGTTATTTACACCATTTTCACTCCACTTTTGGCTATTTATATTAGGTACCCCTAAATAAATTTTTCATTTTATTTTCTAAGTGTAATATTATTTATTTTCAATGGACATTTAGGTCAAAAGACTTCGGGATGTCAAATGACCATAATGCCCTGTCGTTGCATTCCGATTTTTCTAGAACAAGGTTTTATCTGTTTTTCGATTTCTCACTTTTCTTTGTACTAATTATTTAATTTTTCTTTGATCTTTCTAATGAGATTTATTCTTCAATAAGGGTCTATTTAAGTCCTAAAAATGTTTTCCAGGGTTCCCCGCAGTCCAGGGCTAGTCAACGGTCCACGCCATGACTTCCCGGTGCGGTCCCCCATCGCTAGGGTTCCCGGCTCGCTTAACTTGGTTACATTTCTTTGCTATTATTTTTCCTTTGTTTTTCTTATATTTTCTTTTCTTGTATTTCATTATTTTATGTCTTCTCACTCATATCGAAGTGTAGTTCTAGGCATCCTAGCTGTCCGGACAACACTGGTCACCGGAACAGTAGAACGCACTACCGAACTTAGGGGTGTTACAATTCTCCCCCCCTTAAAATAATTTCGTCCACGAAATTTTACCCAATAGCCATCTTACAATAGTCATACGTTTATTTTCTCCTTTCTATACGATCGTATAATCTTCTTTTCCTCAAATTTAAATAAGACTTTTAACAATCTAATACAATGTTTAATTTGTTTGGATAACACTAATCTCCTCTTACCATTGTCCTGTCTAATATTTTGATTCATGTTCCTTCTTAAATAACCGTTGAGGTCATGTTAGAATCATTTATCTAATCATTGGTCCTCTGACCATTCTAGTCCATAGTCTTCCTCACATTAGTAATATTTCTTTGTTATATATGAATCAACTGTTCAAATCTCTACTTCCATAACTCTTTTTATCTGTTAATATTTTATAACTTACTTTCTTTTGTACCGAACTATAACCTTTCGATATTCTAACTTTTGAGTTTTAGATCCCTAAGTAGGATTTTCAAACTTGTTTCTAAAAATTAAATTATGTCCTGGCATAACTATACAAAAACAGATGCCGTTGGCAACTATCCTCATCTAGGTGTACTATCAGATAGTACGTAACTCTACACAATAATCTCAAGTTAGTACTGTAATCCGCAGTTTACAGTATAAACAATCAAGAACATTGCGTAGTTACTACAATACATCCCAATAGATCAAACTTTCCTATCCTTTGTCCTTTTTGAATTCACTGATATCCGAACTTATTCTGATTACAATATCCATTAACAATTACTAACAGTAACATCTCTGCCTTCATCTAGAGCAATTCTATTACTGTAACTTACTTTTACGTCCTCTTGCTTTACATTAAATAGGCTCGCCAATTAGCTTTATAATTTATGGTGTGTCAGGAAATACTTTTCGCCGATAAACTCTTCCAAAACTAATTTCACTTATTATCACAATCCCTATCCTAAAGGACTAATCACTAATGTATCAAAATTTATTTCCCTGACCTCCTGTCCTAGCGGACTTGTTACTAGCACCTCAAAGTCCATTTTTGTACATGGAACAGCAATGCAATCAATGATGCTAGCACTCACATAAGAATGGGTAGAACCCAGATCAAATAACACAAACATATCTTGGTTAAAAGTTGAGAAGGTACCAGCCACAACGTCAGATGTCTTGGCCTCTTCCCTCTGTCTCATTGCATAGACTCGACCGAGAATCGCCTTGCTTTGAATGTTTTACCGTGCCTTGGCTGCCTGCTGGGCTACCTCTACCCCTGCCTCTACCTCTGCTAGGTGGTTATGAGCTTCTGGTGACAGGGCTCTGAACTGACCCTTCTGCAGTAGTAGGAGGTGGTCCAACTCTGCGACTACTGGTGCAGTCCTCTGCTAGGTGGTCACCGTAGCAGCAGAACGCACTACCGAACTTAGGGGTGTTACAATCAAAGTGCGAATGAGCTATCAATTAAGATGATGAGTAAACTATATGAAGAGGAATTAACAAATCAACATAGGAATAGTGAATTGAATTATGAAAAAGCTTCATAAGAATTTACACCTGTAGAAGAAGTGCAGCCTAAATTAGAAGAACAAAATTCTTTTGAAGATGAGTTGCTAGTAGAGTTCCCACAAGAAAAGGAGTTACTTAAAAAAAAAGTGGAACCTAGAATCAATAACTCTTTCTAGTTGAAGGGTCATTAGAAGAGTGCTTATATAAAGATGAGTAAGAAGAGAAGTTGGTGGATGAGGAAATGGACCAAACCATCAATTTTAGTCATTGATAGTGCTTTCACCACCAAATGACCCTTTTCTCTCATGGACACCTTTTACACCATCATATATCATCTATGAACTTGAGTAGCCTTCATTCTAAGAATGTGATTCTAAGAAAAGTATTATTCAAGCTAAATGTAAAATTTTTTCATACTTTCCCAATCTTAAGCGCATTCTCAATTAAGACCGATATGTAGTGTTATATGACACCTAGTATAGACAGTGATCGCTCTTTGATTAACACTTTTAGAAATGACCTTAAATTAGTGCTTCTTAGGGGACAACCCAAGTTTAATTTTTTTGTTTTTGTTGATTTTTATTGTTTTTATTTCTTCTTGTAATGACCCAACTAAGGGGCCATTATTGTAGATAGGGAATGGGTCAGTTTAAGGCTGCTAGAACCCATAGTAAGCCTAAAAACCTATTAAAACATTACTTTATTCCATATAGATCCAAACCCAAACAACTCATAAGTACTTAAACTTTAGCATTTTTCATCGTAGCATAAAACGTTTCTTTTCTAAAATAGCTCAAAATTTTGAACCTTTTCATAACATACATAAAACGTTTATAATTCATCCATTCATACATAATTATCAAAGAGTGCTTAGGGATTAAGGTAAATATATAAACCATGCTATTCTTGCATAAACCATACTATATGTACACCAAAACCAAGCACAATATCTAATGATTCTAAATACATGTCCTCTATTAAACTTCAAAACATACATAAACAACTTGCTTGGCCTTTGTTTCTTACTATCTTTTCTTACAGATGTATCTAATCCTGTAGCACTTTACCTAGCGTTAAGGGAAAGGGGTAAGCTTTGAAAAGCTTAGTGAGTAAACCAACCGATTTCCATTTGTCATATTATTCCATTCATACATATGCAATGCATTAGTCACATGATTTTACAGAACATAAAAAATTCACATAAGATAGATTTGTCACTAGTAATTTCCCATAACCGATTTGTTTGGCTCATAAAGATGCTCCTCAAAACTTCCTCTTAATAAATAACATAACCAATGTGCCCGACTCATAAAAAAACTCCTCGAGTCTTCCTGATAGTTGCTTAAAATGTCATATCTTTATCATTGCATACTTAGTCTTTTAAGTTTGTTTCTTATTTAATAAGGTTGTTAATGCTTATTTATATGTTATTAGGTGTTTACAAGCACTAGAAGAGCTTGTGAAGCATAAAAAGGTAAATTGAGCACAAAAAGAAGCAAAACACACATTAAGCACTTTAAGGCATATAAAGGTGCGATTTTGATAAGGACTTAGCTGATGACAAAATGGGCTGAGAGATGTCTTACTCATGGTATTTGGAGGCTAATAGTGAAAAACAAACAGATTTGGACATCAACTCATGTTGAGCTTTTTTGGACAACATTAAGGGAACTTGTATGTGATCCACTATTTAGAGTTTAAGTTTGACCTTCTAGGCTTAGATGGACCTTAATTGACATATTTTGAGGCCATATATGAAAAATGAGTGCAATTGAGCTAGATTACGTTAAGGGTCGCATATTGAGTGTGTTTAGGCTTTTTATGTTAAGTTATGTGGGACTAGGAGTTAGGGCCTCAATTAGTGAGTTTAATTATTTTATTTAAGGCTCAAAAAAAAAAATAAAATAGAGGTATGTGGGTACCCTATTGAAGGAGCGGAAGCATGAAAAACACAAGTTTAGATCATTGAAATTCAAAAATTTTTCATCTAGGGTCATATGTATCATGCGAAGAAAGATGGAGATGTGAAGAAAGATCTACACATGGTTTTTATTGATTTGGAGAAGGCTTATGATAGTGTTCCAAGAGATGTCTTATGGAATGTGTTAGAATAAAAAAGGGTATCTATTAGGTACATACAAGTACTGAAAGATATGTATGAAGGAGAAACTACTATTATGCGCACGGTGGGAGGGGACACAAGAGATTTTCCGATCTCAATTGGATTACACCAAGGATCAGCCATAAGCCCTTACTTTTTTACATTAGTTTTAGATGAATATTTTTATTTGCATGTCGAGAATGTCGATCGCGTTGATCTCGAGTCGGGCGACCGATCTAATCGGTGAACCAATTTCGGGCGAGAAGACCGCTAATTTCCCTCTTATCATTGGTGACTGCCCTTCAAAGTTCATTTGGCTCCTCACCACATCGGGTGTCCCGACCGCGGCTCGGTTCCAAGCGATAACATTAACGATGACCTCCCTTATCTTCATGAGAGTCATAGTCACCCCATCTGAGCTGTACATCTATCCGATGTTGATGGCTGGTTTCCTGATCAAACACATCTTTTGATTCAGCCATGAGACTAGGCTTTGACATAGGACTTTACTAGGTAGGATGTACTGCTGATCTCTAGAGATCGCCCAAATGATGTAATCTGACCTTTAATGTAATTCGATCTCTAGAAATCGCCCAAATGATGTGATCTGACCTTTAATGTAATTCAATCTCTAGAGATCGCCCAAATGATGTGATCTGACCTTTAATTTAATTCGATCTCTAGAGATCGCCCAAATGATGTAATCCTACCTTTAATGTAATTTGATCTCTAGAGATCGCCCAAATGATGTAATCCGACCTTTTGGAAATGAGATCTTATTTTGACAATTATCATTTTATTATTATTGCATTAATTACTTTTCAATCTCTAATGTGCATATCCGATCTGATTCCTAACTGAATATCCCTTAACCGATCTATAATTCTGAACATCTACTTTAATTCACCGATCTTTAACTAGCCGATCTCCCCTTATTTATTTAATGAGTTTCTAGAATGTTCTTGCGACGTGTCAGAAAAGCTGGCGAATTTTGCTGACCGATGCGTCGCTTGGGATATCGTGAGCATTGAATGCTCAGACGGGTATAAATAGGGGAAGGGACAGCCAGTTGCTCCCTTATGTCATTTTCAGCACCTCATGAGCGATTCCAAAATTCTCCCATTTCTTCAAGTTGTTCCGACACCGATCACACTCCGGTAAGGGTTTTGATCTTTTCTTTAGTTAAATTTCTCTCTTTTCTTTGAAAATGAGTGGTGCCGAGGGTCAGAGAGTGACGAGCCCTCCTTCCGTTCATGTTTCATGGTCGTCTGATGAAGTTGAGATGGTCGGACCAAGCGGGAGATCTGATCCTCCTACATCCTCTATTCTAGCCCGTGGTCAAGCGGGACCCTCAAGACGGATGCATCCCTCAGGGAGAGAAAACCTTCTCGTGGATGAGCTACCGTCAATCCTTCAAGAAACCGATCTGCAAACGTTTAGCCAAGAATATAACCTTTAGCCCGATTCATACGAACTTATCAGATGCCATGGCGATCTCTGAGCTGATCACTTCTTCGAAGAAAATGATATGATCATGGTATATGAAGAGCAATTAAATGCCGGGCTGCGGTTTCCTCTTGATGACTTCTTCAAGGAAGTTCTGAAATTCCACCAAGTCTGTATAGCTCAAGTTCACCCGAACTCATGGAGGATCCTGGTAGCCTTCAGAGGTCTCTACCGAGCTAAGGTACTCAGTCCTACAGCGAAGGTGCTTGCCGAGCTACACAGGCTAACTCGTCGAAAGGACGATGAATACTGGTTCTCTAAGGCGAAACCACATTGTGGGCTTTTACCGACCTGCCCTCCTCCCTGAAGAATTGGAATAATCGCTTTTTTATTCTGAGGAGCAAGGTTCTGAGTGGTTTTAAGGGTTTCCCGCGTAGCTGGCTGCATCAGGGCCCATTACTTCCAAAGCGCATCACCCTGAATAGGGAAGCGGGCATAATGGTGATGGAGTTGAAAGATCAGGCGGCCACTCAGAAATTCTCCTGTTTAGATGCGGTGATGGCCGAACTGCATCATTGGACAATGCAGCTGATTACTGGCGAAGAACGCGGGCTTTAGCTCTCTGACCTCGGCCTCGGTACTTTCTATATCTCTGATCTTTGGGCCTTAGCAAACTCACTGACTTTTCTTTTGTGCAGGCATGGAGAGCAGTGAGGCTTCCAAGGAGAGCTAAAAGCGGAAGAGAGAGGTCTCCAGAAAAGTGCGAGAAATGAAGCGCGCTGAGGCCTCTCAGACGCCAAGGCACGACCCAGAGGAGATGCAGGGAGGCTCGTCCAGACCCTCGGGACCTCCGCTGCCTGAAGTAGAAGTGATCCAGTCTTCTCCTCGACATGAAGAGCCACCACCACCTCTACCAGTTACTTCGAGTGCGGAAGGGGGTCCTTCCCAACCTACCTCGAGGACCCTCTCCCGCGGCGCTCAAGTACAGATCCACTCCCTGGAGAAGAACCGAACTGTTCGGGAGAATCCGGGTTTGGCTAAGGTTTTGGGGGCCTCCATCTGCCTTCAGGAGGATCGGGATAGGCTAACCTCGAACAGTCTCGATGATATCCTGACCCAGACTATGAGCCTGAGTGTGGAGAGTTTGGTGAACCAACATATCATCTGGGAAAAGGCTCATCATTTAAGGCAGGAGATCCAAAAGGTGAGTCAGGAAGCGGCTTTCGCCCGAGCTCAACTTTCATCTGGCCAAAACTACATAGCTGAAATTGAGGGGCGGATGAAGTTCTACGAGGATAAATTAGCCGAACAGGCTCATGTTCTTGAGGAAGCTCGGGCACTCTGAGCCGCTGATGTCGCACTCCTCACTGAAGAGCTCAGAGCAAAAGAAGAAGAGGCAGTGACAAGGGAGGCCGGGGCTCATGTGAATGCCCATGGGGATCTTTTGGCCGAGCTCAAGAAGCGTTATCCCGAGGAGGACTTCTCCTGGATGGTGGATTTGGCTCCCCAAGACGAAGAGGATAGCGAGGAGGAGACTGAGGGTGATAGAGAGGGTGAACGCAATGTAGAACAGGCTGGGGGTGATCCTCCAGCCGAATGACTTGTATTTTTTTATTTTGAAATGAAATGAAGTTCTTTCTTTTGTTCAATGACTTGAGGAGATCGGAAAGAATCTAAGTTGTACAAGCACCTGACTGTCTGAACCAATTAGAACATCAAACTTAAAAGTGATTATTAATCTAAGAATAAGAGGTCGGAAAACATTGTGAGCATGAGATCGGCTGAGAACAAACACCGCACGGGACTTAAGATTATTAAAATTGGAAACCTGATTTGAACACTTTGGATTGGAAGCATCATTAAACCAGATTAAAGCCTTAACTTGATTATCCATAAAATTTTAAAAGGGAGATCGAAAATAAAACTGGATGGCACGAAGACCTAATGTTGGTTTGATTTCATTTGACGAGAGATCGGAAATGTGATTAACTGGCCAAGAGACTTAATAATTGGTTCAAGAGATCGGTAAGGATTTGAGCGATACAGAAACTTGGTATTGGTTCGGTTTCTTTGGAGAAAGATCGGAAATGTGATCATTTGGCAAGGAGACTTGATGTCGGTTTAGATCCCTATGAAGAGAGATCGGCAACGAATGGAGACTTGGTGATGGAGATCGATTTCAAAGTTTATTGATTTCGGGGATCGACCAAAATATGGTGTCGACAGTCTAAATTAATTCTTATAAAAATTAAGGGTCAAGATTAAAAAGTGTAAAATGGTTTAACTAATGTCTAATATAAGGGTGGAAATTAAACCCTAAGAAAATTAAAGGTTAGGATTAAAAAAAATAAAATTTGTTTTTATTCTTTCTAAATCTAATGGCTATGAAATTAAGTTTAAAAGCAAATCAATGGTGAGGATAAATTGAAACAAATTTACTCTAATTTCCTAAAATTAAATTTTCATAAAATTGATGGCCAAAATTAAAATTGGTAGAAGGTGAAAAAGTTAAAATTAATTAAAGTTTTTTCAAATAAATAAAAATAAAAATAAATCTAATTAAAAGTTAGAGAAGGAAAGGAAAGTTAGAATAAAATTCAAATTAAAAATTTATTAGACTCAAAGAGAAAATTAAAATTGAATGTAACACCCCTCACCTGTCTACAATGTAGCCGAGCAAGGTGTGCTACACGGCGTGCCGGAGCACCTAATCTGTGATTATCTCATTTTCTGAACTCAATTTGATTTAAGAAATCTTTATGTGATATTCATAACATACTGGTTGTTACACCCCTCACCCGGCTATAATGTAACCGAGCAAGGCGTGCTACATTCGGTGCCAGAGCACCCTAACTTATCTTACTTTATTTCTTTAAAAGATTTATTCTCGTTATATTTATATCGATTATTTTTCGACAAAGAAACTAACAGAGTTTCCCCTATTTTATTATCGTTTGACGTGTTTTACTATTCACCTGTTTGAAAATTTCAATAATATTTTAAAATAAAAATTCATCAATTATTCTCATAATCATCTCATAATTCACATCTCATTCATATATCTCAATTTCATATTCATTTCCTTACTTTATCATTCATGCTCATCATATTCATCTCACATTCATTTCTTATAATTCATATACTCATTTGTACAAATCCATTCATACTCAATTCATATGTAAACATTCTCAAATTACATGCACAAAATTTTCTAATTTCCTTAATTTACATGATCTACAAATTAATTACAGTTCTATAATCTATATTTCAACATACAATTCATAATTTACATTACAAATAATAACTAATTATAATGTACAAAATACATGATATGATCTATATGGGCCCTATTTACATGCATTGCTGAGGAGGTGACAACCTTTGACACTTTGCAGATCAGAACTCCAAAATCTCTGTTTAGTATTCTGGCTTTAATCTTCGCACTGCGAGGAAACAAATCCATCGCGCTAAGCATTGCTGCTTAGTGGTGCAATAATATAATAAGAAAATAATATAACAAGTAAAAATAATTGGAGCATATTTTCTATACTCAAGAATTTTACTGGGTTCATATGAAATTTTCCACACAATATATCTTTTGTCCTTTATGTTGCTCTCTAGAATCACTTCTTTCATAAGTTTACAATAACCATTCATATCATGTATAAATAAATCTAAAATTTTATACTTATACTTATATTCTTATGAAAGTCACATTTGTATTGTTATTTAAGTTATAATTCTTCTACTAGTCTTTTTATCACTTCATTGATACTTTGTAAGTTGTTTACAATCATTTCGTAATATTTAAAATTTTTAGAACGAGTTTTATTTACTTCAGATCATTCTAAGGAACAAATTTTTGGAGCTAATCTAATTTATTTTAGAACTTCTTCTGATTTATTTACTTTCTAGCATTTTTAATTGCTAATATTCGTAACTTATTTTAATAAATTAGATTGTAAAAGTAACCTACGATAGGCTTACTAAACTAGATAACGGATCATTGGCACTGGACACCATGGTGCCTCAGGCCGTCATACCATGGGACACAGAACGTCAACCACGTATGCAATCAGTATGGCTAAAAAGCCATGATAACACATAATCGAGCATTAAGCCATGAGTGCGAGCATAAAGCCATAAATACGGGTATAAAGCCATGAATACAGGCATAAAACCTTTCGCAGTACTGTTAAAACAATACCCTATTGGCATGCCAATCTATCCAATCTGACACACATGTCTAGGCAATACAAAGGCACATAATATCATTAAATATTAATATATTGTGTTTTATGACTTCACTATTTCATGACAAATTCCATAATTTATACATTCATCATAATATTCATACATTCCTTACATCATTCGTATTGATCACAATTCATTTGATCTCATTTACCATTCACATTCAAAACATCTTTCCTTTCTCTCTTGATGGGAACCTAAATCCTAAATGACACTTTTATCTCATTTATACATTTAACAATCTATTCATATAAATTACATTTCATACTTCAAGTTGTATTGCTAATATATTATGAACTCCATTGGTGTTGGGAGTATAAATCTCAATTAACTATTCCAAGTAATCCATGAACATTTCATGGATTCCAAATTTCATGCCTTAATTTCCTCTATCAATTTAGTTCTTACACTTTGTGTCTTTATATTACTATTCACACAAATTGTTGACTTTTTAATACATAATAAATTTATTGAACCTAAGTTCACGAAGATACCACATTTTGCATTCTAAAGGTATTGGTATTGGTTGCCAATACCATTTCAAAGCTTATTTCATGTTATTCAAAATTTTTAGATTTCATACCTTAAGTTTACTGTTCCATTGATCATTGTTACAGTGGAAATTTGGCAAAATTTTCTTCACAAAAGTTGTTCCTTTATGTGTCTTCTTTAATTTTCTTTTTGAATCACTCCAATTGGAGTTTTGTAGCTCAAGTTATGGCCATTTTACCATGACTGGCCGGATTGACCTGTACCCAGAATTTCTGGGCAATTTGGTTCTGCCAGATTTGGTAACCTAAGTTTGGTTGGCAATTTGACTAGGTTATGGTCAGAATTTAGATTTATGTTCTTCATGAAAGTTGTAGGGATATGTCTCAGATTTCTTCTGGTAAAATTTTAGATCAATTGAACTTTTCTACATTGAGTTATGACTAAATGAATAAATAATGTTCATTTAGTCATTTTGCCCAGACAGAATGCAAGTCACCCGGATTAGGGCAATTTTTAGGTCAACTTGGTTTGGTTTTCTGGGTAGGGTTTCTTCACCAAAGTTGTGTCATTATGCCTTATAAAACTTTTTCCAATGGTTTCATTGCATTTGGATTATTATAGACCAAGTTATGGCCATTTTTCCAAAACTGGTCAGGTGAGCTTTAGTCTAGGAAATTCTGGGCAGAATGGTTTTGGTCAGTTTGGTAACCTCAATTGGGCCAGCAATTTCATTTGGTTAGAGGCATTTCTGGGCTTGGTGTTCTTAATGAAAGTTGTAGTACTATGTCTAATCTTTCCAATAACCAAAAATCAGGTCATTTGGACTTGTCTAGAGGAAGTTATGGCCAAATGAACATGTACTATTTATTTGGTCAATTTTCTGGGTTCAGTGTTTGGATTTCCGGATTGGGATAGTAAATTGATCAAGATTTGGACAGAATTTGGGCATGGTTTCTTCATGAAAAATGGGGTATTTTGTCCTAGGTTTCATCTCCAATTGGCCTCACACCAATTGGAGCAACACAACTCGAGTTATAGCTCAAAAAATACATTAGACTCAAAGGTCCGAATTTCCTGCATAAGAATCAACACTCCCAAATTCAATTCTCCCAACTCCACAAACTTTATTTGACATATTTGGCACTTCTAATGGTCATTAAATCATCTCAACATCATCAAATTCCAAGCAACAATACAAAAACTAAGTTAGGTCAAAACCCTAACTTATAATTTCAATCTCAATCATACATCCACGCAATTTGATTTCTAATGCCTTAAACTTCATTAATCATCTTTACTAACTAAAACAAAATCATCAAAACTATCAAATTCATTTACTTCCTAGGGCTGCCACAAATTGAAACTCCAACATATTCCAAGTTTTCTTTTCTTTTCACGCCATTTGAACTTAATCAAGCATGCTTTTCATGCTTAGGAAAGATAAAAGGTATGGTTAGTGCACTAACCTCTTTGGAGATTCACTTCTAAGCTTGGTAAACCTCACTTTTTCTTCTTCTAATTGCTGCCCTAAGCTTGCTCTAGTGGTAATGACAATTTTTTGTGAAGGGAAGATGGGCTTTTGAGGTGATTTGGTAGGTGAGATGAAGCTTGGGTGAAGTTTGTTAATGGTGGAAGAGAGGGAGAGGGTGTGTTACGGTTGGAATGAGGAAGAAATGAGCAGAATTCCTTTTGATTTTTCAGCCCATTTAACTCCTTTAATTGGGTTTATAATGAGGTGTCAAAATGTGATTGGGTGGGAGTGCTTTAGTGACATCATGTGATGTCATAATTCCCAATTTCTTTTATTTTTCTTTCCTTTTTTTTTTCTACTCATTTTCAATTAAATTTTTAGCAATATTTATTCATATTTTAGATCATAATAATTATTTACTTAACTGGACAAGTCGGCCAAAAATAACTTCTGAAGGCGAAATGACCAAAATGCCCTCCATTTGGCTTATTTAGCCCAAATCATCTGTACCGATTTAAAAATTTTTCTAAGTATTTTCTTGGCATTCTAATGCCATAGAAACCTCAATGACTCTTCTCTGGAGTCTCCAAAATTATTTCATGAATTTTCCCTCGAGTTCAGGACTTCTAGTTGCGAAGACCGCAACTTCCCACTGGGTTACCAATCGCTAGGGCATCAACTCATTTAACTTGTTTCTATTTTATTTCTAAAATTTTTCCTAAATTTTTTCTTACTAATAGTTGAGTTTTTTTATGACTCTTCATTTTAGTCTAAATATTTTTCCAGACGTTCTAGCTGTCCGGACCGACACCGGTCACCAGAACAATAGAATGTGCAGAATTGCTACAGTGAGGGTGTTACACTGGTTCTATATTCAGATTTTAATGAAATCAGTGTTTCAAAAATAGTAATAAAAATTTGGCAAGGTGTCGTATGTATTTCAGACAAACTGTCCTTCTAAACCTGTTAAAAATAGTTCAATATGATAATCTCAATCTTCTAACTAATTTTTCAGTCTCAAAATTACATAGTTTTAAAATATAATCCATCATAATTCACATTCATCCAAACACTCTCCATAGGAGTTTAATATGTATAATTTGTCACAAACCTTAAAGTTTTAGAATATACAAATTACATAACAAAATGTCAAAATACAACTAATAGTCATTACACAAGATCCTAAGTCCTACCATGTATGCAGTGTAGTGCAGATGACTCCGGACTCCTGTGCAGATCTGATGTCTCACCCGATCGTAGGTCTGCTGGGCTCCCCAGCTGTGTCTCCAATACCTACGCGTAGCAAAAGCAACGCACTAAGCAATTCTGCTTAGTGGTGCCAAATATAAAGAAATATACACTAAAATAAAATAAATGAATTGTTTATGAATTTATGACATCGATATTCTTTGCAGTTGTTGATTCTAATTTTGTTTGCTAACCTTTCATTTTTGCTAATTTTGGTGGTGCTGTATGTCAATAAACTGAATTTAGCTATTTGAATTTAATAATGCTTAAATTAACTACCGTGTAGCCTATAAACTAACCAGACTAGATAAATGAATATACTGGCACTGGTTATCTAATACCTCGGGCCGTCACACCATCGATCATAAAGTATCTCCTGGTGTGCAAACAGTGTGGCTAAAAAGCCATATAGTCAATCAGGCGATAAGCCAAGTATAATAACACAATCCATATAGCCATAGGCTATTAAAATCACAGTGCGGCATAATAAGCCATAAAAACATAGTATGGCGTAAAGCCATTTATAGAACAGCTGTCAGAATCATATTGGCATGCCAACCTATCCAAACTAGTCAACTAAGCAAACTAGGGCACATTACAAATTAATTATTTAATTCTTCATTTTTTTTGAGTTTACTAGTTATCATGTCATTCACAAGTCAATGTAAATGTTGACCTTTTTAGATAATATGGATAAGTTGATTCTAGCGTCAACATGTCACAATTTGTAATTCAATATGCTACCAATATAGTGCAATTTACCCTTTTCATAAGTTGGCATTCATTGCCAAATTACTTCAAGCTTCATTGTATGTAAATGTCAAATTTTCAATTTTAGTGTGCTAGATTGGTCTAGCTTAATGTCCTATTTCTCTTGGCTTTTAGCTTCTGGTCAAAGAAGCAAAATTGTAGCTCTATGTCTTATTGAACTTTTGGCACAAATTAGGTCATTCCGAGTTGTATAGACCAAGATATGGTCAATTTACTAAAGTTGGACAGATTGCATCTTTAGTGCAAAATTTGGTCAATTTTAGGTCAAATTCAGTTCTGGCAGTTTTGGTACCCTAAATTAGGCAAGCAATTTGACTTGGTTCTGGCCATTTCTGGGCTTTGGTGTCTTCATAAGAATTGTAGCTCTATGTCTAAGCTTTCCATGGTAAAAATTTTAGGTCATTTAGACCTGTTTAGAGTGAGTTATGGTCATCTAAGTCACTACTATTTATATGGTCAAAAATCTGGGCTTGCACTTACCAATTCCGGATTAGGTCATTTTTAAGGTTAGTTTCTAGGTAGAATTTTGGCAACATTTCTCCATGAAAGTTGGCCTATTTTGTCTCTAGTTTCACCTCCCATTGGCCTCATACCAATTGGGGTCACCAATTGTCACTTATGGTTCAATTTACCTACTGCCTTCACAACACAAAATCAACACACTAAAAACACTTCCAAATGACACTTCTCCTCCTCCCAAAACTACAAATATACATTCATGACACTTCTATATCATTCATCATATCTCAATCATGTCCATTTGGGCAGAATATACAAGTGTTCCATGTACATTATACAACACTAATTTGCAAAGTTAAATTCAACATAATATATACATGAAAACACTTGATTATAATATATACCTCCCAACCATTACTTCACATACACTGCCCTTAATTCATCTTCACCATAATTCATCAAGAAAATTCATGAAACCAAATACTAATTCATGAATTTAATGGCTGCCAAAAGTGGCAATTTACTAAGGTATACAAATTGCTTTCCAAACCCTTAATTTCAAGTACTCAATGTACATATACATGGAAACTAAATTGCTACAACTTTAAAATGACTAAATCAACATAACTTTGCATCCATTACAGGTAAGAAAAACTCAAGCAACATAGGTATACTCATGGCTGCCAAAATTGAACAATACCATAACTCAATAAATTCTTCCATTCTCTTCACCATTCAACTCACCTCAACCTAAACATCAAGTCTACTAAAGCAAGGGAGGGGATTTGGACACTTACCTCAACTTGACCTTGATAAAACCTAGGAATTTTCTCTACTTTTTGCTGCCAATAGGTTTCTCAAGATGTATAGATCAACTTTAATGAAGAACAATTGCAGAAATTATGGCTTGATGATGGAGAGAGAAAGCTTCATGCATGGTGCGGCCATGGAGGATTTGGTTGAGAGCTCCATTTCGGCAAGAAGAAGATTGTAGAAGAAGAAGATGAAATGAGTGGGATCTACTGTCCCAAAGTCTCATATGTGTCCCAAATTAGGAGTTAGTGGAGCACTTAGGTTAGTTTTATTGTTTAATTATTCAAAGTTTCATTATTTGCACATTTACCTCATTTCTTTCACTATTTATATAATGTATCACAATTTAATTTTTCATGACATTTTCAAAGTGTAATACTATTTATTTTTAATGGACATTGAGGTCAAAAGGCAACTCTAGGTTTCAAATGACCAAAATGCCCCACTTCGAGTTGTATTCCTAATTTTTCGGTAACACCAATTTTTGTCTGTTTCTCGATTTTTTGTTTTTATTTATACTAATTTATTAATTTTTCTTTGATATTTCTAGTGTCAATTAAATTTCAATAAACTTTTAATTATATCCCAAAGTTTAATTCCGAGGGTTCCCCGCAGTCCTGGGGTTAGCAATTGCCTTCGCCGTAACTTCCCGGTGCGGTCACCCATCGCTACGGTGCCAGCTCGTTTAACTTATTTTCATTTTATCTCTTTTATTTTTCTTTAATTTTTCTTGTATTTTCTTTTTATTTATTTCATCATTATATGTTTGTTCACTATCACCGAAGTGTAGTTCCAGACATCTTGACTTGCCCAGACTGACATTAGGTCACCGAAGCAACAGAACGTACAGAATATGTACAAGGAGGATGTTACATTGAAGATGGATTAAATTTAATCATTTGGAATTAAGACTTGTTTTAAAACTAACAATCGAATAGCCATATCAAAATTTGATTATTATTATTTTATTATTTTTATTAAAATGCTCGGATAAAATATAATGTCTACAGGGGGCCATAGGTTGGGCTTGGGGAGCGACTTCCTTTCTTTGTGATTGGCATGTTCTTTGCTTTCTTATGGGAGAGGGAGTTGGTTCCTTTGCCTGAGAAGAGGATGCATAACCCACTGCCACTTGGTAGGTGCCATTTGTGAGAGAAAATTGAATTCTAGGCTTAGGGTTTGAAGGGATTTGAGTTAGGAAGAAGAGATTAGGAATTTTGGGAGAGAAGAGATGAGTTTTTGTGAAGTTTGAGGAGACATTTTAGTGTCTAAATAGGCATTAGGGTCATTTAGGTAGGGATTGCAATGTTTCAAGTGAAAAGGTAGGTTTAAATTTCGATTTGCGTGAAATTACACAAGGCTATGCAGTGGTGCACGGGTCACCCCATGTAACGTTCTACCTGTAATTAGCTTGCTTTGTTTAATTGTTTTATGGGTTACACGAGCCATGCAAATCTTGTAAGGGGTATCCCGCATAACATTCTGTAGTTACTTGTGTTTATGTTTCATTTGATTCAGTTGCAAGGGCCATGCAATCTTGCACGAGTCACCCTATGTAACATTTTGTACCTACCTTTCTTGAAAATTTTAAGTTCTCTTTACTACACGGCATGTGTAGAGTTACACGGGGTACCCTATGCAACCTACTATTTCTAGGCTTTTTGCTTAGGTGATTCTACACCACTTATTTCATGAAAACTCATTTGTTTAGCAATTAAAATCATAATGTTACCCCTTTTGACTCTATTCCTATTTGGATGTGCATCCTAGAGAAAAATACTTGCTATTTGCATGTGATGCATAATTTATGGACTTGAATTCATTAGGACAACACCGAAAATATATCAAGTAAAGTTAATAAAGCATCCCTGTTTGAAGTTTGCTACTCTTATGTGGATTTGCCTAATTGTCTAGTCCTTTCTCCTTCTTCTTGCTCTTGTCTTTTGACTTAAAATAATTCTAGATTAAGATTTAGGGGGTATGCAAAGTGAAATTAAATAAAGTTGTGAAATAAGAAAAAGAAAACTTGGGTTTCCTCTCAAGAAGTGCTTGTTTATAGTCTTTAGCTTAACTATACTGCTTGCTTATTGTGGAGCAAGTGGATCAACAATAGTGCATACTTCTGATGATTCACTCCATACTTCTACTGCTCCATGAGGGAATACTTACAAGACTTTTAAAGGTCTGGACCACCTAGATCTCAATTTTTGAAGGAATAATTTCAATTTTCTAAGGAATAATTTCAATCTAGAGTTGAATAGCAGGACTAGTTCTCCTTCTTTGAATTCTCTTCTTGTTATATGCTTGTCATGACAATTCTTGGTCCTTTCATTATAGATTCTTACATTTTCATAAGCATCTTATCTAATTTCTTCCAACTCATTCTGCTATATTTATTGCCCAGCAAGCCTTATACTCTAGCTCAATAGGGAGGTGGCATGATTTCCCAAAGACTAAGCAAAAGGAGGTAGTTCTAATAGGTGTTTTAAAGGCTATGCAATATGCTCAAAGTGCATCGTCTAGCTTCAAGGACCAATCTTTCCTTTAGTGATTCATTGTCTTTTCTAGTATCCTCTTCAATTTCCTATTTGTGATTTCGACTTGCCTACTTATTTGTGGGTGGTAGGGTATTTCCATTTTGTGTGTCACTCTGTATTTCCTTAATAGTGCTTCAAATTGGTGATTATAGAAGTGACTTCCTCCATCACTAATTAAGGCCCTTGGAGTACTGCACCTTGTGAAAATGTACTTTTTGAGAAATTTGATGACCACTCTTGCATCGTAGGTTAGTGATGTTATTGCTTCCACCATTTGGATACATAAACAACACTAAGTAGGATATACTTATTTCCATATGAAGATGGGAATGGACCCATGAAGTCTATTCCCTATACATCGAAGAGTTCTATTTTAAGTATTCCATGCGAGGGCATTTCATTCTTCTTTAAAATATTTTTGGTCTTTTGGCATTAACAGCATTTAAACACAAAGTGTCTTGCATCTTTGAACAAGGTGGTCAATAAAACCTTGACTGCATTATCTTTGCAACTATCTTTGAGGTACTGAAGTGCCCTCCATAAGGTGAGGAGTAGTAGTGTTAAAGTATACTTTCAACTTCCTATCTTGGAATGCATCTTCAAAGTAGTCCATCATTATATCTCTTATATAGTAGTGGCTCTTCCCATGTATAGTTCCTCAAATCAAACAGAAACTTTTTCTTTTGTTGATAGGACATGTTTGGTGGTGAAACCCTACATACAAGGTAATTGACAATGTTTGCATACCATGGAGGTTGAGCTATAGACAGGAGGCGTTCATCTAGGAAGGAGTCATCTATTGGTATTTCTTTGATTTGGTTGCCCCTTTCTTCTTGACTTAGCCTTAAGAGATGGTCAACTACTACATTGTTGAATCACTTTTTATCTTTAATTTCTAAGTAAAATTCCTATAGGAGAAGTATCCATTAGATCAATCTTGGTTTTGCTTATTTCTTGCTCAAGAGATACCGCAGAGCTACACGGTCAATGTATCAATGACTTTTAATGCCACTAGGTAGGATCTAATTTTGTCAATTGCAAAAACAATAGCCAAGAACTCCTTTTCTGTAGTTGCATAGTTGACTTGTGCATCATTAAGCATTTTGCTAACATAGTTGATAGCATGAACTTTTCTATCTCTTCTTTGTCCAAAAACTGCTCCTACTGCATAGTCACTTGCATCTCACATAATCTTGAATGGAAGCTCCTAGTCTGGAGGTTGCATTATAGGTGCCAAAATTAATGCTTCCTTTATCTTGCAAAAAGAGTTTAGGCAATCTTTACCAAAATTAAAGGGCACATCATGATTTAGCAAGTGTGTTAAAGGCTTAGTTATTTTGGAAAAATCTTTTATAAATCTACGATAAAAGCCTGCATGTTCCAAAAATCTTTACACTTATTTAATTGATATTGGTGGTGGCATCTTCTTTATGACTTCAATTTTCACTTTGTCCACCTCGATGCCTCTTTCTAATACTAAGTGACCAAGTACTATGTCCTTGCGAACCATGAAGTGGCATTTTTCCCAATTGAGTACTAGGTTTGATTCCCCATATCTTTGCAACACTTTAGAAAGGTTAATTAGACATTCATCAAAAGTAGTGTGACACCCCTTACCTGATCTACAGTGTAGCTGAGCAAGGAATACCATACTCTGTACCGAAGCACCTTATCTTATCTTATTTAATTCATCCTTAATTTAAATCCAATTATACATTTTAATATCAAAATTTTCAATCGGAGAAATTGGTTTAGTTTTCCTTGTTTTATTAACATTTGGCATATTATACTATTCACCTGTTTAAAAATAATCTCAAATATAATCTCATATTTCAACATTATCTCAAATATGTTAATATCATAATTTCATTCCACCATTATTTCAATAGAATTTCGTGTCATTCATCCATATCAAATTTTACATTCCATTCATACATGAACTTACAAATTTCAATAATTTACATAAAGTATAAAATAAATTATACAAGTTTATAATATACAATACGAACTTTATAAATATTTACAATGTACAAAAAGTATACTAATATGGCCTAGTGGACCCTACCAAAATTTACAAAGCGAGGAGGTGACACTATCTGACACTGATGCAGATCCGAATCCAAACAATCCCGGTCGAATGTCTATTGGGCCTTATCCTTATATCAAGTACCTACGCTAGGAAAAATCCACGCGCTAAGCATAACACTTAGTGGTGCAATAATAATATGAAAATAAACTAAATAAAAATAAAAACAATGAATTCATGTTGTATTTTCATGGAAATGCATTTTTAATTCATATTTGACTTATATTTATTTTATTGATTCTTTTGTTCATTTGTTCATTACTTAATTTTCAACATTTAATTTCAATGCCCAAGTAACCTATGACAATCTGACTGGTCTGAATAAGAGGGTAAACTAGCACTGGACACCTTTGTGCCTTGGACCGTCATACCATGAGACACATAATGTCAACCAGGTATGCAACAAAATGGCTAAAAAGCCACGATAGCAATCGGGCAAAAAGCCATGCATATCATCGTGTAACAGAATGGCTGGAAGCCATAATTAACAAAATGGCATAAAGCCATGATAATAGAATGGCACAAGTCATAAGCAGTACTGCAAATCAGAACTCTATTGACATGCCAATCTATCCAACCCATACAAACATGCGTAGGCATACATGGGCAATTCATATTCTTAAGTGTTCATAAATCAAATAATTTCTTCACATGTTATATATTCATGCTTCATCATAAGTTTATTTTAAACATGTTGGGAACATGAGTCCCAAATGCATATTCATATCATATTCATGTTCCTTAAGTCATTGGTATTAGTTACCAATCACATTCTAAGCCATTCTAGAAGACTTTATAAATTCCAGGATTTATATTTTGACTTACTCATATATTAGGCCAAGCTACAGTAGTAATTTGACCACACTTTCTTCATGAAAGTTTATCCCTATTATCTTAGATTTAATTTTCCTTTTGAATCCTCTATTTTGGAGTTATGTAGCTCTAGTTATGGTCAATTTACTCAGGTCTGGTCTAGGGTACTGAACCCTATACTTTACTAAGTTTCCAGAATTTTATCATATCTTGCAAGTGATTTCTGAGCACTTTAGGCTCAAAACTGGGTTTAGGTCCCTAAAAAAAAGCTTTAGGCCTTTGTCTTACCTTTCCAAATCATTTGATTCACTTTAATTGGAGTTTTCTAGTGGAAGTCATGGTCTGATTAGTATCCAGGTGTCAATTGGCAATTTGCTTCAATTACAGGAATTTCTAGGATTGGAGTTCCCAATTTTTCCTAGTAACTTCCCTAAGTTTCATTGAGATTCAGGTTCTGGCCAAAACATCAAAGTTGTAGCCCTAAGTCTTTTGAAGATTTTGGATTTTGAATCACTGCATTTGTAGTTTTGTAGTTTAAGTTATGGCATTTTTACCACAATTGGTCTGGTGGCCAAAGGTCCAGAATTTCCAGGTCAGGTTTGGTCCAAGCAGATTTGATGGACTAATTTTGCTTAGCAATTTGAATTAGATAGGTTCAAAACTAGGTCTCCTGATCTCCATTGCCAAAATGTTCTAATATGTCTTAGGATTCTATGGGTTCAAGAATCAAGTCATTTGGAGTTTCCTAGAGTAAGTTATGCCTAAATGACTAAACACTGTTCATATGGTCATTCTGTCCAGGTGTAGAATGCCACATCCGAATTCAATCAAATTTTAGGGCAATTTGTGGTTAGTTTCTGGGCAAGGTTTCTTCATAAAAATTGTGGTATTATTTCTTAAGTTTAATCTCCAATTGGCTTCACACCAATTGGAGCTATCTAGCTCCACTTATAGCAAAAAAATCCCACTGGACTTAAAGGTCCATAAATCCTACACAAAGATCACACTTCCAATTCTCAATTCAATTCAACAACCAACTTCAAATCACAACCAACACACATCAATTGGTCAATAATTGACCTCAACAACATCAATTTCATACCATAGCACCAAATTCCCAATTTCTTCAAAACTCTAATTTCACTTCTTTACAAATTCATGAAATCTAATGCAACTTCATTCAAAATTCATATATACACATCAATTAACATTAGTATACAAGTTTGATTTCATCAAAATCATCAAAGACCCTAGCCCTCTCAAGTGAACCAAAATTCCTCTTCCCTTTATGTGCATGATTTCTTTCATTTTATGTGTATACTTTAACTCAAATCAACTTACTTGTAAGGATTAAACAACTAATCTAAGCACTTACCTCACTTGAGAGATTTTCCAACTTCCAAAACTTCAATTTCTATTCTTCTTTTGCTCCCAAACTCTTAAGCAAGGTCTAAAATCAAATTTTAGTGTTGGAACTTATAGGGAATATGGTGAAAATCTAGAGAAATTTGAGCTTGAAGGGAATGAAAATGGTGGAAGGAAAGAATGGAAGAGGTTTGACCAAGGGGATGTGAGGGAAGAAGATGACCAATTTTTATTTCATTGAATTTCTTTTGTCTCTTTTATATTGGTTTCTCTAATTATAATTGGTTAAAAATTTTAATTAAGTCATCCATAGGTCATGCTTATGTCACAATTGGGAATTTAGTTTTTATTTCTTCTATTTTCTTCTTTTCCATTTCATATTTCTATTTGAATTTCTATTAAAATTTCCTTCTTAATTTATTATATTAATTTCACATAATTTAATTGACAATTTGGTCAAAAGTTAACTCTGGGTGCCAAATGACCAAAATGCCCCTCATCGGGTTATAGTCTATCTTCTTCGATAATGACCTTTAACTCCATAACATGATGGTTATTTTGATTATTATACAGCTTGTTTCAATTTATTTTATCTCATTTTTAGTCCTCAAACTGGCTTTGAATAGTATTATTCAGGGACTGAAAATAGTGCTGTTCAGAGCTCAGACGTTCAATACGTTACAACTCTTCCCCTCTAATTAGAAATTTCATCCTTGAAATTTACCTTATACGAACAGTTGAGGAAACTACTGCCTCATTGTCTCCTCGCTCTCCCATATATCTTCTTCTGTGTTGTGGTGCCTCCACAAAACTTTTACCAATGGAATCTACTTGTTCCGCAGTTCTTTGATCTCCTGAGCTAAGATCCTCATAGGTTCCTCTTCATATGTTACACCTTACCCCTCTGTAAGGTATAACATGATCCCATAGAATACTTAATGAACTACCGAACTTCACCTACTGATAAGTTATTAAGTACCTTACAAGGGATTTTAAAATAATTTTCTTACTTTTATAAGTGGTGAGCATTTCTAAATAGATATTAAAATCATTTATTCAAAGTTTTAAAACTAGTAAAATTTTTGTCCCATTTATTTTTTCACAAATTTTATAAAAATTTCAGTAGAGTGCAGTCTGTATTTTGAGAAAACAGTTCTTCAAATACCTGTAAAAAGCACTTCCAATTATTTATCAATTCCACAACAATCCTCCCAACCAATTTATACATCATTTCTCAATTTCCAAAAATTCAAATCCACAATTTTCAATTCAAATATCATCCAAAATATTACTAATTACTTTCATTCAAATTAAAATAAAATACTTCCATTCATATGTAATTAAATGTAAAACAATTTATATACATCATACTAAAAATTTACAATAGGAAAAATCTAAACTAAAATTTATTACAAACTTTATACAAACTGCTCAAGACCAGTTTTACATGTCCATACCTTTACATACATTACATACATCAAAATAAATTTTTACAGTCAGGGTATAAAATATACCCGATGCCTTCAAAGCAAGTAGCTCCTCAATTCTCAGCAGCTTACTCTGCTGCTCCTCTAGTCTCTATATCTGTGACAGCAATAATAGCCATCGCTGAGTACTAGGACTCAGTGGTGCACAACATACTGAAATAAACTTTATGCGGAATTTAAATCATATTTATTCAAAATTTAAATTGAACATGAGCAATACATTCAAAAAATGACTTATAAAATTTTAATCCAAACAATTTCATTTCAAAAGTCTCAAAAAATATTTCATAAAAACACAGTTATATCATGCCATTCGAAACAAATATAATCTCAATAGCCAGAAGCTAAGGAGAAGTCACATCACAAGGCTAGCTAGGTCAAATATATGGGAACCCATTCTTTTTCTTCTTCTACTGGCACACACCTCAACGCTTCAGCCAGAGAAGGAATCAAAATTCGAAATTGATTTCCCCCACTAGTCATGTTAGTGAGGTGTTCAAATATATGGTCATGACACTATGGTGTCAAAACTTAGCTTAGCAATTTATTAAACATTTATTGCAATTTCAAACATACACAATTAAACTTTCAACATTTCAAAGCAAAGCCATAACACACATTTCAGGCACTTTGTAAATGAATTTTTAAGCATATTGATGTTGTGCACAAACCTTAAGCGAGTAGCCTCTTGATTTTGACTCGATCCTTCAGGTTCTTTTCCAGTGTTCTTTTCAACTGAAACACACAGTTTCACAGTGTTTCAGTATCATAACTTAGCATAAATCCAAAAATAAATTCAAATTCACTTTTATCTAGCTTATATATGCTAAACTTGATGTTCTTTAAAATTTGTGTTTTGGGGTTACTATTCACTACCCTATTCAAGTCAATTTATTGACTTTCTAAGGCTTAATAGGTATGGGAATTCCAACTTCACCCACATACCACATTTCGGTTCCCTATTTTGTTGGTTTTGGTTGCTTTTCTCAAATTTAAAGTCTTTTAGGTAAAATTGCAAATTTTCAGTTTTAGTGTCTTATGTTGCACTGTTCCATTGGTCATTTTTCTGTTAGAATTTGGCTAAGTTTTCTTCATAGAAATTGTTCCTTATTGTCTTAAATTTATTCTCTTTTTTGAATCACTCCATTTGGAGTTTTTTAGCTCAAGTTATAGCCATTTGAATCATGGTTGCCAGATTGAACTTAACCCAGATTTCTAGGCACCAAACTGGTTTTGGCAGTTTTAGGTCACCAACTTTGGGTGGCCAAATGACTTGGTTAAGGGCATAATTTAGGTTTGTGTTCTTCATGAAAGTTTTAGGTCTATATCTCAACTTTTCACAGGTAAAATCTCAGGTCATTTAGACCTGCCTAGCCCAAGTTATGGCCAAATGAACAAACACTATTTATTTGGTCATTTTTACACAGGTTAGATTACCTTAAATGAACCTATAATCATATGTTACCATGCACTGGAATCTCTCTGTTATAAAATCCCAACTCAAGCTGGAGTCATGGTTTATGTCAAACTCCATTTGCTATGAATATTATGTTCTCTTTTAATTCCATTTCTTGATTAAAAAGATTTTCTCATCAGAAACTCTTTTCTGAATAAATCTATCTGTCCTGGCCAGGAACTTGAAACATCAAGAACAATTAAATGAACATAGGATTTTATCTCTATTTACTTAGAGGAACAGATTCCATCTTGATCAACACCTACCTCCATGTATAACTAATAGGAGCCAACATATGTCCATATACCCATACACAGTACAAGTATGAAAGTAGTATCAAACTCAAACTACCTATATACAAGATAACTGTGCTATCTCAGGTCTAAAGATTATATGCACTGATATGATTTATGACAAAACATTGACAAGAGTAAACTCCATGTGCTTGTCATAAGTGTCACGGGTTCGGCCTACTTATCATTTATAAGTGCCTATCATGTTTGTCATATGGCATGAGACTCACCATTCCATCATATTTATATCTCATATAAATAACTTGGGAACAAACATGAGTACAATCTTTCTGGATAAGTCATGTCCTTATTATGAAGTATCATCAATTGTGAACCTATTTATGATACTTTGTACTAGAAATACTATCATTCATATTTTTAACAACTTAAGAATAGAATTTCTAACAAAATATCAATGGACCTTTTCTATTACACATAAATATATTATGTAAACGGAAAAGTGGAAATGCCTTTTATTAATAAAAACATGTACAAGATACATACTAAATGATATGCTCTAGGGCATACTACTAATAATCTCTCACTAGCACTAGAGCCATTCATTACAATATCTTAGACCCATCTTTTCAAGATGTCGGTCTAACTGTGCTTGTGGCAAAGGCTTAGTGAATGGATCAGCTGGATTTTCAGCTGATGCTATTTTTTGCATGGCTATATCGCCTTGCCCAATTATTTCTCTGATAATGTGGTAGCGCCTTTCTATATGTTTGGATTTCTAGTGAGACCTGGGTTCCTTAGCCTGTATGACCGCTCCATTGTTGTCACAGTGTAGTGGAACTGCTGACTCAATGGAAGGAACTACTATAAGTTCTGTCACGAACTTCTTTATCTAAACAGCTTCCTTTGCAGCATCTGATGCAGCAATATACTCAGCCTCTGTAGTGGAATCTGCAGTCGTGCTCTATTTGGAACTCTTACAACTGACTGCACCTCCATTACAAATGAACACATATATAGAGGTAGACTTTCTATCATCGATATCTGATTTGAAATCAGAATCAGTATAACCATCCAATTGCAAGTCTCCACCTCCATAGATCAAGAATAAATCCTTAGTTCTTATCAAGTACTTAAGGATATTCTTGACAGTTATCTAGTGTTCCAAACCGGGATTGGATTGATACTAGCTAGTTAAACTAACAGCATATGTGATATCCGGCCTAGCACACAACATTGCATACATTAAACTTCCAATATTCGAAGCATATGGAATCCTGGCCATCTTATCTCTTTCTTCAGGTGTCTTTGGAGATATCTCTTTAGAAAGATAGATACCATGTCTCACTGGTAACAATCCTCTCTTGGAATCAAGCATGTTAAACCTCTTTAACACCTTTTCTAAGTATAGACTTTGGGATAAACCAATTATTCTTTTCGCTCTATCTCTATAGATGCGAATCCCAAGAATATAGGTTGCCTCCCCTAAGTCTTTCATGGAGAATGTATTTGACAACCATACCTTTATAGTTGTCAACATACCTGTGTCATTACCCATTAACAGTATGTCATCCACTTATAAGACAAGGAAAGTGATAGCACTGTCACTAACCTTCTTATATACACATGGCTCATCTTCATTTTTGATAAAACCAAAGGATTTAATGGCTTCATCAAAATGGATGTTCCAACTCCTCGAAGCTTGCTTCAACCCATAAATGGATCGCTTTAGCTTGCATACCTTGGAACCATCTTGGGATTCAAAACCCCTAGGTTGTTCCATGAAAATGTTTTCTGGATTGTATCCATTGAGAAAAGCTATTTTGACATCCATCTGCCAAATCTTATAATCATAACATGCAGTTATTGCTAATAGAATCCTAATTGATTTAAGCATGGCAACAGGCGAGAAAGTCTCCTCATAGTCGATTCCTTGCCTTTGGCGAAACCCTTTCGCTACTAGCCTTGCCTTATAGGTCTCTACCTTTCCATCAGAACCAATTTTCTTATTGAAAACCCATTTGTTCCCTATAGGTACAATACCTTCAAGTGGGTCAACAAGATCCCAAACTTGATTCTTATACATGGAATCAATTTCAGATTTCATAGCATCAATCCATTTTGAAGAATCTTTATCTAATATAGCTTCTTCATAGGTAAGTGGATCATCTCCATGATCTACTTCTTTATGAGTAGACAACTCTTGTTCTTCTTCATGAAGGAAACCATATCTCACTCGTGGGTGAGATACCCTGGTTGTTCTACAAGGAATAGCTGTAGATGTTTCATCAATGGGTGTAGGTTGACTAGATGGATCTATATCCATCTGATCTGTTGGTTGCTCAGAATTCTCTAATTCCAACTCTATTTGCCTTACTTTGCTTCCTTCTTGAACAAACTGTTGTTCAAGAAATGTTGCATATCTACTCACCAAAACCTTTTGTGATGTAGGCAAATAATATCCAAAACTATCTTTTGGATATCCAACAAATCGACCCTTTTCTGATCTAGTTTTCAATTTATCAGTGTTCAGCTTTTTGATATAAGTTGGACAACCCCAAATCTTAACATGCTTAAAACTTGGTTTTCTTCCATGCCATATCTCATAAAGTGTGGAAGAAACTGATTTTGATGGAATCCTATTCAGAATATACAAAGCTGATTCTAATGCAAATCCCCAAAAGGAGATTGGCATATCAGTATAGCTCATCATACTATATACCATATCCAATAGGGTACGATTTTTCCTTTCAAATACACCATTCAACTGTGGTGCTCCTGGAGGAGTCAGCTGGAAACAATGCCATGCTCTCTCAAGTATTCATTAAATTCAGTACTCAAATATTCTCCTCCACGATCTGATCGAAGAGCTTTAATACTCTTTCCTGTTTGATTTTCTACTTCAGATTTAAATTCTTTGAACTTTTCAAAGGATTCATATTTGTATTTCATCAAATACAAATACCCAAACCTTGATTTATCATCAGTAAAGGTAATAAAGTAATGAAAATCACCTTTAACCATTTCCTTAAATGGATCACATACATCACTATGTATTAGTTCCAAAATATTTTCAGCTCTTAGTCCTTGTCCAACAAAGGGTGATCTAGTCAGTTTGCCCTGAGGCAAGATTCACAAGTTGGAGTAGGCTCAGAGCCCAATGAGAATAAAATCCCCATTTTCTCCAATTTTGCAATCCTATCTTCTGCAACATGACCTAATCTTAAGTGCCAAATATACTTTGAACTTGAGTTGATTTGCATCATGGCATTGTATTATTTTAGATTGCTATACTCTGGACTGTGGAAACACTTTCCTACTGGCAGTGAAAACACTTTCCTACTGGCAGTGGAAACACTTTCCTTTACCTATGTCAACTTTGATCTTTGTTTTTTTTCTGTTTGGCTATCTTCTCGAAAGATCTTGGAACTTGAGGTTTCTTTTCTAATTGCCCTTTTTCTTATTGGACTTTCCAGCAGAAAAATATGCAATCAAAGAAACTGATTTTGATGGAATCCTATTCAGAATATACAAAGCTGATTCTAATGCAAATCCCCAAAAGGAGATTGGCATATCAGTATAGCTCATCATACTATATACCATATCCAATAGGGTACGATTTTTCCTTTCAAATACACCATTCAACTGTGGTGCTCCTGGAGGAGTCAGCTGGAAACAATGCCATGCTCTCTCAAGTATTCATTAAATTCAGTACTCAAATATTCTCCTCCACGATCTGATCGAAGAGCTTTAATACTCTTTCCTGTTTGATTTTCTACTTCAGATTTAAATTCTTTGAACTTTTCAAAGGATTCATATTTGTATTTCATCAAATACAAATACCCAAACCTTGATTTATCATCAGTAAAGGTAATAAAGTAATGAAAATCACCTTTAACCATTTCCTTAAATGGATCACATACATCACTATGTATTAGTTCCAAAATATTTTCAGCTCTTAGTCCTTGTCCAACAAAGGGTGATCTAGTCATTTTGCCCTGAAGGCAAGATTCACAAGTTGGAGTAGGCTCAGAGCCCAATGAGAATAAAATCCCCATTTTCTCCAATTTTGCAATCCTATCTTCTGCAACATGACCTAATCTTAAGTGCCAAATATACTTTGAACTTGAGTTGATTTGCATCATGGCATTGTATTATTTTAGATTGCTATACTCTGGACTGTGGAAACACTTTCCTACTGGCAGTGAAAACACTTTCCTACTGGCAGTGGAAACACTTTCCTTTACCTATGTCAACTTTGATCTTTGTTTTTTTTCTGTTTGGCTATCTTCTCGAAAGATCTTGGAACTTGAGGTTTCTTTTCTAATTGCCCTTTTTCTTATTGGACTTTCCAGCAGAAAAATATGCAATCAAAGAAACTGATTTTGATGGAATCCTATTCAGAATATACAAAGCTGATTCTAATGCAAATCCCCAAAAGGAGATTGGCATATCAGTATAGCTCATCATACTATATACCATATCCAATAGGGTACGATTTTTCCTTTCAAATACACCATTCAACTGTGGTGCTCCTGGAGGAGTCAGCTGGAAACAATGCCATGCTCTCTCAAGTATTCATTAAATTCAGTACTCAAATATTCTCCTCCACGATCTGATCGAAGAGCTTTAATACTCTTTCCTGTTTGATTTTCTACTTCAGATTTAAATTCTTTGAACTTTTCAAAGGATTCATATTTGTATTTCATCAAATACAAATACCCAAACCTTGATTTATCATCAGTAAAGGTAATAAAGTAATGAAAATCACCTTTAACCATTTCCTTAAATGGATCACATACATCACTATGTATTAGTTCCAAAATATTTTCAGCTCTTAGTCCTTGTCCAACAAAGGGTGATCTAGTCATTTTGCCCTGAAGGCAAGATTCACAAGTTGGAGTAGGCTCAGAGCCCAATGAGAATAAAATCCCCATTTTCTCCAATTTTGCAATCCTATCTTCTGCAACATGACCTAATCTTAAGTGCCAAATATACTTTGAACTTGAGTTGATTTGCATCATGGCATTGTATTATTTTAGATTGCTATACTCTGGACTGTGGAAACACTTTCCTACTGGCAGTGAAAACACTTTCCTACTGGCAGTGGAAACACTTTCCTTTACCTATGTCAACTTTGATCTTTGTTTTTTTTCTGTTTGGCTATCTTCTCGAAAGATCTTGGAACTTGAGGTTTCTTTTCTAATTGCCCTTTTTCTTATTGGACTTTCCAGCAGAAAAATATGCAATCAAAGCTACCTCTTTTCCTTTATTTCCTGGTATATTCTTTTGGGCAATAACCAGCATGTTGAGTAAACTAGCCAAGGTGCATTCCTGTTTAGTCATATGGAAATTTGTCACAAAATTCCCATAAGACTCAAGAAGGGACTGAAGGATAAAATCCATATGTAGTTGGAAATCCATGTTGAACTCAAGATGTTCCAACTGCTCAATCAGCCGAATCATCTTGTGGACATGATCCCCAATATTTTGTCCCTTAGACATCTTCATGCGAAATAGCTGCCTAGATATCTCATACCTAGCATTCCTACTATGCTCACCATACAACTCTTGTATGTGAAGGAGGATCTCACTCGTACTCTGCATGTTCTCATGCTGCTTCTGTAACTCATTACTCATGGAAGCAAGCATGTAACACTTATCATGCTCCTTCCACTTGTCCAAAGTTTCATGTTCCTCTTGAGTGGCCTCTGGAGGTAAGGGACTAGGAACATTTGAATCTAGAACATATCCTATATGTTCAAGGTTCAGGACAAGTTTCAAATTTCTTAGCCAATCAGAGAGATTAGGTCCTATCAACCTATTGCGATCAAGTATGCTTGTAATGATATTTGAATGGTGGTGGTTGTTCTGTGCTTATTATTATTAGAAAATTAACTTCAGAAAATAACCAGATTAATTAGTAAATGTATCAAGTAATTAACTAAAATGATTATGGTCTTTTAATCAAATTGATCTTCCCACTAACTTAGCGAATCCTACACTTCCAAAGTAGAAAACGGAAATCCTAGTTGGATGGATTTCTAGTGGGTGATTGAATTCTTATAATTCTATTGATCATCCTCAGGTACATCCGTTATTGGAATTATAATAAACTATAAGTGAACAACTCCTTACCCATCACATCTCATGTGAGGTTCAATCCTTTACCTAGCCCCTAATGCTCAAAATTTCAGTACATCCATTATTGACTTATCTTGCATTAGTTAAGTTGATCCCATTGAGCCAATAATTATGCAAATAATTTTAATGTCCCTAGGTACATCCAATATTGGCCACCAAACCATTTACATATTTACAACATCTCATGCTTAATAATTATTCTTAAGAAAATCTCTTAAATTAATCGCATCTTATGCAACTATTTAAAATTTCTTAAAATAATTGCCCCAATGGAGGGCCCATGTTATAATTACTTTAATTATAGCATTTCCAACTTAATCATTTGTTTGGAAGATTTTATAGTCATCCTAATTACTATTAAGGTCTCACTTTGCACATTATCCATTTAGCATGCATATATCATATAATTGCATACATTCCCATACATCTCATGCATTCATGGATAAGTAGTAAATATGGTATGATCATGGACTTTCTAAGGGATTTAATTCTGAGCCACCAAGAATTGAATCAGGGCATTCCTAGGTGCATTTCATTCATTCATTTTACAAGAGTTGCTGAAGGAGTTCATAATCAACACTTGATCTTGAATTCCTCCCACTGGTCCCACCAATGCTCTTGACCTCCTTGAACTTCTTGCAATCCAATATTACATAGTAATCCTTGGCATACCAAGGCGAATTTACAAGAACTTAAATAAATGAAATTACAACAAAAAATTATTACAAACTTAATAATACATACCCAAATAAATTAAAATAAATTAATTAATTTACAATCCCAAAAAAACATAAAAGAAATAAATTCAATCACATTGGTCTTTTATAGTCCATGATCATCCATCATGCATATCACTATTTAACAATTAAATAAAACATACATACTTAAATTAAATTGAATATCTCATATTTAACTTAAAAATCCAGATTTGAATATGATTCAAATAAATTTAAAAATTCAGATTTGAATCTCATTCAAACAAATTTAAAAATTCAGATTTGAATCACATTCAAACAACCTTAAAAATTCAGATTTGAATCACATTCAAACAATTTTTAAAAAATCAGATTTGAATCGCATTCAAACAATTTTTAAAAATTTATATTTGAATATTATTCAAACAACTTTAAAAAATCAGATTTAAATATGATTCAAACAACTTTAAAAATTCAGATTTGAATCACATTCAAACAACTTTTAAAATTCAGATTTGAATCACATTCAAACAATTTTTTAAAATTCTGATTTGAATCAAAATTCAATTGTGAGATTAAAATTCTAATTAAACAATTTAATTACACATAGGATGAGCTTTTAGATTATACAACAATTGCAAATTAAAAAGCCAAACCTTTGCACCACCTATGAAGCCAAACCATGCGCACCATTGATGGTGTTCTTCAAGCATGCCGCCACATATCCATTGCAACCAGCAATGGATAAATCATCTCATGATCAAACACACAATTAAATCATATAATCAATAATCTAAATGGCAAATATAGTGGCTCTGATACCAATTGAAG
Source organism: Hevea brasiliensis (assembly GCF_030052815.1). Lineage (NCBI taxonomy): Eukaryota > Viridiplantae > Streptophyta > Magnoliopsida > Malpighiales > Euphorbiaceae > Hevea > Hevea brasiliensis. Next base: position 78,784,361 of record NC_079501.1, read on the forward strand.
GAACGGAAGCGTGAAAAACACAAGTTTATGCCATTGAATTCAAAATTTTCACCTAGGGTCACATGCATCATGCAAGATTTATTTTTATCTATTTGATTTCAATGATAAACAACATATTAAAACTCTTTTAATATGTTTTTGGATCTGTATTTACCATTTAAGATTTTAAAATTAATTAGATTAATTTTAGAACCCTAGATTAAATCAAGAACAAACACACTAACCTCTTGATGCACTCCAATGTATTTGCGCCTTTGAGATTCATCTTCAGGACACCAGATGTTGTCCCTCTAGCTTGTCCACACCAAGAACACCTATGGTAGCCCTTGAATAGCTTCTAAAGCTTTTTCTATTATTTAGAAAATCAAGTTCTGCCTTTTAAGAGATTAAAGATGTAAACAGGACACTAGAAACAATTTCTAGTATTTTTAATTCAAGAGATTGATGGCTAATCTCTTTGAATTGATGAGAGATGAAGAAGAAGAGATTGAGAGCCTCAAAATGGCATGACAAAGGAGGAGTGGCTACTGCTTGTCATATTTTTAATTCATAACAACACTTATATAGCTAGGTCAACACATTAAATCCTTACCGCATGTCACCCTCTGATTGGTTCTAGGTTTAATTGACCCAATCACATTGTGCCAAGTGTCAAACCTATATTTGATCATAATTTTAATCATCTTACATGATTAAAAGACATTTGGCAAGCTTATGTGTAATGCCATGTGTCACCATCTCATGGTGCCACATGTCACCCTGTGAAATGACCAAAATGCCCCTATGTCTTAATTTTGAGTTCTTAACCCAAAATAATTATTTCTCTTCTTCTAATCAATTTATATCAAATATAAATTAATTAATTAATCTTTATTAATTAATTTCTCATTAATTAAATTCATATTTAAACACTTTAAATATAAATTTAACTTATACTATACATCCAATAATCTAGATTTGGTTTCAAGTCATGCTAGGGACTTTGCAATCTAATTGCAAACCAAACCTATTTAATTAATCAATTAAACTCTTTAATTAATTAATTAAATCATATTTAATTAGGTGATAACTTGTGTATGTGTGTGACTTACTAGGCTCATCACTAATTGGCAATGAGATATGATATCAACTCTTAATATCATCAAAACTCTTTCTTACCATAAATAATTTCTCTAAATCATTTTATGCACCTCATAGACCATGGTTAACACCTAGCATAGCATGCCATGGCCACCCAATTAGTAATAAGGTTTACCTTAAATGAACCTATAATCATATGTTACCATGCACTGGAATCTCTCTGTTACAAAATCCCAACTCAAGCTGGAGTCATGGTTTATATCAAACTCCATTTTCTATGAATATTATGTTCTCTTTTAATTCCAGTTCTTGATTAAAAAGATTTTCTCATCAGAAACTCTTTTCTAAATATATCTATCTATCCTGGCCAGGAACTTGAAACATCAAGAACAATTAAATGAGCATAAGATTTTATCGCTATTTACTTTGAGGAACAGATTCCATCTTGATCAACACCTACCTCCATATATAACTAGTAGGAGCCAACAGATGCCCATATACCCATACACAGTACAAGTATGAAAGCAGCATCAAACTCAAACTATCTATATACAAGATAACTGTGCTATCTCAGGTCTAAAGATTATATGTACTGATATGATTTATGACAAAACATTGACAAGAGTAAACTCCATGTGCTTGTCATAAGTGTCACTGGTTCGGCCTACTTATCATTTATAATTGCCTATCATGTTTGTCATATGGCATGAGACTCACCATTCCATCTTATTTATATCTCATATAAATAACTTGGGAACAAACATGAATATAATCTTTCTGGATAAGTCATGTCCTTATTATGAAGTATCATCGATTGTGAACCTATTTATGATACTTTGTACTAGAAATACTGTCACTCATATTCTTAACAACTTAAGAATAGAATTTATAACAAAATATCAATGGACCTTTTCTATTACACATAATTATATTATGTAAACGGAAAAGTGAAAATGCTTTTTATTAATAAAAAAAATACACAAGATACATACTAAATGATATGCTCTAGGGCATACTACTAACACTGGTTTGGGGTGAGGAAGAGCAGATTGTGTTTTGTTAATTTTTACCTCATTTTACCTCTTTTTAATTGGTTTTTAATAGCTTGTTCAAATATGATTGGTGGGAGCACTTTTAATGACCTCATGGTGATGTCATAATTGACATTTTTCTTATTTTCTTTTCTTTTCTTGTCTACTCATTTTTAATTTAATTTTTAGCAATATTTATTCATATTTTATGTCATAATAATTATTTACTTAACTGGACAAGTCGGCCAAAAATTATCTCTGAAGACGAAATGACCAAAATGCCCTCCGTTTGGCTTAACAGACCAAAATTGTCTGTACCAATTGAAAAATTTTTCTAAGCATTTTCTTGGTATTCTAATGCCATAAAACCCTCAATGACTCTTCTCTGGAGTCCCAAAAACTATTTTATGAATTTTCTCCTTGGTCTAGGGCTCCTAGTTGCGAGGACCGTAACTTCCGTCTGGGTTACCCATCACTAGGGCACCGGCTCATTTAACTTAGTTGTATTTTATTTCTAAAATTTTTTCGAAATCTTTCTTATTAATATTTGAGTTAATTATGATTCCTCACTTTAGTTTAAATATTTTCCCAGACGTTCTAACTGTCTGGACCGACACTGATCACCGGAACAGTAGAATGTACGAAATTGCTACAATGAGGGTGTTACAGAATGGCATGAAGCCATACGCAGTACTGCTATCAGAACACTATTGGCATGCCAACCTATCCAAACCAATCACATTAGGCCTACTAGGGCATATTACAAAGTTATTTCTTGAATATTTGTACTTAACATGTAAGATTACTATTCATTTGGTCATTTAAGTCAAAATATTGACATTCTCATATACAATAGTTACATGAGTTTTAATCACATAGATTTACCACATTTTGGTTCTCAAAAGTGTTGGCATTAGTTGCCAATCCATACTTTTAACCAAAGTAAAATAAATAAAAAATTTTAGTTTTGGATGCTAGAGTTCACTGTTCCATTAGGCCATTCTACAGTGAGAATTTGGCCAAGTGTTCTCAATCAAAGTTGTTCTTTATTGTGTCTAGTTACATTTCACTTTTTGAATCACCCCATTTGGAGTTTTTTAGCTCAAGATATGCCACTTTGAGAAAGGCTGGCCGGATTAGTATCTACCCAGAAATTCTGGGCAAAATACCATTCTACCAGATTTGGTAGTTCAAATTTGGCTGATAATTTCATTTGGTTAAATCTAGAATTAGAGTTTGTGTTAAACATAAAAGTTGTTCTAAATTGCCTCAGTTTTCCATTGATATAAATTTCAGGTTAATTGGACCTTACTACACTAAGTTATGACCAAATGAATAAACACTGTTCATTTGGTCATTTTGCCCAGGCAGATTGTAAGTTACCCGGATTTGGTTAATTTTTAGGGCATCCTAAGTTTGTTTTCTAGACAAGGTTCCTTCATCAAAATTGTGCCATTATATGTCTAATTTCATGTCCAATTGGCCTTGCACCAATTGAACCTACACAACCCAAGTTATAGCTGCTCAAACATGCTAGACTCACATCCAGACCTATAGGGTACTCAAGGCAGCACACCCAACCTCAATTTTCATGGCACAATTCACTTCATTTCCTACTCAAACACAACCAAATGGTCACTAATTGACCATTAAAATGTTCATACACTATTTTATGAACAAACCCTAGTTTTGTTCAAACCCTAATTTGTTAAAATTACAAATCTCATGCAAGTTCATTCAATTTCATCTTTATTCATATATACACTTTAAGTAACATAAATATACAAGTTTAATTTAATCAAATACTTCAAAACCTTAACCCTCTCTAAGGGACCAAAATTTCCACTTCCTCCTTAAACTTAGATTTCTTTCCTTTTAGATAAAATTTTAACTTCCATCAACTCATTTGCAAGATTCAAATAACATTTTTAAGGTTTCATGGCACATACCCATCCTTCATTCCCTTGGCACCATTCACTCAATTTCCTCATGTCACTCATTTTTGGACCTGAAATGGGCCTCCACCTTATTAATTTCTACATTTAACTTCATAAAATCAAAGTATGCTTAATCATTTTTCCTCTAAAATTTCCAGCTCATGCAATATACATGTTACTAGAATGAATAGTGCACTTAGTGCACAATCAGCATGCAGAAATAGGGTGCAAAAATAATCACCATAATTTATAGAAATAAGATTTCAAGACCATATTTTCTAGAACTCAACCTTCATATGTCTAACTCAATCTCCAATTGAAGTCACATCAAAATCAGATCGGAAATTGCAGAACTAATTAAAAAGGTGCAACCTATCCAAAATCCAGTACATGCAAGATAGTAGTAAGGAAATGCAAAAATATCACCCAGCAGCTACCACAATTAGCTCTTGGCCATAACTACAAGGTTTTAGAGCATTCAATAAGCATTTCAAGGACTCAATAATCACATCATTTCAAGTTTTGTGGCTCTAGTTATGATTTATTAAATGTGGCTATCATGTTGCAGGAAATCAGCAGAACAGAGTCCACATCTGAGCAATAAAATGTTTTGTCCTCAAACCCTAACCTAACATTAGAATCAGGTCTGACATAATACTACAAAGTTTTAGAACATTCCTTAAAGCTTCTTTTGACATAAAAATCACCCTGATCTGAGATCCCTAACTCCAGTTATGAATTTTTAAAATTTACTATTCACTCATATACTGTACAGATTCCAGATTTTCACTCTTCTACAAGTTCTTATGGCACCTAGTTGTAGGATTTACTAATTTCTTCCATAAAACATAGAAATAAACATAAGTTAAAGCATTAACCTTAGTTGAAAATCTAGCTAGTCACTCCCTTTTGCTTCTAATCTCTCAATCTAGGTCAAAAATCAAGTTTTTGTGTTTGATGATTGAGAAAATATGAATGATTTTGATGGGAAATTGGAGCTTCAAAAAGCATCCATGGAGGAAAGCTCAAGAAGTGGTTTGGCTAACATGAACCAAATGAAGAAGATGAGATGATTTGGTTCTAATTAATCTCTTTTTAATTGGGTTTTAGTGGCTTGTTGCAAGATGATTGGGTGGAAATGGTTTAATAACATCATGTAATGTCAAAATTCAAATTTTCATCGATTTTCTTTTCTTTTCTTTTCTACTCATTTTCAATTCAATTTTTATCAATATTTATTCACATTTTAGGTCATAATAATTATTTATTTAACTAGACAAGTTGGCCAAAAATCATTTCTGAAGATAAAATGACCAAAATGCCTTCCGTTTGGCTTATTAAGCCAAAATCGTCTGTACCGATCGAAAAATTTTTCTAAGCCTTTTCTTGGTATTCTAATGCCATAGAAACCTCAATGACTCTTCTCTGGAGTCTCAAAAATTATTTCATGAATTTTCTTCCGAGTTTAGGGCTCCTAGCTGCGAAGGCCGTAACTTCCCACTAGGTTACCCATCGCTAGGGCACCGGCTCATTTAACTTAGTTGTATTTTATTTCTAAAATTTTTTCTAAATTTTTCTTACACTTATTTGTATGACTCCTCACTCTATTCTAAATATTTTTCCAGACGTTCTAGTTGTCCGGACCGACATCGGTCACTGGAACAGTAGAATGCACGGAATTGCTACAGTGAGGGAGTTACAGGGAAAGAACCCGAGACATCGAGTCAATGTCTAGAGGCGACTCGCACAAGGTTTGTGCACAACATAAAGTTTTTCTGTAAATTCTCTTGACAATTTGTTTTGATGAATAAATTGTGATTTATTTTTATTGCAAATTTGTGAATGAAATGAATATTATGCTTTTGACTTAAATTGTTGGAAATGTAATTGTATGAGTTTGAATTGTCAATAAATGTTTAGTAAAATGTTAAGATAGTTTTGAAACCATAGTGTCATGACCATATATCTGAATGCCTCACTAGCATGCCTAGTGGGAGGAACTAGTTTTGATTTTTGAATTCCCTCTCTAGCTGAAGTGTTGAGGTGTGTGCCAGTAGAAGAAGAAATTGAAAGGGTACCCATAGTTTGAGCTAGCTAGCCTTGAGATTCCTCATAAGCCTCCGGCTATTGAGATGAACATTGTATTGATGGCATGATATAACTGTGTATTTTTGTAAAATCTGTTTTGGGACTTTCGAAATGAGACTGTTTTGTCTAAAATTATAAATTGTGTTTTGTATTTGTATTCATTTTCAGTACCATATTTGAATAAATGTGATTTGATTTATGCATAAAATTTTATTTTTGTATATTGTGCACCACTTAGTCATAGTACTCAGCGATGGCTGTTTATTGCTGTCGCAGATAGAGAGACTAGTAGAGCAGCGGAGTGAGCTGCTGAGGATTTCAGAGCTACTTCTGGACTTTTTGTCAGGTATAATTTTATACCCTGATTGTACATGTTTATTTTGATGTAATTGATTGTATGTACATTTGTAAATTGGTCATGAGCAGTTGTACAGATTTTGTAATAATATTATTTTAGATTTTTTAATGTAATTTTTGGACTAATAAATGTAAATTAATTTTTCTTTAATGCAATGTGTATGAAATTAATTATTATTATTTTTGGAAATAACTGAATTAAAATTTTGAGTTGTGAAATATTGATTGAATTGTGGAGTTTGGAGGAAATTATGCTGATTTGAGTTATAATGGTGGTTGTGAGTTGATGAAGTGTTATATTGGAAGTGTTTTCTACAGGTAAAATTTTCAGTTTTCTCAAATACCAAGATCACTAAATTTTTTCAAAATTTGCAGAAAAATCAAAATGGACAAAAATTTTATCAAATCTTTAAACTTCAAGTAAATGTTTTTAATACCTGCTAGAAAAGCTCACCACTTTCAAAAAGTAAGAAAATTATTTTAAAATTCCTTGTACTGTATTTAATGGGTTATCGGTAGACGGAGTTGGTAATTCATTAGGTATACTACGAGATCATGTTATGCCTTACAGAGGGGGAAGGTGTGACATTCTGTCTTCTAGATACACACTTCCAATGTACTTCTTCCTGAACTCCACAAGGAAAAACTCCCAAGTTATTTGCTCTGGCGGTATGTCACTGGATGCTGTGTCCCACCATTGATAGGCATCATCTTGAAGTAGGGACACAGCACCCTCCAGGTTCTGCTCTGGGGTACAGTGGAGATATTTCAACACTCTTCCAGTTTTATCAAGCCAATTTTCAGCTATCATGGGGTCATCCTCCTTCTTTCTTAAGAAATCTATAGCCCCATGTTTGCGTAGCTTTTCCAAATGGGACTTCTGTGGTGGTGGAGAAGGTTATGGCTATGGTTGTGGTGGTGGAATTGCCCCCATCATTTGCCAGTAAATGTAACATCCTCACTTTAGCTAGTTCGTACGTTTCACTGTTCTGGTGACCAATGTTGGTTCAAACAGCTAGAATATCTGAAATTATAATTAGACTAGAGTGAGGAGTTATAAATAAACCAAATAATGATAAGAAAAATTAAGGAAAATTTTTAGAAATGAAATGCACTAAGGTTAAATGAGCCGTAGCCCCAGTGATGGGTGACCCTAACGGGAGTGACGGCGAAGGCTGTTAGTAACCCTAGACCCAAGGAAAACTTCATGAAATAATTTTTGGGACCTTAGGGAAGGATTATTGGGGTTTTAATGACAATAAAATGCTAAGAAAACACAAGGAAAATTTAATCAATCGGTACACACAATTTTAGCTCGTTAAGCCAAACGGAGGGCATTTTGGTCATTTCGTCTTCAGAGATGATTTTTTACCAACTTGTCCAATTAAGTATATAAATTATATGATATCAAATATGAATAAACATTGCTAAAAATGAAATTAAAAGCGAGTAGTAAAGAGAAGAAAAGAAATAAAGATAATATTGATTTATTAGGTAAGCATGAGGTCATTTAAAATTTTTGGCCAATCAAAATGAAATAAAATCATTCATAATACATTACAGGGAAAGAAAAGAAGTCAAAAAATCTGGAACAACCATCAGCCATCTTCCTTCCATACAAGCCGCACCATATTCCTCTCTCTCACCTCCATTTTTTGTTTACCAAAGCTTCATTTCCTTAGTATTCTCTCAACAAAACCCTAAGTTGTCAACACAAAACCTTGATATTTCATCTTGGTGAAGCTTTTGGGAGCAAAAAGAAGTGACAAAGAAGAGCTTTTACAAGCTTGGAATTGACTCCATTAAAGGTTAGTGACCAAACTCTTTCTTTATCTTTAAATTCATGATGAGGGAGTGGAATGGAATGCAAATTTGCAAGAAAATTGAATAAACAACATATGTATACCTTCCCCAAAATTTTGGTAGCGTTGGACTTGGTAGGTTTTTGAAGTTTTCCTTGAATTAAAATGGTACCATAGCTGCCCTTAACACTAATCTCTTGATTAGGATAGTGAAGTGTAAGTAAATGCAAAATTTGAAATGGTGAAGTTAGGGTTTGGACACAAACTTGAGATTTTGTTCATGTATTAGTGAAAGAAAGTTTTAATGGTCAATTAGTGACCATTTTGTTATGTGTGATTAAGAAATGAAGTAATTTGTTCCATGGGAATTGAAGTTAGGTATGCTGCCCTTGGTGACCTGCAAGACTGGGTGTGAGTCCAGCAGGTTTAGGCAATTATAATTGGAATTGTGTAGGTTCAATTGGTGCAAGGGCAATTGGACATGAAACTAGACACATAATGCCACAACTTTGGTGAAGAAACCCTGCCCAGAAAACCAAACCAAGTTGACCTAAAAACTATCCTAATCTGGGTGACCAACATGCTGTCCCTGGAAAATGACCAAATGAACAGTGTTTGTTCAAATGGTCATAACTCAGTGTATAAAAGTTCAATTGACCTGAAATTTTACCAGTAGAAATCTAAGACATAGCCTTACAACTTTTATGAAGAAAACAAACCCAAAATTTGACCATAACATGTTCAAAAACTAACCTGCAGTCAGTGTACAAAAACTGCAGAATTGATTCTGCCTAGAAATTCTGAAAAATTACAATCCGGCCAGTTATGGTGTTTAGGCCATAACTTGAGTTACAAAACTACAAATGGAGTGATTCCAAAAAAAGAAATGTAACTAGGCACAATAAGGAACAATTTTGACGAAGAACATTTGGCCAAATTCTCATTGTAGAATGGCCTAATGGAACAGTGAACTTTAACACTCAAAACTGAAATTTCTGAATTGTTCTCCATTGATTTTAAGTATTGTTTGGCAACTAATGCCAACACTTTTGTAAACCAAAATGTGGTATCTTGGTGAACTTAGGTTCAACAAATTTATTATAAATTAAAAAGTCAACCTTTGAGTGAAATTAGTCAAGTGAATAGTGACCTTTACGTTATAAAAATAAATAATTGAATCATTAACTGTGTAAAATGCCCTAGTATGCCTAGAATGATTGGTTTGGATAGGTTGGCATGCCAATAGGGTTCAGTTAGCAGTACTGCACATTGCATTATGCCATTCTGTGATTTTATGGCTTTTAACCATTCTGATATCAGTGTGATACTTGGCCTTATGCCCAATGTTTATTACAGCTTATTAGCTATTTTGTTGTACACTAGGAGATACAATGTGATCGATGGTGTGATGGCCTGAGGTACATGATACCCAGTGCCAGTTTATCCATTTATCTAGTCCAGTCGACTAGTATAAGTTACTTGGGCAATCTAAATAAATCTTACCAAATTATAATCAAATAATACTACAATAATTGCCAGGAACTTAGTCTATAAAAATGTCAACATACATCCTGCATATCCATTTTATTTTAGCTATTTTATTTTATATTGGCACCACTAAGCAGAATTGCTTAGCGCGTTGCTTTTGCCACGCGCAGGTCCTGGAGACATAGCTGGGAAGTCTAGCAAACCTCAGATCGGGTGATTAGTCAGATTTACGTAGAGTCCAAAGTCACCTCATATCTGCAGTGCACTTGGTAGGATATTAGGATTTTGGGTTGTATTTTGTGCTTTGCATTTTGTACAAGTTTTGATTGTAATTACAAACTCATAAAATCATATGATAATGTAAATATATGAAATTTCATGTTATTATAATTATCAGTATATTTTGTTGAAAAATAAAATATTGAGGAGTTATTCATGAAATTAATTCAAATTGTGATGTGAACAAAAATTTTGAAAATTGTGATGAGAATTGGAGATTGAGTTGATATGTATGTATATTGGAGTTCTGGATTTAAAAACCATATTGGAAGTGTTTTTAACAGGTTCAGAAGAACTGTTTTTCCAATTTATAGCCGGCACTTTGCCGGATTTTCTAAAGAAATTTATGGAAAATTCAGATAAATCAAAGTTATAAATAATTGATATAAATGGTAAAATTTTTCACTTGGTGAATAATAAATAAATTAAGAAGGATAACTTGTTATGAAATAAGATATGGTATTCCGACACACTGTGTGGCATATCTTGCTCGGCTACACAGTAGACGGGTAAGGGGTGTTACAGTAAAATTCAGTCATTTGCTAGAATAACGCAAACTGAGGTTGGGCAGGTGCCTCAGCTGCTAGTGGAGCAGGTTCTCCCCTGCCTCCAGCTTCAACCACTGGTGGAGCATGACTCTCCACCTCCTCATCGATTGCTCTCTGTGATGTGGGGTCTATATCCTAATCAAAATAAGAAAATAAAAAGATCTGCATTAGTGTCACCTTGACATTTACAAATGTAATGCAATGGTATGTACTCTATCTAGACCCAGAAATGCCTAAACCGTGCTCTGATATCACTAAATGTGACACCCTTTACTCGTCTACAGTGTAGCCGAGCAAGATATGCCACATAGTGTGCCGGAGTACCATATTTTATCTTATTGATATTTATCATTTCTTAGTTTATTTAATTATGGGTCACTAAGTGAAATTTTTGAAATTGATATCCTTTACATCATTTATTGAAATTTTAAATTAATTTGAGGTTCTGAAAATTTTATAGAAAATCCGACAGAATGCCGGCTAAAAATGGAGAAAACAATTCTTTGGAACCTGTGGAAAACACTTCCAAATATTTTTTCCAATCATTCTCAACTCCAAATAATCAACACTATCTCAACATTTTTCAACAATTTCTCAAATTTCATTCATTCAATTCATATAATAATTATGCTCAATTTATAAATAAATACTCAAATGTTATTTATGAACACAAATTTATAGATAATTTAATCAATACATAATTACATGAGTTTCAAATGTACAGAATAAAAACTAATATTTTTTACAAAATACAAAATACAAAATCCCAAAAGATGCCTAGTAGTACTACCAAGGATGCACTGAAATGGAGGTGACTCTGTACTTAATGTAGATCTGTAAATCTCACTCAGTCTGGGGTCTATTGGGCTCTCTGTTAGCGTCTTCAGTACCTACGCGATGGAAAATTCAATGCGCTAAGCAATACTACTTAGTGATACCAATAATAAAATAAAAATAACTAAAATGAAATAAAATAATTGCTTATGCAGTTCTGATGCTAATGTCTTTTACAGAATGATATTTCAGTAATTTTTACTAAGATTTTTAATTTAATGCTTTTATGTCTTTATTTGGTAATATTTTATTTAGACTTCATTTAGTTGTACTGAATTTAATAACACTTAATTTAATTGCCCAAGTGACCTATACAACTGACCAGACTGGATAAATGGGTAAACTAGCACTGCGTATCAAGTACCTCGGGCCTTCATACCATCAATCACAAAGTGTCTCCCAGTGTGCAAACAGAATGGCTAATAAGTCATATAAGTAATCAAGCATAAAGCCGAGCATAACAATATAATCAGTATAGCCATAGGCTATCATATCACAGAATGGCATAATAGGCCATAAAACACAGAATGGCGTGAAGCCATATGCAGTACTGCTATCAAAATCCTATTGGTATGCCAACCTATCCAAACTAGTCATACTAGATAATACTAGGGCATTTTACAAGATTTAATGTTTAATTCTTTGTATTTAATTTTCATTGGTTCTTATTCATTTCACTAGTCAACATAAAATGTTGACTTTTCATACACAATAGATAGGTTGGTTCTATTAGCACCAACATGGCACAATTTGCATTCTAAAATTGTTGGCATTTGTTGCCAATACCATTTCAAAGCTTATTGCATGTTATTTTAAATTTTCAGATTTCATGCCTTAAGTTTACTATTCTATTGGTCATTGCCACGGTAGAAATTTGGCAAAATTCTCTTCATCAAAGTTGTTTCTCATTGTGTCTTCTTTAATTCCCTTTTGAATCACTCTATTTGGAGTTTTCTAGCTCAAGTTATGCTAATTTAAGCAAGGCTGACTAGATTGGTATCTACCCAGAATTTTTGGGCGGAATCCCATTCTGGCAGTTTTGGTGTCCTGATTTTGGTGGGCAATTTCATTAAGTTCTGGTCAGAATTTGGAGTTGTGTTCTTCATGAAAGTTGTCCTAAATTGTCTAATCTTTTCATTGATATAAACTTTAGGTCAATTGGACTTTTCTACACTGAGTTATGACTAAATAAACAAACACAGTTCATTTGGTCATTTTCCCAGGGTAGCATGTGTGTTACCTTGATTAGGTCAAATTTTAGGGCAACTTAGGTTGGTTTTATGGGCAAGATTTCTTCATAAAAAATGTGGAATTATGTGTCAAATTTCACCTCCAATTAGCTTTGTACCAATTGGAGTTACACAAGTCCAATTAGAGCTGCCCAAACACACTGGACTTAAAGGGTCCAGAATCACAATCATAAGGCAGCATACCAAATCAATTCTCAAAGCCACAATTCATTCTAAATTAGGGTCAAATTGCCTCAAATGGTCACTAGTTGACCATTAGAACATTAATTTACTATCAATTGAACAATTACCTAATTTTCTTCTCAAAACCCTAACTCCCAATTCTAGGATCAACTAACACTTATCAAATTAGGCAAACTAATCAATTTCTAATTTATGTTTACATGTCAATCACCATTTGTAAGCCTTTCAAATCCATCAAAACTATCAAACTACCATTCCCATAAAGCTGGCTGAAAATCCAAATCTTCATTCATGCATCATTTATATCATTTTTCATGAATTTCACCTTCATTCAACTTATTTTCAACATATGAAAAAGAAAGGAAGCAAAAGTTAGGCACTAAACTCTTTGGGGTCAAACTTAGTCTTGTGAAACTTTAAGAATTCCTTCAATTCTTTGCTTTCATACTCTTAAAGAGAAGCTAAGGAGTATTTTTAGTGTTGGGGCCTTAGGGTTTTGGGCAAGGAACAAGGAGATCCAAGCTTGGACAAAAAGGAAAATGGAGGAAATGGGGAGGAGCTGGTTCGGCTGAAGAACGAAGGAAGAGGGCAGATCATTTTTCCCATTTTTGACTTCTTTTTTTTTTTCTTCCCTTTTTAATGTATTAGAAATGTGTTTGTTGGCTTGTGATTGGTTAACACAAATTTTATTACATCATGATGATGTAATAATTAAGTTTAAAGTTCTTTTTCTTTCCTCTTTCTTTATTTATTTTTTAGTTAAATATTTATCAATATTAATTCATATTTTATGTCATATAAATTATTTATTTAATTGGACAAGTTGGCCAAAAATCATCTCTGAAGACGAAATGACCAAAACGCCCTCCGTTTGGCTTATTGAGCCAAAATCATTTGTATCGATTGAATAAATTTTCTAAGTATTTTCTTGGCATTCTAATGCCATTTGAGGCCCAATAACTCTTCACTAGAGTCTGAAAAATTATTTCACGAAATTTTCCTTGGGTCTAGGGTTGCTAACGGCCTTCGCCGTTACTTCCCGTTAGGGTCACTCATCGTTGGGGCTATTACTCAATTAACTTTGTTGTGCTTTATTTCTAAAATTTTTCCTTAATTTTTTTCTTCGCATTATTTGAGTTATTGATAACTCCTCACTCTAGTCTAAATATAGTTCTAGGCATTTTAGCTGTCGGGACTGACACCGGTCACCGAAACAGCAGAATGTACGGACTTACTAAAGTGAGGGTATTACAGTGGGGGTATAAATATACATTAGAAGTCAAATGCTTCACTAACTCACTTCATCTTCCTCACTTCACTCCCATAGCCGAATTCAATTCTCTCGCAAATCCTCCATGGATGTTCCATATGCAAGCTATCTATCCTCTTCATCTTCAACATAAAACCACAAGTTGCCTTCATTAAACTTTGTCCTTACCTCTTAGGAAGACTATAGGCAGCAAAAGGAAGGAGAAATTCCATGGTTTTAACAAGCTCATGAAAAGTTTAGTGTTAATTTTCCCACTTTTCTTCATTAATTCTTGTTTTGAGCTTGAGATGAGTTGATATGCTAAGAAAATTGAGGAAATTGATGAGTACTTAGGGAGCCATGAATTTGGTAGCCATGAAAGGTATAGGAGATTGATTGATTCATACATGAAAAAGGTGATTTGTAACATTGATTAAGGTAGTTATATGTATTAGAACTTAAGTGCATGTGAATGTTGAGATTGACAATTTAAATTAGGGTTTGAATAATTATTGAAGAATTTGTTCAATTGTCTTAATTTGGCAGCCTTGAGAACATGGGAGATTGATAATTTCATGAATTTAAATGGTGAATTGTGATGTTAATGAATAAGTAAATGTAGGCTATGTATTGATTAATGGAAATACTTGTGCTAAAAATTTGATTAAATGTGAGTATTGTTGACCTTGACCATTTGAATTATGGTTGTAAATTGATTCTTGGAGACTTGTATAATTGCTGAAATTTTGACCAAATTGTGAAATGAATTGATGATATTAAAAGTGCCAAGAATGTAAATATGGTATTCGGGAATTGGAGAATGAAATTGGAAGTGTAAATTTTTGTACAGGTTGAGTATGTGTTAGGGTAGTGTATGTTTTGAACCATAAGTGAAATTATGTGGCCCCAATTGGGATGAGGCCAATTGGAGGTAAAACTAGACCTAAAATGGTCCATTTTTCATGTAGAAACAATGCTAAAATTCTACCTAAAAAGTGACCTAAAATTTGACCTAATTCGGATTACCAAATTGTGAACCCAGAATTTGATCAAATGAATAGTGTTCATTCATTTGGTCATATCTCATTGTAGACAGGTCCAAATGACCTGAAATTTATACCATTGGAAAGCATAGACATAGAGCTACAACTTTTATGAAGTCGCCAGAGCCTAGAAATGCCATTAACCAAATCAAATTGCTAGCCCAATTTGGGGTACCAAAACTATCCAGAACCAAAACAGTCTAGAATTTCTTGACATATGCAACTTGACCAGTTTTGGCAAAGAGGCCATAACTTGGTGCATAGAACTCCAAATAATATGAAACTAGTGCCAAAATTTCAATAAGAACATACCTACAAGATTGGTATGTTGACCAAAACCCAGAAATGAAGACAAATAGGTCAATTGGCAAGGCCAATTTAGTGTATAAATTCTAGAAATATATACAAGTAACCATTGACTCTAGCATAGTCTTTTAAGCATATCTAGTACTAGAAAACTTCAATAGAGATTTGTCATATAGTTCTATAAACCTAAGAAATAGGGCTTTAATTTTGCTTTAGACACCTTTCTCAAATTATGAATGTAAGAAGCTTAAATTGTTAGGTCAAAGGTACTGACCTAAATGGAAAATCATGTTAGTATAGGACATTTGAGTCCAGGCTAATAATGTGACTATAAGTAAGTCTACATAACTTGAGAAATTGCAACTAGAAATTTTGAGTGACCATAAGACATAGGGCAATAAATCCTATGAAGAACACTAGGCCTAAATGTTGCTAGAACTTGTTCAAATAAATTGCTAAATTGTAATACCAAAATTGCCTAGATATGGAACCAAAATTTGCAACTGAATCAATTATGGTTATTTGACTGTAACTTGAGTTATACAAATTCAAATGACATGATTCAAAAAGAAAAATAAAGATAAGACATAGAAGCACAACTTCCATGAAGGAAGTGGGGCTAAATAGTAGCCACAAATTACTCAATTTGATATGTAAATTCAAAATAGTAAAACTGAACCTAAAGAAAGGTTCTTGAATTAAATTGTTTTTAGTAAGGACTTATCCCTAATAAGTCACTACATGCTAAATTAGATGAAATGGGTATGTGGGACCCACTTTTCCACTACAAGGTGACATGAAATCAGTTGATACATAAAATGTAAATTACCTAAATGATTTGCTAAACACATAAGTTATATAGAAGCACACTTGGAACCTATGTTTCCATCATATATGAAACAATAAGACTATGAATATGTATATGACATGACATAAAATAATAAGAGTGATAAATACATAAGTTATACGAATATGTACTTGGGACCTATGTTCCCATTATAATAACATGAAAATAGTATAAAGCATAGATAATATATGAAGTGAAATAACAATATGTTATGAACCCTTAATAATACATAGCATGAAATAATAAAACTGTAAGTGTTTAATAATACTAATTTGGTCAAAGTATACCTAGGCTTATATGTATATAGTTGGATCGATTGGTATACTAATTAGAGATTATAGATAGCAGTACTAGCTACATGGAAAGTCATGGACTGACAAATATTTGTTTGATATGATTGTTCTATGGGCTATATGCCTGCCCGCCCGCTAGCCTTATGCCTGACATGACAGATGCCATTGTGCGTAATTGTATTTCTGGCTTTAACAGTCTGCCCGTTGGCCTTGTACCTAACATGACAGATGTATACATGATAGAATATTCCTGTGTATCCAGTCTTTATAGACTGTTATAGGTTACTTGGTATTGATATGATTTTAAAAGACTGAGAATGCACTGATATGATTTTTACATGAATAATCATTGATTGACACAATATATCTGATATGATTTCTGGCTTTATGCCTGCCCACTGGCCTTGTGCCTGACAGACAGTTGTATACAGGATATTATATGCCTACCCACTGGCCTTGTGCCTGATAGGCAGTTGTATACAAGATATTATATGCCTGCCCGCTGGCCTTGTGCCTGACATGATAGTTGTATATAGGATAGAATATTCCTGTATATCCAGTCTTTATAGATTGTTATAAGTTCCTTGGGCACAAATATGAGTAATGAGTCTTAAATTTAATTAACTACCGAAAAGGCCACAGATATGAGTAATCGACTGTAAAAATAAATTGATTATATGAAGAGATCCTAGTAAATTAATATGCTCCTATGTAAGCTTTAAAAATTAAACAATTACATGAAGAGACCACTGATATGACTATAAAAGACAAAGAAAGAAATAAATACACATATAAGATACTGATAATTAAATTATTTCCAAAGTACAATTGAAATATACAATTGACATAGAATTATGAAATTTCACATATTTTTGTCATTTTAAATCATTTAGTTATTCTGCTTTAAGATTATGCACCACTAAGCAATTTGCTTAACACGTTGGATTTTCCATCGTGTAGGTACTGGAGACCAGACACAGCAGCCGCCATAGCGGCTGCTGCCACAGTAGTACTTTGATTACAGTTGTCCAGATCTGCTACAGTTCAGAGCTCACCTCAGTAGTCTTTATTTTGGTAGGGCCTAATGTACTTAGGTTTTATATTTTGGTTGATGTCTAATGAGATGTATATTAATTTTGAACATTGTAATTAAATGAATTTATATTTTGGGCTGTAAATAAAGCTTGTAATTTTTGTATATAAATTTTCATATAAATGAACTGAATTTCATTTTTCTTAAAATGATATGATATGGTACATGAAAAAAATGATATATATATGAAATTGTTTTTAATAGGTAACTATGGGAATCTGCCAGATGCCAATAAATCAGAGGAGGCTCTGCCTGGATTTTCACAGAAATAAATTGTGATAAAAAAATATTATCATATGTTTTCTACAAAGTTTAAAAATTAACAATGGACACGACAGGATAAGACAGGGTTCTCCGGCACCGAATGTGCACTCCTTGCTTGGCTATACTATAGATGGGTGAGGTGTGTCACATTTAGTGGTCTCAGAGTGAAGGTTTAGGCGATTCTAGACCTAGATAGATAGAAAGAAATAGTTTGCATCACATGCATGGGCCTTTAAATAGAGTCGAGGTGACACTAATGCAGATATGTTTTCTCTGATTATTTTAGGTTAAGGTATGGATCTCGTTCTATAGAAAGTCATAGATTCGAAAAGGATGAGTAAAGGAAAAATCTGATCTATTGGGATATACCGTGGTAACTACGCAATATTCTCGATATTTATGCTGTAAGCTGCAGATTACAGTACCGACTTGGGACTATTGTGTAGAGCTACGTATTTCTGATAGTAAATCGAGTTAAGGATAAGATTGTAGAGCTAGGACTAGTAAGACAAACTAAAGAGAAAGCAAAGTATTATAACACAAAAAAGCAAAGAGACAAGGAGATAGTGTTACACTGGGTAAATTTCGAGGACGAAATTTTTATTTAGAGGGGAAAAATTGTAACACCCTCACTGTAGGTAGTCTGTACGTTCTATTGTTGTGACGACTAATGTCTGTCCGGACAGCTAGGTTGTCTGGAACTACATTTAAATGATAGTGAGGAGATATAAAATAATGGAATAAATGATAAGAAAATGCAAGAAAAATTAAGGAAAAATAAAATACATGAAATACAATTAGGTTAAATGAGCTAGAACCGTAGCGATGGGTGACCGCATCGGGAAGTCACTGCGTAGACGGTTGATGATCCCAGGATCGTGGGGAACCCTAGAAAATATTTTTAGGACTTAATTAAAGGTCTACTGAGATATAATTGACATTAAAAATGTCAAAGAAAATTTAGTCAATCGGTACAGACGAAAACGAAAACTAAAGGAACCGTCGGATCAGGAATTAAATCGGTATTATCGAAAAAGTCCGACTATGACCTGAAGAGGGGCATTTTGGTCATTTGAAACCTAGAGTTGACTTTTGACCTAAATGTCCATTAAAAATGAGTAGAATTAAATTTTGAAAATCCTATAAAAAATGAAATTACATGTGTAAAGTAATTAAAGGAAAAGTGATGCATTATTTGCAAATATGAAAACTTTGATTATTATATTAATTAATTAAACCTTAGTGGGGGTATAAATATACATTAGAAGACAAATGCTCCACTAACTCACTTCATCTTCCTCACTTCACTCCCATAGCCGAATTCAATTCTCTCCCAAATCCTCCATGGATGTTCCACATGTAAGTTATCAATCCTCTTCATCTTCAACATAAAACCACAAGTTGCCTTCATTAAACTTTGTCCTTACCTCTTGGGAAGACTATAGGCAGCAAAAGGAAGGAGAAATTCCAAGGTTTTAACAAGCTCAAGAAAAGGTTAGTGCTTAATTTTTCTACTTTTCTTCATTAATTCTTGTTTTGAGCTTGGGATGAGTTTATATGCTAAGAAAATTGAGGAAATTGATGAGTACTTGGGGAGCCATGAATTCGGCAGCCATGAAAGGTATAGGAGATTGAATGATTCATACATGAAAAAGGTGACTTGTATCATCGATTAAGGTAATTATATGTATTAGAACTAAAATGCATGTGAATGTTGAGATTGACAATTTAAATTAGGGTTTGAATAATTATTGAAGACTTTGTTTAATTGTCTCAATTCGGCAGCCTTGAAAACATGGGAGATTGATAATTTCATGAATTTAAATGGTGAATTGTGATGTTGATGAATAAGTAAATGTAGGCTATGTATTGATTAATGGAAATACTTGTGCTAGAAATTTGATTGAATGTGAGTATTGTCAACCTTGACCAGTTGAATTAGGGTTGTGAATTGATTCTTGGAGACTTGTATAATTGCTGGAAATTTGACCAAATTGAGAAATGAATTGATGATATTAGAAGTGCCATGAATGTAAATGTGGAATTTGGGAGTTGGAGAATGAAATTAGAAGTGTAAATTTTTGTGCAGGTTCAGTATGTGTTAGGGCAGTGTATGTTTTAAACCATAAGTGAAATTGTGTGGCCTCAATTGGTACGAGATCAATTGGAGGTAAAACTACACCTAAAATAGTCCATTTGTCATGTAGAAACCGTGCCAAAATTCTGCCTAAAAAGTGACCTAAAATCTGACCTAAGTCGGATTATCAAATTGTGAACCCAGAATTTTGACCAAATAAATAGTGTTACCATTGGAAAGCTTAGACATAGGGCTATAACTTTTGTGAAGACACCAGAGCCCAGAAATGCCATTAACCAAATGAAATTGCTTGCCTAAATTGGGGTATCAAAACTGTCCAAAACCAAAATAGTCCAGAATTTCTGGACATATGCAACTTGACTAGTTTTGGCAAAGAGGCCATAACTTGGTCCATAGAACTCTAAATAACATGAGACTAGTGCTAAAGTTTCAATAAGACAGACACCTACAAGATTGGTTGTAACACCCCTATTTGCATAGCCTGGTATATTTCACTATCCAGTGACCGGTGTCGGTCCAGACAATTAAGAGAAGTAGAACCACTTCTAAGACAACTAGATAAGCCCTGAATACAAATAATTAGTAATTGTCAATTAGTTACGTATAAATAAGAAAAATAGAATATAAGAAGTTAAATAAGCCGAGAGTCACAGCGATAGGTGACCTTCTCAGGAAAGACTGCGAGCTCAATATAAACTCAAATTTCGAACTGTAAAATGTGACGCCGCCGTCCTCAGGACTATTGCAAACACAGTGGAAAAGAGAAAACCACGAAAAAGAATTATTAAGCTGGTCAAATAATTAGGTCAGGGATCCAGAAGAAATATTGAATTATTTGCAAACCGGGTAGAACCGGCGAGGGGCAATTTGGTCAATTGATTCCTGGAGCTGACTCCTGACCTGACTGTCAAATAAAATCGGAGAAAAGAAAATTTTGGAGTTGGGAATTAAATGAAAGAACTAATGAAAAAATAAATTTAAAAAAAAAAGGAAAAAGAAAAAGTGAAAAGTGATGACATCATGCATGACATCATGTATGACATCATGCATGATGCAATAAACTTAATAATTGAAATTTAAATTTAGGATAATTTTTGGTCTTCTTAAAAGGTTAAAAATGCATAAAAGAAAGAAAAAAAAATAATAAAAGTCCATCTTCATCTTGCTGCCCCACTCTCTCCCATTCTCACCATTGAAACAACTCCCATGGAAGCTTGATCAAAGCTTTCAAAACCTCACTTTGTCTCCAAAATCTCCATTAAACCTTGCTAACTCAAGTAGAAAAGAAGATTGGAGGACAAAGAAAAGAAAGAAATTGAAGATTTGAGAAATTTTAAATCCAAATAAAGAGGTTAGTCATCTAAACTTGGAATTTGTAGTCTAGTATTTATGTTTAGTCTAATTTCCTTAGAACTCAACTTAAAATGAAATGAAAACAACTTTGGAGGACTATATATGAATTTTAGCCAGCCATGGATGTATGAGAATATGATGTGTTTTGAATGAATTAAATGTGTTAGGAAGCTTGAATGAGTTGAGAAATGGTGTTTGTATGTTTGGAATTAATTAAATGTAACAAAGTAGTGAGTTAGGGTTTTAGAACCTAGGGTTTCGAAGACAAAAATTGGAGAATTGGTCAAATGGTGTGTTTGACCTTGTTTGAGCTGAAAAATGGTAATATGTGACCAATTGTGGTGTGTAGGAAGTGTTGGAATTGAGTTTAAATTTGGATTGGTTATAGGCATTCTGCAGGCAGCAGGACCAAGGTCCCTTTCAGGGATCAAAACTGAAAATTTACCAACCCAATTGGTGTGAGGCCAATTGGGAATGAAACTAGACACAAAATGACACATTTTTCATTTAGGAATCATGCCCAGAAAGTGACTAAAACCTAGTGAACAAATTGACCAAATCCGGACTTAGGTATTCTGCATATACAAAAATGACTAAATGAACATCTGTTCATTTGGCCATAACTTGGGCTAGGCAGGTCCAAATGATCTGAAATTTTACCAGTAGAAAGCTGAGATATAGAACTAAAACTTTCATGAAGAACATAAACCCAAATTATGCCCTTAACCAAGTCGTTTGGCCACCCAAATTTGGTGACCTAAAACTACCAGAACCAGTTTTGGTGCCCAGAAAATCTGGGTTAGGCCAATCCGGCAGCCATGATTCAAATGGCTATAACTTGAGCTACAAAACTCCAAATGGCGTGATTCAAAAACGGAAATAAATTTAAGACAATAAGGAACAATTTCTATGAAGAAAATTTTCCCAAATTTTAACAACAACATGACCAGTGGAACAGTGCAAAATAGGTTACAAAAATTGAAAATTTGAAAGTTTGCCTAAAAGACTTAAGTTTTGAGAAAATGACCAAAACCAACAAGTTAGGTGACCAAAATGTGGTATGTGGGTATAATTAGATTTCCCATACCTATTAAGCATAAGAAAGTCAATATTTTGACTTGAATAGTATCATGAATAGTAACTCCGAAGTGAAAATTTTTATGAACGTTAGTTTAAGCATATTTGGGCTAGAATTAAGTATTTATGAATTAATTATTGGATTTATTGTGAGATAAGATACTAAAACATTATAAATTGCGTGTTTCAACTAAAAAAGACCTGAAAAAGGATAGGGCAATCTGAGTCAAGGCCTAGAGGCGACTCACATCAGGTTTGTGCACAATAAACCTTAATTTATCGTTTTCTCATAGAAAATTTGTTTAGTTATACATTGTGAAATTATTGTGTTAATTAAGGGTTTTGAGAACTATTGTGTTGCTACTTTGGGAATGGAAATTTGACTTTAGAAATTGATTGTGTTTTGCATAAAATATTTGAATAACTTGATTTAAATTGTTTTAATTCACACTTGGCATGGCAATATTAATATGTTCCTCCTCCACTTGTGGGGTGAGTTTGATCTTTGACTATAGTCCTCCCTCTCTGGCTTCCCAGTCTGAGGGATGAGTTTGGATGAGTACTCATTAGCTAGCTAGCCACCTCCCTCATTGATTTCGATTAATGGGGTGAGTTTGCCTTGTCGTGGTGTACAACACGGCATGTTTGGAAATTTTGTGTCATGGCCTAAGTTGTGTTATTGATTGGCAACACTATGTTTATTAAATTGTTTAATCAATGTTGTGTTATATTAAGCTTTGAAAATTATGTTTTGTTATAAATGTGATTTGAAAAATTAGGAAATGCAATTATGAGATTTTTGAAATATAAATTGTTCATAAATATTTTATATTTTGCATTTTATATTTATTGTGCATCACTGAGTATTTTTATACTCAGCGATAGCTTTAACTTCCTGTCGTAGATAGAGAAAAGGACATAGCAGCAGAGTGAGCTGCTACAGTCAGAAAGGAGCACAGTTGAAAAATTTTTGTACGGGTATTTTTCTATACCCTGGTAGTTTAGTTTGATGTAAATATGATAGTATGCATATGTATCTCTGTAATTTGAGCAGTTGTACAGATAAAATTGTAATAATATTATTTCGAACTTTCTTTCTGTATATTAAGATTGTGTATGTAAAATTAATTTTTATGCCACGTTTATGAATGGAATTATTTTAACAATATTTTGAAAAGTGAATTTTGATTTAAATTGTGGTTGACTGTATTGTTGGGATATTATTGGAGATTGAGGCTGTGAAATAAAATTATTTGGAAGTGTTTTTTTTCAGGCCTTTAAAGAACTGTTTTCTCCAAATACAGACGGCACTCTGCCGAAATTTTTATAAAATTTGTGGAAAAATAAATATGGACAAAAATCTTAACTCGTTTTCAAATTTCAATTAAATGTTTTTAATTTCTACCAAACGCTCAACACTTCCAAAAAGTAAGAAAATGGTTTTAAAATCCCTTGTAGGGTACTTAATGAGTTATCGGTAGGTGAAGTTCGGTAGTTCATTAGGTATTCTACGGGATCATGTTATGCCTTATAGAGGGGTAAGGTGTGACATTGGTATTTTGACCAAAACCCAGAAATCAAGAGAAATAGGTCAATTGGCTAGGCTAGGTTATTGTATAAATTCTGGAAATGTGTATAAGTAACCATTGACTGCAACATAGTCTTTTAAGCATATCTCCCACTAGAAAACTTCAATGGAGATGTGCCATATAGTTTTGCAAACCTAAGAAATAGGGCTTTAATTTTGCTTTAGACACCTTCCTGAAATTATGAATGTAAGAAGCTTAAATTTTTGAGTCAATGCTACTGACCTCAATGGAAATCATGTTCGTATAGGATATTTGAGTCCAGGCCAATAATGTGACTATAAGTAAGTCTACATGACTTGAGAAATTGCAACTAGAAATTCTAAGACATAGGGCAACAAATCCTATGAAGAACACTAGGCCTAAATGTTGCTAGAACCTGTTCAAATAAATTGCTAAAATGTAATACCAAAACTGCCTAGATATGGAACCAGAATTTGTAATTGAATCAGTTATGGTTATTTGACCATAACTTGAGTTATACAAATCCAAATGACATAATTCAAAAAGGAAAATAAAGTCAAGACATAGACGCACAACTTCCATGAAGGAAGTGGGGCTAAACAATAGCCACAAATTGCTCAATTTGATACGTAAATTCAAAACAGTAAAACTGAACCTAAAGAAAGGTTCTTGAATTAAATTGTTTTTAGTAAGGACTTATCCCTAATAAGTCACTACATGCTGAATTACTTGAAATAGGTATGTGGGATCCACTTTCCCACTACAAGGTGACATGAAATCAGTTGATACATGAAATATAATTACCTAAATGATTTGCTAAACACATAAGTCATGAAAACACACTTGGAACCTATGTTTCCATTATATATGAAATAACAATACTATGAATATGTATAGTACATGACATAAAATAATGAAAGTGATAAATACATAAGTTATACGAATATATACTTGGGACCTATGTTCCCATTATAATGACGTGAAAATGGTATAAAGCATAGATAGTACATGAAGTGAAATAACAATATGTTATGAACCCTTAATAGTACATAGCATAAAATAATAAAACTATAAGTGTTTAATAATACTAATTTTCCCAAAGTATACCTAGGCTTATATGTATATAGTTGGATCGATTGGTATACCAATTAGAGATTACAGATAGCAGTACTGCCTACATGGAAAGTCATGGACTGACAATATATGTTTGATATGATTATTCTATAGGCTATATGCCAGCCCGCTGGTCTTGTGCCTGACATGACAGATGCCATTGTGTATAATTGTATTTCTGGCTTTAACAGCCTGCCCGCTGGCCTTGTGCCTGACATGACAGATGTATAGAGGATAGAATATTCCTGTGTATCCAGTCTTTATAAACTATTATAGGTTACTTGGTATTGATATGATTTTAAAATACTGAGAATGCATTGATATGATTTTTACATGAATAATCATTGATTGACAAAATACGTCTGATATGATTTCTGGCTTTATGCCTGCCCACTAGCCTTATGCCTGACAGACAGTTGTATACAGATATTATATGCTTACCCACTGGCCTTGTGCCTAACAGACAGTTGTATACAGGATATTATATGCCTGCCCATTGGCTTTGTGCCTGATAGATAGTTGTATATAAGATATTATATGCCTGCCCGCTGGCCTTGTGCTTGACATGACAATTGTATACAGGATAGAATATTCTCGTATATCCAATTTTTATAGACTGTTATAGGTTACTTGGACGTAAATATGAGTAATGAGTCTTAAATTTAATTAAGTATCGAAAAGACCATAGATATGAGTAATAGGTTGTAAAAATAAATTGATTATATGAAGAGAACCCAGTAAATTAATATGATCCTATGGAGCAGCTAAAGTTATGAAATGACTCATAAGTAATAAGTTTTAAAAATTAAACAATTACATGAAGAGACCACTGATATGACTTTAAAAGATAGAGAAAGAAATAAATACACAGATAAGATACTGATAATTAAATTATTCCCAAAGTGCAATTGAAATATACAATTGACCTAGAATTATGAAATTTCACATATTATTGTTATTTTAAATCATTTAGCTATTCTGCTTTAAGATTATGCACCACTAAGCAATTTGCTTAGCGCGTTAGATTTTCCATTGCGTAGGTATTGGAGACCAAACATAGCAACCGCCATAGCAGCAGCTGCTACAGTAGAACTCTGATTACAGTTGTCCAAATTTGCTACAGTCCAGAGCTCACCTCAGTAGTGTTTATTTTAGTAGGGCCCAATGTAATTAGGTTTTACATTTTGGTTCATGTATAACGAGATGTGTATTAATTTTGAACATTGTAATTAAATGAATTTATATTTTGGACTGTAAATAAAGCTTGTAATTTTTGTATATAAATTTTCATATGAATGAACTGAATTTCATTTTTCTTGAAATGATATGATATGGTGCATGAAAAAAATGATACAGATATGAAATTATTTTTAACAGGTAACTATTGGAATCCACCAGATGACAATAAATCAGAGGAGGTTGTGCCCGGGTTTGCACAGAAATAAATTATGATAAAAAAATATTACCATATGTTTTCTACAAAGTTTAAAAATTAACAATGAATATGACAGGATAAGATAGGGTGCTCCAGCACCGAATGTGCACTTCTTTCTCGGCTACACTGTAGATGGGTGAGGGGTGTTACAGGAAGTGAGAAGAGATCAGACATAAAAAGAGAGATCGGAATAAGTGATCTCAGAAATATAATGAGAGATCGGGTGGACCGAAGAGTAAACCTATATAGATCGAGAGGCTTGGGAATCAAATCACTGTTGATCATGACCCTTACTCCATTCCCTACCGTCAGATCTGAGTTAGTTAAAGCTTTTAGGGCACGGTCTAATCCCCACCACCCTTCTCATTTATAAGGATGCACTCCTCTCTATCGGATCTCAAATGGTTAAAATAGCCCAGTACATCTCAGTTTACACCATTGATCATACTTGTAAGGACGGATTTGAAACCCTCAGATCAAAAGTAAATAACAGATTTGGAACTTTTCATTCCTAGCCCTTGGATCAGTTCTATAAGGTAGGACTCCTAACGGTTGGATGAAAGAATGAAAGGACATAAATTTTGAACTAAATCACAACCTTTAATTTTGATTCTCTTTAATTCTAAGATGTCGGATTCTATCCTTTTAAATCCAGGCCTTCCATTTTTTCCTATTGAGATCCTGACCCTCTATTTTGAGTGCCCACTTCCTATAAATACCTACATGTAATACTATAAAAGGGGGATAGTGATTATCGTTGGGAAACCTCTAAATTTTGATATAGTTTTATTCCCCTTCATTCTAAAGCTCTTGAAATTCCTAGAGACTTTAGAAACAAGTTTTCTAAAGGATCTTGTCACTAAAGCTATAGGTCTTGCAATCCATACCCTTAGCAATCGTGCACGATCTTGAAAGTCCAATCACAATTCTTCATTAAAACCTAACTTTCATCTCATTCGATAGCTCAAAGTCACTCCGTTATCTCAGCTTTAGCAACTCCAGAGTTCGCAGAGCATCAGTATTGATTCATCCATTATTTCAGCTCTCTACAGGTAAGCGTTTAACTTGTCACTCTCTAAAATATCGGTAGTTTGTGTTCATGACATAAGTATTTTTAAGGTACCTTGTCACAGCGAGTTTTCAGAATAGGGTTGCATCAAGTTTGACTTGTGTCACAAATATTATCTTTGGCCTCTTATCGTTCGCAAGTCTTATAGTTATCATTACTTTTAATTCTTTTTATTTCGTATGAGAGTGAAAGTTCGGGTCACTAACACTCCGTAAATATCATAAGGAGTATGGATAAAAGTGACGACTTGGAAATTTTCGATCCGAATAAATGAGGAAATAATAAGAAAAAAGACGTAGTCCGGATCCATGTAAAAAGGTTTGGATAGGTTGTGAGGTCAGAAACTGAAGCTGGATTAGAAATAGGTCATGAGATCAGAATCCGAGGCAAGCTCGAAGGGTAAGATAAGAGATCAAAGATCGAGGCAAGCTCAAACGATGAGTTATAAGATCGAAAAATCAAGAAAAACTCAAATCATAAGACACAAAATCCAAAATAAAAAAGTTCATACAATGAGATATAGTAGTGGAAACAAAGGAGTTTGGATAGCAAAGAAATTGAGGAATTATGCAAAAGATCGACAAAGAGTTCGGATCAACATCCGTGACTTTTAAATTCACTTTTCAAAATAGGGAGATCAAGAGAAAGTCCTTTCCTGAAATTTTTAAAAGTTTTGTATTTTACAAAGCGTTCGATATTAAATCAGTGGGATTGGGAAAAAGTCCTTTCCTAAAACCCCTGTAGTTTTATATTTTACAAAGTGTTCGATGTCAAATCAGGGAATCAGAAGAGAGTCCTTTCCTACAATTTCTATTGTTTTATATTTTGCGAAGTGTTTAAATGGGGGAGATCGGGAGAGAGTTCTTTCCTGAAGTTTCCTGTGCTTTTAAAAATTTCCTTTGATGTCAAATTAGAGAGATTGGAAGAGTCATTTACTTAAACCCCGCAATCTAGAATTCTAATAAAATCATTTTGTATGAAATTGGGGAGATCAAGAGAGAGTCCTTTCCTCGTCAGCCCTGGCAATTTTTATTATAAAATTTATCACATGTTCTAATAAATGGTTCATAGGAGAGTCCCACCAAGAACCCCAAATCTTATATTGAGACCCGGTGGAGAGTCCTTCTCGAGGTCCTCATACTTATATTATTAAAAGGGAGTCCTCCCTTCAGTTCGGCTTAGTTAAATAAAATATCCATTGACAAAAATATTAAATAATTTAATAGAAAACAATATAAGTAAAGATTTTATGGATAATTATTGTCGATGATGAGATCTCCCTCCATTAACTGAGAGTTCTCATTAAGGAAGGGAACTCTCTAGGTTTCAATTAACGCATCCCTTTTTAATTAGAGTTCTAATTAAGAGGGATGAAAATCTATAATCATATCGGTTCTTGTATATCCATTACACACACTGCACCCTCAGTTATTTGAACACCAATGATAAGGTACATAATGTGTGAGTCGAGAGTCCTCCTCACTCATTATGAATCTTTAGGGACCAAATAACACCGCTTCGGAATTAGAGTCCTAATTCAAAGAGGGTGGAGCTTAATAAATACATAACAAATGAAATAAATACAACATCAATTCACTTCGGGGTCATCCCACTTACTCGTGTTCTTGGGTAACACAAAATGGTGGAATATCAAATGTTCCTTTCATCAATAACAGGGACTGACATCATAATTCTAACCCTAAAATTATCAATCTTAAATTATAAAGAGCACATCGTTAAATCTGCTTGCCCTTGTTGAGGGATGACATGGGGTGCCTAACACCTTCTCCATCCGTACATGGACCCCGAACCTAGAATCTCTTTTTTAGAAGTGATTTTCATAAATTTTATTTCTACAAATATTTTTCTTTAATTTCCCTCAAAATTAAAGTGGTGACTCCCCACTATTTCCACTTCAGTGAGAATCGTCCAGCAATCACAAAACCCTTGCGACAAAACTGATGCACAACAAAAAGGAGCAGCAACTTTATATTAAAATATATTGTACAGGAGCAGTAACTTTATATTAACAACTAAAAATGCCAAAAAAATTATGAAAAAAATCTAAAATTCTATTGGAATCTAACTAACATTCCATATTATAATATAGGAAAGATATGCCAAATTATTCATGAATCAGTATGCAATTAAAATTAACGAAGGGACATGCAGCAAATGAACTATATTGGGCAGTAATTTTGTATAGATCACTAAGAATAGCAAACTTTAATGAAAAGTTATGAAATTTAACTATGATGTACTTAACATGTCATATTAAACTATATATATATATATATATATAAATATATAAAGAAAAAAAGATAAGCATAAATATATAAGGATTGGTATGCAGTGAAGAATTAAAATGACCTATGCGATATAGATGCACACAAATCTGACCTACAGGCTTAAATTTATTTATGCATACAAAAATAAGAAGCCTATGGAAAATGTAAAAATATGCAATAAAATTGACATCCTAACAACAAATTTACAAAAAAGAATCACCTAAAAAGACCTAAAATTGAATGATAAATAAATTGCACAAAATCAAGTTTAATAAGGTTTTGAACTTTTAAAAATTCATAACTAATCATAAAAACTTGATTTGAGGTTATAAAAAAAATCAAAATTTAAGCAAGCACCCTAAAACATTTTTGAAAAATGTTTCTAGAAATGAAAAGTGATGTTTACTATGTGTAACACCCCTTTTCCGTCTATAGTGTAGCCGAATAAGGCGTGCTACATTCGGTGCCGGAGCACCCTATCCTGTCTTATCGTTTACAATATTAATTTAATGTCCATTTAATTTTATTATATCACTTGTAGAAATTTTTTTTATCCCATTTCATTTTTATGGAGACCCAAATAGAGTCCCCTTTGTTCTATTAGTGCATGGTAGGTTTCATGTTACCTATTAAAACAATTCATATCCATTTCATCTATTTATTCATCACATCATGTCTCATTTGCTCATATAAATTTTTCAAGAAAATAGAATAACTCATTTCATTCATAGAAAGTTAAGTACAATATTTACAATTTATATACAATCCAAAAATGATTTACATCATTTAATTACATACAATACCAAAATGCAAAATCTAATATGTACATGAGCCCTACCAAAATAACTGATGAGGTGACAACCCATACTTTAGCAGATCTGGTCCAAGTCTAGTCTAGGCCCTACTGTTGCTGCTGCTCTTCAGTACCTACGCATGGTAAGAATCAACGTGCTAAGCATATTGCTTAGTGGTGCATAAATTGAAATAAAAATATTGAAATAATTGAAATAATTATCCTTCGTATAACATTATAAAGAAATAGACAATTATATGAATTTACAGTCTTTTACATGTTTATAAAACTTTGGAAGCAATTAAGTTAATCGAGAACTTTTTTATTCATGTCTATTATATTCGGTCTTACATAATTTATATTAATGGTTTTCTCATGTACTTGTTTGAATTTAAAAATTTTATTTTTCATAACTGTGCCCAAGTAACCTATCAGAGACTATAAAGACTGAATACTCGGGAGTATACTAGTTAGACATCGATATGTCTACCTAGTATACAACGGTTATATCAGGCACAAGGCCAGCGGGCAGGCATAAGCCAGTAATAATGAAAATTAGTACTATGGCCATCGGGCAGGCATAAAGCCAGTAGAACAATCATCTTAGACATATGTTGTTTGTCAATGATTATCCCTGTGGGCAGTACTGCAATTTGTAATCCCTAATTGGTATACCAATCGATTCAAGCTATATAAGTGAGTCTAGGTGTACTCTGGGCAAAATAATGTTATTCAATACTCATAGTTTCATTGATTCATGTCATTTTCATGCTTATCAAGTTATTGTAATTTGTTTCATCTCATATGCCAAATCATATTAGGAACCTTTCTCAAGGTTCAGATTTAGTATCTTAGATTCACCTAGCAAATTGGCCAAGATGTGGCCCTTATTTGGCTACACTTTCTTCATGGAAGTTGTTCCTATATGTCTTGCCTTTGTTTTACTTTTTGAATCATGTCATTTGAAGTTTTAGAGCTCAAGTTATGGTCAAATAACCACAACTGGTTCACTTTCTCTTTCTGGGTCCAGAATTAGGTAGATTCTAGAGTCTGTATTAGTCTAATTAATTGGACATGTTACAGTCATTTTTAGGCCAATGTTCTTCATAAAAGTTATTACCCTATGTATTATGGTCCCTCAGAAATTTTAATTACAATTTTCCAAATTTTTTAGAATTAGTTATGCCCAAATCACTGGCCTAGACTCAAGTACCCTGTGTCTTCAAGGTCCAAGTTCAGGTCAGTAGTTTTGACCTTCATTTTAGGGTTCTTATGTTCATAAGTTGAGGTCCATGTCTAAAACAAAGTTGGAGCCCTGTTTCTTAGGGTTCTAGATCAGTATGGCTCATCCCAATTAGAGTTTCCTAGTGGAAGATATACTATAAATACTATTATGGGGTCAAGTGTAATTTGGTCAAACTTCAGATTTTGATGTGTTAACTTCTTCTAACCATTAAACCTAGTTCCTTTGGGTTCTGGGTTTTGGTCAAAAGACCAATATTGTAGACCTATGTCTTATAAATTTTTTTTCCATTAGTTTCATTACATTTGGATTTTTATAGACCAAGTTATGGCCATTTTGCCAAAACTGGTCGGGTGGTCTATGTCCAGGAAATTCTGGGCAGAATTGATTCTAGTCAATTTGGTGACCTAACTTTGGTCAGGAAATTCATTTGGCTAGAGGCATTTCTGGGCTTGGTGTTCTCAATGAAAGTTGTAGTCATATGTCTAATCTTTCCAGTGGTATAAAATTTAGGTCATTTGGACCTGTCTAGGGGGAGTTATGGCCAAATGTACTGTTCATTTGGTCAATTTTCTAGACTCAAGATTTGGTAAGCCAGATTGGGACAGTAATTAGGTCAAGATTTGGACAGAATTTGTGCATGATTTCTCCATGAAAAATGGGGTATTTTGAGTCTAGTTTAACCTCTAATTGGCCTCATACCAATTGAAGCCACACAACTTCAGTTATAGCTCAAACAGTATATTGGACTCATAGGTCCAAATTCCCGCATAAGAGAAGCACTCCCAATATTCATTCCTCCTTACTCCCAAACTACAATATATCATTCATAATACTTCAAATGATCAAAAAACAGTCTCAACAAGATCAATCTCAAGCCATAACACCAAGGTACCAAAATTAATTCAAACCCTAACTCAAAATTTCTCAACTCATGAAATTTCTAGCTAATTTGATGTCTATCATCACCAACCACTTCAATAACACTTATAAACTAATTCAATTCATCAAAAATCAGCAAAAACATAGTCAATTTAGGGTTTCTGAAATTTTAATTTCAAGTAAGTTTAAATTTTATTTTGATTTCATATCGATTTAACCTAAGTTAGCATGCTCATCTTGCTTAGAAAGGAAAAAAGTATAGTTTAGTGCACTAACCTCTTTGGTGACTTGATAAACTTCACTTCTACCTCTTCTTATGACTATTAATAACTTCCTTATGATGTGGTGAGTAATTTTTGTGAAGACAAATTAGGGTTTTGAGGTGAAAAAGCTACGAAAAAAGAGCTTGAAAAAAAAAATGAAAATGGTGGAGCTTGGGGTGGGGTGTCTCAGCCATGGGAGTGGAAGGAAGAAGATGATGGCCAATTTAATTATTGTTGTCCTCTTTTAAGCCTTCTTATCCCTTCTTGTAAATTTGTTAATTTCCTATTGGTTCAAAATTTTTAAATGACGTCATATGACATCACAAATAAGATAATTACTTTATTCCTTTTCTTTTCTTTTCATTTCTTATTTTCTTTTTTTACAAAATTCATAATTTAAATTTATTTTTGGTATTTTTAATCTATTTTATTTTAATTGACATTTAGGTCAAAATTCAACTCTGGGGTTGAAATGACCAAAATGCCCTTCATTAGGCTCACTGGGTTATTTTTGGTATGTACCGATAAATAAATTTTCCTAAATTTTCTTTGGCATTTCTAATGTCATTTAGACCTCAATAACTATTCATTGGAGTCTCAAAAATTATTTCCCTAGGTTTCCTCATGGGTCTGCGGTCAGTAACTATCTTCACAGTCGCTTTCCCATATGGTCACCCATCGCTATGACCCCAGCTCATTTAACTCATTTACAATTCATTTCTTTTCTTTTTCCTTAATTTTTCTTGGTCTTTATTCACTTAATTTATGCCTCCTCACTCTAGTTGAAGTGTAGTTCCAGACATTCTGATTGTCTGGACAGACATTAATCATCGGAACAGTAGAATGTTCGGACTACCTAAAATGAGGCCGTTGCACTATGAGTTACAAGAGAATGAAAATAAAACATGATTTAACGTGCGTATGGAGCATTTAGGAAGCTCAATCAGATTTAACTTATTTCGGTACTTCAATTGTGGATTTGAGGCATTCTTGAACTCCTAAAAACATTAGAATACTGAAAATTAGATTTCGAACTATGAATATGCAATTGGTGGTCAAAAGGGCACCTAAAGTTACTCTAATGGGACTTAGGAGAGTGTTCTATTCATTCAAAATATCTCTAAAGTGATCCAACATATTAAGAGCGTTAGTAGTATGCCCTAGAGCATATCATCTTGTATGTATCTTGTACATATTTTATTAATAAAAGGCAATTATACTTTTCTGTTTACATAATTTATTTATGTGTAATTGAAAAGGTCCATTGATATTTTGTTAGAAATTCTATTCTTAAGTTGTTAAGAATATGAGTGATAGTATTTCTAGCACAAAGTATCATAAATTAGTTCAGGATCAATGGTACTTCACAATGGACATGACTTATCCAAAAAGATTGTAATCATGTTTGTTTACCAAGTATTAAAATGAGATATTAATTAGTTGGAGTGGTGAGTCTCATACCACATAATAAACATGATAGGCACTTATATATGATCAGTAGGCCGAACCAGTAACACTTATGACAAGCACGTGGAGTTCACTCTTGTTAATGCATTGTCATATATCATATCAATGCATATAATCTTTAGACTTAAGATAACACAGTTATCTTGTATATAGGTGATTTGAGTTTGATACTGCTTTCATGCTCATACTATGTGTGGGTATATAGGCATATGTTAGCTCCTACTAGTTATATATGGAGATAAGTATTGATCAAGATGGGATCTGTTACCCTAAGTAAATAGGGAGAAAATCCTATGTTCATTTAATTTTTCTTGATGATTCAAGTTCCTGGCCAGGACAGATACACTTAGCTAGAAAGGAGTTTCTAACAAGAAAGTCTGACAAATCAAGAATTAGAATTAAAAGAGAACATAATATTCATAGCATATGGAGTTTGACATTAACCATGACTTCAACTAGAATTTGAATTTTGTAACGGAGAGATTTTAGTGCATGGTGACATATGATTAAAGGTTTATTTAAGGTATTCTTTATTACTAATTTGGTGGCCATTGCAAGCTATGCTAGGTGTCAACTGTGGTCTATGAGATACCTATAATTATTTAGAGAAATCATTTATGGTAAGAAAGAGTTATAATGATATTAAGAGTTAATATCATTTCTCATTGCCAATTAGTAATAAGCCTAGTAAGTCACACATCTACACAAGTAATTCACCAAGTGTTTTATGATTTAATTGATTAATTAAAGAGATTAATTAATTAATTAATTAGGTTTGGTTTGCAATAAGATTGCAAAGTCCCTAGCATGACTGGAAACCAAATCTAGGTTATTGGATGTATAATATAAATTAAATTTATATTTAAAAAGTTTAAATATGAATTTAATTGTGAGATTAATTAATGGAGATTAATTAACTAATTAATTTATATGTGATTTAAATTAATTTAAAGAAGAGAAATAATAATTTTGGGTTGAGAACTCAAGGATATACATAAGGGCAAATTGGTCTTTTTACATGGTGACATGTGGCACCATGAGATGGTGACACGTGGCACCATACAAGCTTCCCACTTGTTTTCCATTCATAAAAGATGATTAAATGAAGATTAAATCTAACTTTGACAAGGGGCTTAATGTGATTAAGTCTTCTAAAAGTGAGATTTAATCCTAGCATGACATGTGGCAAACATTTGAGTGAATTTGTCTTATGTATATAAATGAAGAAAGAAGAAGAAAAAACAATCTTCTTCCTTCTCTTTCATGTTAGACAGCAACCATGGGAGTTCCTCTCTCTTCTTCAATTCTCAATTAATTCTTGAAGAAAAACTTTCATTTCATCTTGAATTAACTTAGTAGAAAGTGTTTCTAGTGCACTACATCTATTAACCCTCACTAAAGCAAGCCTATCTCACTTTAGTTGTTTGGCAAACAAGAAAAGAGAGCTTAAGGGTTGCCATTGGTGAGTCTTAGTGAAGCTCTTAGTGGACAAGCTAAAGGGACAACATTTGGAGTCCTAGGAGCACCCTAAGGGAGTAAGATTGATTGATTCTGTGCCTTGGAGGTTAGTAATTAATAATCCCTCTTTAGTTAGGGTTTAATAAATTCAATTTTTATAATTTAATTCTTAATGACAAATGAACCTCTAATGCATGCTAAAATGTGTTTTAGTATGCTTTTGGGCATTAGAAATTGGCTAGGCACATAACTCATTTGGTATGGTGCATATAACTCTAGAATAAATTTTAAAATTCAATGCTCTAATGCCCTTAAATCCATGCTTCCATGCCTTCAAAGAGTTGATTAAAAGTTATTTAGATGAAAAATTAGTGAGGTATTTATGGGGAAAAACTAGGTTAGACTTGAAAAGCTTAGGAAAGTTGAAATCAAAACTCCTCCCATCCTTTTCTCATTCAAATTTTGATTGGCTTTGGATATGGCTGATAAAAATTATCTTTTCCTTTATTTATTTAATTATTTATTAATTAATTTTAAGGATTATTTAATCATTAAACCTAGAACCTAAAATCCTACATCCTTATACTTACAGTCTTTGCCGAATGGGCTTCTAGACTAGGCTTAGTGGGGTTGGGCCTTATTCAAGTCTAGTCCCTTACTTATATATATATATATATATATATATATATATATATATATATATATATATATATATATATTATAAAAATAATCAATATCCAATTAATAGAGCTGACAACTCAACTATAGCTAGTCTAGCTAGAAGAAGATGGCTGGCTTCATTCACTTGTATAAACATGCTGATCTTTATCAATTAATTGACTAAAATAATTAACTAAACTACAAAAAGTAAAAAAACAATCTTAGGTTTTTGCTAGAATTTCGGTAGACTTAACTATATAACAAAACATAACCCTTTGCAAAGCAAACTTAATACGGTTAGCCTCGGGCCCACAAAAATAAACATAACACCTAGCAGCTGAGGCCTACAAGAAGCTTAATTTAGGTCTAGTTTTCCAATATTAGCTTGGATCCCTAAACTTCACTACAATAATTATGTTCAAAGCTACAAAATTATGAAAATATTCCTTGAGGTCCATTTTGTCATTCTTAAGTCCTTAAAAATTATTTTATTTATTTTTAGTGCCTAATAATATTTTGTTAATTAATTAGCTAGCTTAACATATAGATAAAAAGCACTAAGTTGGAGTTTGGGCTTACCAATGTTGATTCTGCTACTTGAAACACGTCCAAAATATTTGAAAATGGTGGGATCAATTGTAATATTGACTATCTTTCAAGATGCCTATTGGGCACTCCAGTCTAGTTAACGTTGGTTCTACTACTTGAAACACATCCAAAATATTTGAAAATGGTGGGATCAATTGTAATATTCACTATCTTCCAAGATGCCTATTGGGCACTCCAGTCTGGTTGAAGATGCGGTCTCACTGTTGGAAGGCTATCGCAAATCCAAAGGTCCTACACAAAGCCCAACATACCTTAAAAACTATTGTGTAATTGATTCTTGAAAATGATGATTGAAAGTGCCTAAAAATATCACAAATTAATATATCTTTCAATGATTTCCTTTTCCATTTGGTGTCCGGCTAGAGCAAGGTTGTCCCATTTTTACGCTCTTGTTGAGTGGAATTCATTAATGGTCTCGAATCTTTCGGATGATGGCCGGATTGGTTGGAATTGGACTGGAAACTCACTGTCTCTCTTTCTTCCTTCACTAACAGAAAATGCCATGAAATCTGACGATACTTACTATGAATGGAAGTTAGGGGCAAGAGGTTTTGTTGTGGCAGTGGATGTAGAATAGGCTTTGAGGCGTGATGAATCACTATCTTTAAGGTATTAATTGCCCCCACTAATTTGCTGCAAGGTTATGGAAATATACCTCCAGGATACAACACAGCCTGAAATCTGCAGACAGCAACTCCTGAAGATTTCCCTGAAGAACTCTTTATACGAACTGAATTTAGAGAGACTAGAAGAAAAGAAGAAGAAGTAAAAGTAGTATATATCTGATTTGAAAAACTCATCCATATTTATAAAGAATGAAAAGTGATGGCACATTTTCTAGATAGACACATCTATTTATCTCTAATAGATACAACTGTTTATGTAATAGTCATATCTGTTTATTAAAAGATACCTATACAAATAGTTGTGACCATTTATATAGACATATCTATTTATTAATAGACACCTATATAAATAGTTATGACTTTTTGTATAGAATAGATATGTCTGTTTATTAATAGACACCTATACAAA
This sequence comes from Hevea brasiliensis, assembly GCF_030052815.1. Lineage (NCBI taxonomy): Eukaryota > Viridiplantae > Streptophyta > Magnoliopsida > Malpighiales > Euphorbiaceae > Hevea > Hevea brasiliensis. The sequence goes on from NC_079501.1 coordinate 78,822,726, forward strand.
CAGTTGTGACTGTTTGTATAGAATTGACATGTCTGTCTATTAACAGATACATCTACTTATTAATAAACACATCTGTTCGTAATTTATTTATAAAAATTACAATATGATAATTATTTTATTTCACAAATATACGTGCCAAGTGCCATAATAGAATAATATATATTGAATTATATATATATAATTCTATACATATTTCACTCTTGTCATTCCATTATATTTTAACAATATAGGAATTCTTTCTCTCTATAATGTCTAACATACAAGCTATTTATAACAATCCCCCACTTAGCTTGTATTGTTAGATCCCATTGTTTCATGCATAATGAAAAGTATCTTTCGATTTAAACTTTTCCTTAGTGTAAGTATTTCAAAGTTCTAAAGAAATCATGGTGGCCTTAGTTTAAACCTAGATTCCTATTAAATAGAACCGGAAATACTACACACATGAATCAATTAGTTCGACTTAAAAAGTTCACCAAAATTTTTTTAGCATGAATATGGCCTTGTGCTACCTCCTGTTTTCATGAACATTTATAAAAGTTATTCTCACTTTTGTTGAAACGGCACCACTTCCTATGTTCATATAGGTGAAGTTTCCTTTGTAATAATTTTAAACTTCATTAAGAGTATAAATACTCATCCTCATTCTATTAACTTAGTACATTAAGTACTTTAATTATAACATTTACTAATGACTTGTTGTTACCCTTTAAACTTTTTTTAGTAATAATACTATAAAGTAGGGTTCCCATCAGTAGTAAATTTAATGGAATATTCTAAATCCTAATCAGCACATGTACTTATGATCATAACTCTCGATAGCCCTTTTATTAAAGGATTTGCTAGATTATTATAGGATTTAACATAACATGGTAATAACACATTAGATACTAATTGTCTTACATTTTCATGTCTTAAGCTTATATGTATATACTTTCAATTGTATATTTTACTATAAGCTTGAGCCATCATGATTTTGACTATCATAATATAAAGAAATAGATGGCACAGGTTGTGGCCACAACTTAATATCCAATAACAAGTTTCTCAGCCATTCTGCTTCTTTACCAACATTCGCCAAAGTTATAAATTCGGATTCTATCGTTGAATGAGTTATACAAGTTTGTTTCTTTGATGCCCAAGAAACAAAACCTCCACCTAAAGTGGACACCCAACCAAAGGTTGACTTATTATCCTTAGTACTACTTATCCAATTGGCATTTGTATAACTCTAGGATCTCCACCATATTTGTTTCACTAGTCAACCATATAATCATATGTTTATAACATGAACTACATAAATAATTCACAGTCTAGATTTGTACTTTTTTTGTAGAAATAAATTGCTCCATAACTTGTTTAAAATGAGAGTATCCAACAATAAAGAACCAAGCTAAACTTGCACATACACACAAATGCATACTCATTTGTCCTTTTGTCACTTCTTACAAATGACTTGTAAGGCTCTTATATTTACTACTCAAAATGTATCAACCTTTTGGCCAATAAATTTATCTCTTCATACATGTAACTATTAAAAAGAATTGCATCTTTTTATTTAGTTACATCTTTTGGCCAAGAGACACAACTCTTTGCATTAATACAACTCTTTATATGGTTTTAGCACATTTGGAAATTTATCACAGAATAATCTATAGTTTATAATTTTTTTTTAATATCAAAAAATCCTTGAAATTTCTTTCCAGTATTTCATACTAATATTACTAGTATAACTTGATAATTTAAAAAGTCTCAGAAAGGAAGAAATGGTAGCGCGGGGAGTAGGGAATGATTCAAAATCTATTCTCAAATTTTTTTTACTAAAATAATAATTTTTTAATTAATAAAATTTAAAATATCCCAAACCCCTCTATAAATTTTATAAAACTACATTCAAAATATTATTCTTTAATTATTAAAATAATATATCATAGTATTACAAAACGTTTGAATTAAATACTGTTAAGTTTAAAACAATAACAAAATAAATATCTAGATTGATGATAACAATAGTAAGGTAATATTACAATAAATTTCTTTAAATTAAATAATTAAAATATCACATAATTAAATAAAATAACATTCAAAACAAATTAATAAATTATTTAATTCACTAATTATTGAAATAAATTATTACAATATTATCAAATTAAAATTATTCGAATTACTAATAAAATAATAAAAATATTCACAAATTATTTTCCAAAGTTATATATATATATATATATATATATATATATATATATATATATATATATATATATATAAATTTCTTTTCGATTTAATACATTCTCAATTTAATTCTTGGTAAAAAAAAATTAGATCAATAACAAAATTATAAATTAAAATAAATTGGATTCAGTATGTTTTGATTCCTACGATATTCATTCTTTTTTAATTTTAATTTTTTTTCAATTTAGAAAAACTAAATAACGGTGCTTACCCTTAATTATATGGACAAACATTTGATATTTTATTCTTATTTCTCTCTATTTTTTTTTCCACTTTCGTTTCTAATATGATTTGTTTTTTTCCTTTAAGGATTTTTTTTGTTGTTTTTTCATCTAGATCTAAATAGGGGTGTTGTTAGGGTTAGTGCTTAAACAAAAAATCAAGTTTTTGCTTAAAAATTTAAATATAATCACCCTTTCTAATTTTGAGAGTTGCAGCACATAAATTTGAATTCAAATCTTTGCTGAAATTCAACCCATAATTTATATATATATATATAATTAAAAACTAAAAAGATTATTCATATTACATAGTGACATAAAATTTCAAAATATTTTTATTACTACCCCTTTATTTTATGGATATGATAGAGTTCTTGTTAAGATATTCCACAACTTTAAATTTTGTTATCGATATTTTAGTATTTACTGTAGTGACATATTTATGACTAATAAACTTTTTTTTTTTTTTTTTTTTTTTTTACAGAAGTATTCTAAACTTTGACCAAGTGTGATAAATATACTAAGTGTGGTAAATATATTCTTAGATGTTTGTGAATTTGAAAGACAACATTTTTTTTTGGAGTGTGTGGTTAACCTATACAATATATACGAACTGTTTTTGGAACATAGTGAGTTAGATGGGTAGAGGTGTGGATCCAAAGGGTTGGCCATCAATGCTTATAAAAGGCAGATAAAGCAAAGTCTTTTTCAAGGTACAAGCATGCTTTGGATTCTATATTAAAGGCCACTCTCCGTTATTTAATAGAGGAGACGAGAAAGGGCAAAGTAGCTCAAGGTGGCACAAGATGAAGATTGACATCTTTGATGACTAATATTCCACTCTATTGCAATATTGCTTTTCGTGTGAAGTAGAGAGGAGCATGTGATTCTCTCGCATCAATATTGTACACCCATATTTATTACAATCACGTTCTTTTTTTTTTTTTTCTGTCAAATTAATATGAGCGGGAACAACTATATCAAATGCCCATCCCTAAATTAATTATTCTTGAAGCATCAATTTTCTCAATTAGCAACATTTAATAGGATTAACCCTATCAGTAAACATAAAAATTTATCTTTCTTATTAATCAGAGGTCGATTTCATTAAGGACCACCAAAATTATTTATTTTGATTACATAAATCAATGTTAAAGAGTGTGCCTTTAAAAGTGTTCAAAGAAAATATGATGCACAAAAATGATTCCAAAAATACACTTAACATAAATAGTAAACATAATATTCTCAATTACATCATCAATCAATAGAGACGAAACTAGGGGTTGCAAGGGAGCCTTAGCCCCATACGTTTGTAAAATTTTTGTAATAGGTGTAATAAAATTTTTTTTTAATTGATCTCTTAAATTTTGTATTGACCCTAATAATTTATAATTTATAATTAATTTATTATAAGTTAAATTGAAGTACCAAAATTACTCGATAATCATTACATTAGAACAAAAGTTAAATTAAAATTGATTATTCAAACTTTCATACTTACAAATCAACACTTGAATGGTAGTTATTATTTCAAAATTAATTATAAGTTAATCTAATCATTTTCTATTGTATAATCTCAAATCAAATGAGATTTTTTTATTTATCAATTTGTATTTTTGCTCTCCTTCCCTTCTATGGGTACAACATAATATTTTTCTTTGTTTTTTCTCTAATTTAGCTTTCTCTCTTTTCAAAAAAAAAAAAAAAAAAAATAGCTTTCTGTCATTTATATCATTCAAATTAAAAATTATTTTATTTATATCTATATAAATATACAAAGCTAATAGTTTCAACTTTCATGCAAATATTAGATTGATCAACTTAAATATATATTTATTTTTGCATAATATTAGCACTGAATTAAGAGTAAACGATTAGAGGTGAATGAGTGGGCTGGAGGCTAGAGTCGACAAAGTGTGAGATAGGCTTACTTGGACTTAGGCCAACCATTGCTAAAAGGTTAGACCTAACCAATTAGCTTAGTTAGCCTATACTTTAGATTTGGGATTTGAAACTCTTACAACTCCTTCTCAAGTGGCAACCTGTACATTTTGATTGACACTTAAAACTTGAAAAACTCCCCTTGAAATCTTGAATTTTTTTTAAAATTTTCATCTTTCAATTTTGCGTGATTTTATTGAAATAAATTAAAGTTGAGGGAAAGAAGTAAAACAACCTCCAAAGTTGAGGGACGATGAATAAAAACACCTTTACTCTCAAGAATAGACACTTGACCCAAACTCGTTTGGTTTCCAAAATGCCCACAAGCCCTAAACCTATTCAATTATAGCATATATTAAAATGAAGTTTTGAATTGCTTTGGTAAATCAACTTATTTGAATAGTAAAGTGGCTAGAAGGAAAGGGTAAATTTCACTCGTCGTTATTGAACTTTAGGTGTTGTAATAATATTGTCCCTAAACATCAACTGTATCACAAAAACCCTTAAATATTGATTTGAATAAGAGCCCTTCTTACCTTATATAATCACCTAGTAAAAAGAAAGAAAAGGAAATGATATTTTTATCCCTCACCTACTCTACCCATTGTCCCTCTCTTCTCTCTCTGTCTTTGTGTTTCTCAACCTCTCTTTTCTTTTTTTTTTTTTTTTACTATTTTTCATCCATTTCTCTCTCTCTCTCTCTCTCTCTTTCTTTCCTTCACACGCTTTCTTTGTCACTCTCTCTCACTCTCGGTTTTTTTCTCACACACACACACACTCATGCACTCACTCTTTATAGCTTTAAAGGTTTTGCATACTACTTTCCCCTCTTGCATGACTCTCTATTAAGGGAGGTCCTTTCCCAATTTAGTTTGAACCAGTAATAAGATACATATCATGGACCACAAACCACATGCAAATCTAATCAAGAAATAACAAAAAAAAAAAAAAAAAGCCAAATCTAAATTCAAATCACAACATATAATTGATGGAAAAAAATACAAGATCCATATTTAACTTTGCAACCAAAGGAAAGCCTGGTGGCTAAAGGAAGCTGGAGGAGTACTAAAAAGAGTAAATATAAGAATGAAGAAAACATAATAAGCTAAAGAATGTAGCAAAAAAAAGGTTGAGAAAATTCTATTGCCGATAGAGATTAATGGTGAGAATTTTATTTGAAGATGGGACTTGTCAGTTACAAGAAAGAGAAGACACTAAGAAAGGAAAGAGAAAAAGGAGAAAAGGAAAAGGAAAAGATTAGGGTTTGGGAGACTTTCTTCTTAGCAAGAGATAGAAAGAGACTTAAATTGGGAATTGAAGGAATTAGATTTTGAGAAAGATTTTTAAGGATTTGGATAAGTGAGGAGGAGAAAGAAAGAAAGGTTGGACAATGGCATTTTCATAGATGCTATCTGTAACACCCCCAATTTTCTGATATCAGAATTCCTATCATTGATGGGAAATCCTTGTGGAATCGAGGTTTTCAAGGACAAGGAAGTGGTGATAGTGTACCATATATGTATGTATGTGTCTTTGTGTGTGTGTGTGTGTGTGTGTGTTTGTGTGTGTACGTGTGTGTGTGTATATGTGTGTGTGTGTGCGTGTGTGAATGAATTTGATTTGTTAAAAGTCTAGGTTATATATGTGTTTTGTTAAGAAAAGAAATCAAGGTATCCTTATGGGTAGAAGCAACTTCAATAGTTGAAGGTTGGACTTTCAGCAGCTAAAGTCCCTTTTTACTGTTCAAATGTCCTTTTGGACAGAATGGACTATGGCAGCTTTTGGCTATCGAAAGCTGCCAAAAGTCCCTTTGACCATAAGTGTTTATATAGCTCGGTCTGTTTTTTTTTTTTTTTTTTTTTTCACAAAAGCCAAGTCAATTTCTCTCTTTCTCTCTGGTTTTCTGTACATGCAAAGGTCAAAAAAGGTTCTTGTTGAGGGTTTGTTGTTTTAAATCTTGGATTTCCTTTGGGAGACTTCAAATCAAGAGTGAAATTGAAGTTTTATCCATCTTTTCCCTCACATTCAAGTTCAAGGTTAAAGAGGTAATTCTTTCCTTCTTTTCCATCTTTTAATGGGTTTACAAGCATGATTGTAAGAGTTAGGTTGGGTAATTTTAATTTTATGAATAGTTTGAGAAGTTTTTAAATTTGGTAAAGTTAGGGTTTTAATGAATGTTATGGTAAATGTATGTCTTGTTACACATTTTCAAACTTTTAAGTGTTTTTAGTCCTAACCTAGTAGTTTCTTTGATGAATAAAGGATTTACATGCCAATTGAGTTAAGATTGGTATGAGATTTCTCATGTTTCTTTGAATTAAATAAAAAAAAAAACTTGATTCTTAGCTTTGATGGATGCATGTATGCTTAGGGGTACATTTTTCATGTTGGATTTTGGTATTTTAAGGCTAAATGAGGTATTATTCTTGATTTTTGTCAAGTTTAAGTGTTTATAGGACTTAAATGCTTAATTTCCTTAGTTAAACCTAAGGATTCCTTGTTAATGTGATGTTTGAAGTTTAATAGAACCTTAAATTCAGGTTCATGTTGGTTGCATGTGTAACTTACACTTGAATTCAAGTTGTTTTAGGCTTTAATTATGTGTTGGGATATTTAGATCATGTTTTGGGAGCTTGGACTGTGTTTTGATATTATGGGAAGTGAGATTCTACAGATTTTCAACTTGGGAATTCTAGAAATTTCTAGGTTTGGCTATCGAAAACCTTTAATTTGGCAGTCGAAGCATGCAGTTTCTTGAGAAAATACAAAAACTTTCTAGGTTTAGTAGCTAAAGTTTAAGACTTTAGCAGCCGCAATAGCTACTACCCAAAAAGGGCAGTCGATGTTCAAGACTTTGATAGCCAAAGTCCCTTACTTTGGTAGCCAAAGTCCCTTACTTTAGTAGTCAAAGTTGGTTCTACCAACTTATTTCTCCTTTTGTTTTAAGGCTCTAAAACTTATTTTTATGACATAAAAGGACCTAGATGATATACATTAAGGTCTGTTACATGTTTGTAGGGGGTCTAGGATAAAGAATTGATATGTTTAATGTTTCACCACTTGATCAGAGTTGGTGACCATGGTTCAAGGAAGTCAGGCCCTGAGTTGATTTGATGTCAGAACATCCTAAGAAGCACACATGAAATCAAGTCTACTTGCCAGATCTAAGGGGTAAGAGTAAATGAATAAGTATTATAAGAGGTAAGTATAAACTGCTTAAGTAAATTTCAAATGCTTTTTAATTACTTTAATTTATGCTTTAAGCATAATCATGCATCATGAAATGCATTAATATTAGGGTGTAATGTTTTAGAACTATACTTGATATAATTGCATATATGTTTATGATGTGAGATAGATTATGCAAGACCCATTAACTCCCAGATGGTATATGGTAGTATGTTATGTATGTTATGGATCCAAAAATCTAAGTGAGGTCCTTACATGGGCCCTAGTACATAGCACATGTCATTTTTTAAGTGAAAGTCCTGAGAAGCCTCTGTATGAGTCAAATACATTGGATATATTAAATGAAAGTCTTAAGGAGCTTCTATATGAGCCGGGCACATTGGATTATAGGGGAGTCACTAGTGACATGACTACCATGTTTGCATATGTTTGATGATTAATGCATTTATGTGATTGATAGCCATGTGTATGTAATTAAAAGTGTATGTAATTGCTTTAAGAAGTTTATGCTTACCGAGTCTCCTAGCTCAACACCCATACCCCAACCCCACCCCCCCCCCCCCCCAAAACAAAAACAATTTTTGCAAGTATTGAGGGTACAAGAGTCGAGGAGTGGTTATGGCATGTTAGAAGAACAGTTGTTGTAATAGTGTTAGCAGTCATCATGTTTGCACAAGTGTATTGATAGTATAAAAGTATGTACTTATGTCATGTAAGTTGTGTATTTGATGTATTATAGTTGTATGTTATGTTTGTAGTGTGGACATGTATGTCTAATGTATGATGAAAATTAAAAATGTGCTTACCAGTAGGTTATTTAGATGCATGTGTAGTGAGACGCATGTGTAGTGAGTTGTTTCCTTTATAATGAAAAGGAAAAGCATGATAAAATTTGAATGCATAAGATGTAACTGAATAAGTATAAGAAGGGAATGTGGAGTCCCCTAAAATAAATATCTGTAAATAGGAAAGTGAAAAATGTTAAAAGTATTAGATTAATCGGTTCCATAGTTAATTAAAGTATGATGCATAAATTATGTAATGAAGATAGAGTAAAGAAGTGTCCTATTAATCACACCAAATTTAAAAAATTTAATGAAAGTCTACTAGGGTAATCAATGACCCTCTTGGGTATTCCTACCCTAAGGGTAGACCTAATGTGCACAAAGAAGTAAAGTTAGTGTGACTAATAGGATATAGCTAAAGTTAAAATGTTTTCACTAAGAAAAATGGTCCCTTAAGGGGAACATGTCCAAAGTTTATGTATGAAAATGATGAATAGCCATAACAGAGATAAGAAAGTAAAGGTCTATAGCATGGTCTTCCTGGGGAAACAATTCAAAGACAATTATTTGGTTTATAACAGTCATGTAAATATTACAGAAAGAGTTTAGTTTTCTACAAATGAAGTTTAGTACAATAATAATGACAATGGAAAACAAAAATAGAAAATGAAATTTCTGCATAATGCACATAAAGGTTTAAGCTCTTCATGATAAGTCTTGAGTCTTAGGGAGGAAAGAATCTCCCATAGAGTTTAAGGAAAATTCCAAAGCAACTGCCCTTAAAAGGTCAAAGTCTTCAGTCTTAGGCTTGTTACGAGTTTTAGTAGCCGTAAGCTGACCCCTAGCATCGATTGTGACCCCTTGGCCAGGTCGTGACACTATCATTATCTTATAGATATAGTATGAGAGAGACAAGAATAAAGAGAAGAGATGGGTAATGGGTGAGATAAATGAGGGCAACAAGGTTTTTTTTTTCTTAAAATGTTTGCCACGTTAGTAATTTAACCAAGAAAGTAGTTATTTCAGTTAGCAAGCACTTTATTATTATTCAAATTAATATTTAAGAAAATTTATATTATAAATTAAAATTTTAAAAAATGTATTATTACAATGCTCAAAGTTCACAAATGTTCAATAAAACTTATCCTAAAATAGAATAATAACAAAAGTGATGTGCCTTATAACAGATTGATAAAAAGAAAGGATAAAAGAACATCAATGATGTGTCCCATATTAGTTCTGTAGGGAGGTATTGGATGTTATATATATGGGTTTGCAAACCTCCCCTTGTGAGCTAGCTTTTGAGGTAGAGATAAGCAGCTTCATATCATTTGGTATTAAAGCCTTACTCTACACGGGTCAATGGGGCATGCACAAGTTCCTTGATGTTCTTTGGGAGAGGTCAAGATGAATGAGTCATTGCCTTGGTTGCTTCACGAGGATATTCAGTCTAAAGGGTCACGAATGATGCATCCCACATCGGTTCTGTAAGGAGGTCTTGGGTTTTATATATATTGGTTTGCAAACCTCCCTTTATGAGCTAGCTTTTGAGGTGGAGTTAGGTGAGTTCATATCATTAACCTTTGGTTTATAGTGAAAGAATTCTAAACTTATCACAAGTTCTTTGTGTGGCATCTACATTTGAATATTGCTTTTCTTAGCGTAGGACTTCAAAAATAGCTTTCAAATGCTTGAGATGATCTTCAAAACTCCTACTATAAATCAAAATATCAAAAAAATAAACAACCACAAACTTGCCGATGAAGTGGCAAAGTACATGGTTCATTAGGTGCATAAAAGTGATAGGAGCATTACAAAGGTCAAAAGGCATGACCATCAATTCATATAACCCAAATTTGGTTTTGAATCTATTTTCCACTCATCCCTTTCCTTCCTTCAAATCTAATGATGCCCACTCTTCAAATCAACTTTTAAAAATACAATAGCAACATGTAATTCATCAAGCATATCATCAAGTTTAGGAATGGGATACGATACTTTACAATGATTTTTTTTATGGCCCTACTATTGGGCACCAATAAAGTAGGAATAGAACATGGGCTCATTGATTCATGAATATACCCCTTCTCTAATAAGTCCATGACTTGCTTATGCAATTCTTTTGTCTCTTCTAGATTGCTTCTATAAGAAAGTCTATTTAGTAATGCAACTTGTAACACCCCTTACTCAGTCCACAGTGTAGCCGAGCAAGGGACGTCACATTCTGTGTCGGGCCATCTTATCTTATCTTGTCTTATTCATTATTAGCTTTAATGATATTTTATTTTAAAATCAATTATTTCAATTCATATTTCATCATGCCTTCATCCACTCATATAAATTTTTCATAATCATTCATGTAGAAATCATCTCATTTCATTTATACTGCAAATTTGATCACTGCTGGGCTCCGTCTCTAAAACCTACGCATGGAAAACCAATGCGCTAAGCATATTGGTTAGTGGTGCAATAATATAATAAAATAAACTAAATAAATACAAATACATATTTCATATGTATGATACCATAATAGGATTGCATTTCATGATTTATGAGTGTTTTACAGTTTATTGGTCCTTTCCATTTATTTGTTTGATATTCAGTTAAATTAATTCATTTCATTGCCCAAGCAACCTATAACAGACTATTAAAACTAGATACATAAGAGTATACTAGTTAGACACCCCATGTGCCTATCATGTATACGTCTGTCAGGTATAAAGCCAACCGGCAAGTATGAAGCGAGTAAAATCATGTAGGGCATAAAGTTAATGGGCAGACATAAAAGCCAGAAGAATAACCATGTTAGGCAGACATTGCTTTTCAATGGTCATCCATGAGATAGGCTAAGAAGCCATGGGCAATACTGCATCTGTAGTCCCTAATTGACATGTCAATCGATCCAACTCATATATATAAGTTTAGGCATACAAGGGCAAATTTAATGTCCTTATGCGTTTACAAATTTTGATAACTTATTACTTGTGTTATTCATGCTTCATAGTATTAGTACACTATTCATGGTGGGAACATAAGTCCCAATGACATGTTCATGTAGTTCATATGAAAATTAAACCATTTACATCAAGTTATTTTCACATTTCAAGTTATTTGGGAAAGATTCAAAAAATACTTCCAGAATTGTGGTTGTAAATTTCCCTAGCAATTGGCCAAGATGCAAAATCTGTTTGGCCACACTTCCTTCATGGAAGTTGTTCCTTTATGTCTTAACTTTTTTCCTTTTTTGAATCATTCAATTTGGAGTTTTGTAACTCAAGATATGGTCAATTTTCTAACTACTATTCACATGCCAAATACTGCAGCTCTCTTGCTGCCAGAATTTCTACCAAGTTTTACATCCCAAATTTGAGCATCTTAGGCTCACTTTTTTATTGAAGTTCCTGAAACAAAGTTTTAGATCATTGTCTTAGGTTTCCAAATCAATTTTATTCACCTCAATTGGAGTTCTCTAGCAGAAGTTATGACCTATTAACTATCCGGAGGTCATATGGCAGTCTGCAGGATTCCAGAATTTCTAGCATTGTTAGCCTATCTTGTCCTAACAATTTCACTGAGTTGCCCTAAGATCTGGGTGCTGATCAAAACAGGAAAGTTTTATTTCTATGTCTTATGAAAATTTTGGCTTTAGAATTACTACATTTGGAGTTTTGTAGCTTGAGTTATGTTATTTTCCCCAAAACTGGTCAGGATCTCAATTGTGTAAAATTTCCAGATTTAGTTCTGGTGCAAGATAGGTTTATTGATCCAACTTTGTCCAGCAATTTGATTGAGTTAAGTTCACAATTTGGCCTTAAGTTCTGCATATGAAATGTTTTCCTATGTCTTAGGTTTCCATGGGTTCAAGAATCAAGTCAATTGGAGTTTCCTAGAGTGAGTTATGACAATTTAAAAATTACTATTCATGTGGCTAATTTTGCTACTGTCCAGAATTGCATTCCGGATTCAAGGGTGAATTAGGACAACCAATGGTCATTTTCTGGGCTGGCTTCCTTCATTAAAATTGTGGCATTATACCTTAAGTTTCATTTTCAGTTAGCCTCACACCAATTGAAGCTATATAACTCTACTTATAATCATCAAAATCTGTTGGACTTAAGGTTCCAGAAGTCATCATATTGACCAACCTTCTAATTCATAATTTCACTGAACAACCAACTTCATTCCATACTCAACATACATAATTTGGTCAATATTTGACCTCAAAAACATTAATTTCACTTCATGACATCAAAACCCTAATTCTCCCAAAATTTCCAAAACCCTAATTTCACAATTTCTAATTTCATGCAATCTTCATGCAATCCAACATACCATTCATATATATGCTTCATTTCACACTAAGATTCATGCTTAATTTCATGAAGATATCAAAATCTCCAAATTTCCTAGGTTGACCCAAATTTGCTTCTTCAATTCATGCGTAGTTTCTTCAATTTTCTTTGTTAATTTTGCAAAATCAAGTTTAAATTCAAGGATTTAACAAGAATCTAAGCTAAAATTGCACATACCTTACTTGAAAGATTTTTCTCAATTCTTCAAACTTTTAAATCTTCAATTTCTCTTACTTCTTTCACTTCCAATCACTCTAGCAAAATCAAGTGGCAAGTTTTTATGTTTGTGGTTAGAGAAAATATGGTAGAAGTATAAGGGCGAATGGAGTTTGGGAAGAAAAAAAATGATGGAAGGCTATGGGGAGAGGGTGTTGACCAGGAAGGGAGAGAAGGAAGAGGAGACTTTTTCAGTTAGTGAATTTTTGTTTCTTCTATTTATAATTCTCCAACTTTTTAATTGAATTTTCAATTATTTTAGTTCTAGTTTTTAACAATTCCTATAATTCCCTATATGTCCTCTTTTATTTTTCGTACTACTTTCATATTTTAAAATTCATTTCTAATATTTTAATCTCTTATAATTAATTATCATTTAGGTCAAAAATTAATTGTAGGGTGAATTGGCCAAAATGCCCTTCATTGGGTTATAGTCTATACTTTTTTAATTAATACTGATATTTTCTATAACCCAATAGTTACTTGATTTTTATTCAGCTTATTTCCAATTATTTTTCATCTATTTTTTTTTAGTCCTTAATTGGCTTTGAATAATACTATTCACTGTCTGAAATTGGTACTATTCAGAGCTCAAGAAATTTAGGGTGTTACAAATCTTCCCTCCAATGAAAATTTGGTCCTCGAAATTTACCTGATGCAAACAGTTGAGGAAACTATTGTCTCATCGTCTCCTCTCTCTCCCAAGTAGCTTCTTCAGTATTGTGGTGCCTCCAAAGTACATTCACCAATGGAATCTGCTTGTTCCGCAGTTCCTTAACTTCCCGAGCTAGGATCCTCACTGGTTCCTCCTCATATGTCAAATCAGGTTGCACATTTATCTTCTCTACTGATATGACATGTGAGGGGTCTGATCTGTATCTTCTCAGCATAGAAACATGGAATACGCTGTGGATCTTTTCCAGCTCAGGTGGTAAAGCTAGCCTGTAAGCTACTGGGCCCACACGTTCAATGACTTCATAGGGATCAATAAACCTAGGGGTTGGCTTACCCTTTTTCCCAAATCTTAGCACCTTCTTCCATGGTGATACTTTCAAGAACACTTTGTCGCACACTTCATATTCTATGTCCTTCCTTTTCAAATCTACATATGATTTCTATTTATCTGAGGTGGCCTTCAAATTCTCTCTGATGAGTTTTACTTTCTCCTCAATCTGTTTCACAAAATCTAGCCCAATAATCTTATCCTCACTCAGTTCTATCCAACACAATGGGATTCTGCATCTCCTCCCATAGAATGCTTCATATGAAGCCATCTTGATACTTACTTGGTAACTGTTATTATATGCGAATTCCACCAAAGGAAGGTGCTTTTCCCAACTTCCTTCAAAATCAATAATGTAACTCCGAAGCATGTCCTCAAGCACCTATCATATATTTTATGTCATCACTATCATTCTTTTAACAATAATAATAATAATTCACCAAGTCTTTAATGGTTACTTGAATTACTCGTTCTGACTGTCTATCTGTTTGAGGATGAAAAGGCATACTGTAATGTGGTTGAGTGCCTAATGCCTCCTGTAGTTTCCTCCAAAACCTCAAAGTAAATTTTGGGTCTTGATAAGATATGATCAATGTTGGCACTCCATGTAGCCTGTAACACCCCTTACCCAGTCTACAGTGTAGCTGAGCAAAGTGTGCTACATTCGATGCCGGAGCACCCTATTCTATCTTGTCATGTACAATATTAATTCAATTATATTATATTTCTTGTAGAAATTTTTTTTTAATGATGTCATATGCATCATAAATATAAAGTAATAATATTCTTCTCTCCTTTTCTTTTCTTTTCTTATTTTCTTACACAATTTCATGTTTTTAATTCATTTTATATATTTTAATCTCTCTTATTTTAAATGACATTTTGGTCAAAATTCAACTCTACAGTTGAAATGACCAAAATGCCCTTCATTGGACTTATCGGGTTATTTTGTCTACATCGATAAATAAATTTTTCATGAATTTTCTTTGACATTTTTAATGTCATTTATACCTCATTAACCCTTAAATTAAGTCCCAAAAATTATCTCTCGGGATTCCTCATGTGTCTAGGGTCGGTAACTATCTTTACCGATACTTCCCCGCATGGTCACCCATCGCTGTGACCCTGACTCGTTTAACTGAGTTGCACTTTGTTTCTTTTACTTTTCTTTAATTTTAGTTAGTCTATATTCAATCAATTTCTATTTCCTCACTCTAGTTTGAGTGTAGTTCCAGTCATCCTAGCTATCCGGACAGACGTTAGTCGCCGGAACAGTAAAATGTACGGACTACCTAAAGTGAGGGCGTTACAATTCTTCCCCTCTAATAAAAATTTTGTCCTTAAAATTTACTCAGTGTAAATAGTAGAGGAACTGCACCTATCCTCTTTCATCTCGTATACAGGGTCTATCATTACATATACTAAAGTATTGTAAAGAGAAATATACCTCGAACAACATTTGTCGGCTCTGGCTCCTCCTGTGCCCTCATAGCATATACACGGGGTGCTACTCGGGCCTCGGGTCGCTCAATGGTCTCAGAAGCTGGTCTCTATGATATACCCGTTGCCTCTGGCCTCACAGGTCATCTACCCCTCTGAGCTGCAGGGGTAGATCTCTCAGTCGGTGGTGGGGCAGTGGGAATACTCCGGTGGGGACAATCCCGTAGGAAATGATCAGTAGCTCCGCATCAAAAGCATCCCCCGGTCAACAATTGGCACTCTCCTCAATGCCTCCTCTCACAGTAGGTGCATAATGGTATGGAGGTAAATACTTTTGCTGCGGTGCCTAGAGAACTCCCCACTGACGCTCTGGACTGTCCTCGTTTCTGAGTAAACTGAGACCCCTGTCTTTGGCCCTGGCCCTGGGAAACCTTGGGCCTCTTACCCTCAGAAACTAGTGTACTGGACTGACCTTGTCCAGAACTCCTCTTTCACTGTCTATCTCTCCTAGACTGCTCCTCATTTCGTACTCTCTCTACATTAAGTGATGCAGCCACTAGCCGAGAGAAATCCGTATACCCATGTGCCGTCACTATAATTCTGATATTATCGTTCAGTCCATCCTCGAACCTATGGCACCTCTTCGCCTCTGCAGGCATTACCTCCCATGCATATCTACCCAGCCTCACAAACTCTCTCTCATACTCAGAAACCATTAACTATCTTTGCACTCAAGGTCAAAAACTCTCTCCTTTGGGCCTTTAAGTATATATGACTAATATACTTCTTTCATAAATCAGTCAGAAAGAAATCCCAAGTAAGCTCCGTCGACTGTATCGTTCTAGACACTGTATCCCACCACTAGTAGGCTTCCTCCTGTAGTAATGACAGAGCGCACTTTAATTGCTGCTCTGGCATGCAATGTAACTACCTTAGCACTCTCTCAGTCCGCTCTAGCCAACGCTCAGCAGCGGATGGGTCATCCTCCTTCTTACCCATAAAGTCAATGGCCCCATACTTTCTTAACTTCTCTAGTGGGGACCGTTGTGTAGGCTGTGGGTGGCTCCAGTAAACTGGCAGAGCATTTGAGTCATTTGCTCCAAAAACGCCTGCTGCATTCTACCCGTTGTATCCCAGGATGACTCCTCTTTCCTATCTCATCCCTGACTACGGACAGGTGCATGACTACCAATCTCGTCCTCCTCCACTGGTCTGTAAGACCCTTCCTTTGAAGGATCGGACTCCATCAATCCTATAAAACAAACAAAGAACAGATCTGCATTAGTGTCACCTCGACTCCTAAATAAGGGCTCATGCATGTTATGCACACTATATCTTTCTGTCTACCTATGCCTAGGAACACCTAAACTGTGCTCTAATACCAATAAATGTAACATCCCTTACCCGGTCTACAGTGTAGGCGAGCAAAGTGTGCTACATTCGATGCGGGAGCACCCTATTCTGTCTTGTCATGTACAATATTAATTCAATTATATTATATTACGTGTAGAAATTTTTTTTTTTAATGATGTCATATAACATCATAAATATAAAGTAATAATATTCTTTTCTTTTCTTTTCTTATTTTCTTACACAATTTCATGTTTTTAATTTATTTTATATATTTTAATCTCTCTTATTTTAAATGACATTTAAGTCAAAATTCAACTCTAGAGTTAAAATGACCAAAATGCCCTTCATTAGACTTATCGGGTTATTTTTTACTGTACCGATAAATAAATTTTTCTTAAATTTTCTTTGACATTTTTAATGTCATTTATACCTCATTAACCCTTAAATTAAGTCTCAAAAATTATCTCTCAGGATTCCTCACGTGTCTAGGGTCGGTAACTGTCTTTACCGATACTTCCCCGTACAGTTACCCATCGTTGTGGCCCTGGATCGTTTAACCGAGTTGCACTTCGTTTCTTTTACTTTTCTTTAATTTTAGTTAGTCTATATTCAATCAATTTATATTTCCTCACTCTAGTTTGAGTGTAGTTCCAGTCATCCTGGCTGTCCAGACAGACGTTAGTCACCGGAACAGTAGAATGTATGGACCACCTAAAGTGAGGGCGTTACATAGCCGAATGATCTCAGCTATATATAGCTCTGCCAAATGCTCCAGTGAGCAGTCGGCTCTAACTGGTAAGAAGTGAGCTGACTTTGTTAGTCTATCAACAATCACCTAGATGGTATCATGCTTCTTCTGTGTTAGTGGCAATCCAGTGACAAAGTCCATGGTAATGTGATCCCACTTCCATTCTAGTATAGACATGGGTTGCAACAACCCCGATGGAACCTGATGCTCAGCTTTAACTTGCTAGCATGTCAAACATCTAGCCACATAGTCACCGATATCTTTCTTCATACCCGGGCACCAATAGTGTGTTTTCAACCCATGATACATCTTTGTACTACCAGGGTGCATAGCATGAAAGCTACTATGTGCTTCTTTCCTGATAGTTTTCTTTAATTCTGCATCATTTGGTACACATATTCTCCCTTTGTAGAACAAGCACCCATCTTCTTTCATCTCATATTCAGTCGGCTTCCCCTCTTTAATTCGGCCCATGATGGTTATCAACTTTTTAACCTACTTCTGTGCCTCCTATATTTGCTGTAACAAATTTGGCATTACTTGCAACTCAGCCAAAATAGCTCCATCTTGCGCTAAAGACAGGTGAGCATTCAGTGCTCTCAAGGCATCAGCTCCCACATTTACCTTCCCAGGGTGATAATCAATCACACAATTATAGTCCTTTAGAAACTCAATCTATCGCCTCTGTCTCAAGTTGAGTTCCTTCTGGGTTGATAAGTATTTCAAACTCTTGTGATCTATGTAGATGTAACACTTTTCACTATATAGATAATGCCTCCATATCTTCAAAGCAAACACCATTGCTGCCAACTCTAAATCATGGGTAGGATAGTTTTTCTCATGTTGTTTTAACTGCCTAGATGCATAGGCCACTATTTTCCTTTTTTACATCAAGACACACCCAAGGCCATTATTAGAGGCATCACTGTAGATCACATAGTCTTTTCCCAAAACCGGCTGTGTTAATATTGATGCTTCTGTAGGCATAGCCTTCAGTTTCTCAAAACTAGCTTGACACTTATCACTCCAGTCGAACTTCACATTCTTGTGCAGCAACTTAGTCAATGGGGCTACTATAAGGGAGAATCCCTTCATAAATCTCCTGTAGTATCCAGCTAACCCCAAAAAGCTTTTAATTTCAATTGTATTCTTAGGAGGCTTCCAGTCCATTATAGCTTCAATTTTCTTTGGATCTACCCTAATCCCATCTGCTGATACAATGTGTCTAATCTAGCCAAAAATCATACTTGGATAACTTAGCATATAACTGCTTCTCCTGCAATATCTGTAATACCACTCTCAGGTGCTCATCATGCTCATCCTGGTTCTTAGAATACACCAAAATGTCATCTATAAAGACCACTACAAATTGATCTAAGTAAAAGTGAAAGACACAGTTCATTAGGTTCATGAATCCTGCTGGTGCATTTGTCAACCCAAATGGCATCACCAGAAACTCGTAATGCCCATACCGAGTCTTGAAAGCAGTCTTTGGCACATCTGCCTCCTTTATCCTCAACTGATGATAGCTTGATCTAAGGACTATCTTGGAAAAAACACCGGCTCCCTTCAACTGATCAAACAGATCGCCTATCCATGGTAAAGGGTATTTGTTCTTCACTGTCATCTTATTCAGCTGCCGGTAATCTATGCAAGCTGGAGTGTACCTTCCTTCTTTTTAACAAATAACACTGGTGCTCCCTAGGGTGACACACTAGGGCATATGAAACCCTTATCTAATAACTCTTGCAACTGAACTTTCAACTCTTTCAGCTCAGTAGGTGCCATCCTATATGGAGCAATATAAATTAGTGTAGTACCAGGCATAACCTCAATGGCAAACTCCACCTCTCTTTCGAGTGGCAAACCTGGCAACTCTTCCAAAAACACATCCGGGAAATCACATACTATGGGGATTTCATGTAAACTAGGGTTAGTACTCTTGATATCAATCACATGTGCTAAGAAAGCCTCACAGCCCTTCCTTATCAATCTCCTGGCTGTCATGGCTGATATAATACTAGAAAGGAAACCCGTTCCTTCCCCCATAATTGTTATCTCATCACCCTCTATTATTCTTAGAGTGATTCTCTTTAGCTGACAATCCACCATCACCTGATGGCGCGATAACCAATCCATACCCAATATCACATTAAACTCGTGGAATGGTAACTCAATCAAGTTAGCCGAAAACTCATATCCCTGTATTATCAAGGGACAACCCTTATAGACCTTTTTTACCATCACACTATGGCCTAAAGGGTTAGTAACAAGTATGTCTTCTTCTAATCCCTCTATCTGTACCCCTTTATCTACTGGCGGTGCAATGCATATGTATGAGTGTGTAGAACCAAGGTCTATCAATGCATACACAAACATGTCATAGAGAGAAAATGTACCCTTGATGACATCTGCTGGATCTGGCTCCTCCCGAGCCTGCATGGCATATGCACGTGGTGCTACTCTAGCTTCAGGCCTCTTAGCTGTCTTTGAAGTACCCTTTTATGAAGTACCAGCTACCTCTGGCCTAACAGGTCATCTATCGCTCTAGGCTACTGGGGTAGACCTCTCAGTCTCTGGTGGAGTAGTGGAAACAGTCTTGTGTGGACAATTCCGCAATTAGTGGTCTGTAGCTGCACAACGGAAGCAGCCTCCAGTCAATAATTAACATTTTCCTTTATGACTCCCACCACAATGTGTACAGGTCAGCACTGGGGTTGATCTCCTTACTGCTGTGCCCAGAGAACTGGCTGGAAACACCTCAGACTGGCCTCCTCTCAAAGTAGACCGAAAGTTCTGTCTCTAGCCCTAGCTCTGCGTCTGGCCCTATGAACCCTTAGGCTTCTTGCTACCATAAGCTAACATATTGGACTGCCCTTATCCAGGTCCTCTCTTATGCTGCCTATTTCTCCTGGTTTGTTCACTTTCCTTGACTCTCTCCACATTTAGAGCTACTACCATTAGCCAGGAGAAATCTATAATCTGATGTGCAATAATCAGGAGTCTGATATGGAGTAATCAGGAGTCTGATGTTATCATTCAGCCCATCCTCAAATCGTCGGCACCTATCAGCCTCTGTAGGCATCATCTCCCAGGCATATCTACTCAGTCGTACAAACTCCCTCTCATATTCAGATACTGTTAGCTGCCTCTGCCTTAGAGCTAAGAACTCCCTCCTTATGGCCTCTAAATGCACGTGACTAATATATTTTTTCTTGAACTCAGCCAGGAAGAAATCCCATGTGATCACTACCGCCTGTATAACCCGGGACACCGTGACCCACCACTGGTAGGCGTCCTCCTATAATAGGGGAAGAGCACACTCCAACTGCTACTTAGGTGTACAGTGTAGCTGTTGTAGTACTCTCTCAGTCCTCTCTAATTAGTGCTCTGCAACTGTTGGATCATCCTCCTTCTTACCCTTAAAGTCAATGGCCTCGTACTTCCTCAATTTCTCTAATTGGGACCTCTGCACGGTTGTGGCTATGGCTATGGCTCTGGCTGTGGGATGGCTCCGATAACCTGATGGAGCATCTGAGTCATCTGTTCTAAGAATACCTGCTGGGCCCTACCAACAGCAATCTGTAATGACTCCTCTCTCCTATCCCTATCTTGACTACAGATAGGTACATGACTCTTAACCTCCTCGTCCACATATTTAGGAGGGCCGTGTTCTAAAGGATCAAAAGCCATCTAACCTATAAAATAGACAGAAGAGCAGATTTGCATTAATGTCACCTCAACTCCTAACTAAAGGCCCATGCATGTTATGCACACCATGTATTTCTATTTATATAAACCTAGGAACACCTAAACCTCTACTTTGATACTACTAAATGTAACGCTCCTACCCGGTCCACTGTGTAGCCGAGCAAGGGACTGAAGGAGCGGAAGCATGAAAAATATAAGTTTAGATCATTGAATTAAAAATTTTTCTTATAGGGTCTCATGCATTATGCAAGATTCATTATTTATCTATTTGATTTCAATGTTAAATAGCATTTTAAACACTTTTAATATGTTTTTGGATCTACATTTGCCATTTAAAATTTTAGAATTAATAGATTAATTCATTAGAACCCTAGATTAAATCAAGAACAAGTGCACTAACCTTTTGATGCATTGTAGTTGTGTTTGGTACCTTTGAGATGCACCTAGGACACCAGATGTTGTCCCTCTAGCTTGTCCACACTAAGATCACCAATGGCAGCCCCTTGAACAGCTTTTCAAGCCTTTCTAATCAATTAGAAATTAAGGTTTTTCCTTTAGAGATGTTATAGATGTATACAGGACACTAGAAACGATTTCTAGCAATTTTAATTCAAGAGAATGTTGGCAATTCTCTTTGAATTGATGAGAAATGAAGAAGAAAAGAGGGGAGAGCTTCTTTGGGTGGCCGCACCTATGAAAGAAATAGCATATTGTTTTTTTTTTTTTTTGTTCTTTCATCCTTTCCCTTATATAGCTAGGTCATCACTTAAAACCCTTACCACATGTCATCTTCTGATTCGCTCTTAGTTTAATTGACCTAATCACATTGTGCCAAGTGTCAAATTTAGATTTAATCTTGACTTTTATCATCTTACATGATTAAAAGACAAATGGCAAGCTTATGTGTAGTGCCATGTGTCACCATCTCATGGTGTCACATGTCACCCTGTGAAATGACCAAAATACCCTTGTGTCTTAATTTTGAGTTCTCAATCCAAAATAATTATTTCTCTTCTTCTAATCAATTTATATCAAATATAAATTAATTAATTAATCTCTATTAATTAATTTCTCATAATTAAATTTATATTTAAACACTTTAAATATAAATTTAACTTATATTATACATCCAATAACCTAGATTTGGTTTCAAGCTATGCTAGGGACTTTGCAATCTAATTGCAAACTAAACATATTTAATTAATCAATTAAACTCTTTAACTAATTAATTAAATCACATTTAACTTGGTGATTACTTGTGTATGTGTGTGACTTACTAGGCTCATCACTAATTGGCAATGAGATATGATATTAACTCTTAATATCACCAGAACTCTTTTTTACCATAAATAATTTCTCTAAATCATTTTAGGCAGCTCATAGACTATGGTTAACACCTAGCATAGCATACCATAGCCACCCAATCAGTAATAAGGTTTACTTTAAATGAACCTATAATCATATGTTACCATGCACTAGAATCTCTTTGTTACAAAATCCCAATTCGAGCTGGAGTCATGGTTTATGTCAAACCCCGTTTGCCATGAATATTATGTTCTCTTTAATTTCAGTTCTTGATTAAAAAGATTTTCTCATCAGAAACTCTTTTCTGATTAAATCTATCTGTCCTGGCCAGGAACTTAAAACATCAAGAATAATTAATTGAATATAGGATTTTATCCCTAGATCAACACCTACCTCCATATATAACTAGTAGGAGCCAACACATGCCCATATACCCATACACAATACAAGTATGAAAGCAGTATCAAACTCAAACCACCTATATACAAGATAACTGTGCTATCTCAGGTCTAAAGATTATATGCCCTAATATGATTTATGACAACACATTGACAAGAGAAAACTCCATGTGCTTGTCATAAATGTCACTGGTTCGGCCTACTTATCATGTATAAGTGCCTATCATGTTTGTTATATGGCATGAGACTCACCATTCCATCTTATTTACATCTCATATAAATAGCTTGGGAACAAACATGATTACATCTTTCTGAATAAGTCATGTCCTTATTGTGAAGTATCCTCGATTGTGAATCAATTTATGATACTTTGTGCTAGAAATACTGTCACTTATATTCTTAACAACTTAAGAATAGAATTCTAACAAAATATCAATGGACCTTATCTATTACACATAAATATATTATGTAAACGGAAAAGTGAAAATGCCTTTTATTAATAAAACATGTATAAGATACATACTAAATGATATGCTCTAGGGCATACTACTAACAATCTCCCACTAGCACTAGAGCCATTCATTACAATATCTTAGACCCATCTTCTCAAAATGTCGGTCTAGCTGATTTTGTGACATAGGCTTAGTGAATGGATCAGCTGGATTTTTAGCTGATGCTATTTTCTGCATGGCTACATCACCTTGCCCAATTATCTCTCTGATAATGTGGTAGTGCCTTTATATGTGTTTGGATTTCTAGTGAGACTGGGGTTCCTTATATCCAAACAACTTCTTTTGCAGCATCTGATGCAATAATATACTCGGCCTCTGTAGTGGAATCTGCAATCATACTCTGTTTGGAACTCTTGCAACTGACTGCACCTCCATTACAAATGAACACATATGCAGAGGTAGACTTTTTATCATCGATATCTGATTGGAAATCAGAATCAGTATAACCATCCAATTGCAAGTCACTATCTCCATATATCAAGAATAAATCCTTAGTTCTTCTCAAGTACTTAAGGATATTCTTGACAGCTATCCAGTATTTTAAACCTGGATAGGATTGATACCTGCTAGTCAAACTAACAGCATATGCGATATCCAGCCTAGTACACAACATTGCATACATCAAACTTCCAATAGCCAAAGCATATAGAATCCTAGCCATTTTATCTCTTTCTTCAGGTGTCTTTGGAGACATCTCTTTAGAAAGGTGGATACCATGTCTCACTGGTAACAATTCTCTCTTGGAATCAAGCATTTTAAACATCTTTGACACCTTTTCCAAGTATAGACTTTGGGATAAACCAATTATTCTTTTCGCTCTATCTCTATAGATGCGAATCCCAAGAATATAGGTTGTCTCCCTAAAGTCTTTCATGGAGAATGTATTTGACAACTATATCTTTTACAGTTGTCAATATACCTGTGTCATTACCTATCAACAGAATATTATCCACATATAAGACAAGGAAAGTGATAGCACTATCACTAACCTTCTTATATACACATGGATCATCCTTATTTTTTATAAAACCAAATGACTTAATGGCTTCATCAAAATGGATGTTCCAACTCTTCGAAGTTTGTTTTAACCCATAAATGGATCGCTTTAACTTGCGCACTTTGGAACCATCTTCGGATTCAAAACCCCTAAGTTGTTCCATGAAAATGTTTTCTTCAATGTATCCATTGAGAAAAGCTATTTTGACATCCATCTGCCAAATCTCATAATCATGCTATGCAGCTATTACTAATAGAATCCTAATTGATTTAAGCATGGCAACAGGCGAGAAAGTCTCCTCATAGTCGATTCCTTGCCTTTGGTGAAACCCTTTCACTACTAGCCTTGCTTTATAGGTCTCTACCTTTCCATCAATACCAATTTTCTTCTTGAAAAACCATTTATTCCCTATAGGTACAATACCTTCAGGTGGGTTACTAAGATCCCAAACTTGATTCTTATACATGGAATCAATTTTGCATTTTATAGCATCAATCCATTTTGAAGAGTCTATATCTAATATAGCTTCTTCATAGGTAAGTGGATCATCTCCATGATCTACTTCTTCATGAGTAAACAACTCTTGTTCATCTTCAAGAAGGAAACCATATCTCACTGGTGGGTGAGATATCCTGGTTGATCTGCGAGGAATTACTGTAGATGTTTCATCAATAGGTGTAGGTTGACTAAATGGATTTATATCCACATGATCTGTTGGTTGATCAGAATTCTCCAATTCTAACTCTATTTGCCTTCCTTTGCCTCCTTCTTGAACAAACTATTGTTCAAGAAATGTGGCATCTCTACTTACCACAACCTTTTGTGATGTAGGCAAATAAAAATAATATCCAAAACGATCTTTTGGATATCCAATAAATCGACCCTTTTCTTATCTGGTTTCCAATTTATCAGTGTTCAGCTTTCGATATAAGCTGGACAACCCCAAATCTTAACATGCTTAAGACTTGGTTTTCTTCCATGCCATATCTCATAAGGTGTGGAAGATACTGATTTTGATGGAATCCTATTCAGAATATGTAAAGCTGATTCTAATGCAAATCCCCAAAAGGAGATTGGCATATCAGTATAGCTCATCAAGTTACGTGCCATATCTAATAAGGTATGATTTCTCCTTTCAGATATACCATTCAGATGTGGTGTTCCTGGAGGAGTTAGCTGGGAAACAATGCCATGCTCTTTCAAGTATTCATCAAATTCAGTACTCAAGTATTCACCTCCACGATCTGATCGAAGAGGTTTAATACTTTTTCCTGTTTGATTTTCTACTTCAGATTTAAATTCTTTAAACTTTTCAAAGGATTCATGTTTGTATTTCATCAAATACAAATACCCAAACCTTGATTTATCATCAGTAAAGGTAATAAAGTAATGAAAACCGCCTCTAGCCATTTCCTTAAATGGAGCACATACATCACTATGTATTAGCTTCAAAATATTTTCAGCTCTTAGCCCTTGTCCAATAAAGGGTGATCTGGTCATTTTGCCTTGAAGGCAGGATTCACAAATTGGAGTTGGTTCAGAACCTAATGAGGATAGAATCTCCATTTTCTCTAGTTTTGGAAACCTATCTTCTGCAACATGACCTAACCTTAAGTGCTAAATATATTTTAAACTTGAGTTGATTTTCATCATGGCCTTGCATTTATTTAGATCACTTACATTCATTTGTGTTTATCATTATTATCCAAATAATAAAGACTATCATTCATATAACCCGAACCAATATATTTATTTCCAAAATAAAAATTGCAAACATCATCTGTGAATTGAAATTCATAACCATTTCTAGTCAAAGTATATATAAAAATGATGTTCTTAAAAGCATTTGGTACATATAAAATATTATCCAAACACAAAATATGTCCAGACCTGTAAAAAGATTTAGATCCTATGGCTAAAGCTTCAACAGTTGAGCCTTCGCCAATCCGGAGTCTAACATCTCGAGAACGCAAGCTGCTACTGTTTGCTAATTCCTGCATATCATAAGAAATGTGAGAATTGGCACCAGTATCTAAAACCCAAGCTGTAGATGAACTATGAGTATCATCAGAATATAAACAACAAGATATGGACATACCTTCTGAAGGTGTATCCTTCTTGTCCTTCAGAGATGTTAGATACTCTGGGCAGTTCCTTTTCTAGTGCCCATCCTTCTGGCAGTGGAAACACTTTCCCTTGCCTTTTATCAGCTTTGGTCTTCCCTTTCTATTTGGATATATTCTTAGAAGGACCAAGAATTTGAGGTTTCTTTTTCTTATTACCCTTCTTCTTGTTGGACTTTCTAGCAGAAGAAGATGCAATCAAAGCTACCTCTTTTCCTTTATTGCCCGACATATTTTTTTGGGCGATAACTAGCATGTTGGGTAAACCAGCCAAGGTGCATTCCTACTTAGTCATATGGAAATTTATCACAAAATTCCCAAATGACTTAGGAAGGGACTGAAGGATCAAATTCGTTTGTAGTTGGAAATCCATGTTAAAGTCAAGATGTTCCAACTGCTCAATCAACCGAATCATCTTGTCAATATGATCCCCAATATTCTGTCCATCAGACATCCTCATGTGGAATAGCTGTCTGGATATCTCATACCTAGCATTCCTGTTGTGCTCAACATATAACTCTTATAGGTGAAGGAGGATCTCACTTGCACTCCGCATGTTCTCATGCTGCTTTTGTAACTCATTACTCATAGAAGCAAGCATGTAACACTTGGCTCTCATATCATGCTCCTTCCACTTGTCCAAAGTTTCATGTTCCTCTTGAGTGGCCTCTGGAGGTAAGGGACCAGGAACATTTGAGTCTAAAACATATCCTATATGTTCAAGGTTCAGGACAAGTTTCAAATTTCTTAGCCAATCAGAGAGATTAGGTCCTGTCAACCTATTGTGATCAAGTATGCTCGCAAGGATATTGAATGGTGGTGGTTGTGGTGTGCTCATTATTATCAAAAAATTAACTACAGAAAATAACCAGATTAATCAGTAAATGTATCATATAATTAACCAAAATGATTATAGTCTTTTAATCAAATTGGTCCTCCCACCAACTTAGCGAATCCTACACTTTCAAAGTAAAAGACGGAAATCCTAGTTGGATGGATTTCTAGTGGGTGATTGAATTCTTATAATCTTATTGATCATCCTCAGGCACATCCATTATTGGAATTACAATAAACTATAAGTGAGCAACTCCTTGCCCATCACATCTCATGTGAGGTTCAATCCTTTACCTAGCCCCTAATGCTCAAAATCTCAGGCACATCCATTATTGACTTATCTTGCATTAGTTAAGTTGATCCCATTGAGCCAGTAAACATGCAAATAATTTTAATGTCCTCAGGCACATCCATTATTGGCCACCAAACCATTTACATATTTACAATATCTCATGCTTAACAATTATTGTTAAGAAAATCTCTTAAATTAATTGCATCATATGCAAGTATTTAAAATTTCTTAAAATAATTGCCTCAATGGAGGGCGCATGATATAATTACATTAATTATACCATTTCCAACTTAATCATTTGTTTGGAAGATTTAGTGGTCGACTTAATTACTATTATGGTCTCACTTTGCACATTATCCAATTAGCATGCATATATCATCTACTTGCATACATTCTCATACATCTCATGCATTCATGGATAAACATATAAATATGGTATGATCATGGACTTTCTAAGGGATTCAATTTTGCACCACCAAGAATTGAATCAGGGCATTTGTAGGTGCATTTCATTCATTCATATTACAAGAGTTGCTAAAGGAGTACATAATCAACACTTGATCTTGAATTTCTCCCACTGGTCCCACCAATGCTCTTGCCCTCCTTGATCTTCTTGCAATCCATTTACATAGTAATCCTTGGCATACCAAGGCGAATTTACCAAAACCAAATAAATGAAATTACAACCCAAAAATATTATAACCTTTATAATACATGCCACTAAAATAAATTAATTAATTTACAACCCAAAGAAACATAAAATAAATAAATCCAATCACATTGGTCTTTTATTGTCCATGATCATTCATCATGCATATCACCATTTAATAATTAAATAAAACATACATACTAAGATTAAATTGAATATCTCATATTCAACTTAAAAATCCAGATTTGAATCTCATTCAAACAAATTTAAAAATTCAGATTTGAATCACATTCAAACAAATTTAAAAATTCAAATTTAAATCTCATTCAAACTAATTTAAAAATTCAGATTTAAATCACATTCAAACAAATTTAAAATTCAGATTTGAATCTCATTCAACCAAATTAAAAATTTCAGATTTGAATCTCATTCAAACAAATGAATTAAAATTTAATTATATGATTAAAACTCTTAATAAAACATTTTAATTAGTCATGGGCCTAATTATGGGCTTTAAAATATACAACAATTGCACAATTTGGCCCATAACCATGCGCACAAACATCAAACACTCACATGGGGTGTTCATCCTCTTCATGGCGCAACCATGGTGAGCACCCACACACTTGCCGCCACATTGATGAATGCAACCAGCTTTGAATCAATCATCTCATTATCAAATCACACAATTAAATCATATAATCAACAATCTAAATGGAAAATATAGTGGCTCTGATACCAATTGAAGGATCAGAAGCATGAAAAACATAAGTTTAGATAATTGAATTCAAAATTTTTCTTCTAGGGTCTCATACATCATGCAAGATTCATTATTTATCTATTTGATTTCAATGTTAAACAGCATATTAAAACACTTTTAATATATTTTTGGATCTACATTTTCCATTTAAAATTTTAGAATTAACAGATTAATTCATTAGAATCCTAGATTAAATCAAGAACAAGTGCACTAACCTTTTGATGCACTGTAGTTGTGTTTGGTACTTTTGTGATGCACCTAGGACGACAGATGTTGTCCCTTTAGCTTGTCCACACCAAGATCACCAATGGTAGCCCTTTGAACAGCTTCTCAAGTCTTTCCAATCAATTAGAAATTAATGTTTTGTGTTTAGAGATATTATAGATGTATACAGGACACTAGAAACGATTTCTAGCAATTTTAATTCAAGAGAATGTTGGCAATTCTCTTTGAATTGATGAGAGATGAAGAAGAAGAGAGGGGAGTGCTTCTTTGGATGGCGGCACCTATGAAAGAAATAACAGATTGTTTTTTTTTTTTTATTCTTTCATCCTTTCCCTTATATAGCTAGGTCATCACTTAAAACCCTTACCACATGTCATCTTCTTATTAGCTTTTAGTTTAATTGACCCAATCACATTGTGCCAAGTGTCAAACTTAGATTTAATCTTGACTTTTATCGTCTTACATGATTAAAAGACATATGGTAAGCTTATGTGTAGTGCCATGTGTCACCATCTCATGGTGCCATGTGTCACCATCTCATGGTGCCATATGTCACCCTGTGAAATGACCAAAATACCCTTGTGTCTTAATTTTGAGTTCTCAACCCAAAATAATTATTTCTCTTCTTCTAATCAATTTATATCAAATATAAATTAATTAATCTCTATTAATTAATTTCTCATAATTAAATTTATATTTAAATACTTTAAATATAAATGTAACTTATACTATACATCCAATAACCTAGATTTGGTTTTAAGCCATGCTAGGGACTTTTCAATCTAATTGCAAACCAAACCTATTTAATTAATTAATTAAACTCTTTAACTAATTAATTAAATCACATTTAACTTGGTGATTACTTTTATATGTGTGTGACTTACTAGGCTCATCACTAATTGGCAATGAGATATGATATTAACTCTTAATATCACCAGAACTCTTTCTTACCATAAATGATTTCTCTAAATCATTTTAGGCAGCTCATAGACTATGGTTAACACCTAGCATAGCACGCCATAGCCACCCAATCAGTAATAAAGTTTACCTTAAATGAACCTATAATCATATGTTACCATGCACTAGAATCTCTCTATTACAATATCTCAATTCGAGGTGGAGTCATAGTTTATGTCAAACCCTATTTGCTATGAATATTATGTTCTCTTTTAATTCCTGTTCTTGATTAAAAAGATTTTCTCATCAGAAACTCTTTTCTGATTAAATCTATCTGTCCTGGCCAAGAACTTGAAACATTAAGAACAATTAAATGAACATAGAATTTTATCCCTATTTACTTAGGGTAACAGATTCCATCTTGATCAACACCTACCTCCATATTTAACTAGTAGGAGCCAACACATGCCCATATACCCATACGCAGTACAAGTATGAAAGCAGTATCAAACTCAAACAACCTATATACAAGATAACTGTGCTATCTCAGGTCTAAAGATTATATGCACTGATATGATTTATGACAATACGTTGACAAGAGTAAACTCCATGTGCTTGTCATAAATGTCACTGGCTCGGCCTACTTATCATGTATAAGTGCCTATCATGTTTGTTATATGGCATGAGACTCACTATTCCATCTTATTTACATCTCATATAAATAACTTGGGAACAAACATGATTACAATCTTTCTGGATAAGTCATGTCCTTATTGTGAAGTATCCTCAATTGTGAACCAATTTATGATACTTTGTGCTAGAAATACTATCACTCATATTCTTAACAACTTAAAAATAGAATGTCTAACAAAATATCAATGGACCTTTTCTATTACACATAAATATATTATGTAAACGGAAAAGTGAAAATGTCTTTTATTAATAAAACATGTACAAGATACATACTAAATGATATGCTCTAGGGCATACTACTAACAGGGACGTCACATTCTGTGCCGGGGCATCTTATCTTATCTTATCTTGTCTTGTTCATTATTAGCTTTAATGACATTTTATTTTAAACTCAATCATTTCAATTCATATTTTATCATGCCTTCATCTACTCATTAAATTTTTCATAATCATTCATGCAGAAATCATCTCATTTCATTTATAGAGTTCAAATACACAAGTTACATAACTCATATACAATCTCAAAATTAGTTGCAAACTTTCCTATTTACAATGCTCAAAATGAATACATATATCTGATATCCATGGGCCCTACCAAAAAGAACAGCTGAGGTGACCACTCTCCTATTGCAAATCTGATCACTGCTGGGCTCCATCTCCAGTACCGATGCGTGGAAAACCAACACGCTAAGCATATTACTTAGTGGTGCAATAATATAATAAAATAACTAAATAAATAGAAATACATATTTCATATGTATGATACCATAATATGATTGCATTGTCACACCCTACCCCTTCGTAAGGCGTAACATGATCCCATAGTATACCTAATAAATTACCAAACTTCGCCTACTGATAGCTCATTAAATACACTACAAGAGATTTTAAACCTTTTTTTACTTCTTTTTACAGTGGTGAGCACTATTTACATGTGTTTAAAACTTTTTTTGACTGAAGTGAAACCAGATAACACATTTGAAGTATTAATAATTTCTGTAAAAATTTTAGCAGAGTGCCATCTGTATTTTGAATAAAATAGTTCTTCAAAAACCTGTAAAAAGCACTTTCAATATTTTGTTCAATCCCCAAACTCCAATATCCAATCAACACAATAAGTTTCTCAACAATTATCAACTCAAATCCATAATAATTTTTCTGTGTTTTCAAAAGCTGAGATAAAAGAAATTTACCACAATATTTACAAGACAAAATAATTTACAAATTTAGTTTACAACTTTAATGTACAATTTTAATGTATAATTTTAATTTACAACTGCTCAAAACCAAGAACAATATATACATACAGTGAACATACATTACAATACAAAATGCAAAATATGGTATACTCTATATACCCTATGAACTCTCAATGTAGTACTAGCAGCCTAGTCTGCTGCCCTGTTAGTCTGTCTACCTGTGACAACAATGAAAAGCTATCACTGAGCCAATGTCTCAGTGGTGCACAACATTAACAAAATGCAACTTTAAATCATAAGCCATAAATCATATAAACAGTGGATACTTAAAACCATGGTTAAATTCAAAGACAGTTAATGTCATAAAGAATTTAAACTCCATTTCACAATATCACAATAAATATCAATAATTCATACACACAGCTTAATCATGTTGCCAAAGTCCAATTCGTCCCAAAAGCCGATGGCTAGTAAGGAATAATATAGCTAGCTAGCAATAATATGAGTACTCATTCTATTTGTCCTCAATAGGCACACACCTCAACACTTTAGCCAGAGAGGGAATTCAAAGTCAATTCATCCCACTAGACAAGCTAGCGAGGAATTTAATCAAATATACATGATAGTTGTGGTTTCAAACCATTTGCAATATTTTTCAAGCAATAAGTATCCATCAAATATCCATTCAAACAAATTTCCACAATTTAAAACAATAACATACAAATAGTCATAATTTATTTCAATTGAAAAATTCAAAAGAAATAACTGTTGTGCACAAACCTATGATAAATGTCTCTTAGTCCTGACTCAGTGTTTCCTTCCCCTTTCCTGAGTCTTTGCTAACTGAAACACACAATTTGAAGTGTTTCAGTACTCATTTAAACTATCTCTAACAACAAAGCTTAATAATTAATTTATTAAATTCTATTATTTTCCTTAATCAACCTAAAATGTTGACCCTCGATGCACTCTAGGTGAATTAGGTTTAATGTTACCAATATGTCACATTTTATAGCCTTTTAGTGTTGGTACATGTTACCAAATTCACTTTCAAGTATATTGCATTTTATTGCAATTTTTCAGATTTCGTTATACTAATTTGACCTAGCTGGATGACCTAGTTCCCTCGGTTTTCGAGTTTTGGTCTAAACTACAAACTTGTAGGTCTATGTCTTATTGCATGCGAGGAAAAATTTCAGGTCATTCTGAGTTATGTAGACCAAGTGATGGTCAATTTACCAATGTTGGACAGAATGCACCAAAATGGTAACTTTAGATCATTTTTAGGTCACTTTTGGTTGGGCCAGTTTTGGTACCTGAACATGTGCAAGCTATTTGGCTTGATTCTGGTCATTACTAGGCTTTGGTGTCTTCATAAGAATTGTAGATATATGTCTAAACTATTCATGGTAAAAATTTCAGGTCATTTGGACCTATTTTGAGTGAGTTATAGCCAAAACACTAACTACTGCCCAAATGGTCAATTTCCAAGCTTTCAAGTCACTAATCAGGATTTGGTCATTTTTCAAGTTACCTTCTAGGCAGAATTTTGGAAAGCTTCCTTCATGAAAGGTGGCACATTTTGTGCCTAGTTTTACCTCCAATTGGTCTCATACCAATTGAAGTCACACACTTAAGGTTCTAAGCCAAAACACACACTATAACACACTTCTCATCACTTACCAATTACATATTCAACACTTACCAAACTACTTCCTTCATGCCAATTCTGGTTTGTACCTTACCATTAACACATTTAACAACACATTTTGGTCGTTTTGGACAGCTTGTAACCATTCTCAATATGTACACTATAAAACATAATTTTCCAAAGTCCATTTACACCATTTAACCACATGAACATACCCATTTACATACCCAATTCCAAACCATTATACACATATCCATGCTGCCATCAATAACAACATCTGAAACAACTATAAACAAGTAAAAACAAGCTATATATACTAAATTTGCATGGTTGCCAAAATGGCTCAACTCCAATAATTTATCAAACATCAAAATCTCTTCCATAAAATAACTACCCACAACCTTGGTTACACTTTTAATGAAACAAGAATTAAAAACACTCACTTACCACTTTTGAAGTTCTTCAAAACCAATAACAGAAACACAATACTGACTAAATGCTATTAGAATTTCAGGCTTTTCTTGGCAGATTTACTATGTATACTAAATTTAATCGGGTCTGCCACAAAATTTTGGTTCCCCACACAAACGGTTGAATTTTATGCATAAATTTTATTTTGGGAACTACTGAAATGGGGTATAAATACCCTGTAAAATTTTCATGAATTTCTGGGTCTATTTGCTATGTGAACTTAATTTGATCGGTTCTACTGCAAAATTTGGGTTCAGCAAGCAAATAATTTCAAACAACCCCCAAAATTGACACCCAACATCTTAAACACACCCGAATAATGCTAGTAGAGTTTCAGGCGAAATGGGTAAGTCGAACTCAATGACCCAAACAACCTCTCATGCAAAACCTCACCAAAACTTATCCTTCTTGCTCCTAGTATGCTGCCCAAAGTATGGTGATCAAGTTTAATGAAGAAAGCTAATGGAAAAAGTGGCTAAAACATGCTTGCATGGAGCTCTCACCATGGACGGCTATGGAGGTTTTCTCCAAAGGTTTGGTTCGGCTGGTTCTCTTCCTAAGGTTGAAGATGATAGAATTTTCTGTCCAAAGGTTGATTAAAGGTCCACTTAAGTGATGTTAGTGGGGCACTAATTGATTAAAAATCTATTTTAATGTTGAACTTTCCAATTTTTGCAATTTGGCCACCACACTTTCACTATTTACATAATGTATCTCATTTTAATTTTTCATGGTATTTTCAAAGTTTAATATCATTTATTTTTAATGGACATTTAGGTCAAAAGGCAACTCAGGGTGTCAAATGACCATAATGCCCCTATTTGGGTTGCATTCGCGATTTTTCTGTAACACCGAGTTTTGTCGTTTTCTCGATTTCTCATTTTTCTTTGTACTTATTAATTAATTTTTCTTTGATATTTCTAATGATATTTATACTTCAATAGATTTTCATTTAATTCTTAAAAATATTTTCCAGGGTTCCCCGCGGTCCAGGGCTAGTCAATGGTCCACACCATAACTTCCCAGTGCGGTCGCCCATCGCTATGGTTCTCGGCTCGTTTAACTTGGTTACATTTCATTGCTATTATTTTTGCTTTGTTTATCTTGTATTTTGTTTTCTTTTATTTCATTATTTTATGTCTCCTCACCCATATCCAAGTGTAGTTCTAGGCATCTAGCTGTCCGGACAACACTGGTCACTGAAATAGTAGAACGCACTACCGAACATAAGGGTGTTACAATTCTCCCCCTCTTAAAATAAATTTCATCTCAAAATTTTACCTGGCATCAGTTTTTGAACAGCTGTGGGTGCTGTCTCCTCATGTCCTCTTCACGTTCCTAAGTAGCTTCCTGGCCTGAATGATGGTTCCACAGCACTTTAACCAGGTGTATCTGTTTATTCCTCAGCTGCTTCACCTCATATGCCAGAATTTCTATGGGTTCTTCCTCATATGAGAGGTCTGGATTTACCTCAATCTCTTCAACTAATAGAACATGAGATGGGTCAGATCTGTACCTCCTTAACATGGACACATGGAAGATACTATGTATCCTTTCTAGCTTTGGAGGTAATGCTAACCGATATGCCAAAGGACTCACTATCTCCAAAACCTCATATGGTCCGATGAAACGAGGACTCGGTTTCTCCTTTCTACCAAATCTCATAATCCTCTTCCAAGGAGAAACTTTAAGGAATACCTTATCACTCACTGCATATTCAATGTCTCTTCTCTTTAGATCAACATAGGACTTTTGACGGTCTGATGCAGCCTTGAGTCGATCTCTGATCAATCTGATCTTTTCCTCTGTCTGCTGAACAATTTCTGGCCCAATCATCTTTCTTTCACCTACTTCATCCCAACATAGGGGAGTTCTGCACTTCTTGCCATACAAAGCTTCATATGGAGGCATCCCAATGCTTGATTGGTAGCTGTTGTTATAAGCAAACTCAATCAAAGGCAAGTGTGTATCCCAACTACCTTCAAACTCAATCACACAAGCCCGTAGCATATCCTCTAATATCTGAATTACCCTCTCAGACTGG
Organism: Hevea brasiliensis; assembly: GCF_030052815.1. Classification (NCBI taxonomy): domain Eukaryota; kingdom Viridiplantae; phylum Streptophyta; class Magnoliopsida; order Malpighiales; family Euphorbiaceae; genus Hevea; species Hevea brasiliensis. Next base: position 78,858,967 of record NC_079501.1, read on the forward strand.
CCATCTGTCTGTGGGTGGAATGCTATGCTGAAGTTCAATCAGTTCCTAGAGCTCTCTGAAGACTACCCTAGAATCTAGAAGTGAACCTAGGATCTCTATCAGAGACAATCGATACTGGCACTCCATGCAGTCTTACAATCTCATTTATGTACAATCTGGCCAATCTCTCTAGGCTATAGTCCATCCGGACTGGCAAAAAGTGAGCGGACTTGGTTAGTCTATCAACTATAACCCATACTGCATCATGACTATTCTGTGTCCTTGGAAGTCCCATCACAAAATCCATAGTTATCCATTCCCACTTCCACTCTGGTACTGGCAATGGATGTAACAAACCAGCTGGAACTTGATGTTCTACCTTTACTTGTTGTAAGTTAGGCATTTGGAAACAAAATCAGCTATATCCCTCTTCATACCAATCCACCAGTAATGCTCTTTCAATCCTCTGTACATTTTAGTTCCACCAGGATGCATAGTAAAAGGAGACTCATGTACTTCCTTCATAATGATCTGTCTCAATTCTACATCACTAGGAATGCACATTCTGCCCTGATGTAGCGATAAACCATCATCTCTCACAGAGAATTTAGGTTTCTTGCCCTGCTAAACTTTTTTCTGTAGCTTCTGATATTTTTTATCATTCTGAGCAGCCATTCTGATCTGATCAATCAACACTGGCTGTACATGCCATGCAACTACTGTCTGTCCCTCATTATCAATCTTCAAACTGGCATGTTATGCTTTCAACTCATGTATCATGGACAAAGGAGAAACTCTGAGACTTGCCATAGTCTTGCGACTTAAGGCATCAACCACCACATTTGCTTTCCCTGGCTGATAGTCTATTAAGCAATCATAGTCTTTAATCAGTTTTAACCATATCCTCTGCCTCAAATTCAATTCCTTCTGGGTGCCTAAGTACTTCAAGCTCTTGTGATCTGTGTAAATTTAGCATTTTTCTCCATACAAATAGTGTCTCCAGTTCTTCAGAGCAAAAATAATAGCTGCAAGCTCCAAATCATGTGTTGGGTAGTTCCTCTCATGTGGTTTCAGCTGGCGTGATGCATAAGCAATGACATTTTGATCTTGCATCAGTACACAGCCTAACCCATTGTGAGAAGCATCACTATAAACTGTATACTCTTTACTCGGTGTAGGTAAAGTAAGGACTGGAGCTTCAGTCAAACACCTCTTCAACTCATCAAAACTCTGCTAGCATTAATCTTTCCACTGAAATTTTACATATTTCCGAAGCAGTTTGGTCAGTAAAGAAGCTAACATAGAAAACCCTTTCACAAACTGGCGATAATATTCAGCTAAACCCAGAAAACTGCAAATTTCTGTGATATTCCTGGGTGGCTTCCAATTAAGGATAACTTTTACCTTACTGGAATCTCCCTTAATCCCTTCAGCTGACACAACGTGTCCCAAGAAAGAGATTTCTTTCAGCCAAAATTCACATTTCGACAATTTGGCGTATAGCTGTTTCTCCCTTAGAATCTGCAGTACAATCCGCAGATGTCTGTCATGCTCCTTTGCATTCCTCGAATATATCAAAATATCATCAATAAACACCACCACAAACTGGTCGAGATATGGTCTGAAGATAGTGTTCATCAGATCCATAAAAGTAGTTAGAGCATTAGTTAACCCGAATGGCATTACCAGAAACTCATGGTGGCCATATCGAGTTCTGAAAGCAGTTTTTGGAATACTCTACTCTTGCACTTTCAAATGATAATAACCAGATCGCAAATCAATTTTGGAGAATACAGCTGCACCCTTCAACTGATCAAACAGATCATCAATGCGAGGCAATGGATATCTGTTCTTTATTGTCACCTTATTCAACTGTTGGTAGTCAATACATAAGCGAAGAGTGCCATCTTTCTTCTTAACAAACAATACTGGCGCTCCCTAAGGTGACATACTAGGGCGGATGAAGCCCTTTCCAAGTAGTTCTTGCAACTGTACTTTCAACTCTTTCAACTCTGCTAGTGCCATTCTGTATGGTGTTATGGAGATTGGATCCACACCAGGCATAATATTAATCTCAAACTGCACCTCTCTTTCTGGAGGCAATCTTGGCAATTCATCAGGAAACACATATGGAAAGTCATATACTATAGGGATGTCCCTCAATGCTGGACTCCCCACTTAGGTGTCTACCACATGTGCCAAGTAGGCTTCATACCCCTTTCTGATCATTTTTCTGGCTAGTGCAGCCGAAATGATGTTTGGTGGCAATAGCTGCCTCTCCCCATGTATTACCACATCACTGTACTGAGGGAGACCAAAAGTGACTATCTTCAGTCTACAGTCAATCATAGCGTGATGCCTGGCTATCCAATCCATGCCCAAGATGATATCATAATCTCTGAAGGGCATTTCAATGAGATCAGATAGAAAAGTATGTCCTTGGATCACCAAAGGACAATCTCTATACATTCTATTAACCCTGACCTCTTGTCCTAGCGAACTTATTACTAGCACCTCAAAGTCCATTTTTGTACATGGAACAGCAATGCAATTAATGATGCTAGCACTCACATAAGAATGGGTAAAACCTGGATCAAATAATACAAACACATCTTGATTAAAAGTTGAAAAGGTACCAGCCACAATATCAGATGTCTCAGCCTTTTCTCTCTATCTCATTGCGTAGACTCTGACTGGAGCACTACCTTGCTCTAATTGATTCACTGTGCTTTGGCTGCCTGCTGGACTACCTCTACCCCTGCCTCTACCTCTGCTAGGTAGTTGTGAACCTTTGGTGACAGGATTCTGAATTGACCCTTCTGCAGTAGTAGGAGGTGGTCCAACTCTACGAGTACTGGTGCAGTCTTTGGCAAAGTGCTCTATGCCTCCACAGTTATAACAGGCTCCAATTGCCTTATAGCATACCCCACCATGATTTCTTCCACAAGTTTCACATTGGTGGGGAGGGTAGGAACTTCTAGTACTCTGCTGACCAGATAGAGGAGGTTTCTGTCCCAAATATCTTCCCCTACCGGACTTTTTACCACCTCTGTTGTGTCCCCCAAAGTTTTTCCTCTTCCCAGTAGGACCACTGGAACTCTGATCTACTGACTTCCCCTCTTTTTATGTCTTCTCTGATTTCTTTTTCTCAGGGGCCGCTTCAGATTCAATTCTTTCTAATTCCAGTGCTTGAGAAATAAGCTCAGAGAAGTTGTTATGTTTGAATCTGACCACTTGTAATCTGATATTAGGCTTCAAGCCGATTTCAAACCTCTTACATCTCTCCCCACTGGTAGAAAGTATACTCACTGCATAATGGCTCAGGCGGGAAAATTCCCTTTCATATTCAACCACTGATCTACTCCCCTGTTTCAGACTTAGGAACTCTTGCAGCTTCTGGTCCACATAAGCATCAGGAACATATTTTTGTCTGAACTCCCGTAGAAAATCATTCCATGTTAGCACTGAAGGTTCTACCAGACTATGGGGAATAGTTTTCCACCAGTCATATGTATCTCCCTGTAGCAGAGACACTGAATATTCAAATCTGAGCTCCTCTGTACAAAGTAGCTTCTTGAACACCCTATCCATTCTCTCTAACCACTGTTCTACCTCTAGAGGATCTACTATCCCCTTGAACTCAATAGCCCCATATTTCATCAATTTGTCATACTACCTAGATGAAGACTGTGGTTGTACCACTTGTGTCTGTAGTGGGACTTGAGTAGGCATATTACCAGCCATCTGTTGGAATATTGTAGCCATCTGCTAAGCGAACTGAGCAGGAAACTGTGGTACTGAGGGGGCTGGTGCGGCTAATTCGCTCACATTGTGAGGGCTGGGGCTTCCCCTTGTACCTCAGCCTCTATCGATTGATCAACTGAATGATCCCCTTCTTCCATAGTCGATTTGAGGATCTTAGACCTCCTGAACAATTAACACAAGGAGATTTCCTCCCGTTAGTGCATATTTATAATGTAATGTACTGTATGTATCAAACAATGATATTGAGCAGTTGTACTATGAAGAAAAAAATATTCAAATTACAGGTGAAAACAGAATTTAAAAACTAGCTCTGATACCACTATATCATGTCACACCCTACCCCTCCGTAAGGCGTAACATGATCTCGTAGTATACCTAATGAATTATCAAACTTCGCCTACTGATAGCTCATTAAATACACTACAAGGGATTTTAAACCTTTTCTTACTTCTTTTTACAACGGTGAGCACTATTTACAAGTGTTAAAAAATTTTTTTGACTGAAGTGAAACCAGATAACACATTTGAAGTATTAATAATTTTTATAAAAATTTTGGTAGAGTGCCATCTGTATTTTGAATAAAACAGTTCTTCAAAAACCTGTAAAAAGCACTTCCAATATTTTGTTCAATCCCCAAACTCCAATATCCAATCAACACAATAAGTTTCTCAACAATTGTCAACTCAAATCCATAATAATTTTCCAATGTTTTCAAAAGCTGAGATAAAAGAAATATATCACAATATTTACAAGCCAAAATAATTTACAAATTTAGTTTACAACTTTAATGTATAATTTTAATTTACAATTGCTCAAAACAAAGAACAATATATACATACAGTGAACATACATTACAATATAAAATGCAAAATATGGTATACTCAATATACACGATGAACTCTCAATGTAGTACTAGCAGCATAGTCTGCTGCCCTGTCAATCTGTCTACCTGCGACAGTAATGAAAACCTATCGCTGAGCCAATGTCTCAAGGGTGCACAACATTAACAAAATGCAACTTTAAATCATAAGCCATAAATCATATAAACAGTGGATACTTAAAACCATAGTTAAATTCAAAGACAGTGAATGTCATAAAGAATTTAAACTCCATTTCACAATATCACAATAAATATCAATAATTCATACACACAGCTTAATCATGTTGCCAAAGTCCAATTCGTCCCAAAAGCCGATGGCTAGTGAGGAATAACATAGCTAGCTAGCAATAATATGAGTACTCATTCTATTCGTCCTCAACAGGCACACACCTCAACACTTCAGCCAGAGAGAAAATTCAAAGTCAATTCGTCCCATTAGACAAGCTAGTGACGAATTCAATCAAATATACATGATAGCTGTGGTTTCAAACCATTTGCAATATTTTTCAAGTAATAAGTATCCATCAAATATCCATTCAAATAAATTTCCACAATTTAAAACAATAACATACAAATAGTCATAATTTATTTCAATTAAAAATTCAAAAGAAATAACTGTTATGCACAAACCTCTGATAAATGTGTCTTGGTCCTGACTTAGTGTTTCCTTCCCCTTCCCTGAGTCTTTGCTAACTGAAACACACAATTTGAAGTGTTTCAGTACTCATTTAAACTATCTCTAACAATAAGGCTTAATAATTAATTTATTGAATTATATTATTTTTCTTAGTCAACCTAAAATATTGACCCTTGATGCACTCTAGGCGAATTAGGTTTAATGTTACCAATATGTCACATTTTATAGCCTTTTAGTGTTGGTACATGTTACCAAATTCACTTTCAAGTATATTGCATTTTATTGCAATTTGCCAGATTTCGGTAAACTAATTTGACCTAACCGGATGACCTAGTTTCCTCGGTTTTCGAGTTTTGGTCTAAACTACAAACTTGTAGGTCTATGTCTTATTACATGTGGGGAAAATTTTCAGGTCATTTTGAGTTATGTAGACCAAGTTATGGTCAATTTACCAATGCTCGACATAATGCACCAAAATGGTAACTTGAGGTCATTTTTAGGTCACTTTTGGTTGGGCCAGTTTTGGTACCTGAACTTGTGCAAGCTATTTGGCTTGCTTCTGGTCATTTCTAGGCTTTGGTGTCTTCATAAGAATTGTAGATATATGTCTAAAATATTCATAGTAAAAATTTCAGGTCATTTGGACCTATTTTGAGTGAGTTATAGCCAAAACACTAACTACTGCCCAAATGATCAATTTCCAGGCTTTCTAGTCACTAATCCGGATTTGGTCATTTTTCAAGTTATCTTCTAGGCAGAATTTTGGTAAGCTTCCTTCATGAAAGTTCACACATTTTGTGCCTAGTTTTATCTCCAATTGGTCTCATACCAATTGGAGTCACACACTTAAGGTTCTAAGCCAAAACACACACTGCCCTACTACACACTTCTCATCACTTACCAATTACATATTCAACACTTACCAAACTACTTCCTTCATGCCAATTCTGGTTTGTACCTTACCATTAACACATTTAACAACACATTTTGGTCATTTTGGATGGCTTGTAACCATTCTTAATATGCACACTATAAAACAGAATTTTCCAAAGTCCATTTACACCATTTAACCACATGAACATACCCCATTTACATACCCAATTCCAAACCATTATACACATATCCATGCTGCCATCAATAACAACATCTTAAACAACCATAAACAAGTAAAAACAAGCTACATATACTGAATTTCCATGGCTGCAAAAATGGCTCAACTCCAATAATTTATCAAACATCAAAATCTCTTCCATAAAACAACTACTACCCACAACTTTGGTTACACTTTTAATTAAACAAGAATTAAAAACACTCACTTACCACTTTTGAAGTTTTTCAAAACCTCACCAAAACTTATCCTTCTTGCCCAAAGTATGGTGATCAAGTTTAATGAAGAAAGTTAATGGAAAAAGTGGCTAAAACATGCTTGCATGGAGCTCTCACCATGGATGGCTATGGAGGTTTTCTCCAAAGGTTTGGTTCAGCTGGTTCTCTTCCTAAGGTTGAAGATGACAGAATTTTCTATCCAAAGGTTGATTAAAGGTCCACTTAATTGATGTTAGTGGAGCACTAATTGATTAAAAATCTATTTTAATGTTAAACTTTCCGATTTTTGCAATGTGGCCACTACACTTTCACTATTTACATAATGTATCTTATTTTAATTTTTCATGGTATTTTCAAAGTTTAATATCATTTATTTTTAATGGAAATTTAGGTCAAAAGCCAACTCGAGGTGTCAAATGACCACAATGCCCTTATTCGGGTTGCATTCCTGATTTTTCGGTAACACCAAGTTTTGTCGTTTTCTCGATTTCTCGTTTTTCTTTATACTAATTAATTAATTTTTTTTTTGATATTTCTAATGACATTTATACTTCAATAAATGTTCATTTAAGTCTTAAAAATATTTTCTAGGATTCCTCGTGGTCCAGGGCTCGTCAATGGTCCACGCCGCAACTTCCCGGTGCGGTCACCCATCGCTATGGTTCTCGGCTTGTTTAACTTGGTTACATTTCATTGCTATTATTTTTCCTTTGTTTATCTTGTATTTTCTTTTCTTGTATTTCATTATTTTATGTCTCCTCACCCATATCTAAGTGTAGTTCTAGGCATCCTAGCTGTCCAGACAACACTGGTCACCGGAACAGTAGAATGCACTACCGAACATAGGGGTATTACATGCATTTCATGGTTTATGAGTGTTTTACAGTTTATTGGTCCTTTCCATTTATTTGTTTGATATTCTGTTAAATTAATTCATTTCATTGCCCAAGCAACCTATAACAGATTGTTAAAATTAGATACATGGGAGTATACTAGTTAGACACCCCATGTGCCTATCAGGTATACATCTGTCAAGCATAAAGCTAGCGAGTAGGCAAGAAGCTAGTAAAATCATGTAGGGCATAAAGCCAACAGGCAGGCATAAAAAGCCAGAAGAATAACCATGTTAGATAGACATTGCTTTTCAATGGTCATCCATGAGATAGGCTAAGAAGCCATGGGCAGTACTGCATTTGTAGTCCCTAATTGACATGTCAATCGATTCAACTCATGTTAGTAGTATGCCCTAGAGCATATCATTTAGTATGTATCTTGTTCATGTTTTATTAATAAAAGGCATTTTCACTTTTCCGTTTACACAACATAATTATGTGTAATAGAAAAGGTCCATTGATATTTTGTTAGAAATTCTATTCTTAAGTTGTTAAAAATATTAGTGACAGTATTTCTAGCACAAAAGTATCATAAATTGGTTCACAATCGAGGATACTTCACAATAAGGACATGACTTATCCAGAAAGATTGTAATCATGTTTGTTCCCAAGTTATTTATATGAGATCTAAATAAGATGGAATGGTGAGTCTCATGCCATATAACAAACATGATAGGCACTTATACATGATACGTAGGCTGAACCCAGTGGCATTTATGACAAGCACATGGAGTTTACTCTTATCAATGCATTGTCATAAATCATATCAGTGCATTTAATCTTTAGACCTGAGATAGCACAGTTATCTTATATATAGGTGGTTTGAGTTTGATAATGCTTTCATACTTGTACTGTGTATGGGTATATGGGCATGTGTTGGCTCCTACTAGTTATATATGGAGGTAGGTGTTGATCAAGATGGAATCTGTTCCTCTAAGTAAAGAGGGATAAAATCCTATGTTCATTTAATTGTTCTTGATGTTTCAAGTTCCTAGCCAGGACAGATAGATTTAATCAGAAAAGAGTTTTTGATGAGAAAATCTTTTTAATCAAGAACTACAATTAAAAGAGAACATAATATTCATAGCAAATGAGGTTTGACATAAACCATGACTCCAGCTCGAATTGGGATTTTGTAACAGAGAGATTCTAGTGCATGGTAACATATGATTATAGGTTCATTTAAGGTAAACCTTATTACTAATTGGGTGGCCATGGCATGCTATGCTAGGTATTAACCATGGTCTATGAGGTGCATAAAATGATTTGGAGAAATCATTTATGGTAAGAAAGAGTTCTGATGATATTAACAGTTGATATCATATCTCATTGCCAATTAGTGATAAGCCCAGTAAGTCACACACATACACAAGTAATCACCAAATTAAATATGATTTAATTAATAAACTAAAGAGTTTAATTGATTAATTAAATATGTTTGGTTTGCAATTAGATTGCAAAGTCTCTAGCATGGCTTGAAACCAAATATAGGTTATTGGATGTATAGTATAAGTTAAATTTATATTTAAATTGCTTAATATGAATTTACTTATGACAAATTAATTAATAGAGATTAATTAATTAATTTATATTTGATATAAATTGATTAGAAGAAGAGAAATAATTATTTTGGATTGAGAACTCAAAATTAAGACACAAGAGTATTTTTGTCATTTCACAGGGTGACATGTGGCACCATAAGATGGTGGCACATGGTACTACACATAAGCTTGCCATTTGTCTTTTAATCATGTAAGATGATCAAAGTCAAGATTAAATCTAGGTTTGACACTTGGCACAATGTGATTGGGTCAATTAAACCTAGAGCCAATCAGATGATGACATGTGGCAAGGGTTTTAAGTGGTGACCTAGCTATATAAGGGAAAGGATGAAAAGAAAAAATTACAAGCTGCTGTTTTTCTTCTGTGCCGCCACTTTGGAGACCTCTCCCCTCTCTTTTTCTTCATCTCTCATCAATTCAAAGAGAATTGCCAACATTCTCTTAAATTAAAATTGCTAGAAATCGTTTATAGTGTCCTGTATACATCTGTAATATCTCAAAAAGGCAAAACCTGAATTTCTAATTGATTGGAAAGGCTTCAGAAGCTATTTGAGGGGCTACCATTGGTAATCTTGGTGTGGACAAGCTAGAGGGACAACAACTGGTGTCCTAGGTGCATCCCAAAGGTGCCAAACACACTGCAGTGCATCAAAAAGGTTATTGAACTTGTTCTTGATCTAATCTAGGGTTCTAATGAACTAATATGTTAATTCTAAAATCTTAAATGGCAAATATAGATTCAAAAACATATTAAAAGAGTTTTAATATGCTGTTTATCATTGAAATCAAATAGATAAAAATGAATCTTGCATGATGCATGTGACCCTAGATGAAAAATTTTTGAATTCAATGATCTAAACTTATGTTTTTCATACTTCCGCTCCTTCAACTCATACATATAAGTCTAGGCATACAAGGGCAAATTTAAATGTCCTTATGTGTTTGTAAATTTCAATAACTTATTACTTGTGTTATTCATGCTTCATAGTATTAGTATACTATTCATGGTGGGAACATAAGTCCCAATGACATGTTAATGTAATTCATGTGAGAACATAAGTCCCAATGACATGTTCATGTAGTTCATGTGAACATTAAACCATTTACATCATCTTATTTTCACATTTCAAGTCATTTGGGAAAGATTTAAAAAAAAAATTCCAGAATTAGGGTTATAAAATCCTTAGCAATTTGGCCAAGATGCAAAATCTGTTTGGCCACACTTCCTTCATGGAAGTTGTTCCTTTATGTCTTAAATTTATTTTCCTTTTTGAATCATTCAATTTGGAGTTTTGTAGCTCTAGATATGGTCAAATTTCTAACTACTATTCATGCACCAAATTCTGTAGGTCTCTTGCTGCCAGAATTTCTACCAAGTTTTGCATCCCAAATTCAAGCATCTTAGGCTCAATTTTTTATTCAAGTTCCTAAAACAAAGTTTTAGATCCTTGTCTTAGGTTTCCAAATCAATTTTATTCACCTCAATTGGAGCTTTCTATCAGAAGTTATGACCTGTTAAGTATCCGGAGGTCATATGGCAGTCTACTGGATTCCAAAATTTCCAGCATTGTTATCCTATCTTATCCTAACAATTTCACTGAGTTGCCCTAAGATCTGGGTGCTGATCAAAAGAGAAAGTTTTAGTTCTATGTCTTACGAAAATTTGGCTTTGGAATTACTACATTTTGGAGTTTTGTAGCTTGAGTTATGTTATTTTCACCAAAACTGGTCAGCATCTCAATTGTGCAAAATTTCCAAATTTTGTTCTGGTGCAAGACAAGTTTGCTGATCCAAAATTGTCCAGCAATTTGGTTGAGTTAAGCTCACAATTTGGCTTTAAGTTCTTCATATGAAATGTTCTCCTATGTCTTAGGTTCCATGGGTTCAAGAATCAGGTCAATTGGAGTTTCCTAGAGTGAGTTATGAAAATTTAAAAATTACTGTTCATGTAGCTAATTCTGCTACTGTGCAAAATTGCACTCCGAATTCAAGGATGAATTAGGGTAACTTATGGTCATTTTTTTAGCAGGCTTTCTTAATGAAAATTGTGGAATTATGTCTTACGTTTCATCTTAAATTGGCCTCACACCAATTGGACCTATGTAACTCTACTTATGCTCATCCAAACTGCTGGACTCAGGGTTCCAAAATTCATCATATTGACCAACCTCCTAATTCATAATTTCAGTCAACAATCGACTTCATTTCATACTCAACGTATATAATTTGGTCAATATTTAACCTCAAAAACATTTTCAAAATCCTAATTTCACAATTTCTAATTTCATGCAATCCTCATGCAATCCAACATACCATTCATACATATGCTTCATTTCACACTAAGATTCATGCTTAATTTCATGAAGATATCAAAATCTCCAAATTTTCTAGGTTGACCCAAATTTGCTTCTTCAATTCATGCATATTTTCTTCAATTTCCTTTGTTAATTTTGCAAAATCAAGTTTAAATTCAAGGATTTGACAAGAATCTAAACTAAAATTGCACATACCTCACTTGAAAGATTTTTCCTAATTCTTCAAACTTTCAAATCTTCAATTTCTCTTACTTCTTTCACTTTCAATCACTCTAGCAAAATCAAGTGGCAAGTTTTTATGTTTGTGTTAGAGAAAATATGGTAGAAATCTAAGGGGGAGTGGAGTTTGTGAAGAAAAAAAATGATGGAAGGCTATGGGGAGAGGGTGTCGGCCATGAAGGGAGAGAAGGAAGGAGGAGACTTTTTCATTTAGTGAATTTTTTTTCTTCTATTTATAATTATCCAACTTTTTAATTGAATTTTCAATTATTTTAATTCTAGTTTTTAACAATTCCTATAATTTCCTATATGTCCTCTTTTATTTTTCATACTACTTTCATATTTTAGAATTCATTTCCAATATTTTAATCTCATATAATTAATTTTCATTTAGGTCAAAAATCAATTCTGGGGTGAATTGACCAAAATACTCTTCATTGGGTTATAGTCCATCCTTTTTTTTTTATTAATAACGATATTTTCTATAACCCAATGGTTACTTGATTTTTATTCTGCTTATTTCTAATTATTTTTCATCTATTTTTTTTAGTCCTCAAATTGGCTTTGAATAGTACTATTCACTATCTGAAATTGGTACTATTTAGTGTTAGTAGTATGCCATAGAGCATATCATTTAGTATGTATCTTGTACATCTTTTATTAATAAAGGCATTTTCACTTTTCCATTTACATAATATATTTATGTGTAATAGAAAAGGTCTATTGATATTTTGTTAGAAATTCTATTCTTAAGTTGTTAAAAATATGAGTGACAGTATTTCTAACACAAAGTATCATAAATAGGTTCACAATCGAGGATACTTCACAATAAGGACATGACTTATACAGAAAGATTATAATCATATTTGTTCCCAAGTTATTTATATGAGATCTAAATAAGATGGAATGATGAGTCTCATGCCATATAACAAACATGATAGGCACTTATACATGATACGTAGGCCGAACCAGTGGCATTTATGACAAGCACATGGAGTTTACTCTTATCAATGCATTGTCATAAATCATATCAGTGCATATAATCTTTAGACCTGAGATAGCACAGTTATCTTATATATAGGTGGTTTGAGTTTGATACTGCTTTCATACTTGTACTGTGTATGGGTATATGGGCATGTGTTGGCTCCTACTAGTTATATGTGGAGGTAGGTGTTGATCAAGATGGAATCTGTTCCTCTAAGCAAATAGGGATAAAATCCTATATTCATTTAATTGTTCTTAATGTTTCAAGTTCTTGGCCAGGATAGATAGATTTAATCAAAAAAGAATTTTTGATGAAAAATCTTTTTAGTCAAGAACTGGAATTAAAAGAGAACATAATATTCATAGCAAATGGGGTTTGACATAAACCATGACTCCAGCTCGAATTGGGATTTTGTAACAGAGAGATTCTAGTGCATGGTAACATATGATTATAGGTTCATTTAAGGTAAACCTTATTACTGATTGGGTGGCCATGGCATGCTATGCTAGGTGTTAACCATGGTCTATGAGGTGCATAAAATGGTTTAGAGAAATCATTTATGGTAAGAAAGAGTTCTGATGATATTAAGAGTTGATATCATGTCTCATTGCCAATTAGTGATGAGCCTAGTAAGTCACACATATACACAAGTAATCACCAAATTAAATATGATTTAATTAATTAATTAAAGAGTTTAATTGATTAATTAAATAGGTTTGGTTTGCAATTAGATTGCAAAGTCCATAGCATGGCTTGAAACCAAATCTAGGTTATTGGATGTATAAGTTAAATTTATATTTAAAGTGTTTAAATATGAATTTAATTAATGAGAAATTAATTAATAGAGATTAATTAATTAATTTATATTTGATATAAATTGATTAGAAGAAGAGAAATAATTATTTTGAGTTGAGAACTCAAAATTAAGACACAGGGGCATTTTGGTCATTTCACAGGGTGACATGTGGCACCATGAGATGGTGACATATGGCACTACACATAAGCTTGCCAAATGTCTTTTAATCATGTAAGATGATCAAAGTCAAGATTAAATATAGGTTTGATACTTAGCACAATGTGATTGGGTCAATTAAACCTAGAGCCAATCAGAAGGTAACATGTGACAAGGGTTTTAAGTGGTGACCTAGCTATATAAGTGTTGTTATGAAAAGAAAAGCATAACAAGCTGCTGCCTTTCTCTTTGTGCCGCCACCTTGGAGACCTCTCCGTTCTCTTCTTCTTTATCTCTCATCAATTCTAAGAGATTAGCAAACAATCACTTGAATTAAAAAAACTAGAAATCATTTCTAGTGTTCTGTTTACATCTCTAATATCTTAAAAGGCAAAACTTAATTTTCTAATTCATAGAAAAAGCTTTAGAAGCTGTTCAAGGGCTGCCATAGGTGATCTTGGTGTGGACAAGCTAGAGGGACAACATCTGGTGTCCTAAAGATGCATCCCAAAGGTGTCAAATACATTGCAGTGCATCAAGAGGTTAGTGCACTTATTCTTGATCTAATCTAGGGTTCTCAAATGGCAAATACAGATCCAAAGACATATTAAAAGAGTTTTAATATGCTGTTTATCATTGTAATCAAATAAATTAAAATGAATATTGCATGATGCATGTGACCCTAGAAGAAAATTTTTAATTTCAATGATCTAAATTTATATTTTTCATGCTTCCGCTCCTTCAATTGGTATCAGAGCCACTATATTTGCCATTTACATTGTTGATTATATGATTTAATTGTGTAGTTTGATCATGAGATGATAGATCCATTGCTGGTTGCAATGACAAAGGTGGCGGCTTGATGAAGACTTCATTTGTGTGCATGGTTTGTGCACTTCTTATGGTGCGCATGGTTTGGGCAATGTTTGTGCAATTGTTGTATGATCTAGTGCTCATAATTATGTCCATTTTATGTCTAATTAAATTGTTTAATTAGAGTTTTAATCACACAATTAAATTGTAATTCATATCTAAATTTTAAAAATTGTTTGAATGTGATTCAAATCTGAATTTAAAAAATTGTTTGAATGTGATTCAAATATGAATTTTTAAAGTTGTTTGAATGTGATTCAAATATGAATTTTTAAAGTTGTATCAATCATTTTCAAATCTGAATTTTTAGGGTTGTTTGAATGTAATTCAAATCTGAATTTTAAAAGTTGTTTGAATATTATTCAAATCTGAATTTTTAAAATTGTTTGAATGCGATTCAAATATGAATTTTTAAATTTGTTTGAATGTGATTCAAATCTGAATTTTTAAATTTGTTTGAATCATATTCAAATCTGAATTTTAAGTTGAATATGAGATATTCAATTTAATTTAAGTATGTATATTTTATTTAATTGTTAAATAGTGATATGCATGATGGATGATCATGGACTATAAAAGACTAATGTGATTGGATTTATTTCTTTTATGTTTCTTTGGGTTGTAAATTAATTAATTTATTTTAATTTATTTTTAGGCATGTATTATTAAGGTTATAATAATTTTGGGTTGTTATTTCATTTATTTAGTTCTTGTAAATTCGCCTTGGTATGCCAAGGATTACTATGTAATTGGATTGCAAGAAAATCAAGGAGGTCAAGAGCATTGGTGGGACTAGCCGGAGGAATTCAATATCAAGTATTGATTATGTACTCCTTCAGCAACTCTTGTAATATGAATGAATGAAATGCACTTAGGAATGCCCTGATTCAATTCTTGGCGGCTCAGAATTGAATCCCTTAGAAAAGTCCATGATCATACCATATTTACTGTTTATCCATGAATGGATGAGATGTATGAGAATGTATGCAAGTATATGATATATGCATGCTAAATGGATAATGTGCAAAGTGAGACCATAATAGTAATTAGGACGACCATAAAATCTTCCAAACAAATGATTAAGTTGGAAATGCTATAATTAAAGTAATTATAACATGGGCCCTCCATTAAGGCAATTATTTTAAGAAATTTTAAATACTTGCATAAGATGCAATTAATTTAAGAGATTTTCTTAAGAATAATTATTAAGCATGAGATGTTGTAAATATGTAAATCGTTTGGTGGCCAATATTGGATGTACCTGAGGACAATAAAATTATTTGCATAATTACTGGCTCAATGGGATCAACTTAACTAATGCAAGATAAGGCAATAATGGATGTAGTTGAGATTTTGAGCATTAGGGGCTAGGTAAAGGATTGAACCTCACATGAGATGTGATGGGCAAGGAGTTGCTTACTTATAGTTTATTATAATTCCAATAATGGATGTACCTGAGGATGATCAATAGAATTATAAGAATTCAATCACCCACTAGAAATCCATCCAACTAGGATTTCCATTTTCTACTTTGGAAGTGTAGGATTCGCTAAGTTAGTGGGAGGACCAATTTGATTAAAAGTCCATAATCATTTTGGTTAATTACATGATACATTTACTAATTAATCTGGTTATTTTCTGCAGTTAATTTTCTGATAATAATGAGCATAGAACAACCACCACCATCCAATATCCTTACAACCATACTTGATCACAATAGGTTGACAAGACCTAATCTGTCTGATTGGCTAAGAAATTTGAAACTTGTCCTGAACCTTGAACATATAGGATATGTTCTATACTCAAATGTTTCTGGTCCTTTACCTCTAGAGGCCACTCAAGAGGAACATGAAACTTTGAATAAGTAGAAGGAGCATGATATGAGAGCTAAGTGTTACATGCTTGCTTCCATGAGTAATGAGTTATAGAAGTAGCATGAAAACATGCAAAGTGCGAGTGAGATCCTCCTTCACCTACAAGAGTTGTATAGTGAGCACAGCAGGAATGCTAGGTATGAGATATCTAGACAGTTGTTCCGCATGAGGATGTCTGAGGGACAGAATGTTGGAGATCATGTCCACAAGATGATTCGGCTAATTGAGCAGCTGGAACATCTCAACTTTAACATGGATTTCCTACTACAGACGGATTTGATCCTTCAGTCCCTTCTTGAGTCTTTTAGGAATTTTGTGACAAATTTCCATATGACTAAACATGAATGCACCTTGGCTGGTTTACTTAACATGTTGGTTATTGCCCAAAAGAATATGTCGGGCAATAAAGGAAAAGAGGTAACTTTGATTGCATCTTCTTCTGCTGGAAGTTCTGCTGGAAAGTCTAATAAGAAGAAGGGTAATAAGAAAAAGAAACCTCAGATTCCTGGTCCTTCTAAGAAAATAGCTAAACAGAAAGGGAAGACTAAAGCTGATGGAGGCAAAGAAAAGTGTTTTCACTGCCAGAAGGATGGGCACTGGACAAAGAACTGCCTAGAGTATCTTGCTTCTCTGAAGGACAAGAAGGATAGACCTTCGGAAGGTATGTCCATATTTTGTTATTTAGATTCTGATGATACTCATAGTTCATCTACAGCTTGGGTTTTAGATACTGGTGCTAGTTCTCACATTTCTTATGATATGCAGGAATCAGTAAATAGTAGCAGCTTGCGTTCTCGAGATGTTAGAGTCCAGATTGGCAATGGCTCAACTGTTGAAGCTTTAGCCATAGGATCTAAATCTTTTTACATATTTAGACATGTTTTGTGTTTAGATAATATTTTATATGTACCTGATGCATTTAAGAACATCATTTCTATATCTAGTTTGACTAGAAATGGCTATGAATTTCAATTCACATATGATGTTTGCAATATTTATTTTGAAAATAAATATGTTGGTTCGGGTTATATGAATGATGGTCTTTATTATTTGGATAATAATGACAAACACAAAATGAATGCAAGTGATCTAAATGAATGCAATGCCATGGTGAAAATCAACTCAAGTTCAAAATATATTTGGCACTTAAGGTTATGTCATGTTGCAAAAAATAGGATTGCAAAACTGGAGAAAATGGGGATTCTATCCTCATTGGGCTCTGAGCCTACTCCAACTTGTGAATCTTGCCTTTAGGGCAAAATGACTAGATCACCCTTTGTTGGACAAGGGCTAAGAGCTGAAAATATTTTAGAGCTAATACAAAGTGATGTATGTGGTCCATTTAAGGAAATGGCTAGAGGCGTTTTTCATTACTTTATTACCTTTACTGATGACAAATCAAGATTTGGGTATTTGTATTTGATGAAATACAAATATGAATCCTTTGAAAAGTTCAAAGAATTTAAATCTGAAGTAGAAAATCAAATAGGAAAGAGTACTAAAGCTCTTCGATCAGATCGTAGAGGTGAATATTTGAGTACTGAATTTGATGAATACTTGAGAGAGCACGGCATTGTTTCCCAGCTGACTCCTCCAGGAACACCACAGCCTAATAGTGTATCTGAAAGGAAAAATCATACCCTATTGGATATGGTACGTAGTATGATGAGCTATACTGATATGCCAATCTCCTTTTGGGGATTTGCATTAGAATAAACTTTGTATATTCTGAATAGGATTCCATCAAAATTAGTTTCTTCCACACCTTATGAGATATGGCATGGAAGAAAACCAAGTCTTAAGCATGTTAAGATTTGGGGTTGTCCAGCTTATATCAAAAAGCTAAACACTGATAAATTGGAAACTATATCAGAAAAGGGTCGATTTGTTGGATATCCAAAAGATAGTTTTGGATATTATTTTTATTTTCCTACATCACAAAAGGTTGTGATAAGGAGAGATGCCACATTTATTGAACAACAGTTTGTTCAAGAAGGAGGCAAAGGAAGGCAAATAAAGTTAGAATTGGAGAATTCTAACCAACCAACAGATCAGATGGATATAGATCCATCTAGTCAACCTACACCCATTGATGAAACATCTACAGCTATTCCTCGTAGAACAACCAGGGTATCTCACCCACCAGTGAGATATGGTTTTTTTCATGAAGAAGAACAAGAGTTGTCTACTCATGAAGAAGTAGATCATGGAGATGATCCACTTACCTATGAAGAAGCTATATCAGATATAGACTCTTCAAAATTGATTGATGCTATGAAATCCAAGATTGATTCCATGTATAAGAATCAAGTTTGGGATCTTGTTGACCCACTTGAAGGTTTTGTACCTATAGGGAAGAAATGGGTTTTCAAGAAGAAAATTAGTTTTGATGGAAAGGTAGAGACCTATAAGGTAAGGCTAGTAGCGAAAGGGTTTCGCCAAAGGCAAGGAATCGACTATGAGGAGACTTTCTTGCCTATTGCCATGCTTAAATCAATTAGGATTCTATTAGCAATAGCTGCATACTATGATTATGAGATTTGGCAGATGGATGTCAAAATAGCTTTTCTCAATGGATACATTGAAGAAAACATTTTCATGGAGCAACCTAGAGGTTTTGAATCCCAAGATGGTTCCAAGGTATACAAGCTAAAGAGATCCATTTATGGGTTAAAACAAGCTTCGAGGAGTTAGAACATCCCTTTTGATGAAGCCATTAAGTCATTTGGTTTTATTAAAAATGAGGATGAGCCATGTGTATATAAGAAGGTTAGTGATAGTGCTATCACTTTCCTTGTCTTATATGTGGATGACATACTATTGATGGGTAATGACACAGGTATGTTGACAACTGTAAAGATATGATTGTCAAATACATTCTCCATGAAAGACTTAGGGGAGGCAACCTATATTATTGGGATTCGCATCTATAAAGATAGAGCGAAAAGAATAATTGGTTTATCCCAAAGTCTATACTTAGAAAAGGTGTTAAAGAGGTTTAACATGCTTGATTCCAAGAGAGGATTGTTACCAAAGAGGCATGGTATCCACCTTTCTAAAGAGATGTCTCCAAAGACACTTGAAGAAAGAGATAAAATGGCTAGGATTCCATATGCTTCGGCTATTGGAAGTTTAATGTATGCAATGTTGTGTACTAAGCCGAATATAGGATATGCTATTAGTTTGACTAGCAGGTATCAATCCAATCCAGGTTTGGAACACTGGATAGCTGTCAAGAATATCCTTAAGTAATTGAGAAGAACTAAGGATTTATTCTTGATATATGGAGGTAGAGACTTGCAATTGGATGGTTATACTAATTCTGATTTTCAATCAGATATCGATGATAGAAAGTCTACCTTGGATATGTGTTCATTTATAATGGAGGTGCAGTCAGTTGAAAGAGTTCCAAATAGAGCACGACTCCAGATTCTGCTACCGAGGCTGAGCATATTGATGCATCAATGCTGCAAAGGAAGCTGTTTGGATAAAGAAGTTCGTGACAGAACTTGCAGTAGTTCCTTCCATTGAGTCTGCAGTTCCACTTCATTGTGACAACAATGGAGCAGTCATACAGGCCAAGGAACCCCGGTCTCACCAGAAATCCAAACACATAGAAAGGCGCTACCACATTATCAGAGAAATAGTTGGTTGAGGCGATGTAGCCATGCAGAAAATAGCATCAGCTGAAAATCCAGCTGATCCATTCACTAAGCCTATGTCATAGACTCAGCTACACCGACATCTTGAGAAGATGGGTCTAAGATATTGTAATGAATGGCTCTAGTGCCAGAGAGAGATTGTTAGTAATATGCCCTAAAGCATATCATTTAGTATGTATCTTGTACATCTTTTATTAATAAAAGGCATTTTGACTTTTCCGTTTACATAATATATTTATGTGTAATAGAAAAGGTCCATTGATATTTTGTTAGAAATTATATTCTTAAGTTGTTAAGAATATGAGTGACAGTATTTCTAGCACAAAGTATCATAAATAGGTTCACAATCAAGGATACTTCATAGTAAGGACATGAATTATCTAGAAATATTGTAATCATGTTTGTTCCCAAGTTATTATATGAGATGTAAATAAGATGGAATGGTGAGTCTCATGCCATATAACAAACTTGATAGGTACTTATACATGATAAGTAGGCCGAACCAGTAATATTTATGACAAGCACATGGAGTTTACTCTTGTTAATGCATTGTAATAAATCATATTAGTGCATATAATCTTTAGACTTGAGATAGCACAGTTATCTTGTATATAGGTGGTTTGAGTTTAATACTGCTTTCATACTTGTACTGTGTATGGGTATATTGTGTTGGCTCTTATTAGTTATATATGGAGGTAGGTGTTGATCAAGATAGAATCTGTTCTTCTAAGTAAATAGGGATAAAATCCTATGTTCATTTAATTGTTCTTAATGTTTCAAGTTCCTGGCGAGGACAGATAGATTTAATCAGAAAAGAGTTTCTGATGAGAAAATCTTTTAATCAAGAATTGGAATTAAAAGAGAACATAATATTCATAGCAAATGGGGTTTAACATAAACCATGACTCCAGCTTGAGTTTGGATTTTGTAATGTTGACCCCACAAGCTCAAAGGAGCATAGATTTTGATGATACCAAAACTCAACTAGAATCAAACTAACACTGTTTTAAGTGTTGTGCTTCTCAAAGAACAAAGAAAAAGACTCAAGGATTTCATGATGGATTCGTGCTTTTGAAGAAAGAATGACATTTTAAGATAACACAGGATAAATTAAAGGAGATAAAAGAAGAAAAGGTTACCTTTCAAAGCTGCATTGAAGATCAAATTTGAAGGTACATATACTATAAAAGTTAGTTTTAACTTTTAGGATTGCTTGTGAAAAGAATTGAGGAGTAGAAGTCAATGATACTTATTTTCAATCCCTCAAAAGATTTTCTTTTAAATATCTTCAATGGCCTAAAAGTATTTGATTATGATTTGGTGTAAAGTTTTAAAGTTTTCAAAGTTATGCAGAAAAGTTTTCCTGGTATGCTAACTGGTTTGCTACTTTTTCTAGTATGCTAACTGTCTCAACTCTGCACAACATCACAGAAAAAGACAAAATAACTGCTATTTTCTTGAAATTCGTAATTGTAACATTCAAATGAGTTCTCAAACGGTAAAAAATGTTCCAAAGCTATAAATACACCTACCCTTGGCCATTTTGCACTTAATGAAAGTCTTTCTACTATTCTTAATCCTTCAAGATCATAAAAGCTTTCATTCAAAGTGCTCAAAGTGTTTTTATTGCTCATCATTGGCTTATTTACTCATCTCTTCTTTATAGATTCTGTTGTATTGAGTGAGAGTGAGTTTTAAACACTTTATTATCTTTTATGAGAGGTCATTCAAGCACCTATTGAAGCTTGATTGTGAAAAGTGTTTGGGATAACACTTGATAGAAGTGTGAAGCTACTTGTAAAAGGTTTGGTGAGAAGATTTGTAAAGGGCTTTTGTCTCTTGCCTTTAAAAGAGAAGAATAGTGAAGTGAAGACTCAAAGTGGGATCTTTGAGAGAGTGGATGTAGGCTAGTTGAGCCGAACCACTATAAAAATTCAGTGTTCAATTTCCTCAACCCTTACTCTTTACATTTATGCATTTTATCTTTCAGATTGAGGTGCTTTTACTGATATGAAAGTTGATACTGTTTATTGTTAACCTTACTGCAAACTGAGAAAATTGGTTTACTATTGAATCTGCTGACATCTGATTTAATCTGCTTATTGTTTTATTTGCTGTCAATTAATATATCTGGTGTACTGCTCTGTTTGCTGTGTTGTGAACTTATTCAGATTACTGAAATTTCTACTGAATGCCAATATATTCTGTTAGATCAGTATACTGATTGCTTATGACCCAACTTTGAATCAACTTATCAATAGAGCTGTATTGTTCATATTTCACATTAGACAATTAAGTTGAACCAAGCTGCAATTTTTCAAAGGTTTTGAGCAAGAATCAAAAAATTATTTTTAGAGTCCAATTCACCCCCCTCTTGGACATATTTTGGGACAACAATTTGGTATCAGAGCTTGTCTCTCTTGCTTGAGGATTAAACTGAAGGAACGGAAGCGTGAAAAACATAAGTTTATACCATTGAATTCAAAAATTTTCACCTAGGGTCATATGCATCATGCAAGATTTATTTTTATCTATTTGATTTCAATGATAAACAACATATTAAAACTCTTTTAATATGTTTTTGGATCTGTATTTTTCCATTTAAGATTTTAAAATTAATCAGATTAATTTTAGAACCCTAGATTAAATCAAGAATAAATACACTAACCTCTTTATGCACTGCAGTGTATTTGCGCCTTTGAGATGCGTCTTCAGGACACCAGATATTGTCCCTCTAGCTTGTCTACACTAAGAACACCTATGGCAGCCCTTGAACAGCTTCTAAAGCTTTTTCTATTATTTAGAAAATCAAGTTCTGCCTTTTAAGAGATTAAAGATGTAAACAGGACACTAGAAACAATTTCTAGCATTTTTAATTCAAGAGATTGTTTGTTAATCTCTTGAAAATATGAGAGAAGAAGATGAAGAAGAGAGAAACCTTCTTGGGTGGTGGCACCAAGGTTATTTGCTGCTGGTTGTGTTATTTTCTTTTCATAACAACACTTATATGGCTAGGTCAACACATTAAACCCTTGCCATATGTCACCCTCTGATTGGTTCTAGGTTTAATTGACCCAATCACATTGTGCCAAGTGTAAAACCTATATTTAATCTTAATTTTAATCATCTTACATGATTAAAAGACATTTGGCAAGCTTATGTGTAATGCCATGTGTCACCATCTCATAGTGCCATATGTCACCCTGTGAAATGACCAAAATGCCCCTGTGTCTTAATTTTGAGTTCTCAACCCAAAATAATTATTTCTCTTCTTCTAATCAATTTATATCAAATATAAATCAATTAATTAATCTTTATTAATTAATTTCTCATTAATTAAATTCATATTTAAACACTTTAAATATAAATTTAACTTATACTGTACATCCAATAACCTAGATTTGGTTTCAAGTCATGCTAGGAACTTTGTAATCTAATTGCAAACAAAACCTATTTAATTAATCAATTAAACTCTTTAATTAATTAATTAAATCATATTTAATTAGGTGATTACTTGTGTATGTGTGTGACTTACTAGGCTTATCACTAATTGGCAATGAGACATGATATCAACTCTTAATATCATCAGAACTCTTCTTACCATAAATAATTTCTCTAAATCATTTTATGTACCTCATAGACCATGGTTAACACCTAGCATAGCATGCCATGGCCACCCAATCAATAATAAGGTTTACCTTAAATGAACCTATAATCATATGTTACCATGCACTAGAATCTCTCTGTTACAAAATCCCAACTCAAGCTGGAGTCATGGTTTATGTCAAACTCCATTTGCTATGAATATTATGTTGTCTTTTAATTCCAGTTCTTGATTAAAAGATTTTCTCATCAGAAACTCTTTTCTAATCTATCTGTCCCGGCCATGAACTTGAAACATCAAGAACAATTAAATGAACATAGGATTTTATTTCTATTTACTTAGAGGAATAGATTCCATCTTGATCAACACCTACCTCCATATATAACTAGTAGGAGCCAACACATGCCCATATACCCATACATAGTATAAGTATGAAAGCAGTATCAAACTCAAACCACCTATATACAAGATAACTGTGCTATCTCAGGTCTAAAGATTATATGCACTAATATGATTTATGATAATACATTGTCAAAAGTAAACTCCATATGCTTGTCATAAGTGTACTGGTTCGGCCTACTAATCATTTATAAGTGCCTATCATGTTTGTCATATGGCATGAGACTCACCATTTCATCTTATTTATATCTCATATAAATAACTTGGGAACAAACATGAATACAATCTTTCTGGATAAGTCATGTCCTTATTATGAAGTATCCTCGATTCTAAACCTATTTATGATACTTTGTGCTAGAAATACTGTCACTCATATTCTTAACAACTTAAGAATAGAATTTCTAACAAAATATTAATGGACCTTTTCTATTACACATAAATATATTATGTAAACAGAAAAGTGAAAATGCCTTTTATTAATAAAAATATGTACAAGATACATACTAAATGATATGCTCTAGGGCATACTACTAATATAAACCCCTTAGAGTGATCCATTCACATGGCTGGTTCATCTAGAAACTCAACTGGTATACCTGCCTCCTTAGCTGAAGGTTATTCTATCACTAGACCACCACTTTTTAATGGCACATATTACTCCTTTTGGAAAACTAGAATGAGAAACTTTATACAATCTGTTGTTATTGATGCTTGGAAAATAATTAAAGATGGTCTTTATATTCCTTATAAAACCAGTGAAGGAACTGTACAAATTCCTAAAGCTAAAGTTGAATTTGATGATAATGATTAGAAGAAAATTTCTACAAATTCCAAGGCTATTAACATTCTTCATTGTGCTCTTGATATTAATGAGTATAATCGTATTTCAGGATGTCAAACTGCAAAAGAAATATGGGACAAACTAGAATTCACATATGAAGGAATTGATGTTGTGAAAGAGTCAAAGGCAAACCTCCTCATCCGTGATTATGAGTTATTTAAGATGAAACCTGGTGAAACTATTGTTAATATGAGTACCAGATTTACAGATCTTGTCAATCTTCTTAAAGCTCTTGGAAAGAGATTTGAGGAACAAGAACTCGTAAAGAAAATTTTGAGATCTCTTCCAAAGTCATGGGAAGCAAAGACCACTGTTATTCAAGACACCAAGGATTTCAAAAAATACACCTATGATGAGCTAATTGGTTCTCTCATTGCACATGAAATGATCTATAAGAAAGATGAGAAAGAAGGTGATCAAAAGAAAAAGAAAGGTATAGCCTTCATATCCGAAAAGGTAGATGAGAAAAAGAAAAGTGTTTGCTTTTAAAGCTAGTTCAAGTGATGATTCAAGTGCTTCAAGTGATGATGATGAAGATATGGCTATGATAGTCAAAAGATTCAAAAGAGCATTTAGAAAAGGTAGAAGCAAATACAAGAAGTTTATAAAGAAATATGCTCCAAAGACTCCAAATCATTCAAGTGAAATAGTTTGTTATGAGTGTAACAAACCAGGCCACATTAAGCCAAAGTGTCCTACATTGAAGAAGAAAAATAAGTTTAGAAAGGATGAAAGTAAAAAAGGCAATGGCAGCAACATGGAGTGATAGTGACTCTTCATCAAATGATGAAACAAGTGACAAAGATGCTGTAAATGCTTGTATGATGGCAATTGAAGAAAAAGTTGAAAGCTCGCATATTGAAGATAGTGAGAATGAGGTAAATCTTGAACTTTCTAATGTTGATGAATTAGAACTTGCATTTGTAAATACATATGATAAATATAGATCTTTTAAAAAGAAATGCAAAATTTTGGTTCATGAAAATTGTGCTTTAAGATCATAAAATATTTCCTTGAGTATGGCTTCAAAGGAAAATGAATTTTACAAATCTCAAATGAAATTATTTAAGGAAGTTAATGATGAGCTTCAAAGATCAAAAGAAGTGTGTGAACAACTTCTTGAGAAAAATAGAATTCTTGAAGCAAAAGTTGAATCATTGACAAGAGATTTAACTAAATTTACAAAAGGAAAAGAAACACTTGATATACTTCTTGGGAATCAAAGATCCACAAATGAAAATTTTGGAATTGGTTATGATGGATTTATGAAAAATGGAAAATACGAACATTATTTTATGAAAGCTACATCCTTTTCTCAACCAAATATTACATGCTTTTATTGTAATCATAAAGGTCATATGATTAATGCTTGTCCTATTAGGAAAGGAACCTTTAAGGCAAAGAAAGTATGGGTGCCTAAAGGAACCCTACCTAATATTACTAACACACAAGGACCCAAAATTGCTTGGGTACCTAAACACAGTTAACTGATTTCAGGGCTGCCTAAGGAGTATGCTGGAAATAGAACACTGGTACATAGATGGTGGCTGCTCTAGACACATGACAAGAAATAAAGGCAAATTCTCCTCTCTTACTTTGAAAAAGAAGATTATGTCAAATTTGGTGATAAAAGTAAAGCTAAAATTATTGGATGTGGAACTATTGGTAAAAATCCTTGCATTGAGAATGTTGCATTAGTACAATGATTAAAATATAATCTTTTAAGTGTTAGTCAACTATGTGATAATGGTTTTAAAGTCATTTTTACTTCTACACACTGTGAGATTCATGGAAATAATGTTATGTTTGCAGGTGCTAGAATAGATAGTATTTACCTACTTGATTTAACAAGTCTTAAAGAAAATTGTGAAACATGTTTTATGACTTCAGATGATAGTTCATGGTTATGGCATAGAAAATTAGGACATGCTAGCATGAGTACACTTGCTAAACTCTCTAGAAGGAATCTTGTTAGAGCACTTCCGAAGTTAAGATTTGAAAAAGAGTTTCAATGCAAAGCATGTGCACTTGGTAAGCATACAAAATCATCTTTTAAATCAAAAAATGTTGTAACTATGTCTAGACCATTGGAGTTATTACATCTTGATCTTTTTAGTCCAATCACACCTAGAAGTTTGGGAGGCAAGGCATATACATTTGTAATTGTTAATGATTTTTCAAGATTCACATGGACTTTCTTTCTTACTCGTAAAGATGAAACCTTTGATATATTTGAAGCTTTTTGCAAAAGAACTCAAAATGAAAAAGGATATTACTTTACATTTTTGAGGAGTGATCATGGAAAAGAATTTAAAAATAGTTTTTTTGAAAATTTCTGCTTTTAAAATGGTATTTATCATACATTTTCAGCTCCTAAAACTCCTCAACAAAATGGAGTTGTTGAAAGGAAAAACAGATCTTTGCAAGAAATGGCAAGAACAATACTGAATGAAAATAGTTTACCAAAATATTTCTGGGCGGAAGCTGTAAATACAGCATGCTACATTTTGAACAGAGTTTCCATTAGAGCTATTTTAAAGAAAACTTCTTATGAACTTTGGAAAGGAAGAAAACCCAATATTGCATATTTTCATGTCTTTGGTTGCAAATGTTACATTTTGAATAACAAAGATAGCAATCTCAAGAAATTTGATGCTAAATCTTGTGAAGGAATATTTCTAGGTTATTCAACAAATAGCAAAGCATATAGGATTTTCAATAGAAAAACCTTGACCATGGAAGAATCAATGCATATACTTTTTGATGATGCTAACACTCTCTTGCAAAGGAAAGATTCTTGTGATGATGAAATTGAGCAGATTCTAAACTCAAAGAATTCAAATAAAGATGAGCTTGATTCAAAACAGCTAGTGGAGGATGATCAAAATGACAAAGAAAAAGAACTTCCTTGCTCCACAAATGTTGAAATTCAAGAAGACTCCCAACCAAATGTGGAAGAATTACAAATTGAGGAACCTCAACATCAAGACATTCCACAAGAATGGAGGTACCATAGAAATCATTCTAAAGATGACATTCTTGATAGTCCATCACAAAGAATGATGACAAGAGCTCAACTTAAAAGATATTTTGGTAATGTTGCTTTTGTTTCTCAATTTGAACCCAAAACATATGATGATGCTCAAAATGATGAAAATTGGCTTTTTGCTATGCAAAAGGAACTAAATCAATTTGAAAGAAATAAAGTGTGGACATTTGTTCCTAAACCTAAAAAGTATTCTGTTATTAGAACTAAATGGGTATTTAGGAAGATGGATGAAAAAGGACATGTAATTAGAAATAAAGTTAGACTAGTAGCTCAAGGATACAACCAAGAGGAAGGTATTGATTTTGATGAAGCCTTTGCTCCGGTTGCTAGAATTGAAGCTATTAGAATGTTGTGTGCATTTACATGTTTTAAGAATTTCATGCTTTATCAAATGGATGTTAAAAGTGCATTCTTAAATGGATATATTGATGAAGAAGTTTATGTGGCTCAACCTCCTGGTTTTGAAGACCCTCATTTTCCAAATCATGTTTACAAGCTTACTAAAGCTCTCTATGGTTTAAAGCAAGCTCCTAGAGCATGGTGTGAGAGACTTAGTAAATTTTTGCTTCAAAATGATTTTAAAAGAGGAAAAGTAGATACTACTCTTTTCATTAAGAAACTAGGAAAAGACATGCTTATTGTGCAAATCTATGTCGATGATATTATTTTTGGCGCTACTAACCATTCTCTTTATAAGAAATTTTCCAATATGATGAAAAGTGAATTTGAAATAAGTATGATGAGTGAACTTACTTTCTTCCTTGGATTGCAAATTAAACAAATGAAAGATGAAATTTTTATAAATCAGTCCAAGTACATAAAGGACATGCTAAAGAAGTTCAAAATGGAAGATATGAAAAGCATCGGAACTCCCATGAGCTCAACAGTTAAATTGGAGAAAGATGAAAAAGGTAAAGAGATAGATAATAAACTCTATAGAGGTATGATTGGTTCTTTACTTTACTTGACAGCATCTAGACCAGACATTCATTTCAGTGTATGTTTATGTGCAAGATTTCAATCATGTCTAAAACAATCTCATCTTGTAGCAGTTAAAAGAATTTTTAAGTACCTCATTGGCACTCACAACATTGGCTTGTGATATCCAAAATATGAATCATTTGATCTTATTGGTTATAGTGATTCAGATTTTGCTGGTAGTAGACTGGGCAGAAAAAGCACTTCTGGAACTTGTCAATTTCTAGGTCATGGATTAGTTTCATGGCACAGTAAAAAGCAAACCTCTGTTGCACTTTCTACTACAGAAGTTGAATATAATGTAGCTGGAAGTTATGTTGCATAAATTTTGTGGATGAAACAATAGCTTGAAGATTTTGAAATTAAATTTGATCACATTGCCATAAGATGTGACAATACTAGTGCTATAAACCTATCAAAAAATCCTGTCCAACACTCTAGAAGCAAGCATATTGAAATTAGACATCATTTTATTAGGGATCATGTTCAAAATGGTGATATTCAAATTGAATTTGTCCCTTCTGAAAAATAGCTTGCTGAAATTTTTACAAAGCCACTTAATGAGGAAATTTTCTGCAAAATAAGGAGAGAACTTGGTATGACTAATGCTCTTGATTAACTTTGGATGCACTCTCATGTTTCTATATGAAAATGAAGTGATATATGTTGGTTTGTAGTGTTAAAAATGTGTTTTGATATTTCTGGTGCAATTTGAAAAATTCTGGGTCTGATCTGATATGAACAGTATTCTGCAGAATTTGATTGCAGTGGCATACTAATTTGTTTGCTAATTTTCTTGTTTGCTAAATGCTTTACCACTGCTCCTAATTTTTCGTTGGCAAACTGGCAGTCAGGTTTGATTATACTAAAACTCTAAGATTATTTTTATTTTCCGAGCGCCTATTCTGCATGTTTAAAAAGCATATTACTTAAATACCCCTCTATTTAAAGCATCGCATCACTATGTGTTTTAAGGGCAAAACAGACTTTTGACATATTAACCTGCGCGGGACTCAAAACTTTTTCAGAGCTATCAATCTTCTCTCTGCTTCTCCACTAGTACACGGTACCCATCACTCTGCCAAAATCTCCATTTATGTATTTTCAAGTTTAAAATTCAAAATTTCTTCTTTTTTTCGAAGCATCGCCTCCCAAAACACGATCAGATGCATCTTCTCTCTATTTGTTAACCCATTTCACTCACAACCCTCTCAACCATCATCTCTTTTCATTTTTTTTTAAATTTTCGAAACCCATTGGCTCTAAATCAAATCGATCATTCCACATTCTTCAAGATAGAAAATCCCTAAAATCTTACAATTCATTCCCCGTTATCTCTCTCAATCTGCCGAAAGAACCCATTCAAAGTGATTCTCATTGGATTAAAATTTTCTAACGCATTCTCTCCTGTCATCATCGATTCGTATTCTCTCTCTCTCTATAAGTCTCAGGTATTGAATACGAAACATTAATGGAAGCGTGTTTACATTTTTTTTTGTTCTGTTTGTTTCGATTTCGTCTCTCATTCTTGAAATTAGTTGATAAATCTTCTTAGTTTGAGTATTCACATTACGTAAAAATGCGCTATGTGACAAAATCATGAATTTGTTGTTGTTGATTCTCAAAAACCCAAATATTTCCTACTGTTAGTCCTAATTTTTTTTTAATACACAACATTGTGCTAGAAATGTGTTGATATGCTTCTAATGATCATACATTGACTGCTCACATTGTTTATTTTGTGAACCTAGCCTTCTCTATCCCTACTGCTAATTTTCTTCTAGTTTGGTCATGGCACGGTCAAAAGGGAAAGGCAAAGCAAAAGTCACTACACCCTCATCCTCTTCAGATTCCACAGATGGAAGTGTCCCTACATCTCCTCCTCCACAGAGAGAAGTTCCTCTGGTAATTGGAAAATCAAAAGAAAAGTCCAAGAAAAGGACCATTGAGCCTGTCCAAGAAAAAGGATCCAAGAAGAAAAAGACTTCAAAAGCTCCAATTACGCATATGGAAAGGGCCATTCATGAAACAAGATACATTCACTAGCCTGCTTTTAATGAAGTCTCTGTTCCATTATAGTCTCTGTTTGAATATCAAAAATGGGACAGATTATGCTCTAACACTGAAGGAGTATATGTGGATTTAGTTTAAGAATTTTATAAGAATTTAAAAGTTGATGATGCTGAAAGAGATGAATCTTTTAAGGTAAAAATAAAATGAAAAGTCTATGAGGTGACAGTAGAAAGATTAGCAAAAGCCCTAGGCATCCCAAACAGTGGAAATAGAATCTGTTCTCACAAAGAAGTATTTTCTGTTGGCGAATTCAATAAAAGAGATTTTGAGGCTGAAGTGTTTAAAGGAGAAGTAAAAGATAAGACTAGCATTACCCATGCTCACCAACACATCAAAATTCTTCATAGTTTTATCATCTATGTGCTGAATCCTAGAACTGGCAGTCCAAACTATTTAAGCACACTTGATCTCTGCATAATTTGGCATATTGTAAATCAAATTGAGTTTAATCTTGCCTACTTTATGCTGAAACAAATTATGAAATGGAAACCACCTTACAAACTACCCTATGCCCATCTGCTTAACGGCCTGTTTAGAGACTTTGGGATACCTCTGGAAACTGAAAAACTTAGAACAAATATGATCCCTCTTACAAGTCTGCAGAAAGATGATGATGACAGAAAACTAAGGTTTGAACAAGATGTTAGTTCTAAGGATAGTACAAGTGGTACTTTTAATATTGAAGGAATTCTGGAAGAAGTAAACAAATTAAGGGAATTTATTGAAATTGAATTTGGAGAAATACAAAAATTTAGAGCTTTTCAAACTGTTCTTATGAATGATCTTGATTCTAAGATTGATGGAACTTTGATTTTGATGTATAAAATTATGGAAGAACTATTCAAAATCAAAGTTCATTTGGGTATTTCAAGCATTGAAGCTGGAGAAACCAGTAAGGCTACTACTGGTTTTGTTCTTCAAACAGAAAAAGGAGAGGAAGAAAAGGAAGAAGAAGAAGAAGAAGAAGAAGAAGAAGAAGAAGAAGAAGAGGAAGAAGAAACTAAAAAAGAAGAGGAAGAAAAGGAAATAGAAAAAGAAGAAGAGGAAGAGGAAGAAGAGGAAGAAGAGGAAGAAAAGGAAGAAGAGGAAACTGAAAAAGACGAAGAAGATTCCGGTGATGGAAATGGAAAAGGAGGCAACAAAGAAGGAAATGGGAAGGATATGAGTAACTCTGAATCTGAGCCAAAACCACAGACTCCTGCTCCTGCTGCACCTGCAAAAGAAAAGGCAAAAACAGCTCAAAAGGAACAAAAAAGCAAGCAGAAAGAGCAAACTGGTAAACAATCTGGCAAAAAGGCTAAAACTGGCAAAAAATCTACAGTAGAATCTGGTACTACTGCTACAACTGAGTTAGCTGCTGGCCCTATTGTTCCCTTAACACCAGGAACTGCAATGGTTGCTGAAATCCTTCAAACCATGAGTGATAAACCTATCAAGCCAAAAAAAGTGAAGATGGCTGCTCCAAGACAAATCAAAAGAAGCTCTAGGCTGAAAGGATAAATAACCATACTGCATGTTTATTGATTGAATTTTTGTCTAACAGTCTGTCTCTTAATTTGCTACTTAGTTTGCTATTTTTAGTTTTCTGAACTTTAATTAGTTTGTCATATTATCTACTATTTTAACTATTTTGTTTACTGCACTTAAACTGAATTTTGATTTATAAACATGTGCATGTTTTTTCCCATGTTCTTTTGATACTGACAAAAAGGAAGAGAGATGAATGAGTAATCTTGTTAGTATAACTTATGATTAATATAGTTTGTGATTAATATATTGTGCATATTGTGCATATTTAGTTAGTATTTTAGTCACACTTGCCTAAAACTCCTTGAGACAGAAAATGCTTATGAATATTTCATTGAAATTATTAAGGGGGAGTTATTTGTGATTAAATGTTGATATAAGCACATACATAGGGGGAGTTATTCCCACATATACATTCATACACATACTCACACTTGTCAATATTTACATGGTGATTCGATTGAGTTTTGTCATCATCAAAAAGAGGGAGATTGTTGACCCCACAAGCTCAAAGGAGCATAGATTTTGATGATACCAAAACTCAACTAGAATCAAACTAACATTGTTTTAAGTGTTGTGCTTCTCAAGGAACAAAGAAAAAGACTCAAGGATTTCATGATGGATTCATGCTTTTGAAGAAAGGATGACATTTTAAGATAACACAGGACGAATCAAAGGAGATAAAAGAAGAAAATGTTACCTTCCAAAGCTGCATTGAAGATCAAATTTGAAGGTACATATAGTATAAAAGTTAGTTTTAACTTTTAGGATTGCTTGTGAAAAGAATTGAGGACTAGAAGTCAATGATACTTATTTTCAATCCCTCAAAAGATTTTCTTTTAAATATCTTCAATGGCCTAAAATTATTTGAGTATGATTTGGTGTAAAGTTCTAAAGTTTTCAAAGTTATGCAGAAAAGTTTTCCTGGTATGCTAACTGGTTTACTACTTCTTTTGGTATGCTAACTGGTTTGCTACTTTTTCCAGTATGCTAACTGTCTCAACTCTGCACAACATCACAGAAAAAGATAAAATAATGGCTATTTTCTTGAAATTCATAATTGTAACGTTCAAATGAGTTCTCAAACGGTCAAAAACGTTCCACAGCTATAAATACACCTACCCTTGGCCATTTTGCACTTAATAAAAGTCTCTCTACTATTCCTAATCCTTCAAGATCATAAAAGCTTTCATTCAAAGTGCTCAAGGTGTTTTTATTGCTCATCATTGGCTTATCTACTCATCTCTTCTTTATAGATTCTGTTGTATTGAGTGAGAGTGAGTTTTAAATACTTTATTATCTTTTATGAGAGGTCATTCAAGCACCTATTGAAGCTTGATTATGAAAAGTGTTTGGGATAACACTTGGTAGAAGTGTGAAGCTACTTGTAAAAGCTTTGGTGAGAAGATTTGTAAAGGGCTTTTGTCTCTTGCCTTTAAAAGAGAAGAATAGTGAAGTGAAGACTCAAGGTGGGATCTTTGAGAGAGTGGATGTAGTCTAGTTGAGCCGAACCACTATAAAAATTCAGTGTTCAATTTTCTCAACCCTTACTCTTTACATTTATGCATTTTATCTTTCTGATTGAGGTGCTTTTGCTAATATGAAAGTTGATACTATTTATTGTTAACCTTGCTGCAAACTGAGAAAATTGGTTTACTATTGAATCTGCTGACATCGGATTTAATCTGCTTATTGTTTGATTTGCTGTCAATTAATATATCTAGTGTACTGCTCTGTTTGCTATGTTGTGAACTTATTCAGATTACTGAAATTTCTACTGAATGCCAATATATTCTGTTAGATCAGTATACTGATTGCTTATGACCCAACTTTGAATCAACTTATCAATAGAGTTGTATTGTTCATATTTCACATTAGACAATTAAGTTGAACCAAGCTGCAATTTTTCAAAGGTTTTGAGCAAGAACAAAAAAATTGTTTTTCGAGTTCAATTCACCCCCCTCTTGGACATATTTTGGGACATCATGTAACAGAGAGATTCTAGTGCATGGTAACATATGATTATAGATTCATTTAAGGTAAACCTTATTACTGATTGGGTGGCCATGGCATGCTATGCTAGGTGATAACCATGGTCTATGAGGTGCATAAAATGGTTTAGAGAAATCATTTATGGTAAGAAAGAGTTCTGATGATATTAAGAGTTGATATCATGTCTCATTGCCAATTAGTGATGAGCCTAGTAAGTCACACACATACACAAGTAATCACCAAATTAAATATGATTTAATTATTTAATTAAAGAGTTTAATTGATTAATTAAATAGGTTTGGTTTGTAATTAGATTGCAAAGTCCCTAGCATGGCTTGAAACCAAATCTAGGTTATTGGATGTATAAGTTAAATTTATATTTAACGTGTTTAAATATGAATTTAATTAATGAGAAATTAATTAATAGAGATTAATTAATTAATTTATATTTGATATAAATTAATTAGGAGAAGAGAAATAATTATTTTGGGTTGAGAACTCAAAATTAAGGCACAGGGGCATTTTGGTCATTTCACAGGGTGGCATGTGGCACCATGAAATGGTGACACATGGCACTACACATAAGCTTGCCAAATGTCTTTTAATCATGTAAGATGATCAAAGTCAAGATTAAATATAGTTTTGATACTTGGCACAATGTAATTGGGTCAATTAAACCTAGAGCCAATCAGAAGGTAACATGTGGCA
Organism: Hevea brasiliensis; assembly: GCF_030052815.1. Classification (NCBI taxonomy): domain Eukaryota; kingdom Viridiplantae; phylum Streptophyta; class Magnoliopsida; order Malpighiales; family Euphorbiaceae; genus Hevea; species Hevea brasiliensis. The sequence continues at coordinate 78,894,060 of NC_079501.1, forward strand.
AGGGTTTTAAGTGGTGGCCTAGCTATATAAGTGTTGTTATGAAAAGAAAAACATAACAAGCTACTGCCTTTCTCTTTGTGCCACCACCTTGGAGTTTCCCTTCTCTTCTTCTTTATCTCTCATCAATTCTAAGAGATTAGCAAACAATCTCTTGAATTAAAAATACTAGAAATTGTTTCTAGTGTTCTATTTATATCTCTAATCTCTCAAAAGGCAAAACTTGATTTTCTAATTTTAGAAAAAGCTTTAGAAGCTGTTCAACGGCTGCCATAGGTGATCTTGGTGTGGACAAGCTAGAGGGACAACATCTGGTGTCCTAAAGACGCATCCCAAAGGTGCCAAACACACTGCAATGCATCAAGAGATTAGTGCACTTATTCTTGATCTAATCTAGGGTTCTCAAATTATTCTGATTAATTCTAATTAATAAAGATCCAAAGACATATTAAAAGAGTTTTAATATGCTATTTATCATTGTAATCAAATAAATTAAAATGAATCTTGCATGATGCATGTAACCGTAGATGAAAATTTTTGATTTCAATGATCTAAACTTATGTTTTTCATGCTTTCGCTCCTTCATTTAGAGCTCAAGAAATTCGGGGTGTTACACAACTTTGGGCACTTGGTTGATTTAGTGTTCAATGCCACGAAGGGATGGTAATCACTTTGGCATCTTTTTGGGAAAGACATCTCTAAACTCTTCAAGCAACTTAATCACCATGGGAGGAACTGTAATGTGACGCCCTTACCTGTCTACTGTATAGCCAAGCAAGAAATGCCACATTCGATGCCAGAGCACCCTATCTTTTCTTATCATGTCCATTGCTAATTTTAAACTTTATAGAAAACATGTGGAAAGTTTTTTTGTTCATAATTTTATCTCTATGGAAACCCGGGCAGAGCCTCCTCTTATTTATCGGCATCTGGCAGGATCCAATAGTTACCTATTAAAAACAATTTCATATATGTATCATTTTTCCATGTGCCATATCATATTGTTCCAAGAAAATGAAATTCATTTGATACATATGAAAATTATATACAAAATTTCATGAGCTTATTTTATAGTCTCAAAAGTATCAATACAATTTATTACATCATCAATTATAATTACATGAACCAAAATACTAGTCTATACATGGGCCCTACCAAAATACAAAAGACTAATGAGGTGAACTCTGAACTGTATGCATATTTGGTCAACTGAGGTCAGAACACTTCTGTGGTGGTTGCTGCTATGGCGGCTGCTAATCTCCAGTACCTACGCGATGAAAAAACCAACACTTTAAGCAAATTGCTTAGTGGTGCATAATTTTAAGGAATAATAACTGAATAATTAAAAGTAATAGCTCTATGTAGAATTTTTCACTTCTAGGTCAATTATATATTTTATTGCACTTTGGGAATAATTTACTTATCAGGATCTTATCTGTGCATATATCTTATTTTCAGTCTCCTTAAACTCATATCAGTGAAATTATCATCAATTCTAATACATTTATGACTTTTTTGTACTTTGAAAATAAATTAATTATTAGTATATTTTCTGTGTATTAATTTCATTCTCTGGCCTTTTAAACTCATATTAGAGTCTTTAGAATCATATTAGCATGTTTTATGTCATATCAGTGTATTTCATGTCATATCTGTATATTTGTGCCCAAGTAACCTATAACAACTATAATGCTGGATACATGCGAGTATATGGGTTAGACAGCCATATATCTACCCTGTATACATCTGTCAGGCACGAGGCCAGAAATAAGGTTAGGCACAATGGCCAATAAGTAGGCATATAGCCTATAGAACAATCATAACAGATATATATTGTCAGTTAATGATTTGCTCTGTAAGCAATACTGCTATCATTAATCCCTAATTAGTATACCAATCGATCCAACTATATAAATATAAGCCTAGGTTTACTATGGGCAATTTAGTACTATTAAGCACATATAGTTTTATTATTTCATGCTATGTACTATTAAGGGTTCATAACATATTGTTATTTCACTTCATGTACTATCGATGATTTATACCATTTTCATGTCATTATAATGGGAACATAAATCCCAAGTACATATTCATATAACTTATGTATTTATCACTCTCATTATTTTATGTCATATACTATACATATTTATAGTATTGTTATTTCATATATGATGGAAACATAGGTTCCACATACCTATTTCATGTAATTTAGCATGTAGTGACTTATTAGGGATAAGTCAATAATTTATTTCAAGAACTTTTCTTTAGGTTCAGCTTTTCTGTCTTATATTTGCATATCAAATTGAATAAATTGTGACTACTGTTTGATCACACTTCCTCAATGGAAGTTGGTCGTCTATGTCTTGCCTTTATTTTTCTTTTTGAATCATGTCATTTGGGTTTATAGAACTCAAGTTATGGTCAAATAACCATAACTGGTTCATTTCTAGATTTTGGTTCCTTAACTAGGTAACTTTTGTACTTAAATTTTACCTAATTAATGGAACATGTTGCAGTCACTTTTAGGCATAGTTATCTTCTTAGAAATTGTTGTCCTATGTCTTATGATCATTGAAAAATTTGAATCACAAATTTTTGAGTTTTGCGAAATTATTTATGGCCAAATAACTGACTTGAACTCATATTCCCTGTGCCAACAGGTGTTCAGTTCAGGTCAGTGACTGCAGGTCACTTTTTGAGGTTCTTAAATTCATAATTTAAGGAAGGTTTCTAAAACACGGTTGTAGCCCTGTCTCTAAGGTTTTTGGAAAGGTATGGCTCATCGCCATTGGATTTTTTTAGTGGAAGTTATGACTAAAAGACTATTCTGGGGTCAAGTGAAGTTTGGTCAGATTCCAGGTTTTGATGCAGTGAATAGTTTTAACTATTTGACCTAGTTCTCTTAATTTCTGAGTTTTGGTCAAAATACCAATTTTTTAGGTCTGTGCCTTGTGGGCATTTTGCCACTAGTTTCATTACATTTGAATTTTTTTAGAACAAGTTATGGCCATTTTGCTAAAACTGGTCGGGTAAGGTTATGTCCAACAGTTTCTGGACAACCTAATTCTGGACAGTTTTGTGACCCAAATTTGGCCAGTAATTTGGTTAGGTTTTAGGCATTTATGGGTTTAGTGGTCTTCATGAAAATTGTAGCCCTATGTCTAAGATTTCCAATAGTATAAATTTTAGGTCATTTGCACTTGTTTTGAGTGAGTTATGGCCAAAAGACTGATTACTGTTCATATGGTCAAATTCTAGGTTCACATTTTAGGCAATCCGGATTTGGTCACTTTTTAGGTTACTTTCTAGGTAGAATTTTGGCATAACCTCTACATGAAAATTAGTCTATTATAGGTCATATTTCACCTTCAATTGGCCTCATACCAATTGGGGTCACACAAGGTCAGTTTTAACTCCATTTATACACTGTTTTCAACAGTATCACAACCTGCACAAAATAACACTCCCAATAATTCATTTCTCCATCTCCCAAACTTCAAGTATACATTCATGGCACTTATCATATCACCAATTCATCTCAATCAATCAATATTCAGCAGTATACACAAGTCTATAATAAGCAATTCAAAACCCTAAATTCAATTTGGTCAAGGTTAACAATATGTGCATGGAATGATTGACTAATACATAAAATTTCAACAATCAATGCCTAATTCACTTCCACATATCCATGGACACCATAATTCACCATTTAATTCATGAAATTACATATTTTCTATATTCCTCAAGGATGCCAAATTAGGCAGTATCCTTAATTACTCACAATTGTTCAAAGCCCTAAGTTAAAATATCAAAATCAACAATTATACATGCAATTTAATTCCTATACTCTTAGTCACCTTAATAAATATTATAATTCACCAATTATGTCTCTAATTTAATCAATAATCAAGCTAATTAAGGTTGCCAAATTGGGCAAATTCAAACCTAAACAAAATCCCCAAAATTTATGGTTACAAACCCTAATTCATAACCAAACCTCAAACAATTCAATTCCTATCACTTCCCATACATATACCCATACCAGGTAACATCTTTAAACTCATTTACAACATTCAAATACATCAAAATTCAACAAAACTCTTGGCTGCCGATTTGGGGGACTCCTAATTACCCATCAATTTCTCAAATTTCTTTAGCATATTAACTTACCCAAAGCTCAAAACAAGAATTAGTGAAGGAAAATGGGAAGATTAAGCACTAACCTTTTTTGAGCTTGATCAAACTTCACCAAATCCTGTTGCTCCCTATATACTGCCCATGGTGTGTAGACTAAGTTTAATGAAGGAACTTAGAAGGAAAATGGCTTGAAGATGGGTAGATGAAGCTTGCCATGGAAACGGCCATGGAGGTTTAGGGAGGAAAATGAAATTCGGCAATTTAGAGAATAATGGTTGAAGAAGATGAATTAAGTGCTGTCCACTTTGTCCTTAAGTACCTTATATATGTAAACATTTCTCCACTAACTTAGCTTTAATAATATAAAAATCAATGTTTTAAAAATTCTACTTAACCCCACTTAACTTTCCTTAATTACACTATTTAAAATTTCATATTTTCATGGGATTTTATGGGATTTTTTAAATTTTAATATCACTCATTTTTAATGGACTTTTTGGTTAAAAGTCAACTTTATGTGTCAAATGACCAAAATGCCCCTCTTCGGGTGATAGTCCAAAATTTTCGAAATTACTTATCAAATTCTCGATCGAACGGTTCCTTAAATTTTTACACTGTCTATTTTATTTTTTTTTTATTTTCACTTTTACCAATTAATTAAATTTTTGTTGACATTTTTAATGTCATTTACACCTTGGTCAATTTTTAATTAAACCCCAGAAATTATTTCCTTAATTTTTCTTATATTTTCTCATCATTTATTTCATCATTTAATGTGTCCTCACTATAGTTTAAGTGTAGTTTCAAACATTCTGACTGTTTGAACAGACATTAGTCGCAGGAATAGTAGCATGTACAGACTACCCACGGTGAGGGCGTTACATGCAATATTATTAGTTTCAAGTAATTCTTTAACAAGAAGAACAAAAAACAATGTCATGCTTATTGATAGCATAAATAACTTCCCCATTATTGAGGAACACGCTCTCTTTCTTCTCCTTTCTACTAACCATTTATTGCTGATGTAGTTGTTAAACCTATTGGGGGCTCATAGGACCTAATATAATCTTTTTCCCCATCCTTCATAAATGAATAGGTATTTTTAAACCCATCATTAATAGCCTTTCTATCAAATTGCCATGGCCTCCCTAATGATAGATAACTGGCATTCATAGGCATAATATCACACACAACTTCATCCTTATACTTGCCTATGGAGAAAGTAACAACTACTTACTTAGTCACCTTAACATCTCCATCATCATTAGCCTTTACAACTTATAAGGATGAGGATGCACTAAAGTTGGCAAATTTATCTTCTCAACTCATGTGCCAAGCAATATTAGTATAGATACCTCCATCAATAATAACATTACACACCTTATTGAGAATTATGCATCTAGTGTGGAAGATGTTCTCCCTTTGTTCTTCTTCTTTTGTAGCATGGGCACTTAAGGTTCTTGTAACACCCTAGGCAAATCCCACATCGGCAAAACACGGGAGAGATGTTGGGTTTATAAGTTGGCGATTCGTAACCCCTAGTGACGCGTTTTAAAACCGTGAGGGCTTCGGCCCAGAGCGGACAATATCACTAGTGGGCTGAGCCATTACATTTGTGGTATCAGAGCCGCTCCGCATGCAACCTTAGGCCATGGTGGGGCAAACCTCAGCGAGGACGCTGAGTCCCATAAGGGGGGTGGATTGTAACACCGTAGGCAAATCCCACATCGGCAAAACACGGGAGAGATGCTGGGTTTATAAGTTGGAGGTTCGTAACCCCTAGTGACGCATTTTAAAACCGTGAGGGCTTCGGCCCAGAGCGGACAATATCACTAGTGGGCCGGGCCATTACATTTGTGGTATCAGAGCCGCTTCGCGTGCAACCTTGAGCGATGGTGGGGCAAACCTTAACGAGGACGCTGAGTCCCATAGGGGGGGTGGATTGTAACACCCTAAGCAAATCCCATATCGGCAAAACACGGGAGAGATGCTGGGTTTATAAGTTAGCGGTTCGTAACCCCTAGTGATGCGTTTTAAAACCGTGAGGGCTTCGGCTCAGAGCGGACAATATCACTAGTGGGCTGGGCTATTACATTTGTGGTATCAGAGCCACTCCGCGTGCAACTTTGGGTGATAGTGGGGCAAACCTCAGCGAAGACGCTGAGTCCCATAAGGGGGGTGGATTGTAACACCCTAGGCAAATCCCACATTGGAAAAACACGGGAGAGATGCTGGATTTATAAGTTGGCGGTTCGTAACCCCTAGTGACGCATTTTAAAACCGTGAGGGCTTCGGCCGAAAGCGAACAATATCACTAGTGGGCCGGGCCATTACAATTCTTCTCATGATCAAAGTTTCCCCAACATTAGCATACTCAATCTCTTCTTCTTCGTCACTTGCCACCTGCCCTTCCTTTTCTTCACATGCTTCATCTTCATTTTCAAGCTCCCACTATGCTTCCCTCAGCATCATCACCCTCTTGTTGGGACATTGAGAAGCTATATGCCCATGGCCAAGGCATTTGAAACACTTAATGTCTCTACTTCTCTTAGGATGGGTTAATTATGTCTCTTTCTCCTTGCCCTTACTTTTAGTTGAGCTCTCCCCTTTATCAGTTTTCTTCACACCACCCTTGTCATTAGCAATTGGGGTACTAGTGTTGGCAGGTTTTGTGAATGTTTTGGCGACGGTGCTCTTGTAACCACTTTTCTTCTTTTGCCTCTCAACCTTGATAGCTAATTTGATCATGTCCTACGAAAAGACATAAGATTGTAATTCAATAGCATTATTAATTTCATAATTCATACCTCTAAGAAAACAAGCAATGGTCTACTCTTGGGGCTCTTTTAGGTCACATTTAATCATGAGCATATCAAATTCTTTCACATAATCTTTAGCACACTTCCCTCCTTGGCTCAGACTTTGGAGTTTAAGGTACAACTCCTATTTGTAATACTCATGTACAAATCTCCTCTCCTTAATTCTTTTCATCTCTTACTAGGTTTCAACATCATCAAGCCTACCTCTTCGTCTTTGAGCTTTTACGTTCTCCCACTACAAGTTTGCATAATCAACAAACTCAATGGCAGTAAGCTTGCACTTCTTAGTCTTACTATAATCTTAATACTCAAAGATTTTATCAATCCTTTGTACCTATTTTAGGTACTCTTTAGGTGAACTAGTAACTCGAAAAGCAAGAATATTCATCTTTATGTTGTCCCTTTTGCAATATCCGCCTAGGGTGTTGTTGGTCATAAGCACCTTCTTCGCCATTTGGTTCTTCATACTCCTCTTCTTGGTTATAAAAGCCCCTAGAAACATGGTTGCGTCAAGAAGGGTTTTGCCTTTACAACTGAGTAGTGAGATTGACTACCACTTTAGCAAGCAGGGTGATTTGAGCATTTTTTTTGCTCTTGCATTTTATCAAGGTGATCTCATAATTACACTTGAGTTAACTCCATTCTGGTCAAGAATGTTGGATCTATGATTTGGTTGAGTTCTTCTCCAGCTATGATAGTGGGTTGCACTCCCTAAGTGTTTACACTTGATTTTGGGACATGTTGGTTCACTCCCTCACATGTTTGCACTCCAAAGGCTTTAAAGTCCTGCTTAACCAAGGCTTTGATAGCAAACCAATGTGCCTTGTAAAGGAGAGAATGAAATTGATTAGTTATGAAAAATAAGAAATTTAGCTGGTATTTATGAATTAAGGTGAATTAAGGTGCAACAATAATAAAAGACAAAAATAAGAGGATAATTATGGAATGTAAACTTTGATAAGAGTAATCTCACCACAAAGAATATAATTCCAATGAAGATGCCACATATAGAACTCTTGTGATAAGTCAAAAATTTGCCACAAACAAATAATATTTGTTAAGAAAGACAAAATAACACTTGCTACTATGATGAATAACTCAAAATAATTTTGAGCTTACAAGAGATGGCCTTTATATAGGTTGATTACAAGTAATATAAAGGAAAGATAGCAAGATTATTAAATAGGAACTTTGAATAGTCTTCTAAAAAAGAAATAATATTGAATCTTTGTAGAAAAGAAAAAAACAATTCATAAATCTATTTACAAGTTGATGCACGAATTTAAGGAGATTTGGTCAACTTTTCAGCATTATTTCCTTCCTTATTTGCAAGCTATTACAATCTTCTTCTGATTTCTTTGACTTGGTTAATTCCAAATAGCAAATGGGGCTTCTTACAAACATATGGGCTTATTTTCTTCATACTCAATGCATTATCTTTATTTTAACTTAAGCCCATGAACTAGTGGCCTAGACCTATTGTGTAAGGATAGGTGGTCTGATGTATAGAGTGCTAGCTGTGACCAATGTGACTGTGACCAACATGGTCGTGACCAATGTGGACGTTGGTTCTCCAAGCGTGAAGTATTGTTATGATCCCACATTTCTAAGGAACAACTTTGATGAGAGGTTAATAAGTCCCTAGGCACCCTCCCTTTGCAAGTCGATTTTCAAGGGTGAGTTATACCTAGGTGGCCTATTCCTCTCATGGTTCAACCTCATTGACTTGTGGTGCACAATAGTTCACATTAAGTACTTCCAAAATTTTTTTTCTCTAATTTAGTATTAAAATACTACTGAGCAACTTTTATACTAACCATAAAATACATATTTCCCAATTACAAAAAGCAAAAACATGCCACAACCATTTTCCACTTCCTACAACCTCTTTCAATCTCTTTCTTTTCTGCATTCCTCTAAAGCTCCATTTTTTTTTATTCGATTCAACAACCCAACTATAACCACATTTGCTTGCCTTTGAAATTTTTCATCAACCCATTCAAAATAATAACAATAATTGCTTCTCTAAAAAAAGAAAGCACATATTATGAGATTACGCATACAAAAAAAAAAAGCCCATATTATATTAAATATCTTTTCTCATCCTAAAACCATATGAAAAAAAAAAAAAACCCTAAACCATAACAACCCATCTTGTGCAACCATGGAAAAATTTTACCCAAATCCAAATGAAAATTCTATTCCCACTTACCCCATAGTTTGAGTAGCCATAGAAACTTCTTTCAAGATGTATATTTGTATATGATGTTATTAATTTCACTTATTCTTCATAATGACAAAGAGGAATGCCATTGGGTAGCCTTCTCCACTAAGCTGAGACATTAACACTCGTATGTGAAGAAGAAAGAAAGCAAAAGGAAAGCACAAGGGATTTCACCCTTCTTTAATGATGAATAGGTACACAAATGAGAGGGGTGGGTTCAATTCAAGGTAAATAAAGATGAGAAAAACAATGAAAGAGTAGGTAACATAATAAGAGGAGAGAGAATAGAAGAAAAAGAAAGTTTTAATCCTAGCTAGACATTCCACGTCACTCTTTTACCTTCAAACCGGCTGTTACAAGTTATATGGGGTTTAAAGTTACCTTTACTATAGTTTATGGGGTTTTAAGTTAAAAATTAAAGTTCATGTACTATGTTGTTACCAACCGTAAAGTTTATGTGCCCTGGGTGAAATTTACCCTTTTTCTTTACTCAAGTTCTTTGATGCATAAGAACCCTAAATGACATCTTAGTATCCATCATTAGGCTCCTCACTGACTCTAATCAAGCATAAATTTGAGGGTAAAAAAATAAGCATCTACAATAAGTTGTAATCAAACCTTGTTTTGGCAATAAACAAGCTAGACAAAGACAAGAGAGATATCTTTAAGAAATTGTCCTATTTATTTTGCTAGTGAGAGAGCTTGTTTCTTAGAAAGGTAAGGATTTCTTGAATTCCTCTTAAAATGTAATTGAGATCATAAGGAGTTATTTGTAAAGAAGTGAAGTGAATTTTCAATTTTTGGAATGATAGGCATTTAGCCTAGTAAAGGGAGATTTAGGCCTTTTGCTAAACAAAGTTGTAGAGTTAAAATTTGAAAAGTTTTAGGTGAGTATACAAACTTTTGATCCTCACTTCTGATATGTAATATGTGAAACTTAATAGCTACCATTAATGTACTTTAAATCGATTATCTATTTTGAAAGTATGCCATAATTAATATTAATGTGAATTCTATCAATATTTGAGTGTTGTGATGAATTGTGAAATTTTAACTCTCAAGTTGTACACTAAAAGTTGTGTCTTATGAATTTCATGACCATTAAAGTTAAAGATAAAGTGTGTTAATGCAAAGTATAAGGAAAGAACCTTAAAAGGGACACTAAAAAGGTACTTAAAAGAGGAAGTGTATGCTATATAAAAAGAGGACTATATGGAGTAAAAATTCTTAATTCTTTGTGATACACTTGTATCATACATGTATTTTAAGGTACATTTTACTGCATTTCATGAGCATTTAGTTAGTTAATTACATGATTTCTTATTATTTTCATTGTTTAATTCTTGATTTCTGTGGTTTATTAGGTGACTTTATATAGCCCTAAAGCCTAGAATGCATTTAGATGAGTTAGGAAGTCAAAAGGAACAAAATCTGTACTAAGGAAGATTTCACAGGCTATGCATTGGGCACCCTTGCCTCGTGTAACTGACTGCCAAGAGAGTGCTAAGAAAGAGTAAGTACATGGACCGTGTAAAGAAACCAGTGTAAAGGTCCCTGGCCCGTGTAACCTTTGCCACCCTAAATTTTGAAAGCCTCCATAGCTCCAAACACTTACACAACTTGCCCCATGTAATGAAGCATGGGTCATGTAAAACACCCTAGTTCAAACTCCAATTCACTCCAACTCTATCTTGCTTGACTCAAACAGATTTCTAAGGCCTCCAGGACTCTGAATTAAGGGTTTTTATGCTAGATATAAATACCATAAGTCAAAAGCAAGCTATGATTGTGCCTTTTACATTCCAACCTAGTTTTTTCTACAATTTGGAGTGATTTGCACCAAGTTGTAGAATCTTCTACCTAGGTTTCGTTCTTCTATTTTTTCAAATGTTTTATCATTGTTACTTTATTTTCATGTTGATTGTTAAACTCTCTACGAGTGAGTAGTTTTCTTAATTCTAGGATTAGGAATGTATCACTTTCAATTCTGCTATGGATTCATATTGATTTTATTTAATAAATTAGGAGACTTATTCTTTGATTCAATTTCTTGTGATCTTAAAGCATGCTATGTGTTGAGCTCCAATTAATTATGATTTTAGATATTAATTGCAGAACTGAAAAGTGAAGATTATTATTGAAAAATCAAGAGATTGAACTTAGAATCTCTAACCTAGAGATAGGCTAAGATCCTATATGGAGTTTGTAAGTAATCAAAGAGCTTAAAGGGTCTTAATTAAGATTGATCGCCATGAAAGTAAGGTTTAGATTAATTAGGATGCACCTTAAGTGCCTTGAAAGAAGACTTAAGATAGTTTAGGATTAATTTCCTTCAAAGTAACAACTTTCCAATTTATTGAATAAATGAGATTAGGTCTATAATAAGTTGAAGTGTGAACCCCTAATTCTAGAATTACTTTTATTAATTGATTTCTTTATTGATATTAGACAATGAGTAATTTACCTAATTAAGACATTTTATATTATTTTATTTTTATTATTTTATTTTGTTTACTTTACTTCTATTTCAAGCCTTCTATTTAATTTATGACCAGAACTAAACCTGAAGACATACTTGAACTAGATCTGGAGATAGAAAAAACAATAAGAGCCATCAAGAAGAGGAAGAAACAATAGGAAGTTGAAAATTCAACCACAGCAGATAATAGGCCAAAACCCTTGAGAAATTATGAAGCCCTAACTATTCGAGGATTCTGACCTAAATGAGCTGCTAGAAAACCCAGATGTTTTAATAGCAACAATTTAGAGGTTCACTAATGGAAGATCCACACTATCATCTCTAATTCTTTCTTGCTTTATGTGACGCATTGATAGGCATCCAAATGAATATTGCCTAAGGATGCAGACCTCTAATGGAACCCAAGGATCATCAACACCAAAACAAGTTTTCTTTGAACAAAATAAGATGTAATCTGTATGGAAAAAAGAAAGCACCATAATATATATTCAAAGAGGAATAGATCAAGTGTCAATACAATAACCCAACTTTTGGGAGATTACATTGATCGTCAAGTAAAATAGGCAAGTGATCAAGTTACCTAAATTCTAGTTCTTCCAGAAACTAGCAAGAAAGAAAACTCAAACTTTCTCTAATGGAGGCTCTCATGTGTAGCAGAAATAAAAAACTGATGGAAGAATATGATATTCTCTTCCTTATAAACCTAGGGTTACAGAAACACAAGATGGAAATATTAAGACAAAAGTTACAAACAATTGTCCCATGTTGGCAATCCTAACAAGAATAGTAAGTGTATTAATTATAAAGACAAAAGGTGGCAACAATATTAATTGCAAAAGGTAGAAGGTGGCAGTAATTGGTCACTCTTTGAGGCAAAATATTAGGGCCTACTTAGTTAAAAAGTAGCTCTCTTTAATTCAAATGAACTAATGAGCTCCCCCCACGTGGCGTGAACCCTACAAACACCAAAGTAGCTGCTAAGTAGACTCCAAGGTGGTGTGAGGCATGTCCAAAATGGGTAGTGACATGGCAATGGATGCTTATGTGGTCAGTGACATGGCTGGTGATGTGGCAATAGAAGCTCCAACTTGGCACATAGTGATCCACTTAGATTCTTAAAGCAAGCAAGCTGGGCCTTCCTTATGCAGCTCCCCTCCTAAGTTAAAAACCCTTTTTATGGTCCATGAGCATGCTTTGAAGTTGCTTAGCTCTCGCCCTAGTGATTACCCCTTTGAAGGGTGGTGGCGCTCCATGATGATCCTCATCATCCTCTCCCACTTGAGAAGAATTCGTCCTCGAATTCATTTCTGCACCAAGGAAAGGAGTAAGATCAGTTACATTAAAAGTATTACTAACACCATAATCACTAGGCAATTCTATCTTATAAGCATCATTGTTAATTCTTTCAAGCACTTGAAAAGGGCCATCACTTCTAAGTTGCAACTTAGATTTCCTTTGGTTAGGAAACCTTTCCTTTCTCAAATGGATCCATACTAAGTCACCTAGTTTGAAAATCATAGGCTTTCGCCCCTTATTAGCATGAGATGCATATTGCTCATTTTTCTTTTCTAGATGCAACCTAGCTTGTTCATGCATCTTTTTAACCATTTCAGCCTTTTTCTCACCATCCAATGAAGCAACATGATCAATAGGAAATGGTAACAAATCTAAGGGAGTAAGTGGATTAAAACTATAAACAACTCAAAAGGAGAGTATCCACTAGATGAATGCATAACCCTATTATATGCAAATTCTATATATGGGATGCATGCCTCCCAAGGCTCTCAAAAGTGTGACTAATGTCCTATTCATTACTTCTATTTGACCATCAGCTTAGGGATGGCAAATAGTAGAGAAAAGTAACTTAGTTCCCAATTTTCCCCATAGAACCTTCCAAAAATGACTCAAGAACTTAACATCCCTATCACTCACAATGGTTCTAGGTATACCATGTAACCTAACAACCTTCCTAAAGAATAAATTAGAAACATATGTAGCATCATCAGTTTTATGACATGGGATAAAATGAGCCATTTTTGAAAACCTATCCACAACATGACCCCTTTGTGACCTAAGCAAACCCAAGATAAAGTTTATGGACAAATCAACCTAAGGATGCTTAGGCACGGGTAGAGGTGTGTATAGCCCATGAGGCATCACCTTAGACTTCGCTCTCTTGCAAGTTTCACATCTAGCACATAGTCTCTCAACATCTTTTCTCATGTGGGGCCAAAAGAAATGCTCCCTAAGGACATCTAGTGTTTTGACGGTACCAAAATGCCCCATAAGGCCTCCACTATGACTCTCATTTACAAGCAATTCCCTTAAAGAACTTCTAGGCACACACAATCTATTTTCTTTAAACAAATATCCATAATGCCTAAAGTACTTTTGGAATGCACATTTCTCACATGCATGGAATATGGCAGCAAAGTCATCATCATGCTCATATAATTCTTTAACATACTCAAATCCCAACAATTTAGAATCAAGAGAAGTAAAAAGATTATACCTACAGGAGAGTGCATCAGCTACCACATTCTCTTTGCCCTGCTTATATTTCACAACATAAGGAAAAGACTATATAAATTCTACCCATTTATGTCTCTTACTCAACTTATGTTGGCTTTTGATACACTTCAAAGACTCATGATCAGAATGTATGACAAATTCCTTAAGCCATAGATAATATTGGCATGTCTCTAATGCCCTAACTAATGAATATAACTCTTTGTCATATGTAGAATAATTCAATGTGACATAATACAACTTTTCACTACAATAAGCAATTGGGCGTTTCTCTTGCATGAGAATAGCTCTAATCCCTATACCTGATGCATCACACTAAATCTCAAATGTCTTGTCAAAATTAGGCAAAATTAATAAAGGTGCAAAATACAATTTCTCTTTAAGCATAGCAAATGCACGTTCATGTTCTTTACCCCAAACAAATAGCACATTCTTTTTGACAAGTTCATTTAATGGAGCAGCCAATGAACTAAAGTTAGGCACAAATCTTCTATAAAAACTTGCTAATCCATGAAAACTCCTAACTTCAGATGCATTTTTAGGTGTTGGCCAATCTCTAATTGCCTTAACTTTTTCATCATCTACTTCAACACCTTTTGCTACTTACAACAAATCTCAAAAACACAATTCTTTCTAAGCAAAAAGAACACTTTTTCACATTTGCATGCAATTTTTCTTTTCTCAACACATCGAACACAAGTTTCAAATGATGTAAATGATCATCAATGTTTTTGCTATAGACAAGAATATCATCAAAGTAGACAATGATAAACTGTTCAATAAAAGCTCTCAAAACATTATTCATAAGCCTCATGAAAGTACTAGGGGCATTGTGAGACCAAAAGGCATCACTAGCCACTCATATAAGTTATGTTTTATTTTGAAGGCAGTTTTCCATTCATCACCAACTCTCATTCTAATTTGATGGTAACTGCTCTTCAAATCAATCTTACTAAAAATGTAAGAATCATGCAATTCATCCAACAAATCATCCAATCTAGGAATAGGGTGGTAATACTTTACAGTGATTTTATTCACAGCTCTATAATCCACGCACATCCTATATGTCCCATCCTTTTTTGGCACAAGTAAAATAGGAACCGCATAAGGACTCATGCTCTCACGGACATGTCCCCTAGCCAAAAGCTCATCTACCTATCTTTGAAGTTCTTTAATCTCAGTTGGACTACTCCTATAGGCTGGTCTATTAGGAATTTGAGCACCAGGAATGAAATCTATTTAGTTTTCAATACCCCTAATAGGTGGCAAACCCGAAGGTATCTCATCCAGAAACACATCCTAGTATTCCTGCAAAAGAAACACAATAGAAGAAGGAAGATTGGGGTTAAGTTCAGAAACATTTAAATAATTCTCCCTATACATGAGAATGCACAATAGCATCCCACCACTCAAAGCTCCTCTCAACTCCCTTCCCCCAATATACGAGCTCATCTTTTTCTCTCTTCTCTCCTTTTGCCATGAGCCCTCTCCTTTTTCTATTACACTCACTTTTTTTTCTTTCACTTCTTTCTTTTTCTCTTTCCCATCACTCTTTTTTGTACTCTCTTCACTCTTATGCTTGACCTCTCTTAATTTTTCTCTCCAACTCTCTTTTCTCTCCTCAATAGCCCTCAATATTCTTATTTGGTCCTCATGTGCTTGTGATGGTGACCAAGGCACCAAGGCATGTGTGCGGCCATCTTTCTTTAAAGTGTAGTAATTTTTCCTCCTATCGTGAATCACATACCTATCATACTGCCATAGCCTACCTAGCAAGATATGTGTAGCTGTCATGGGTATTACATCACATAAGACCTCATCTTGGTAGCTCCCTATAGTGAAAGGTACCACTACTTACTTAGTTTCCTTCACTTTGTTGCAATCATTTAGCCATTGTAACCCATAAGGTCTAGGATGCTTAAGGGTAGGGAATCCTAATTTCTCCATGAGTAAGGAACTAGCCACATTGCAATAACTACCCCCATCTATAATCATGCTACACAATTTCTCCTTCACTACACACCTAGTATGAAATATGTTTTCCCTTTGCAGCTCATCACTATCTGCAATAGGTTGAGCACTCAAGGTACTCATGGTAACCAATGCAAAGTCATACCCATTGGATGGCTCCTCAACATACACATCCTCTTCATTTTCATTCCCCTCAACTAACATCAAAGGTTTGGCCTTGTTTTCTTCCTCACTCTCAACCTCCCCATCTTCCCTAATCACCATGACTCTCTTGTTAGAACATTGGGAAGTATAATGCCCATATCCCAGACACTTAAAACACTTCACATCTCTAGTCCTTGTGGTGGTAATAACCCCCTTCTCCCTATCTTTACTTTCTATCTTATCTTTCCCTTTCCATTCTTCTTTCCTAAACTTAGGCAATTCTTTCTCACCTTTAAAAGTCTTATCTACATTTGGTTTCCAAAGGGCCTTTGGAGTCGAATGGACACCACTACCATACTTCAAAGCTCTCTTCATCTTTAATTATTTTTCTACTTTAATGGCTATGTGCACCAACTCAGTCAAATTAGTGTAAGAGTGGAACTCAACAATATGTGCAATCTCCATGTTAAGACCAGCTAGGAAACGTGCCATAGTAGCCTCTAGAGGTTCATCTAATTATGCCCTAGCTAAGGCTATCTCCATTAACTTATAGTACTCCTCTACACTCTTCCCTCCTTATGTCATCCTTTACAACCTTTGGTGGAGTTCCCTAAAGTAGTGTTGAGGAACAAATCTCTCCCTCATTGATTCTTTCATAGCCTCCCAAGAAGTAATGGGTCTAAGACCTAAAGTCTTTCTCCTAACCATCAACTAGTCCCACAACACTATAGTATACTCCTTAAACTCTACGGCTATAAGCTTCACCTTCTTTTTCTCACTATAGTTATGACACTAAAAAATTAGCTCAACTTGCCTTTCCCACTCCATGTAGGCATCCGAATTCTCCTTCCTATAAAAGGAAGGAATTTTCATCTTAATACTACCCACATTAGTGTCTACCCTCTATTCTTAGCCTCCATACCCATAATCGCCATATCTATACTCCCCAAATCTAGGCAACCTACCTCCTCTTCTACCTCTTGCTCCCCTACCACTAGGTGGTCTATAACCCCTACCACCATAGTTGTAGTTCCCATACTCAAATTCTTCTTCTATCTCTTCCTCAAACTCTTTCTCAATATGCACTTCACCCTCAAGGTTCTCCACTCTTGGTTCCCCTATATTTCTCTCTTCTTGCCTTCTGTCCCTAGCATCATCTCTAACCCTTGCTCTCATTTCCCTATCCCTTCTCATCTCCTCCAAAATCCTATTCATGTCATCCCTCAATCTATTCATGCCCAAGGTCAACCTCTCAAATTGTGCAGCCACAGCGTCCCTATACCTAGCTTCATCAACTAGGACTCTCTCCCCACTATTACCGGTTTCATTTGACATGATTTTGAGCTACAAGAAAATAAGTTAAAAGGAAATGGCTAACCCTCTCTAGGTGTTTCACACAAATGATGGCTTTTACCCTCTAATGCACTCACACCCTTAAGCCTTTTACCACTCACTTCTTCTTGCTTGGTTCCCTTGGAACAAAGGTACCAATGGCAATTCAAACACTCACAAATTTTAAACAAAATGATCAAGAATGACAAGGAAGATTTAAAAATAGTAACAATTATGTGACTCTAGAAATAAGAAAATGAAAACACCAAAGTAGAGGCAAATGAAATGAAAATAAAATGAAATTCTAAAACTAAGATTATGACAACCTAAGAAGATAATATCAAGCAACAAACCCAATTTTCACAACCAAATACCAACAATTGCACAGGAAGCACGCATAGAGCACAAATTGATGCTAGTTTTAGTTCAGCATGCAAATGAAGGGATTTTAAGCTGAAATCTTCCAGATATTTTCCATAATATGAAGGTAGAATTCTAGTAAAATTTGGTCAAATTCTGGGCTGGTTTGATGGGTGAACTAAAAATAGTCCAGTTTCTCCACAAAATTTGGTTCAATAGACAAACTGCGGTATTTTCACCCCAAATTTGGTATGAAGTGCAATAATTATACCCAAATGATGTTGGTAAAATTTCAAAATTAAATTCAAACTTTAACCCCATATTTCTATAATTTCCCCCAATTTAACAATGGTAACAATTCACAATTCCAGCACAAACACCACAAACTCCAATAGAACAGTAGATATATCATCAAAATTGCATTCCTAACAGTTACTAATCATGTAAATTCCCAATTTTAGTCATCAATTCATCAATCTCTCATAAATCACAATTAGTGCAGTAGGCTGAACATGCTTGATATTATGCAAGACTTCAAAGAAATTAGCTAGCACAAAGATGGTATAAGCTGGAATATAGATTAAACCCTAGGACAAAACTGAAATCAAGGACAGATTTAAAGAAATTTCTCTAAAACCCTAAATGAAGATTTCAGCAGCAAATATTGGAAATAAAAATGAAAAATCAATTGCTCTAAGGATGGCAAGATGGGTTTCGGTCACAAGAAAAGCATAGAAGATGAAGAAAAAAAAAACCCCTAGAAAAGTCGTCTTTGGTAGAATGCCTTAGAAGCTTAAACGAAACAGAAAAATCATCTAAAGGAAGATAAGGAATGAAGGATACTTGATTTGAAAACTTAATGCTCTGATACCAATATGATAAGCACCCAAATGAACATTGCCTAAGGATGCATACCTCTAATGGAACCCAAAGATCATTAACACCAAAACAAGTTTTCTTTGAACAAAATAAGATGCAATCTCTATGGACAAAAAAAAAGCGCCAAAATATATATTCAAAGAGGAACAAATCAAGTGTCAACACAATAACCTAACTTGTGGGAGATTACATTGATCATCAAGTAAAATAGGCAAGTGATCAAGTTGCCTAAGTTCTAGTTCTTCCAGAAACTAGCAAGAAAGAAAACTCAGACTCTCTTTAATGGAGGCTCTCATGTGCAGTAGAAATAAAAAACTAAAGGAAGAAGATGATATTTTCTTCCTTATAAACCTAGGGTTACAAAAACACAAGCTAGAATAAATGATTGTGCCATGCTGGCAATCCTAATAAGAATAGTAAGTGTATTAATTATAAAGACAAAAGGTGGCAGCAACATTAATTGCAAAAAGGCAGAAGGTGGCAGCAATTGATCTCTCTTTGTGGTAGAATATTGGGGCTCACTTGGTCAAAAAGTAGCTCTCTTTAATTCAAATGAACTAATGAGCTCCCTCCATGTGGCGTGAACCCTACAAACACCAAGGTGGCTGCTAAGTGGACTCCAAAGTGGCGTGAGGAATGTCCAAAGTGGCTAGTGACATGACAATGGATGCTTACATGGTCAGTGACATGGCAATGGAAGCTCCAACTTGGCACATGGTGATCCACTTAGATTCTTAGAGCAAGCAAGCTAGGCCTTCCTTATGCAGCTCCCCTCCTAAGCTAAAAACCCTTTTATGGTCCATGAGCATGCTTTGAAGTTGCTTAGCTCTCGCCCTAGTGATTGGCCCTTTGAAGGGTGGTGGTGCTCCATGATGATCCTCTTCACGCATTCAAGATGAATGGTGTTTCTTTATATGCTATTAGACTCAGAGCATTCCCATTCTCTCTTAAAGACAAAGCAAGAAAGTGGTTGCTATCTCAACTAGCAGGGTCATTTACCAACTGGGCAGGCCTTTCACAAACCTTTTTAGCAAAATACTTCCCACTTACGAAAATTGCTAAATTGAGACTAAGCTTAACACATTCAAGCAAAAGGATAGTGAATCACTCTATGATGCATGGGAAAGGTATAAAGACCTTCAAAGGGAGTGCCAACACCATGGCATTCAAGACTAGCTCCTAATTCAGAACTTTTTGCAATGGTTTATTACCATCAACAAGGAGCACAATAGATTCAGTAGTTTGTGGAGATCTGATGGAGAAGACAACCACAAAAGCTCTTAAACTTGTAGAAAGAGTTGCATATCATAACTATGAGTGGTCAAATGAGATGGGGAACACAAGGAGAATAGTTGGAGTATTAGAATTAGATACTTTTAGCATGATTAATGCCTAATTTGACCAGCTTTCAAAGAGGCTTGATAGAATGCAAGCTAATGCAATTAGGAACAACAGTCATTCCTGCGAGCACTGTAGAGGGGGACACCAGAGTTAAGAATGCAACAACTACAGTGAGCCATCCACTTAATAGATGAACTTTATAAACAACAATGGGAACTTCAATCAGAGGGAAATCAACAATCCTCATTCCAGCACCTATAACCTGGATGGAGGAACAACCTAATTTTCTCATGGTTAAACTTGTAGAACCAATAAAACCAGCAAATCAATAGACAATAGGGATATAGACTAGCACCACCAAGTTTTCATAATAGAAGTCAAAACATAACACAACCAGCACCACCTCCTCAACCTTAACAACCTAAAATAAAGTTGACTATGGAATCCATGATAGAGAGTTTTTTACCAGCTTAGCAGTAACAAAGTGAAATGATCAAATAGCTGACCTCCAGAATGGACCAATTAACTACACACAACCAAATGCTTTAGAACCAGATTACTTAACAAGCTAGTTCTTTAAGTAAAGCCATTGGTAAAATACCTAGTCAGCCAGAGATGAACCCAAAGGTGTAATGCAAGGTAGTTACCTTGAGGAATGGTAGGATCCTAGAAGACCAAAGGCTAGAACCAAATAATAAAGCAATAGAAGAGGCCCCTAATGGAATCGAGACTCAAGCAAAAGGAGAGGAGACACAATCAAATGTAAGCAAGGAGAAAAGGGAGGAAAAGAAAGAAGAAAAGAAGGAGCTACAAAAGCCCTATCAACCACCATTGCCTTTTCTTCAGAGATTTCAAAAGGCTATGCTAGACAAATAGTTTAGGAATTTTTAGAAGTTTTGTAGAAACTTTACATCAACATTCCCTTCATAGATGCTCTATCTCAGATTCCATCATATGCTAAGTTCTTAAAAGAGATACTATCAAATAAGAGGAAGCTGGATGACTATGAGACAACGGCTCTCACAGAGGAATGCAATGTAATCTTATAGAACAAACTGCATTCAAAGCTAAAAGACCTTGGAAGCTTTTTAATACCTTGTTTTATTGGTAATATGAACATTTACAAGGCTCTTGTGACTTGGGATTGAGTGTTATTCTAATTCCCCTATCTATCTGTCAAAAACTAAATGTTAGAGAACTCAAACTAACTATAATTTCATTATAATTGGCAAACAGATATGTAAAGTATCCAATAAGGATTCTAGAGAACATCCCTATAAAGGTTGGCAAATTCTTTATACTAGTCAACTTTATTATTCTAGAAATGGAGGAGGATGTTTAAATTCCCATAATCTTAGGAAGACCTTTCTTAGCAATTGCCGAAGTAATTACAGATGTCAAAAATGGGCGATTGACTCTCAAAGTGGGAGAAGAAGAAGTGGAGTTCAACTTATTTCATACCATGAAACAAATGTAAGATATGGATAAGTGTTTAAAGGTTGATATAATTGATGAGCTAGTTGAAGAGGAGTTCAACAAGAGATATCCAGAAGGCCCTTTAGACGCTTGTATTGTGCACAGCGATAATACAAAAGATGAAAACAAGGAAATTACAGTAGTTGCACAATCACTAGAAAGCTAGCCTACCATTACCATTAGCTCAAGCACTTCAAGTAGAGGAGTTGAAACAAACTCCAACTATGTTAACACTGAAAGACAAGGAGGTAGCATAATAGGTGGAACTCAAACCCATTCCTTCCACTCTCAGGTATGCATTTCTTCGCTCAAACTTTACTTATCTTGTAATAATTAGTGCCAGTCTAATTGAACAAGAGGAAGAAAAACTATTGAGGGAACTAAGAACCCATAGGAAAATTATTAGGTATAATATAGAGGACTTTAGGGACTAGCCCTTCCATTTGTATGCATAGGATACCTACGGAAGAGAATAGTTGACCCACCATAGGGCATTAGAGGAGACTTAACCCAAACATGAAAGAAGTAGTTAAGAAAAAAATTTTTAAACTATTAGATGCAGGAGTAATTTACCCTATCTCTAATAGTAATTGAGTTAGTCCAGTACATGTAGTACCTAAGAATGGTGAGATGATTGTAATAAAAAATGAAAATAATGGGTTAATCCCTACTAAGACTGTTACCGGTTGGCGAATGCGCATTGACTATAGAAAATTAAATAGTGCCACTCGAAAAGACCACTTTCCTCTTTCATTCATTGACCAAATGCTTGAGAGACTAGCCAAGCATTCAAATTTCTGTTACCTAGATGGGTATCTGGGATTTTTACAAATCCCTATTCACCCAAAAAACCAAGAAAATACCACTTTCACATGCGTTGATCTGGAATCGGGCATTCTTCCTATGAAGAGATATTTGTTCCTTGGGATCTTAGTAGCTTAGGATTCGGATTCTATCCTCCCGGTCATTATCACCTTTAACTAATAGACTAAGCCGCAATCCATGTAAATTACTACAAAAGGGCTGTTCAACTCAAAAATCTCCTAAAGAAGGACATATGGACCAATCAGTGCCTTGAATTGTATTTGCTCTTGCCTATTATATCAAGTCATGTCATTCTTATAGTACTTTTACATATAGAAGAATTCCCTTTGGTCTATGTAATGCCCTTGCTACTTTCCAAAGATGCATGATGCAACATCCTCACTTTAGATAGTCTTTACATTCAACTATTCTGATGACTAACATCGGTTCGGATAGTCAGAATGACTAAAACTATACTTAAACTAGAGTGAGGAGCCATAAATAAACTAAATAAAGGTTAAGTAAAATTTAAAAAAAAAATCAAAGAAATGAAATGCAAATAGGTTAAAGGAGCCGAGGTTCCGACGATGGGTAACCCTATCAGAAAGCGACTGTGAATATAGTTGCCAACCCCATACTCAAGAGGAAACTGAAAGAGTGGAAGCGTGATTATTGAACATTAGAACCTTGAATTTCAAAAATTATTTCTAAGGTTACATGCACCATACCAAGTATCTTATGAACCTAATCAATTTCCAATGCCCAATTGCATACCAAAGCATATTTTAGCATGCATTAAAATTTCATTTGCCATTAAAGATTAGGAATTAACATTTAATTCAATTAAATCCTAACTAAAGGAGGGATTTTAGATACTAACCTCTTGATGCACAATTGATGAAATCTTAGGATGCTTTTAGGACCCCAAATATTGTCCCTATAGCTTGTCCACCAAAAGCACACCAAGAAGCAATTATGGCAGCCTCAAACTTTGCCTCTCAAGCTTTGCTAACCACTTGAAGATGGGGTTTAGTGCTTTAGTGAAGGTTAATGCGTATTTAGGACACTAGAAACCTTTTCTAGCAATTTTTAATTCAAAGAAAACAAGGGATTTTTTATTTTTTTAAATCAAATGAGAAAAGAAGAGAGGAGATAAAGAGCCCTTTGTGCCATCACACATGAGAGAAAGAGAGGTGGGCTGAATTTTTCTTTATAACTTCTCTTTATATACTTAGGTCAAACCCTAACTTCCTTGCCACATGTCATCACAAGATCCCATGTTGTTATTATTTGATTTAATCCTATAGAGCCAAGTGTCAAGCTCCATTTAAATCATGATATGTAGTCTTCCAATATAGGAAGACAAGTGGCAAGATCATATGATGCCATGTGTCACCATCTCATGGTATCACATGTCACCATGTGAAAAGACCAATTTGCCCTTACTCTTTCATTTGAGTTCTCAAACCAAAATTATAATTTTTCCTCTTTAAATCAATTTATATCAAATATAAATTAATTAATTAATTAATCTCCATTAATTAATTTCTTATAATTAAATTCATATTTAATCAAATTAATATAAATTTAATTTATACTATACATCCAATAACCTAGATTTGGTTTCAAGTCACGCTAGGGACTTTGCAATCTTATTGCAAACCAAACCTCTTTAATTAATTAATTAAACTCTTTAATTAATCAATTAAATCACATTTTAAATGGTGATTAACTTGTGTAGATGTGTGACTTACTAGGCTCATTACTTATTGGCAATGAGAAATGATATTAACTCTTAGTATCATCACAACTTTTTCTTACCATAAATGATTTCTCTAAATCATTTCAGACATCTCATAGACCATGGTTGACACCTAGCATAGTATGCCATGGCCACCCAATCAGTAATAAGGAATACCTTAAATGAACCTTTAATCATATGTTACCATGCACTAGAATCTCTACGTTACAAAATCCCAATTCAAGCTGGAGTCATGGTTAATGTCAAACCTCATTTGCTATGAACATTATGTTCTCTTTTAATTCCAGTTCTTGATTAATTAGATTTTCTTATCAGAAACTCCTTTCTGACTAAATTTGTCTGTCCTGGCCAGGAACTTGAAACATGAAGAATAATTAAATGAACATAGGATTTTATCCCTATTTACTTTGGGTAACAGATTCCATCTTGATCAACACCTATCTCCATATATAACTAGTAGGAGCCAACACATGCCCATATACCCATACACAGTACAAGTATGAAAGCAGTATCAAACTCAAACCACCTATATACAAGATAACTGTGTTATCTCAATTCTAAAAATTATATGCACTGATATGATATATGACAATGCATTGACAAGAGTAAACTCCATGTGCTTGTCATAAGCATCACTGGTTCGGCCTACTTATCATGTATAAGTTCCTATCATGTTTGTTATGTGGCATGAGACTCACCAATCCATCTTATTTATATCTCATATAAATACCTTGGGAACAAACATGATTACAATCTTTCTGGATAAATCTTGTCCTTTGTGAAGTATCCTCGATTGTGAACCAATTTATGATACTTTGTGCTAGAAATACTGTCACTCATATTCCTAACAACTTAAGAATAGAATTTCTAACAAAATATCAATGGACTTTTTCTATTACACATAAATATATTATGTAAATGGAAAAGTGAAATTGCCTTTTATTAATAAAATATGTACTAGATACATGCAAAATGATATGCTCTAGGGCATAATACTAACAATCTCCCACTAGCACTAGAGCCATTCATTACAATATCTTAGACCCATCTTTTCAAGATGTCGGTCTAACTAAGTTTGTAACATAGGCTTTGTGAATGGATCAATTGGCTTTTCAGCTGATGCTATTTTCTGTATGGCTACATTGTCTCACCCAACTATCTCTCTGATAATGTGGTAACGCCTTTCTATGTGTTTGGATTTTTGGTGAAACCGGGGTTCCTTAGCCTGTATGACCGCTCCATTGTTGTCACAGTAGAGAGGAACTACTAACTCAATGGAAGGAACAACTACAAGTTCTGTCACGAACTTCTTTATCCAAACAGCCTCTTTTGCGGCATCTGATGTAGAAATATACTCAGCCTCTGTAGTGGAATCAGCAATCGTACTCTATTTGGAACTCTTTCAACTAACTGCACCTCTATTACAAATGAACACAAACCCAGAGGTAGACTCTCTATCATCAATATCTGATTGAAAATCAGAATCAGTATAACCATCCAATTAAAAGTCACCACCTCCATAAATCAAGAATAAATCATTGGTTCTTCTCAAGTACTTAAGGATATTCTTGACAGCTATCCAGTGTTCCAAACCTGGATTGGATTGATACCTGCTAGTCAAACTAATAGCATATGCGATATTTGGCCTAGCACACATCATTGCATACATCAAACTTCTAATAACCAAAGCATATGGAATCCTAGCCATTTTATCTCTTGCTTCTGGTGTCTTTGGAGACATCTCTTTAGAAAGGTAGATACCATGTCTCATCGGTGACAATCCTCTCTTGGATTCAAGCATGTTAAACCTCTTTAACACCTTTTCCAAGTATAGACTTTAGGATAAACCAATTATTCTTTTTGCTCTATCTCTATAGATGAGAATTCCAAGAATATAGTTGCCTCCCCTAAGTCTTTCATGGAGAATGTATTGGACAATCATACCTTGACAGTTGTCAACATACCTATGTCATTACCTATCAACAGAATGTCATCTATATATAAGACAAGGAAAGTGATAGCACTATCACTAACCTACTTATATACACATGGTTCATCCACATTTTTAATAAAATCAAATGACTTAATGGTTTTATCAAAACAGATGTTTCAACTCCTCGAAGCTTGTTTTAACCCACAAATGGATCGCTTTAGCTTGCACACCTTGGAACTATCTTGAATCATTCAAAACTGCTAGGTTGTTTCATGAAAATGTTTTCATCAATGTATCCATTGAGAAAAGTTATTTTGACATCCATCTGCCAAATCTCATAATCATAGTATGTAGCTATTGCTAATAGAATCCTATTTGATTTAAGCATGGCAACAGGCGAGAAAGTCTCCTCATAGTCAATTCCTTCCCTTTGGCAAAACCCTTTCGCTACTAGCCTTGCTTTATAGGTTTTTACCTTTCCATCAGAACCAATCTTCTTCTTGAAAACCTATTTATTCCCTATAGGTACAATACCTTCAAGTGGGTCAACAAGGTCCCAAACTTGGTTCTTATGCATGGAATCAATTTCGGATTTCATAACTTCAATCCATTTTGTGAAGGAGCGGAAGCATAAAAAACACAAGTTTATATCATTGAATTCAAAAATTTTTCAACTAGGGTCACATGCATCATGCAAGATTCATTTTTATCTATTTGATTTCAATGATAAACAACAAATTAAAACTCTTTTAATATGTCTTTGGATCTGTATTTTCCATTTAAGATTTTAGAATTAATCAGATTAATTTTAGAACCCTAGATTAGATCAAGAACAAGTGCACTAACCTCTTGATGCACTGCAGTGTGTTTAGTACCTTTGGGATGCGTCTTTAGGAAACTAGATGTTGTCCTTCTAGCTTGTCCACACTAAGATCACCTGTGGCAGCCCTTGAACAGCTTCTAAAGCTTTTTCTATGAATTAGAAAATCAAGTTTTGCCTTTTGAGAGATTAGAGATGTAAACAGAACACTAGAAACAATTTCTAGTATTTTTAATTCAAGAGATTGTTTGCTAATCTCTTTGAATTGATGAGAGATGAAGAAGAAGAGAAGGGAGAGGTCTCCAAGGTAGCAGCACAAAGAGAAAGGCAGCAGCTTGTTGTGTTTTATTCTTTCATCCTTGCACTTATATAGCTAGGTCACCACTTAAAACCCTTGCCACATGTCACCTTCTTATTGGCTCTAGGTTTAATTGACCCAATCACATTGTGCCAAGTGTCAAACCTATATTTAATCTTAATTTTAATCATCTTACATGATTAAAAGACATTTGGTAAGCTTATGTGTAGTGCCACATGTCACCTTGTGAAATGACCAAAATGCCCCTGTGTCTTAATTTTGAGTTCTCAACCCAAAATAATTATTTCTCTTCTTCTAATCAATTTATATCAAATATAAATTAATTAATTAATCTCTATTAATTAATTTCTCATTAATTAAATTCATATTTAAACACTTTAAATATAAATTTAACTTATACTATACATTTAATAACCTAGATTTGGTTTCAAGTCATGCTAGAGACTTTGTAATCTAATTGCAAACCAAACCTATTTAATTAATCAATTAAACTCTTTATTTAATTAATTAAATCATATTTAATTTGGTGATTACTTGTGTATGTGTGTGGCTTACTAGGCTCATCACTAATTGGCAATGAGACATGATATCAACTCTTAATATCATCAGAACTCTTTCTTACAATAAATGATTTCTCTAAATCATTTTATGCACCTCATAGACCATGGTTAACACCTAGCATAGCATGCCATAGCCACCCAATCAGTAATAAGGTTTACCTATAATCATATGTTACCATGCACTAGAATCTCTCTGTTATAAAATCCCAACTCAAGCTGGAGTCATGATTTATGTCAACCCCATTTGCTATGAATATTATGTTCTCTTTTAATTCCAGTTCTTGATTAAAAAGATTTTCTCATCATAAACCCTTTTCTGATTAAATCTATCTGTCCTGGCTAGGAACTTGAAACATCAAGAACAATTAACTGAACATAGGATTTTATTTCTATTTACTTAGAGGAACAGATTCCATCTTGATCAACACCTACCTCCATATATAACTAGTAGGAGCCAACACATGCCCATATATCCATACATAGTAAAAGTATGAAAGCATTATCAAACTCAAACCACCTATATACAAGATAACTGTGCTATCTCAAGTCTAAATATTAAATGCACTGATATGATTTGTGATAATGCATTTACAAGAGTAAACTCCATGTGCTTGTCATAAATGTCACTGGTTCGGCCTACTTATTATGTATAAGTGCCTATCGTGTTTGTTATATGGCATGAGACTCACCATTCCATGTTATTTATATCTCATATAAATAACTTGGGAACAAACATGAATACAATCTTACTGGATAAGTCATATCCTTATTGTGAAGTATCCTCGATTGTGAACCTATTTATGATACTTTGTGCTAGAAATATAGTCACTCATATTCTTAATAACTTAAGAATAGAATTTCTAACAAAATATCAATGGACCTTTTCTATTACACATAAATATATTTTGTAAACGGAAAAGTGAAAATGCCTTTGGTTAATAAAAGATGTATAAGATACATACTAAATGATATGCTCTAGGGCATACTACTAACAATCTCCCACTAGCACTAGAGCCATTCATTACAATATCTTAGACCCATCTTCTCAAGATGTCGGTCTAGCTGAGTCTGTAACATGGGCTTAGTGAATGGATCGGCTGGATTTTCAGCTGATGCTATTTTCTGCATGGCTACATCGCCTCGCCCAACTATTTCTCTGATAATGTGGTAACGCCTTTCTATGTGTTTGGATTTCTGGTGAAACCAGGGTTCCTTAGCTTGAATGACTGCTCCATTATTATCACAGTGAAGTGGAACTGTTGACTCAATAGAAGGAACTACTGCAAGTTCTATCACGAACTTCTTTATCCAAACAGCTTCCTTTGCAGTATCTGATGCAGCAATATACTCTGCCTCAGTAGTGGAATTTGCAATCGTACTCTGTTTGGAACTCTTTCAACTAACTGCACCTCCATTACAAATGAACACAAACCCAGAGGTAGACTCTCTATCATCGATATCTGATTGAAAATCAGAATCAGTATAACCATCCATTTGCAAGTCTGCACCTCCATATATCAAGAATAAATCGTTAGTTCTTCTCAAGTACTTAAGGATATTCTTGACAGCTATCCAGTGTTCCAAACCTGGATTGGATTGATACCTGCTAGTCAAACTAATAGCATATGCGATATTCGACCTAGTACACAACATTGCATACATCAAACTTTCAATAGCCGAAGCAAATGGAATCCTGGCCATTTTATCTCTTTCTTTAGGTGTCTTTGGAGACATTTCTTTAGAAAGGTGGATACCATGTCTCACTGGCAATAATCCTCTCTAGGAATCAAGCATGTTAAACCTCTTTAACAACTTTTCCAAGTATAGATTTTAGGATAAACCAATTATTCTTTTCGATCTATCTTTATAGATGCGAATCCCAAGAATATAGGTTGCCTCCCCTAAGTCTTTCATGGAGAATGTATTTGATAACCATACCTTTACAGTTGTCAACATACCTGTGTCATTACCCATCAACAGTATGTCATCCACATATAAGACAAGGAAAGTGAAAGCACTGTCACTAACCTTCTTTTAAACACATAGCTCATCCTCATTTTTGATAAAAACAAATGACTTAATGGCTTCATCAAAATGGATGTTCCAACTCCTTGAAGCTTGTTTCAACCCATAAATGGATCGCTTTAGCTTGCATACCTTGGAACCATCTTGGGATTCAAAACCCCTAGGTTGTTCTATGAAAATGTTTTCTTCAATGTATCCATTGAGAAAAGTTGTTTTAACATCCATCTGCCAAATCTCATAATCATAGTATGCAGCTATTGCTAATAGAATCCTAATTGATTTAAGCATAGCAACAGGCGAGAAAGTCTACTCATAGTCGATTCCTTGCCTTGGCGAAACCATTTCGCTACTAGCCTTGCCTTATAGGTCTCTCCCTTTCCATCAGAACCAATTTTCTTCTTGAAAACCCATTTGTTCCCTATAGGTACAATACCTTTAGGTGGGTCAACAAGATCCCAAACTTGATTATTATATATGAAATCAATCTCGGATTTCATAGCATCAATCCATTTTGAAGAGTCTATATATGATATATCTTTTTCATAGGTAATTGGATCATCTCCATGATCTACTTCTTCATGAGTAGACAACTCTTATTCTTCTTCATGAAGGAAACCATATCTCACTGGTGGGTGAGATAGCCTAGTTGTTCTACGAGGAACAGCTGTAGATGTTTCATCAACGAGTGTAAGTTGACTAGATGGATCTATATCCATCTGATCTGTTGGTTGGTTAGAATTCTCCAATTCTAACTCTATTTGCCTTCCTTTGCCTCCTTCTTGAACAAGCTGTTGTTCAAGAAATGTGGCATCTCTACTCACCATAACCTTTTGTGATGTAGGCAAATAAAAATAATATCCAAAACTATCTTTTGGATATCCAACAAATTGACCCTTTTCTGATCTGGTCTCCAATTTATCAGTGTTCAGCTTTTTGATATGAGCTGGACAACCCTAAATCTTAACATGCTTAAGACTTGGTTTTCTTCCATGCCATATCTCATAAGGTGTGGAAGAAACTGATTTTGATGGAATCCTATTCAGAATATACAAAGCTGATTCTAATGCAAATCCCCAAAAAGATATTGGTATATCAGTATAGCTCATCATACTACATACCACATCCAATAGGGTACGATTTCTCCTTTCAGATACACCATTCAGTTGTGGTGTTTCTGGAGGAGTTAGTTGGGAAACAATGCCGTGCTCTCTCAAGTATTCATCAAATTCAGTACTCAAATATTCACCTCCACGATCTGATCGAAGAGCTTTAATACTCTTTCTTGTTTGATTTTCTATTTCAGATTTAAATTCTTTGAACTTTTTAAAGGATTCATGTTTGTATTTCATCAAATACAAATACCCAAACCTTGATTTATAATCATTAAAGGTAATAAAGTAATGAAAGCCACCTCTAGTTATTTCCTTAAATGGATCACATACATCACTATGTATTAGCTCCAAAATATTTTCAGCTCTTAGCCCTTATCCAACAAAAGGTGATCTAGTCATTTTGCCCTGAAGGCAAGATTCATAAGTTAGAGTAGGCTCAGAGCCCAATGAGGATAGAATCCCCATTTTCTCCAGTTTTGCAATCCTATCTTCTGCAACATGACATAACCTTAAGTGCCAAATATATTTTGTACTTGAGTTGATTTTCACCATGGCATTGCATTCATTTTGTGTTTGTCATTATTATCTAAATAATAAAGACCATCATTCATATAACCCGAACTAACATATTTATTTCCAAAATAATTATTGCAAACATCATCTGTGAAATGAAATTCATAGCCATTTCTAGTCAAACTAGATATAGAAATGATGTTCTTAAAAGCATCAGGTACATATAAAATATTATCCAAACACAAAATATGTCCAGACATGTAAAAAGATTTAGATCCTATGGCTAAAGCTTCAACAGTTGAGCCATTGCCAATCCGGACTCTAACATCTCGAGAACGCAAGCTACTACTATTTGCTAGTTCCTGCATATCATAAGAAATGTGAGAACTGGCACCAATATCTAAAACCCAAGCTGTAGATGAACTATGAGTATCATCAGAATCTAAATAATAAGATATGGACATACCTTCCGAAGGTGTATCCTTCTTGTTCTTTAGAGAAGCAAGATACTTTGGGCAGTTCCTTTTCCAGTGCCCATCCTTCTGGCAGTGGAAACACTTTCCTTTGCCTCCATTAACTTTAGTCTTCCCTTTCTGTTTAGCTATTTTCTTGGAAGGACCAAGAATCTGAGGTTTCTTTTTCTTATTGCCCTTCTTCTTGTTTGACTTTCCAGCATAAGAGGATGCAATCAAAGCTACCTCCTTTCCTTTATTGCCCGGTATATTCTTTTGGGCAATAACTAGCATGTTGAATAAACCAGCCAAGGTACATTCCTGTTTAGTTATATGAAAATTTGTCACAAAATTCCCAAAAGACTCAGGAAGGGACTGAAGGATCAAATTCGTCTGCAATTAGAAATCCATGTTGAAGTCAAGATGTTCAAACTGCTCAATCAGCCGAATCATCTTATGGACATGATCCCCAACATTCTGTCCCTTAGACATCCTCATGCGGAATAGCTGTCTAGATATCTCATACTTAGCATTCCTGCTGTGCTCACCATATAACTCTTACAGGTGAAGGAGGATCTCACTTGCACTCTGCATGTTTTCATGTTGCTTCTGTAACTCTTTACACATAGAAGTAAGCATGTAACACTTAGCTCTCATATCATGCTCCTTCGACTGGTCTAAAGTTTCATGTTCCTCTGGAGTGGCCTCTGGAGGTAAGGGACCAGGAACATTTGAGCCTAGAACATATCCTATATGTTCAAGGTTCAGGACAATTTTCAAATTTCTTAGCCAATCAGACATATTAGGTCCTGTCAACCTATTGCGATCAAGTATGCTTGCAAGGATATTGGATAGTGGTGGTTCTTCTGTACTCATTATTATCAGAAAATTAACTGCAGAAAATAACCAGATTAATTAGTAAATGTATCATTTAATTAACCAAAATGATTATGGTCTTTTAATCAAATTGGTCATCCCATTAACTTAGCGAATCCTACACTTCCAAAGTAGAAAACAGAAATCCTAGTTGGATGAATTTCTGGTGGGTGATTGAATTCTTATAATTTTATTGATCATCCTCAGGTACATCCATTATTGGAATTATAATAAACTATAAGTGAGTAACTCCTTGCCCATCACATCTCATGTGAGGTTCAATCCTTTACCTAGCCCTTAGTGCTCAAAATCTCAAGTACATCCATTATTAACTTATCTTGCATTAGTTAAGTTAATCCCATTGAACCAGTAATTATGCAAATAATTTTAATGTCCTCAGGTACATCCAATATTGGCCACCAAACCATTTACATATTGTCATACCCTACCCCTCTGTAAGGCGTAACATGATCCCGTAGTATACCTAATGAATTACCAAGTTCGCCTACTGGTAACCCATTAAATACACTACAAGAGATTTTCAAAACTTTTTTTACTTCTTTTACAGTGATGAGCACTATTTACAGGTGTTAAAAACCTTTTTGAACTGAAGTGAATCAACTAACACATTTAGACTATTAGTAATTTCTGTAAAAATTTTGGCAGAGTGCCCTCTGTAATTTGGATAAAACAGTTCTTCAAAAACCTGTAGAAAGCACTTTAATATTTTTCTCAATCTCAAACTCCAACATAATTCAATACAAATCCACAATAATTTTTCAAAGACTGAGATACAAGAAATGTAATATAATTTTTACAAGTCAAAATAACTCATAATTTATTTCACAACTTTAATGTACAATTTTAATTTACAACTGCTCAAAACCAAGAACAATGTGTACATATAGTGGTCATACATTACAGTACAAAATGCAAAATGTGGTATACTCGTTATACCCGATAATCTCTCACTGGATGTACTAGCAGCCTAATCTGCTACCCTGTCCGTCTGTCTACCTGCGACAGCAATGGAAAGCTATCGCTGAGACAATGTCTTAGTGGTGCACAACATTAACCAAATACAACTTTAAATCACAATTCATAAATCATATAAATGATGGATACGTAAAATCATAGTTAAATTCAAGACAATTAATGTCATAAGGAATTTAACACAATATCACAATAAACCTTAGAGATCAAAACATAGTTAACTTCAAAAGACAGTGAATGTCAATAAGAGTTTAAATTCATTTCACAATCTCACAATACATATCAATAAATCACACACAGCTTAATCATGTTCCAAAGTTCAATTCGTCCCAAAAGTCGATGGCTAATAAGGTATTCAATTCGTCCCAAAAGTCGATGACTAATGAGGAATAACATAGCTAGCTAGCAAAAATATGAGTACTCATTTGATTCATCCTCAACAGGAACACACCTCAATACTTCAGCCAGAGAGGGAATTCAATTCGTCCCACTAGACAAACTAGTGAGGAATACAATCAATATACATGATAGCTGTGGTTTCAAACCATTTCCAATGCTTTTCAATCAAGAAGTATCCATCAATGTCATTCAAACAAATTTTCACAGTTTCAAACCATTTACAATGTTTTTCAAGCAATAAGTATCCATTCAAACACATTTTCACAATTTAAAACAATAATGTACAAATAGTCATAATTCATTTCAATTAAAAAAATTCAAAAGAATTAGCTGTTGTGCACAAACCTCTGATAACTGTCTCCTAGCCTTGACTCAGGGTTTCCTTCCCTTTACCTGAGTCTTTGCTAACTGAGAAACACAATTTGAAGTGTTTTAGTATTCATTTAAACTGTCTCTAACGATAATGCTCGATAATTAATTCACTGAATTCTATTATTTGCTTAATCAACCTAATATATCGACCCTCGATGTGTTTTAGGTAAATTAGGTTTTAGTGTTACTAATATGTCACATTCGATAGTCTTTTAGGGTTGGTACATGTTACCAATTTCAGTTCCGTGTATACTGTATTTTCTTGCAATTTGCTGGATTCCGGGATACTAGTTTGACCTAGTCGGATGACCTAGTTCCCTTGGTTTTCGGGTTTTAGTCAAAACTACAAACTTGTAGATATATGTCTTATTGCACACGGGGAAAAATTTTAGGTCATTCTGAGTTATGTAGTCCAAGTTATGGTCATTTTACTATTGCTGGTCAAAATGCATCAAAATTGGTCACTTTAGGTCATTTTAGGTCAATTTTGGTTCAGCCAGTTTTTGGACCCGAACTTGTGCAAGCTGTTTGACTTGCTTATGATCATTTCTGGGTTTTGTTGTCTTCATAAGACTTGTAGATATGGGTCTTAACTATTCATGGTCAAAATTTCAGGTCAATTGGACCTGTTTTGAGTGAGTTATGGCCTAAACACTAACTGCTGCCCAAATGGTAACTTTTCATGCCTTATTTGCACTTAATCCGGATTTGGTCATTTTTCAAGCTACCTTGCAAGCAGAATTTTGGCAAGCTTTCTTCATGAAAGTTGGCACATTTTGTGCCTAGTTTCACCTCCAATTGGTCTCATACCAATTGGAGCCACACACATAAAGTTCTAGGCCTAAAACACAAACTGCCTTATTGCATTTCTTTCATACACATCAAGGATCACTCTTAACACTTACCAAACTCAACATTCAAGCCAATTCTGGTTGTACCATAACCTAAACATAATTCACAACATATTATAGGTCATTTTGGCAGCTTACAATCACATTCAACATGCACCATTTAGTACAGAATTTTTCAAACCAAATTTACAACAATTCAATCACCTAACCATAACACTTTTACATGTCCAACTTCACACCATTACACACATACCCAAACTGCCATAATAACCAACACAATTCAACATTAATATTCTATAATCCAAACATGAAATAACATCCTTATGGTTCACCAAACCAGGCTGTCATTTCATGCATTACATTCCCATAATTTCCAAGCATTCAAATTTCAATACACATTCACATATGCTAAGTATACATCACCCAAATAATTTCCTACACCATATACGTTTAATCAATCCTTTAATTCACCATTTACAAGCAAAAATAAACTGTCTTCAAGGTGTTTCCATGGCTGCCAAAAGTACACTTCCCCCTTTAAACATCAAACCTCAAAAATTTCTCCATAAATAAAACACCCATAACATCCTTAGAAACTTTAACAAAACAACAATAAAAAATACAAACTTACCTATTGATGAGGCTTGTTAAATCTTCACTAAACTCCCTTGATATTGGTATCTATTTCTTCCTTGTGAGGTGGGGATCAAAATTAATGAAGACAAGTAAACAAAATTTAGCTTGAAAATGGGTGTAAAGAGCCATGCATTTGGGCGGCCATGGGAGGGTTTGAAAGCTTCATTTCGGCATGGTGAGTGAATTGAAGAAGATGAAGATGTTAGTGGAGATACATCTGCCCAATTAATGGTTATTCAATCCCATAGTGCTCCACTCATGCTACGATAATAATTTAATAAGTTTTAAGTGATAATTACTCCATTTACACTCCATTTTTGTTATTTACATTAGGTACCACTAAATTAATTTTTCATTATATTTTCCAAGTGTAATATTATTTATTTTTAATGGACATTTAGGTCAAAAGACAACTCGGGGTTCAAATGACCACAATGCCCCTGTTCGGGTTACATTCCCGATTTTTCAGTAACACCGGGTTGTCCTTTTTTTCGATTTCTCACTTTTTTTTGTACTAATTATTTAATTTTCATTTAATATTTCTAATGGTATTTGTATTTCAATAGGTGTCTATTTAAGTCCTAAAAATATTTTCTAGGGTTCCCCGCGGTCCAGGGCTAGTCAACGGTCCACGCCGTGACTTCCCGGTGCGGTCACCCATCGCTAGGGTTCTCAGCTCGCTTAACTTGGTTGCATTTCTTTGCTATTTTTTTTCCTTTGTTTTTCTTGTATTCTCTTTTCTTGTATTTCATTATTTTATGTCTCCTCACTCATATCGAAGTGTAGTTCTAGGCATTCTAGCTATCCGGACAACACTGGTCACTGGAAGAGTAAAACGCACTACTGAACATAGGGGTGTTACAATTCTCCCCCCCCTTAAATAAATTTCATCTCGAAATTTTACCTGGCATTAGTCTCTGAACAGCTGTGGGTGCTATCTCCTCATATCCTCTTCACGTTCCCAAGTAGCTTCCT
Source organism: Hevea brasiliensis (assembly GCF_030052815.1). NCBI lineage: Eukaryota > Viridiplantae > Streptophyta > Magnoliopsida > Malpighiales > Euphorbiaceae > Hevea > Hevea brasiliensis. Next base: position 78,931,153 of record NC_079501.1, read on the forward strand.
GGCCTGAATGATGGTTCCACAAAGACTTTAACTGTGTGTATCTATTTATTCCTCAGCTGCTTCACCTCATAAGCCAGAATTTTTATGGGTTCTTCCTCATATGAGAGGTCTGGATTTACCTCAATCTCTTCAACTGATAGTACATGAGATGGGTCTGATCTATACCTCCTTAACATGGACACATGGAAGACATTGTGTATCCTTGCTAACTCTGGAGGTAATGCCAACCGATATGCCAAAGGACCCACTCTTTCCAGAACCTCATATGGTCCAATGAAACGAGGACTCAGTTTCCCCTTTCTACCAAATCTCATAATCCTCTTCCAAGGAGAAACTTTAAGGAATACCTTATCACCCACTGCATATTCAATGTCTTTTCTCTTCAGATCAACATAGGACTTCTGATGGTCTGATGCAGCCTTGAGTCTATCTCTGATCAATCTGATCTTTTCCTCTGTCTGCTAAACAATTTCTGGCCCAATCATCTTCCTTTCACCTACTTCATCCCAACATAAGGGAGTTCTGCACTTTCTGCCATACAAAGCTTCATATGGAGGCATCCCAATGCTTGATTGATAGCTGTTGTTATAAGCAAACTCAATCAAAGGCAAGTGTGTATCCCAACTACCTTCAAACTCAATCACACAAGCCCGTAGCATATCCTCCAATATCTGAATTACCCTTTCAGACTGGCCATCATGCGTGGGTGGAATGATGTCTTTGAAGTTCAATCTAGTTCCTAGGGCTCTCTGAACACTACCCCAGAATCTAGAAGTGAACCTAGGATCTCTGTCAGACACAATTGATACTGGCACTCCATGCAGTTTTACAATCTCATATATGTACAATTTGGCTAATCTTTCCAGGCTATAGTCCATCCGCACTGGCAAAAAGTGAGCAGACTTGGTCAGTCTGTCAACTATAACCCATACTGCATCATGACTATTCTGTGTCGTTGGAAGTCCTGTAACAAAATCCATAGTTATTCGTTCCCATTTCTACTCTGGTACTGACAAAGGATGTAACAAACCAGCTGGAACTTGATGTTCTGCCTTCACTTGCTGACAAGTTAGGCATTTGGAAACAAATTCAGCTATATCTCTCTTCATACCCATCCACCAGTAATGCTCTTTCAGCCCTCTATACATTTTAGTTCCACCAGGGTGCATAGCAAAAGGAGACTCATGTGCTTCCTTCATAATAATCTGTCTCAATTCAGCATCATTAGGAATGCACATTCTGCCCTGATGTAGCAATAAACCATCATCTTTCGTAGAAAATTCAGGTTTCTTGCCCTGCTGGACTTCTTTCAGTAGCTTCTGATATTTATCATCATTCTGAGCAGCCATTCTGATATGATCAATCAACACTGGCTGTACATGCCATGCAACTACTATCTGTCCCTCATCATCAATCTCTAAACTGGCATGCTGTGCTTTCAATTCATATACCATGGACAAAGGAGAAACTCTAAGACTTGCCATAGTCTTGCGACTTAAGGCGTCAGCCACAACATTTGCTTTCCCTGGCTGATAGTCTATTAAACAATCATAGTCTTTAATGAGTTCTAACCATCTCCTCTGCCTCAAATTCAATTCCTTCTGGGTGCCTAAGTACTTCAAGCTCTTGTGATCTGTGTAAATGTAGCATTTCTCCCCATACAAATAGTGTCGCCAGATCTTCAGAGCAAAAACAATAGCTGCTAGCTCCAGATCATGTGTTGGGTAGTTCCTCTCATGCGGTTTCAGTTGACGTGATGCATAAGCAATGACATTCCGATCTTGCATCAGTACACAGCCTAACCCATTGTGAAAAGCATCACTATAAACTGTGTATTCTTTACCCGGAGTAGGTAAAGTGAGGACTGGAGCTTCAGTCAAACACCTCTTCAACTCATCAAAACTCTGCTAACATTTATCAGTCCACTGAAATTTTACATCTTTCCGAAGCGGCTTAGTCAATGGAAAAGATAACATAGAAAACCCTTTCACGAACCGACGGTAATATCCAGCTAAACCCAGAAAACTGCGAATTTCTGTGATGTTCCTGGGCGGCTTCCAATTAAGGATAGCTTCTACCTTGCTGGAATCTACCTTGATCCCTTCAGCTGACACAACATGTCCCAAAAAGGAGATTTCTTTCAGCCAAAATTCACATTTCGATAATTTGGCGTATAGCTGTTTCTCCCTTAAAGTCTGCAGTACAATCCACAGATGTCTGTCATGCTCCTCTGTATTCCTTGAATATATCAAAATGTCATCAATAAACACCACCACAAATTGATCGAGATATGTTCTGAAGATAGTGTTCATCATATCCATAAAAGCAGCTCGAGCATTTGTTAACCCGAATGGCATTACAAGAAACTCATAGTGGCCATACCGAGTTCTGAAAGCAGTTTTTGGAATACTCTGCTCTTGCACCTTCAACTGATAATAACCAGATCACAAATCAATTTTGGAGAATATCACGCACCTTCAATCGATCAAACAGATCATCAATGCGAGGCAATGGATATCTGTTCTTTATTGTCACCTTATTCAACTGCCGGTAGTCAATGCATAAGCGGAGAGTACCATCCTTCTTATTAACAAACAACATTGGTGCTCCCCAAGGTGACACACTAGGGCGGATGAAACCCTTTTCAAGTAATTCTTGTAACTGTATCTTCAACTCCTTCAACTCTGCTGGTGCCATTCTGTATGGTGTTATGGAGATTGGATCCACACCAGGCATAACATTAATTTCAAACTGCACTTCTCTTTCCGGAGGTAATCCTGGCAATTCATCAGGAAACACATCTGGAAAGTCATATACTATAGGGATGTCTTTCAATGCTGGACTCCCCACTTGGGTGTCTACCACATGTGCCAAGTATGCTTCACACCCCTTTCTGATCATTTTTCTGGCTAGTGCAGCCGAAATGATGTTTGATGGCAATAATTGCCTCTCCCCATGTATTACCACATCACTGTACTGAGGGAGGCCAAAAGTGACTGTCTTCAGCCTACAGTCAATCATGGCATGATGCCTGGCTAACCAATCCATGCCCAAGATGATATCATAATCTCTGAAGGGCATTTCAATGAAATCAGATAGAAAAGTGTGTCCTTGGATCACCAAAGGACAATCCCTATACATTCTATTAACCCTAACCTCCTGTCCTAGCGGACTTGTTACTAGTACCTCAAAGTCCATTTTTGTACATGGAACAGTAATGCAATCGATGATGCTAGCACTCACATAAGAATGGGTAGAACTCGGATCAAATAACACAAACACATCTTGATTAAAAGTTGAGAAGGTACCAGCCACAACATCAGATGTCTCGACCTCTTCTCTCTGTCTCATTGCATAGATTCTGATTGGAGCACTGTCTTGCTCTGAATGTTTCACTTTGCCTTGGCTACCTGCTGAGCTACCTCTACCCCTGCCTCTACCTCTACTAGGTGGTTGTGTACTTTTGGTGACAGGGCTTTGAACTGACCCTTCTGTAGTAGTAGGAGGTGGTCCAACTCTGCGACTACTGGTGCAGTCCTTGGCAAAGTGTCCTGTGCCTCCACAATTATAACAGGCTCCAATAGCCTTATAGCATATCCCACCATGATTTCTTCCACAGGTTTCACATTGGCGGGGAGGGTAGGAACCTCTGGTACTCTGCTGACCAGATAGGGGAGGCTTCTGTCCTGAATATCTTCCCCTACCAGACTTCTTGCCACCTCTGCTGTGTCCCCCATGATTCTTCCTCTTTCCAGTAGGACCACTGGAACTCTGTTCTACAGATTTTCCCTCTTTCTCTGTCTTCTCTGATTTCTTTTTCTCAGGAGCAGCTTCAGACTCAATTCTTTCCAACTCTAGGGCTTAAGAAACAAGTTTAGAGAAGTTAGTGTATTTGAACCCGACTATTTGTAATCTGATACTGGGCTTTAAGCCGGTTTCAAACCTCTTGCATCTCTCCCTGCTGGTAGAAAGTAAACTTACTGCATAATGGCTCAGGCGGAAAAATTCTCTTTCATACTCAGCCACTGATCTACTCCCCTATTTCAGACTTAGGAACTCTTGCAGCTTCTGGTCTACATAAGCATCAGGGACATATTTTTGTCTGAATTCCCTGAGAAAGTCATTCCATGTTAGCACTGCAGGTTCTACCAGACTGTGGGGAATGGTTTTCCACCAGTCATAAGCATCCCCCTGTAGCAAAGATACTGAGTATTCAAATCTGAGCTCCTCTGTACAATGTAGCTTCTTGAACACCCTATCCATCCTCTCTAACCACTGTTCAGCCTCTAGAGGATCTACTGTCCATATTTGTCATACTGCCTAGCAGGAGACTGTGATTGTACCACTGGTGTCTGTATTGGGACTTGAGTAGGCACATTACCAGCCATTTGTTGGAACATTGCAGCCATCTGCTGAGCGAACTGAGCAGGAAACTGCGATACTGCGGGGGCTGGTGCTGCTGAACCACTGACATTGTGTAGGCCTGGGGCATCCCCTTGCACCTCAGCCTCAATAGATTGATCGACTGAACGATCACCCTCTTCCATAGTCAATGCAAGGATCTTAGACCTCGTGAACAAATAACACAAGGAGATTTCCTCCCGTTAGTGCATATTTATAATGTAATGTACTGTATGTATCAAACAATGATATTGAGCAATTGTACTATGAAGAAAGAATATTCAAGTAACAGGTGAAAACAAAATTTAAAAACTTTGCTCTGATACCACTAAAACATGTCACACCCTACCCCTCTGTAAGGCTTAACATGATCCCGTAGTATACCTAATGAATTACCAACTTCGCCTACTAGTAACCCATTAAATACACTACAAGGGATTTTCAAAACTTTTCTTACTTCTTTTACAGTGGTGAGCACTATTTACAGGTGTTAAAAACCTTTTTGAACTGAAGTGAATTAGCTAACACATTTAGACTATTAGTAATTTCTGTAAAAATTTTGGAAGAGTGCCCTCTGTAATTTGGATAAAACAGTTCTTCAAAAACCTGTAGAAAGCACTTTAATATTTTTCTCAATCTCAAACTCCAACATAATTCAACACAAATCCACAATAATTTTTCAAAGACTGAGATACAAGAAATGTAATATAATTTTTACAAGTCAAAATAACTCATAATTTATTTCACAACTTTAATGTACAATTTTAATTTACAACTGCTCAAAACCAAGAACAATATGTACATACAGTGGTCATACATTACAGTACAAAATGCAAAATGTGGTATACTCGTTATACCCGATAATCTCTCACTGGATGTACTAGCAGCCTAATTTGCTGCCCTGTCCGTCTGTCTACCTGCGACAGCAATGGAAAGCTATCGCTAAGACAATGTCTTAGTGGTGCACAACATTAACCAAATACAACTTTAAATCACAATTCATAAATCATATAAATGATGGATACGTAAAATCATAGTTAAATTCAAGACAATTAATGTCATAAGGAATTTAACACAATATCACAATAAATCTCAAAGATCAAAACATAGTTAACTTCAAAAGACAGTGAATGTCAATAAGAGTTTAAATTCATTTCACGATCTCACAATACATATCAATAAATCACACACAGCTTAATTGTATTCTAAAGTTCAATTCGTCCCAAAAGCCGATGGCTAATGAGGTATTCAATTCGTCCCAAAAGTCGATGACTAATGAGGAATAACATAGCTAGCTAGCAAAAATATGAGTACTCATTCGATTCGTCCTCAACAGGCACACACCTCAACACTTCAGCCAGAGAGGGAATTCAATTCGTCCCACTAGACAAGCTAGTGAGGAATACAATCAATATACATGATAGCTGTGGTTTCAAACCATTTCCAATGCTTTTCAATCAAGAAGTATCCATCAATATCATTCAAACAATTTTTCACAGTTTCAAACCATTTACAATGTTTTTCAAGCAATAAGTATCCATTCAAACACATTTCCACAATTTAAAACAATAATGTACAAATAGTCATAATTCATTTCAATTGAAAAATTCAAAAGAATTAGCTATTGTGCACAAACCTCTGATAACTGTCTCCTGACCTTGACTCAGTGTTTCCTTCCCTTTCCCTGAGTCTTTGCTAACTGAGAAACACAATTTGAAGTGTTTCAGTATTCATTTAAACTGTCTCTAACGATAATGCTCGATAATTAATTCACTGAATTCTATTATTTGCTTAATCAACCTAATATATCGATCCTCGATGCGTTTTAGGTAAATTAGGTTTTTGTGTTACTAATATGTCACATTCGATAGTCTTTTAGGGTTGGTACATGTTACCAATTTCAGTTCCGTGTATACTGCATTTTCTTGCAATTTGTTGGATTCCGGGATATTAGTTTGACCTAGCCGGACGACCTAGTTCCCTCGGTTTTCGAGTTTCGGTCAAAACGACAAACTTGTAGATCTATGTCTTATTGCACGCGGAGAAAAATTTCAGGTCATTCTGAGTTATGTAGACCATGTTATGGTCATTTTACTATTGCTGGTCAAAATGCATCAAAATTGGTCACTTTAGGTCATTTTAGGTCAATTTTGGTTCGGCCAGTTTTTGGACCCGAACTTGTGCAAGCTGTTTGACTTGCTTATGGTCATTTCTGGGTTTTGTTTCTTCATAAGACTTGTAGATATGGGTCTTAACTATTCATGGTCAAAATTTCGGGTCAATTGGACCTGTTTTGAGTGAGTTATGGCCTAAACACTAACTGCTGCCCAAATGGTAACTTTTCAGGCCTTATTTGCACTTAATCCGGATTTGGTCATTTTTCAAGCTACCTTGCAAGCAGAATTTTGGCAAGATTTCTTCATGAAAGTTGGCACATTTTGTGCCTAGTTTCACCTCCAATTGGTCTCATACCAATTGGAGCCACACACTTAAAGTTCTAGGCCTAAAACACAAACTGCCTTATTGCATTTCTTTCATACACATCAAGGATCACTCTTAACACTTACCAAACTCAACATTCAAGCCAATTCTGGTTGTACCATAACCTAAACATAATTCACAACATATTATAGGTCATCTTGGCAGCTTACAATCACATTCAACATGCACCATTTAGTACAGAATTTTTCAAACCAAATTTACAACAATTCAATCACCTAACCATAACACTTTTACATGTCCAACTTCACACCATTACACACATACCCAAACTGCCATAATAACCAACACAATTCAACATTAATATTCTATAATCCAAACATGAAATAACATCCTTATGGTTCACCAAACCAGGCTTCCATTTCATGCATTACATTCCTATAATTTCCAAGCATTCAAATTTCAATACACATTCACATATACTAAGTATACATCACCCAAATAATTTCCTACACCATATACATTTAATCAATCCTTTAATTCACCATTTTCAAGCAAAAATAAACTGTCTTCAAGGTGTTTCCATGGCTGCTAAAAGTACACTTCCCCCTTTAAACATCAAACCTCAAAAATTTCTCCATAAATCAAACACCCATAACATCCTTACAAACTTTAACAAAACAACAATAAAAAATACAAACTTACCTATTGATGAGGCTTGTTAAATCTTCACTAAAATCCCTTGATATTGGTATCTATTTCTTCCTTGTGAGGTGGGGATCAAAATTAATGAAGACAAGTAAACAAAATTTAGCTTGAAAATGGGTGTAAAGAGCCATGCATTTGGGCGGCCATGGGAGGGTTTGAAAGCTTCATTTCGGCATGGTGAGTGAATTGGAGAGGATGAAGATGTAAGTGGAGATACATCTGCCCAATTAATGGTTATTCAATCCCATAGTGCTCCACTCATGCTAGGATAATAATTTAATAAGTTTTAAGTGATAATTACTCCATTTACACTCCATTTTTGTTATTTAAATTAGGTACCACTAAATTAATTTTTCATTATATTTTCCAAGTGTAATGTTATTTATTTTTAATGAAAATTTAGGTTAAAAGACAACTCGGGGTTCAAATGACCACAATGCCGCTGTTCGGGTTGCATTCCCGATTTTTCGGTAACACCGGGTTTTGTCTGTTTTTTTCGATTTCTCACTTTTTTTTATACTAATTATTTAATTTTCATTTAATATTTATAATAGTATTTGTATTTCAATATGTGTCTATTTAAGTTCTAAAAATATTTTCCAGGGTTCCCCACGGTCCAGGGCTAGTCAATAGTCCACGCTGTGACTTCCCAATGCGGTCACCCATCTCTAGGGTTCTCGGCTCGCTTAACTTGGTTGCATTTCTTTGCTATTATTTTTCATTTGTTTTTCTTGTATTCTCTTTTCTTGTATTTCATTATTTTATGTCTCCTCACTCATATCGAAGTGTAGTTCTAAGCATTCTAGCTGTCCGGACAACACTGGTCACTGGAATAGTAGAACGCACTACCGAACATAGGGGTGTTACACATATTTAGAACATCTCATTCTTAACAATTATTCTTAAGAAAATCTCTTAAATTAATTGCATCTTATGTAAGTATTTAAAATTTCTTAAAATAATTGCCTCAATGGAGGGCCCATATTATAATTACTTTAATTATAGCATATCCAACTTAATCATTTGTTTGGAAGATTTTGTGGTCGTCCTAATTACTATTATGGTCTCACTTTGCACTTTATCCAATTAGTATGGATATATCATATAATTACATACATTCCCATACATCTCATGCATTCATGGATAATAATTAAATATGGTATGATCATGGACTTTTCTAAGGGATTCAATTCTGAGCCATAAAGAATTGAATCAGGGTATTCCTATGTGCATTTCATTTATTCATTTTACATGAGTTGCTAAACGAGTACATAATCAACACTTGATCTTGATTTCCTTCCACTGTTCCCACCAATGCTCTTGACCTCCTTGATCTTCTTGCAATCCAATTGCATAGTAATCCTTGGCATGCCAAGGCGAATTTACAAGAACTAAATAAATGAAATTACAACCCAAAAATATTACAACCTTTATAATACATGCCCCAAAATAAATTAAAATAAATTAATTAATTTACAACCCAAAGAAACATAAAAGAAATAAATCCAATCACATTGGTCTTTTATAGTCCGTGATCATCCATCATGCATATCACTATTTAACAATTAAATAAAACATACATACTTAAATTAAATTGAATATCTCATATTCAACTTAAAAATTCAAATTTGAATACGCTTTAAACAAATTTAAAAATTCAGATTTGAATCACATTCAAACAAATTTAAAAATTTAGATTTGAATCACATTCAAACAAATTTAAAAATTCATAGTTGAATCATATTCAATTAACTTTTAAAATTCATATTTGAATCACATTCAAAAAACTTTAAAAAATTTAGATTTGAATCACATTCAAACAACTTTTAAAAATTCAGATTTGAATCACATTCAAACAACTTTTAATCACTTTTAAAATTCAGATTTGAATCATGAATAATAATTTAATTGTGCGATTAAAACTCCTAATTAAACATTTTAATCAGTCATAGGATAAGCCTTAAATCATGTAACAATTGCAGAATCCATGGCCAAACCATGAGCACACCATGGGACGAGCCAAACCATGCGCACCCATGGTGCACTCCACCATGCCGCCACCTTGTTCATTCCAACCAGTAATAAATTGATCAACTTTTGATCAAATCACACAATCAAATCTCATATTGAATAATCTAAATAGCAAATATAGTGGCTCTGATACCAATTGAAGGAGCGAAAGTATGAAAAATACAAGTTTACATCATTGAATTCAAAAATTTTTCACCTAGGGTCACATGCATCATGCAAGATTCATTTTTATCTATAAAATTTCAATGATAAACAACATATTAAAATTCTTTTAATATATTTTTGGATCTGTATTTTTCATTTAAGATTTTATAATTAATCAGATTAATTTTAAAACCCTAGATTAGATCAAGAACGTGTGCACTAACCTCTTGATGCACTGCAGTGTGTTTGGCACCTTTGGGATGCATCTTTAGGACACCAGATACTGTTCCCCTAGCTTGTCCACACCAAGATCACCTATGGCAGCCCTTGAACAGCTTCTAAAGCTTTTTCTATGAATTAGAAAATCAAGTTTTGCCTTTTGAGAGATTAGAGATGTAAATAGAACACTAGAAACAATTTCTAGTATTTTTAATTCAAGAGATTGTTTGCTAATCTCTTTGAATTGATGAGTGATGAAGAAGAAAAGAAGGGAGAGGTCTCCAAGGTAGCAGCACAAAGAGAAAGGCAGCAACTTGTTGTGTTTTGTTCTTTCATCCTTACACTTATATAGCTAGGTCACCACTTAAAACCCTTGCCACATGCCACCTTCTTATTGGCTCTAGGTTTAATTGACCCAACCACATTGTGCCAAGTGTCAAACCTATATTTAATCTTAATTTTAATCATCTTACATGATTAAAAGACATTTGGAAAGCTTATGTGTAGTGCCATATGTCACCATCTCATGGTGCCACATTGCTGTGAAATGACCAAAATGCCCCTGTGTCTTAATTTTGAGTTCTCAACTCAAAATAATTATTTCTCTTCTTTTAATCAATTTATATCAAATATAAATTAATTAATTAATCTATATTAATTAATTTCTCATTAATTAAATTCATATTTAAACACTTTAAATATAAATTTAACTTATACTATACATCCAATAACCTAGATTTGCTTTCAAGTCAAGACTTTGCAATCTAATTGCAAACCAAACCTATTTAATTAATCAATTGAACTCTTTAATTAATTATTTAAATCATATTTAATTTGCTGATTACTTGTATATGTTTGTGACTTACTAGGCTCATCACTAATTGGCAATTAGACATGATATCAACTCTTAATGTCATCAGAACTCTTTCTTATCATAAATGATTTCTCTAAATCATTTTATGCACCTCATAGACCATGGTTAACACCTAGCATAGCATGCCATGGACACCCAATTAGTAATAAGGTTTACCTTAAATGAACATATAATCATATGTTACCATGCACTATAATCTCTCTGTTATAAAATCCCAACTCAAGCTGGAGTCATGGTTTATGTCAAACCCCATTTGCTATGAATATTATGTTCTCTTTTAATTCTAGTTCTTGATTAAAATGATTTTCTCATCATAAACCCTTTTCTGATTAAATCTATCTGTTTTGGTCAGGAACTTGAAACATCAAGAACAATTAAATAAACATAGGATTTTATCCCTATTTACTTAGAGGAACAGATTCCATCTTTATCAACACCTACCTCCATATATAACTAGTAGAAGCCAACACATGCCCATATACCCATACACAGTACAAGTATAAAAGCAGTGTCAAACTCAAACCACCTATATACAAGATAACTGTGCTATCTCAGGTCTAAATATTATATGCACTGATATGATTTATGACAATGCATTAACAAGAGTAAACTCCATGTGCTTGTCATAAATGTCACTGGTTCGGCCTACTTATCATGTATAAGTACCTATCGTGTTTCTTATATGGCATGAGACTCACCATTCCATCTTATTTATATCTCATATAAATAACTTAGGAACAAACATGAATACAATCTTACTGTGAAGTATCCTTGATTGTGAACCTATTTATGATACTTTGTACTAGAAATACTGTCACTCATATTCTTAACAACTTAAGAATAGAATTTCTAATAAAATATCAATGGACCTTTTCTATTACACATAAATATATTATGTAAACGAAAAAGTGAAAATGCCTTTTATTAATAAAAGATGTACAAGATACATACTAAATGATATGCTCTATGGCATACTACTAACATTTTGAAGAGTCTATATCTGATATAGCTTCTTCATAGGTAAGAGGATCATATCCATGATCTATTTCTTCATGAGTAAACAACTCTTGTTCATCTTCATGAAGAAAACCATATCTCACTGGTGGGTGAGATATCCTGGTCGATCTGCGAGGAATTACTGTAGATGTTTCATCAATAGGTGTAGATTGACTAGATGGATCTATATCCATTTGATCTGTTGATTGGTCAGAATTTTCCAATTCTAACTCTATTTGCCTTCCTTTGCCACCTTCTTGAATAAATTGTTGTTCAAGAAATGTGGCATCTCTGCTTACCACAACCTTTTGTGATGCAGGCAAATAAAAATAATATCCAAAACTTTCTTTTGGATATCCAACAAATAGACCTTTTTTCTGATTTGGTTTCCAATTTATCAGTATTCAGCTTTTTAATATAAGCTGGACAACCCCAAATCTTAACATGCTAAAGACTCGGTTTTCTTCCATGCCATAAGTAACACCCCTATTTGCATAGCCTGGTATATTTCACTATTCCGGTGACCGGTGTCAGTCCGAAAAATTAAGGGGATTAGAACCACATCTAAGACAACTAGATAAGCCCTGAACACAAATAATTAGTAATTATCAATTGGTTAAGTATAAATAAGAAAAATAGAACACTTGAAGTTAAATGAGCCGAGAGTCACAGCGATGGGTGACCTTATCTGGAAGGACTGCGGGTCAATTGAAACTCGAATTTCAAACCGTAAAATGTGACGTTACGGTCCTTAGGACTATTGCGAACACAGTGGAAAAGAGAAAATCACAAAACAGAATTGTTAAGCCAGTCAAATAATTACGTCAGGGATCCGGAAGAAATATTGAATTATTTATAAACCGGATCGAACTGGAGAGGGGCAATTTGGTCAATTGACCCCTAGAGCTAACTCCTGACCTAACTGTCAAATAAAATCGGAGAAAAGAAAATTTTGGGATCAGGAATTAAATTAAAGAACTAAAGAGAAATAAATAAAGAAAGAAAAAAGAAAAAGTTAAAAAAGTGAAAAAGTTATTACATCATGCATGACATCATGCATGATGCAATAAACTTAGTAATTAAAAATTTAGAATTATAGGGTAATTATGAGTTTATTTAGATTAAAAATACATAAAAAGAAAAGAAAAGAAAAGAAAAACTAAAGTCTTCTTCTCCCTCACCAAGCCGGCTCTCTCTCTCCCTCACTAGTCCTCCATGAAAGCTCATTTTTTAGCTCGAAGAAAACCTAATTTCAGCCATAGAAATTGTAAGCTCCTTAATTAAACCTTGTTTGGGCAACTAGAAAAGAAATTTGATCATGAAATTTTGGAAGAAAAGTGAAGGATTTGAGTGGTTGAATTTCAAAGAGAAAGGTTAGTAAGCTAAACTTTGAATTTCTAGTTTAATTATTGTGTTTATAGTTGAATAAACTTAGAAATTATAAGAAATGGAAAAGAAAACAATTGTTGGAGCACTATATGTGAATTCGGCCAGCTAGGGTTTAAGTTAAGAAGGAATGCTTTTGATGCAAATTATGAAGTAGTTAAGCTTGAATGAGTTGAGAAATTATGTTTATATACTTTGAATTAGTAAAATGTAACATAATTAGTGAGTTAGGGTTTTGGGAGACAAAATTTTGAGAATTGGTCAAATGGTGTGTTTGACCTTGTTTGAGCTGAAAAATGGTCATGTATGACCAATTATGGTGTGTTGAAGTGTTGGAACCAAATGGAACTTTGGATTAGTTATGGACATTCTGTAGGCAGTAGGACCAAGGTCCCTTTCAGGGACCAAAACTAAAAAATTACCAACCCAATTGGTGTGAGGCCAATTGTGAATGAAACTAGACACAAAATGACACATTTTTCATTTAGGAATCATGCCTAGAAAGTGACCATAGCATAGTGAACAAATTGACCAAATCCGGATTAGGCAATCTGACTTGTACAAAAATGACCAAATGAATAGTATTTGTTTATTTGGCCATATCTTGGGCTAGGCAGGTCCAAATGACCTGAAATTTACCAGTGGAAAGCTGAGACATAGCCCTACAACCTTCATGAAGAACACAAACCCAAATTATGCCCTTAACCAAGTCATTTAGCCACCCAAATTTAGTGACCTAAAACTGCTAGAACCAGGTTTGGTGCCCAGAAAATCTGGGTTAGACCAATCCAGCCAGCCATGTTTAAATGGCTATAACTTGAGCTACAAAACTCCAAATGGAGTGATTCAAAAAGGGAAATAAATTTAAGACAATAAGGAGCAATTTCTATGAAGAAAACATAGCCAAATTCTAGCAGCAACATGACCAGTGGAACAGTACAAAATAGGACACAAAAACTAAAAATTTACAATTTTGCCTAAAAGACTTAAGATTGGAGAAAATGACCAAAACCAATAAGTTAGGTAACCAAAATGTGGTATGTGGGTATAATTGGATTTCCCATACCTATTAAGCATAAGAAAATCAATATTTTGACTTGAATAGTACCATGAATAGTAACCTCAACATGAAAATTTTCAAGAATGTAAGTTTAAGCATATTGGGGCTAGAATTGAACATATATAAATTAATTAATATAATTATTGTGAGGCAAAGATACTGAGACACTATAAATTTCGTGTTTTAGCTGAAAAAGACTGGAAGGTCTAAGGGACTGAGTTAAGGCTTAGAGGTGACTCATGTCAAGTTTGTGCACAATAAACCTTATTTAAGCATTTTATCATTGAAAAATTGATTTAGTACGCATTATGAAATTTCTGTGTTAATTATAAGTTTAATAATTTTTGTGTTGCCACTTTGTGAATGAAAGGTGACTTTGGAAATTTAGTGTGATTTGCATGAAATATTTGAACAAATTGCTTTAAATTGATTTCGGATTCACACTTAGCATGACAGTGCCTTATTATTCCTCCTCCATTTATGGGGTTGAGATCGATTATTTTCCTCCCTCTCTGGTTTACCAGTTGAGACTGTAGATCATTAGCTAGCTAGCTACCTCCCTTATTGATTTCGATTAGTAAGGTTGTAGATTGCTTTGTCGTGGTGTACAACATGGCAATGATCGAAAATTTTGTGTTATGGCTTAAGTTGTGTATGAATTGGCAACACTGTGTTTTTTAAATTATTTGACAAAAATTATACTATAATGAGTTTTGATAATTTGTGAAATGTGATTGTGAAATATTTAAATTGTGATTTATCAATGAATGTTTTAAGTACTGCATTTTGAATTTTTATTGTGCACCACTGAGTATTTTTATACTCAGCGATAGCTTATTTTGCTGTCGCAGATAAGAGCAAGAAAAAAGCAGCAGGGTGAGCTGCTGAATTGACAAGGACTTCACTGATCTTTTTGTACGGGTATTTATTTATACCCTTGTAGTTATTTGATGTAAATATTATAGTGTCTTATGTATTAATGTAAAGTTGAGCAGTTGTATAGTAAATTGTAATATTGTTTTTTGGATTTTCTTTTTGTAAATTAAGATCTGTATTTGTAAATTAAGTCCTTTATGCAATGTGAAGGAATTTATGAAGTATTTGAGATGACAAACTTTGATTGAATTGTGTTAACTTGAGTTGTTTTGGTGTTAGGAGTTGTGAAAACAATTATTGAAAGTGTTTTTATAGGTTTTTGAAGAACTGTTTTCTCAAAATACATACGGCACTCTGCCGAAATTTTTTCAAAAATTACGTAAAAATAAAAATGGATAAAATTTTTTATTAGTTTTGAAACTTCAATTAAATGTGTTTAATTCCTACTAAAATGCTCACCACTTCCAAAATGTAAGAAAATGGTTTTAAAATCCCTTATAGGATACTTAATGAGTTATCAGTAGGTGGAGTTCAGTAGTTCATTAGGTATTCTATGGGATCATGTTATGCCTTACAGAGAGGGGTAAGGTGTGACACCATATCTCATAAGGTGTGGAAGAGACTGATTTTGATGGAATCTAATTCAGAATATGCAACGCTGATTCTAATGCAAATCCCCAAGAGGAGATTGGCATATCAGTATAGCTCATCATACTGTGTACCATATCTAATAGGGTATGATTTCTCCTTTCAGATACACCATTCAATTGTGGCGTTCCTGGAGGAGTCAGTTGGGAGACAATGCCATGCTCTTTCAAGTATTCATCAAATTCAGTACTTAAGTATTCACCTCCACGATCTGATTGAAGAGTTTTAATAATTTTTCCTGTTTGATTTTCTACTTTACATTTAAATTCTTTGAACTTTTCAAAGGATTCATGTTTTTATTTTATTAAATACAAATACCCAAACCTTGATTTATCATCAGTAAAGGTAATGAAGTAATGAAAATCGTCTCTAGCCATTTCCTTAAATGGACCACATACATCACTATGTATTAATTCCAAAATATTTTCAGCTTTTAACCCTTGTCCAATAAAAGGTGATCTAGTCATTTTGCCTTGAAGACAGGATTCACAAGTTGGAGTAGGTTCAGAACCCAATGAGGATAAAATCCCCATTTTCTCCAGCATTGCAATCCTATCTTCTACAATATGACCTAATCTTAAGTGCCAAATATATTTTGAACTTGAGTTGATTTTCATCATGGCATTACATTCATTTAGATTGCTTGCATTAGATTTGTATTTAACATTATTATCTAAATAATAAAGTCCATTATGCATATAACCCAAACCAACATATTTATTTCCAAAATAAATATTAAAAACATCATTTGTGAATTGAAATTCATAACCATTTCTAGTCAAACTAGATATAGAAATGATATTCTTAAAAGCATCAGGTACATGCAAAACATTATTTAAATATAAAACACGTCCACATATGTATAAAGATTTAGATCCTATGGCTAAAGCTTTAACAGTTGAGCTATTGCCAACTCGGAGTCTAATATCTCGTGACTGCAAGCTGCTACTACTTGCTAGTTCCTGTATATCAAAAGTAATGTGAGAACTAGCATAAGTATCTAAAACCCAAGCTGTAGATGAACTATGAGTATCATCAGAATCTAAATAATAAGACACAGACATACTTTATGAAGGTTTATCCTTCTTGCCCTTCAGAGAAGCAAGATACTCTGGGCAGTTCCTTTTCCAGTGCCTATCCTTCTGGTAATGGAAACACTTTCCCTTGCCTTTGTCAGCTTTGGTCTTGCCCTTTTGTTTGGCTATCTTCTTGGAAGGTCTAGGAATTTGAGGTTTCTTATTCTTATTGCCCTTCTTCTTTTTGGACTTTCCAGCAGAAGAAGAAGATGCAATCAAAGCCACCTCTTTTCCTTTATTGCCCAGCATATTCTTTTGGGCAATAACCAGCATGTTAAGCAACCCAGCCAAAGTACACTCTTGCTTTGTCATATGGAAATTTGTCACAAAATTCCCAAATGACTCAGGCAAGGACTGAAGGATCAGATTCGTCTGCAGTTGGAAATCCATGTGAAAATCAAGATGGTCCAGCTACTCAATAAGTCGAATCATCTTGTGGACATGATCTCCTATGTTCTTTCCCTCAAACATCCTCATGCGGAATAGCTGTCTAGATATCTCATACCTAGCATTCCTGCTGTGCTCACCATATAACTCTTGCAGGTGAAGGAGGATCTCACTTGCATTTTGCATATTTTCATGCTGCTTCTGTAACTCATTACTCATAGAAGTAAGCATGTAACATTTGGCTCTCATATCATGCTCCTTCTACTTGTCCAAAGTATCTAGTTCCTCTTGAGTGGCCTCTAGAGGTAAAGGACCAGGAATCTTTGAGTCTAAAACATATCCAATACGTTCTAGGTTCAGGATAAGTTTTAAATTTCTTAGCCAATCAAAAAGATTAGGTCCTGTCAACCTATTATGATCAAGTATGCTCGCAAGGATATTGGATGGTGGTGGTTGTATGCTCATTATTATCAGAAAATTAATTGCAGAAAACAACTACATTAATTAGTAAATGTATCAAGTAATTAACAAAAATGATTATGGTCTTTTAATCAAATTGGTCCTCCCACTAACTTGGCGAATCCTACACTTCCAAAGTAGGAAACGGAAATCCTAGTTGGATGGATTTCTAGTGGGCAATTGAATTCTTATAGTCTTATTGATCATCCTCAGGCACATCCATTATTGGAATTACAATAAACTATAAGTGAGCAACTCCTTGCCCATCACATCTCATGTGAGGTTTAATCATTTATTTAGCCCCTAATGCTCAAAAACTCAAGCACATCAATTATTGATTTATATTGCATTAGTTAAGTTGATCCCATTGAGCCAGTAAACATGCAAATAATTTTAATGTCTTCAGACACATCCATTATTGGCCATCAACTATTTACATGTTTACAACATCTCATGCTTAATAATTATTCTTAAGAAAATCTCTTAAATAAATGCATCACATACAAGTATTAAAATTTCTTAAAATAATTGCCTCAATAGAGGGCCATGATATAATTACTTTAATTATATCATTTCCAACTTAATCATTTGTTTGGAAGATTTAGTGGTCGACTTAATTACTATTACGGTCTCACTTTGCACATTATCCAATTGGCATGCATAGATCATATACTTGCATATATTCACATACATCTCATGCATACATGGATAAACAAATAATATGGTATGATCATGGACTTTCTAAGGGATTCAATTCTGAGCCACCAAGAATTGAATCAGGGCATTCCTAGGTGTATTTCATTCATTCATTTTACAAGAGTTGCTGAAGGAGTACATAATCAACACTTGATCTTGATTTCCTCCCACTGGTCCCACTAATACTCTTGACCTCTTTGATCTTCTTGCAATCCAATTACATTGTAATCCTTGGCATACCAAGGCGAATTTACAAGAACATGGACTTTAAAGTCCTCAAATAAATGAAATTACAACCCAAATTATTACAACATTTATAATACATGCCACTAAAATAAAATTAATTATTTTACAACCCAAAGAAAAATAAAAGAAATAAATCCAATCATGTTGGTCTTTTATCGTCCATGATTATTCATCATGCATATCAAAATTTAATAATTAAATAAAATATACATACCAAAAATTAAATTGAATATCACATATTCAACCAAAAAATTCAGATTTGAATCTTATTTAAATGATTTAAATTTAGAAACCCTTTTCCAAATTTAATTCTATGAAAATAAATTTCATAAATTAATTATGTGATTAAAATTCCTCATTAAACAATTTAATTAGGTATGGGCTTAATTATGGGCCTAAAAATCAAGCCCATACTCCAAACACACCCTTAGGGTGTGTTTCACATTCATGCCGCCACACATGAGCACCATCACATTCATATCGCCACACATGAACACCCAAACAGCTTTAAATCAATTCAAATTTGATCCAATCACACAATTAAACTCATATTCAATCTTAATGACAAATATAGTGGCTCTGATACTAATTGAAGGAGTGGAAGCATGATTATTGGACATTAGAACCTTGAATTTCAAAAATTATTTCTAAGGTTACATACCATACCAAGTATCTTATGAACCTAATCAATTTCCAATGCCCAATTGCATACCAAAACATATTTTAGCATGCATTAAAATTTTATTTGCCATTAAAGATTGTGAATTAACATTTAATTCAATTAAACCCTAACTAAAGGAGGGATTTTAGATACTAACCTCTTGATGCAATCTTAGGATGCTCTTAAGACTCCAAATGTTGTCGCTCTAGCTTGTCCACCACAAGCACACTAAGAAGCAACTATGGTAACCCTAAACTTTGCCGCTCAATGTAACACCCCTAAGTTCGGTAGTGCGTTCTACTGCTCCGGTGACCAGTGCTGTCCGGATAGCTAGGATGCCTAGAACCACACCTTAATATGAGTGAGGAGACATAAAATAATGAAATACAAGAAAAGAAAACACAAGCAAAACAAAGGAAAAATCATAGCAAAGAAATGTAACCAAGTTAAGCGAGCCGGGAACCCTAGCGATGGGTGACCACACCGGGAAGTCACGGCGTGGACCGTTGACTAGCTACGACTGCGGGAACCACGGAAAACATTTTTAGGACATAAATAGACCCTTATTGAAGTATAAATCTCATTAGAAAGATTAAAGAAAAATTAAATAATTAGTACAAAGAAAAGTGAGAAATCGAAAAATAGACAAAATACGATTATTCAGAAAAATCTGAATGCAACCGAGCAGGGCATTATGGTCATTTGACATCCCGAAGTGTCTTTTGACCTAAATGTCCATTAAAAATAAATAATATTACACTTAGAAAATGAAATGAAAAATTAAATTGGTGGTACCTAAAGTAAATAGTAGAAATTAAAGGTTAAATGTGGAATAAGTGAAAGTTAACTTATAATATGATTTAATTTTAGTTAGTGGACCACTATAGGATTAATTAAACATGAAATATGGCTGATGTAGGTCCACTAACCACCTGAAATCTCATCTTCCTCAAGTCCTCTCAAAATTGCCGAAATGAAGAACCTTGAACCCTCCATTGCCGCTTGGTTTTGAGCTTGATTTCCTCCCTCCATTTCAACTCCAATCCCTTAAGTAGCTTTATGAAAAATGGTCTACACATCACAAGGAAGATATTGATACCAATTTTGAGAAGTTTGGTGAAGGTTTAGCAAGTTACAATTAAAGGTAAGTTTGCATTTTTGAGAATTTCTTTGTTAAAGTTTATGTTCATGTTATGGGTGTTGGTTTGGTGAAGGAAAATTTTGAGTTTGAAGGGTTATTGTTGTTTTCATTTTGGACAGCCATGAGTCACGTTTTTGATGAGATATTTGTGCATATAATTGATGAGAAATGGTGTTGATCATGATAAATTAGTAACCTAGTGAATTATTTCATGTTTATATGGTGATTTATGCACTTGGATGGGAATTGGTAAATTGGATGGCACTTTGATGTTGAAGAATGGTTTGCGGCAGCTTGGGGACACTTGAGTAATGGTATATATTGAAGGAAGTGTGGGCAGAATATTGACCTAGAAGGTTAATGAGATGTATGTAGATTGATATTGTAAAGTGTATGTAAAATTTGTAATGGTTAGGTGTGTTTGTAATGGTAATTAGAAATTGTAATTGTGAATGATATTTGGTGTGTTGAGGGTAATGGTAATCTACCCAAAATAATGTTAATGTAAAGTAGATAATGCTTTTGGTAATGTACCAAAACAGATTGGTAGGGTATGGAAGTAAACTTTGCAAGTTAAATGTGTGTTTGAAGTGGGGTGTGAAAGGCATAGTGAGGGCAGTGTACATTTTAGCCTATAACCTTAAATGTGTAACCTCAATTGGTATGAAACCAATTTGAGGTGAAACTAGGCACAAAATGTGCCAACTTTCATTGAGAAACCATACCAAAATTCTGCTTGCAAGGTGACCTAAGAAAATGACCAATTCGGATTAGGTGCAATTAGGACCTGAAAAATGACCAATTGGGCAGCAGTGAGTGTTTAGGCCATAACTCACTCAAACCAGGTCCAATTGACGTGAAATTTTGACCAAGAATAGTTAAGACCCATACCTACAAGTCTTATGAAGACACCAAAGCCCAGAAATGACCATAAGCAAGTCAAAAAAACTTGCACAAGTTCGGGTCCAAAAACTGGCCGAACCAGAATTGACCAATTTGACCTAAAATTGACCTAAAATGGTACCATTTGACTAGCAATAGTATAATGACCATAACTCGGTCTACTTAACTCGGATTGATCTGAAATTTTGCCCCGCGTGCAATAAGACCTAGATCTACAAGTTTTTAGTTTCGACCGAGACCCGAAAACCGAGGAAACTAGATCGTCCGGTTAGGTCAAACTAGTGTCCCGGAATCCAGCAATTTGCATTAAAATGCACTAAGCAAGGAAATGACTTTGGTAAAACATACCAAACCTAAAACCCTATCGAATGTGACATATTAACGACACTAAAACCTAATTTACCTAAAACGCAACGAGGGTCGGTATATTAGGTGATTAAGTGATATATTGAGTTCAGTGCTTTATTTACCCAACATTATCGTTAGAGACAATTTAATTTAATCTTGAAACACTTCAAATTGTGTTTCTCGATTACTAAAGACTCGAGAAAAGAGAAGGAAACACCGAGTCGGACTGGGAGACAGTCATCAGAGGTTTGTGCACAACGAATATTTCTTTTGAATTTTTCAATTGAAATAAATATTGACTATTTGTACATTATTGTTTTAAATTGTGGAAATGTCTTTGAATGGGTATTTATTGCTTGAAAAGCATTGTAAATGATTTGAAACTGTGAGAAATTGTTTGAATGATATTGATGGATACTTATTGCTTAAAAGCATTGTAAATGGTTTGAAATTGTGGGAAAATTAGTTTAGTGTGATTTGTGAAAATCGAAGTTAATTATGAATTGTGTTGCCATTTTGTGAATGAAATTATGACTTTGGAAAATTATTGGATTCTCACGAATCATTTGAATAAAATGTTTGGAATTGATTTTGTGTTCACACTTAGCATGACAGTATCGTATCATTCCTTCTCCAATTATGGGGTTGTGATCGTTTATTTCCTTCTCCATTTATGGAGTCGTGATCGTTTATTTTTCTCCCTCTCTGGTTTACCAGTTGAGGTGATCGGATGAGTACTCATTATATAGCTAGCTCCCCTTCCTCATTGATTTCGATTAGTGAGGTTGTGATTGCTTTATCGTGGTGTACAACACGGCATTGATCGGAAATTTGTGTCATGGCTTAAGTTGTGAATGAATTGGCAACATCAGTATTCTTAAATTATTCGACTAAATTGCGTTATTATGTATTGTGAGATTGTGAAATTGATTTAAACTCTCATTGACATATCATCTTTTGAATTCAAACATGATCGACTTATGGAAAATTATTGTGATATTGACAAATGGAGTTTAAATTCTTGTTGACATTTATTGTCTTGAATTTAACTATGATTTTAAGTATCCACTATTTACATGACTTATGAATTGTGATTAAATTGTATTTGGTTAATGTTGTGCACCATGAGACATTGTCTCAATGATAGCTTTTAATTCTTTATCGCAGTAGAGAGCAGACAGGCGTGAGACTAGGTGCATATACCTCCAATGAGAGATTTTTGGGTATAATGAGTATACCAATATTTTGCATTTTGTCTTGTAATGTATGACACTGTATGTACATATTGTTTTTGGTTTTGAGCGATTGTAAATTCAAATTGTACCTTGAAGTTGTAAAATAATTACGAGTTGTTTTGACTTGTAAAAGTCATTATATTTCCTTATCTCGGACTTTGAAAAATTTCTATGGAATTGAGTTGATAAATTGTTGTGTTGAGAAATGTATTGGAGTTGAGATTTGGAAAATTATTGAAGTACTTTTCTGAGTTTTACGAA
Source organism: Hevea brasiliensis (assembly GCF_030052815.1). Classification (NCBI taxonomy): domain Eukaryota; kingdom Viridiplantae; phylum Streptophyta; class Magnoliopsida; order Malpighiales; family Euphorbiaceae; genus Hevea; species Hevea brasiliensis. The sequence continues at coordinate 78,954,348 of NC_079501.1, forward strand.
GAAATGTTTTATCAAAATACAAATGGCACTCTGCCAAAATTTTCTGAAATTCCAAATAAACCAAATGAGTTAGTTATTTCACTTGATTCACCAAAGTCTTTAACACACTGTAAATAGTGCTCACCACTGCAAAAGAAGTAAGAAAAGTTTTTAAAATCCCTTGTAGTGTATTTAATGGGTTATCGATGAAGCGAAGTTGGTAATTCATTAAGTATACTACGGGATCATGTTATGCCTTACTGAGAGGTAGGGTGTGACATGTTTTAGTGGTATCAGAGCGAAGTTTCTAAATTCTGTTTTCACCTGTTATTTGAATGTTCTTTCTGCATAGTACAACTGCTCAATATCATTGTTGATACATACAGTACATTCTGAGATAAATATGCACTAACGAGTAAATATCCTTGTGTTATTGTTCAGAAAGCTAAGATCCTCGCATTGAATATGGAAGAGGGTGATCGTTGATCGATCGATCTATAGAGGCTGAGTGCAAGGGATGCCCGGGCTTACATAATGTTAGTGGTTCAGTGACCGACCCTGCAGATCTGCAATTTCTGCTCGATTCGCTCGTGAGATGGTCGATATTCCAACAAATGGCTGTGTCGCCTACTCAAGTCCCAATCTGAGACACCGGTGGTACAACCACGATCTCTCTACGAGGCAATATGATAAATTGATGAAATATGGGGCTCTGAGTTCAAGGGGACAGCAGATCCTCTAGAGGTGAGCAGTGGTTAGAGAGGATGGATAGGGTGTTCAAGAAACTTCATTGTATGCAGGAGCTCGGACTTGAATACTCGTATCTTTGTTCTGAGGAATGCTTATGGTGGTGGAAAACCATTCCCCACGATGCAGTAGAGCTGCGGTGCTAACATGGAATGACTTCCTCGGGAATTCAGGCGAAATATGTGCACGATGCCTATGTAGACCGAAACTACAAGAATTCCTAAGTGCAAAGCAGGCGGATCGGTGGTGAGTATGAAAGAGGAATTTCCCGCCTGAGCCATTATGCAGTAAGTTTGCTTGCTACCAGCAGGGAGAGATGCAAGAGGTTACAAACTGGCTTGAAGCCCAGTATCAGAGTACAAGTGATTGGCTTCAAACACACTAACTTCTCTGAACTTGTTTCTCAAGCCCTAGAGTTGGAAAGAATTGAGTTTGAGACTACTCCTGAGAAAAAGAGATCAGAGAAGGCAGATGAAGAGGAAAGTCAAGAGAACAGAGTTCCAGGTGGTCCCTCTTGGAAAGAGGAAGAACTATGAGGACACAACAGAGGTGGCAAGAAGTGCAGTAGGGGAGGACATTCGGGGCAGAAACCTCCTTTATCCAGTCGAGATAGTACAGGAGGTTCCTACCATTCCCGCCAATGTGAAAATTGTGGAAGATATCATGGTGGGATATGCTATAAGGCTATTGGAGCTGTTATAGCTGTGGAGGCATGGGACACTTTGCCAAGGACTGCACCGGAGTCGCGAGTTGGACCACCTCCTACTCTGCGGAAGGTCGATTGAGCCACTGTCACGAAGCTCACAACCACCTAGCGGAGGTAGAGGTAGGGGTAGAGGTAGCCAGCAGCCAAGGCACGATAAAACATTCAGAGCAAGACAGTGCTCGATCGAGTCTATGCAATGAGACAGAGGAAGAGGCGAGACATCGACGTTGTGGCTGGTACCTTCTCAACTTTTAACCGGGATGTGTTTGTGCTATTTGATCCGGTTCTACCCATTCTTATGTGTGTGCTAGCATCATTGATTGCATTCTTTGCTCCAGTACAAAAATGGATTTTGAGGTGCTAGTAACAAGTCCGTTAGGACAGAGGTCGAGGAAATAAATTTTGATGCATTAGTGATTAGTCCTTTAGGATAAGGATTGTGATAATAAGTGAAATTAGTTTTGGAAGAGTTTATCGTGAAAAGTATTTGTGACACACCATAAAATTATAAAGCTAATTGGCGAGCCTACTTAATGTAAGGCAAGAGAACGTAAAAGTAAGTTACAGAAATAGAATTGCTCTAGATGAAGGCAGAGATGTTACTGTAGTAATTGTTAATAGATATTGTAATCAGAAGAAGTTCGGATATCAGTGAATTTGAAAAGGATAAAAGATAGGAAAGTTTGATCTATTGAATAAAATTTGTAGATTACTGATTACTAACTTGAGATTATTGTGTAGAGCTACGTACTACCCGATAGTACACCTAGATGAGAATAGTTGCCAACGGCATACATTTTTGTATAGTTATGCGTGACAGAATTTAATTTTTAGAAATAAGTTGAAAATCCTACTTAGGGATCTAAAACTCAAAAATTAGAATGTCGAAAGGTTATAGTTCAGTACAAAAGGAAGTAAGTTATAGAATATTGACAGATAAAAAGAGTTATGGAAGTAGAAATTTGAACAGTTGATTCATATATAACAAAGAAATATTACGAATGTGAGGAAGACTATGGATTAGAATGGTCAGAGGACCCATGACTGATGAATGATTCTAACATGACCTCAAGGGTCATTCAAGAAGCAACATGAACCGAAATATTAGACAGCATAATAGTAAGAGGAGATTGGTGTTATCCAAGCAAATTAAACATTGTATTAGATTGTTAAAAGTCTTACGACCATATAGAAAGGAGAAAATAAACGTATGACTATTGTAAGATGGCTATTGGGTAAAATTTCGAGACGAAATTTATTTAAGGGGGGGAGAATTGTAACACCCCTAAGTTCGGTAGTGCGTTCTACTACTCCGGTGACCAGTGCTGTCCGGACAGCTAGGATGCCTAGAACCACACCTTAATATGAGTGAGGAGACATAAAATAATGAAATACAAGAAAAGAAAACACAAGCAAAACAAAGGAAAAATCATAGCAAAGAAATGTAACCAAGTTAAGCGAGCCGGGAACCCTAGCGATGGGTGACCGCACCGGGAAGTCACGGCGTGGACCGTTGACTAGCCCTGGACTGAGAGGAACCCTGGAAAACATTTTTAGGACATAAATAGACCCTTATTGAAGTATAAATCTCATTAGAAAGATTAAAGAAAAATTAAATAATTGGTACAAAGAAAAGTGAGAAATCGAAAAACAGACAAAATACGGTGTTACCGAAAAATCTGAATGCAACGAGCAGGGCATTATGGTCATTTGACATCCCGAAGTGTCTTTTGACCTAAATGTCCATTAAAAATAAATAATATTACACTTAGAAAATGAAATGAAAAATTAAATTGGTGGTACCTAAAGTAAATAGTAGAAATTAAAGGTTAAATGTGGAATAAGTGAAAGTTAACTTATAATATGATTTAATTTTAGTTAGTGGACCACTATAGGATTAATTAAACATGAAATATGGCTGATGTAGGTCCACTAACCACCTGAAATCTCATCTTCCTCAAGTCCTCTCAAAATTGCCGAAATGAAGAACCTTGAAACCTCCATTGCCGTTTGGTTTTGAGCTTGATTTCCTCCCTCCATTTCAACTCCAATCCCTTAAGTAGCTTTATGAAAAATGGTCTACACATCACAAGGAAGATATTGATACCAATTTTGAGAAGTTTGGTAAAGGTTTAGCAAGTTACAATTAAAGGTAAGTTTGCATTTTTGAGAATTTCTTTGTTAAAGTTTATGTTCATGTTATGGGTGTTGGTTTGGTGAAGGAAAATTTTGAGTTTGAAGGGTTATTGTTGTTTTCATTTTGGACAGCCATGAGTCACGTTTTTGATGAGATATTTGTGCATATAATTGATGAGAAATGGTGTTGATCATGATGAATTAGTAACCTAGTGAATTATTTCATGTTTATATGGTGATTTATGCACTTGGATGGGAATTGGTAAATTGGATGGCACTTTGATGTTGAAGAATGGTTTGCGGCAGCTTGGGGACACTTGAGTAATGGTATATATTGAAGGAAGTGTGGGCAGAATATTGACCTAGAAGGTTGATGAGATGTATGTAGATTGATATTGTAAAGTGTATGTAAAATTTGTAATGGTTAGGTGTGTTTGTAATGGTAATTAGAAATTGTAATTGTGAATGATATTTGGTGTGTTGAGGGTAATGGTAATCTGCCCAAAATAATGTTAATGTAAAGTAGATAATGCTTTTGGTAATGTACCAAAACAGATTGGTAGGGTATGGAAGTAAACTTTGCAAGTTAAATGTGTGTTTGAAGTGGGGTGTGAAAGGCATAGTGAGGGCAGTGTACATTTTAGCCTATAACCTTAAATGTGTAACCTCAATTGGTATGAGACCAATTTGAGGTGAAACTAGGCACAAAATGTGCCAACTTTCATTGAGAAACCATACCAAAATTCTGCTTGCAAGGTGACCTAAGAAAATGACCAATTCGGATTAGGTGCAATTAGGACCTGAAAAATGACCAATTGGGCAGCAGTGAGTGTTTAGGCCATAACTCACTCAAACCAGGTCCAATTGACGTGAAATTTTGACCAAGAATAGTTAAGACCCATACCTACAAGTCTTATGAAGACACCAAAGCCCAGAAATGACCATAAGCAAGTCAAAAAAACTTGCACAAGTTCGGGTCAAAAGCGGCCGAACCAGAATTGACCAATTTGACCTAAAATTGACCTAAAATGGTACCATTTGACTAGCAATAGTATAATGACCATAACTCGGTCTACTTAACTCGGATTGACCTGAAATTTTGCCCGCGTGCAATAAGACCTAGATCTACAAGTTTGTAGTTTCGACCGAGACCGAAAACCGAGGAAACTAGATCGTCGGTTAGGTCAAACTAGTGTCGGAATCCGACAATTTGCATTAAAATGCACTAAGCATGGAAATGACTTTGGTAAAACATACCAAACCTAAAACCCTATCGATTGTGACATATTAACGACACTAAAACCTAATTTACCTAAAAGCATAGCGAGGGTCGGTATATTAGGTGATTAAGTGAAAAATTGAGTTGATGCATTATTTACCAAACATTATCGTTAGAGACAATTTAATTTAATCTTGAAACACTTCAAATTGTGTTTCTCGATTACTAAAGACTCGAGAAAAGAGAAGGAAACACCGAGTCGGACAGGAGACAGTCATCAGAGGTTTGTGCACAACGAATATTTCTTTTGAATTTTTCAATTGAAATAAATATTAACTATTTGTACATTATTGTTTTAAATTGTGGAAATGTCTTTGAATGGGTATTTATTGCTTGAAAAGCATTGTAAATGATTTGAAAGCGTGAGAAATTGTTTGAATGATATTGATGGATACTTATTGCTTAAAAGCATTGTAAATGGTTTGAAATTGTGGGAAAATTAGTTTAGTGTGATTTGTGAAAATCGAAGTTAATTATGAATTGTGTTGCCATTTTGTGAATGAAATTATGACTTTGGAAAATTATTGGATTCTCACGAATCATTTGAATAAAATGTTTGGAATTGATTTTGTGTTCACACTTAGCATGTGATGTCGTATCATTCCTTCTCCAATTATGGGGTTGTGATCGTTTATTTCCTTCTCCATTTATGGAGTCGTGATCGTTATTTTCTCCCTCTCTGGTTTACGGTTGAGGTGATCGGATGAGTACTCATTATATAGCGAGCTCCCCTTCCTCATTGATTTCGATTAGTGAGGTTGTGATTGCTTTATCGTGGTGTACAACACGGCATTGATCGGAAATTTGTGTCATGGCTTAAGTTGTGAATGAATTGGCAACACTGTATTCTTAAATTATTCGACTAAATTGCGTTATTATGTATTGTGAGATTGTGAAATTGATTTAAACTCTCATTGACATATCATCTTTTGAATTCAAACATGATCGACTTATGGAAAATTATTGTGATATTGACAAATGGAGTTTAAATTCTTGTTGACATTTATTGTCTTGAATTTAACTATGATTTTAAGTATCCACTATTTACATGACTTATGAATTGTGATTTAAATTGTATTTGGTTAATGTTGTGCACTACTGAGACATTGTCTCAGCGATAGCTTTAATTCTTTATCGCGGTAGAGAGCAGACAGAGCGTGAGACTAGGTGCATATACCTCAATGAGAGATTTTTGGGTATAATGAGTATACCAATATTTTGCATTTTGTCTTGTAATGTATGACACTGTATGTACATATTGTTTTTGGTTTTGAGAGTTGTAAATTCAAATTGTACCTTGAAGTTGTAAAATAATTACATTTGTTTTGACTTGTAAAAGTCAGTATTATATTTCCTTATCTCAGACTTTGAAAAATTTCTATGGAATTGAGTTGATAAATTGTTTTGTTGATAAATGTATTGTATTTGAGATTTGGAAAATTATTGAAGTACTTTTCTGAGGTTTTACAAGAAATGTTTTATCCAAAATACAGATGGCACTCTGCCAAAATTTTTACAGAAATTCCAAATAAACCAAATGAGTTAGTTATTTCACTTCCGTTCTCCAAAGTCTGTAACACCTGTACATAGTGCTCACCACTGCAAAAGAAGTAAGAAAAGTTTTTAAAATCCCTTGTAGTGTATTTAATGGGTTATCAGTAGACGGAGTTGGTAATTCATTAGGTATACTACGGGATCATGTTATGTCTTACTGAGAGGTAGGGTGTGACACTCAAGCTTTGCTAGCCACTTAAAGATGGGTTTTAATGCTTTAGTGAAGGTTAATGGGTATTTAGGACACTAGAAACCTTTTCTAGCAATTTTTAATTCAAAGAAAACAAGGGATTTTTCTTTTTTTGAATCAAGTGAGAAAAGAAGAGAGAAGATAAAGACCCCTTTGTGCTGTCACACATGAGAGAAAGAGAGGTGGGCTGAATTTTTCTTTATAACTTCTCTTTATATGCTTAGGTCAAACCCTAAATTCCTTGCCACATGTCATCACAAGATCCCATCTTGTTATTATTTGATTTAATCCTATGGAGCCAAGTGTCAAGCTCCATTTAAATCATGATATGTGGTCTTCCATCATAGGAAGACAAGTGGCAAGATCATATGGTGCCATGTGTCACCATCTCATGGTGCCACATGTCACCATGTGAAAAGACCAATTTTCCCTTACTCTTTCATTTGAGTTCTCAACCCAAAATTATAATTTTTTCTCTTTAAATCAATTTATATCAAATATAAATAAATTAATTAATTAATCTCCATTAATTAATTTCTCATAATTAAATTCATATTTAATCAAATTAAATATATATTTAATTTATACTATACATCCAATAACCTAGATTTGGTTTCAAGTCATGCTAGAGACTTTGCAATCTTATTGCAAACCAAACCTCTTTAATTAATTAATTAAACTCTTTAATTAATCAATTAAATCACATTTTAAATGGTGATTAGCTTATGTAGATGTGTGACTTACTAGGCTCATTACTTATTGGCAATGAGAAATGATATTAACTCTTAGTATCATCAGAACTCTTTCTTACCGTAAATGATTTCTCTAAATCATTTCAGGCATCTCATAGACCATGGTTGACACCTAGCATAATATGCCATGGCCACCCAATCAGTAATAAGGAATACCTTAAATGAACCTTTAATCATATGTTACCATGCACTAGAATCTCTCCGTTACAAAATCCCAATTCGAGCTGGAGTCATGGTTAATGTCAAACCCCATTTGCTATGACCATTATGTTCTCTTTTAATTCCAATTCTTGATTAATTAGATTTTCTTGTCAAAAACTCCTTTCTGACTAAATCTGTCTATCTTGGCTAGGAACTTGAAACATCAAGAACAATTAAATGAACATAGAATTTTATCCCTATTTACTTAGGATAACGGATTCTATCTTAATCAACACCTATCTCCATATATAACTAGTAGGAGCCAACACATGCCCATATACCCATACACAGTACAAGTATGAAAGCAGTATCAAACTCAAACCATCTATATACAAGATAACTGTGTTATCTCAGGTCTAAAGATTATATGCACTGATATGATATATGACAATGAATTAACAAGAGTAAACTCCATGTGCTTGTCATAAGCATCGCTGGTTCGGCCTACTTATCATGTATAAGTGCCTATCATGTTTGTTATGTGGCATGAGACTCACCACTCCATCTTATTTGTATCTCATATAAATACCTTGGGAACAAACATGATTACAATCTTTCTGGATAAGTCATGTCCTTTGTGAAGTATCCTCAATTGTGAACCAATTTATGATACTTTGTGCTAGAAATATTGTCACTCATATTCTTAACAACTTAAGAATATAATTTCTAACAAAATATCAATGGACCTTTTCTATTACACATAAATATATTATGTAAACGAAAAAGTGAAATTGCCTTTTATTAATAAAATATGTACTAGATACATACAAAATGATATGCTCTAGGGCGTACTACTATCAGAAACCTGTGAGATAAATATTTGAGACTTAATTGAAGGATTAAAGAGGATTAATGACAATAAAAATGTCAAGGAAACGTAAGAAAAATTTAAGCCAATCGATAAAGATAATTGTAACTTGAAGACATTCAATGAAGGGCATTTTGGTCATTTTACTTGGAGAGTTGACTTTTGATCAAAATGTCAATTTAATTAAGTGAGATTAATGTAATAAAATATTAAGAAATATTGATAAAAAATTTAAATGGAAATGAGTAGAGAAAAGAAAAGGAAAAGAAAAATGAAAATTAAAAAAAAAAGTTATGACATCATCGTGACTTAAGTATGATGCAACAAAGTTACAAGACCAATTAAATTAAGACATATATTTACAAATAAGACAAACCTAATAAATTCATTCTTATAAAAATTATTTCATCTTCTTCCTTTTTCCCTTAGTTGGCCGAACTCCTCCATAACTCACTTTCCACCATTTTCTTTCATTGTCATCTTCAAATTCTTTCTTTTCCCACCACAAAAGCCCTAGTTCCCAATACAAAAACTTCATTTTAGATCTTGCTAGAGTGATTGGTGGCAAAAAGAAGAAGAGAAGTTGAAGAATTGACTAGCTTGGAATTTGCTATAAGAGGCTAGTGCAAGTTTTTAAGTTCTTTCTACTTCTAGTGCTTAAAATAAGTTAAATCATGAGGAAATTTAAAGAAATTGATGTGCATGTTGTATATGGGAAACCCTTGAAATCCGGCAAGCCATGATGGAGTGAAGGTTGGCTATGTTTGATGAGTCTAAATTTGCCTATGAGTATGAATGAATGTGTATAGATGAATTATGAGTTGAATTTTGTGACTTTTGCTTGAAGTTGAAATTGTGTGGTTAGGGTTTTGAATAATTTGGGGGTTTTGGCACTATGATGCACAATTGGTATTATTGATGCCAAATGATGACCAATTTATGTGTATTGATGATAAATTGATGTGTTGGTTGAGATGAATAAATGAAATGGGAATTGTTGCTTTGTTCTGGAATTCTGGACCTATGAGTCCAGTAGGTTTTTGTGGCTATAAGTTGAACTGTGTAGCTCCAATTGTGTGAGGTTAATTAGAGATGAAACTTAAGACCTAAATCCAAAATTTTCATGAAGAAATCTAGCCCAAAAACTGCCCACAAATTGCCTTAAAATTGGCTTGAATTCGGAATCAGTGTCCTGAACTTGGGCAGAAATAACCAAATAAACAGTGTTTGGTCAATTGGACATAATTTACTCTAAAAAACTTCAAATGACCTGATTTTTGAACCTATGAAAAGCATAGACATACTAGAACATTTTTCATGAAGATCAGAAGCTCTAATTCTGACCCTAACTCAACCAATTTGCTAGAGAAAATTAGGTCATTAAATCTATCTGGACCAAAACTGACCTAGAAATTCTGGACTTTAGGCTATTCGACCAGTTGTGGCAAAAATGCCATAACTTAGTCTACAAAACTGCAAATGTAGTGATTCAAAAGCCAAAATCTCCATAAGACCTAGAACTACAATTTTGGTGTTTTGACTAAAATCCAGAACTTAATGGAACTTGGAAAATTTGCTAGGACAAGTCAATACTTCCAAATCCTGGATTTCTTGAACTTGAACCAAAAGGCCATTTGACCCCTAGATAGTAGTTAAATCATAACTCCCACTAGAAAATTCCAATTGGGATGAGAAAAACTATTTTGGAAATTTAAGAAATAGGACTCCAACTTTGGTTAAGGAACTTTACTCAAATTTTGAGTGTAAGGACCCTAAAATGGGAATTGCAAAAACTGACCTGAACCTGATATCCTAAATATATAGGGTTCATGAATATAGGTTAGTAAATTAGCCATAACTCACCTTACACAACCTAAAACTTAGTGATTATTGAACCTGTGTGATCCTAAGACATAGGGGAACAACTCATATGAGGGATATTAGGCCTAAATATGATTGTAACATGTCCAAATAGTTGGACAAAGTTGGGATTCCAGAATCTGCCTGGTTCTAGAATAGTAATGAGTCAATATACCAGTCTTGGAAAATTGACCATAAATTGAGTTCTAAAACTGTAAATTATATGATTCAAAAAGAAAAATAAAGATAAGATATAGAGAAACAACTTCCATGAAGGAAGTGTGATCCAACAGACTTTGCATTATAACCAATTTATTAGGACAAATTGCAACACAAAATCTGGACCTTGAGAAAGGTTCATGAAATAACTTGTTATACGATATGGAATTAACCAAAATGATTTGTTAACCACATCACTCACTTGATAATGAGATTGGGACCTATGTTCCCATCACAAATGGAATGACCATGATATGCCAATGAATAGTTATAACACCCCAATTTGCATAGCCTGGTATAATTCACTGTTCCGGTGACCGGAGTCGGTCCAGATAATTAAGGGGATTAGAACCACACTTAAGACAACCAGATAAGCCTTGAACACAAATAATTAGTAATTGTCAATTAGTTAAGTATAAATAAGAAAAACAGAACATAATAAGTTAAATGAGCCGAGAGTCACAATGATGGGTGACCTTCTCGGGAAGGATTGCGAGGTCGATTTAAACTCAAATTTCAAACCGTAAAATGTGACGCTGCAGTCCTTAGGACTATTGCGAACACAGTGGAAAAAAGAAAATCACGAAAAAGAATTGTTAAGCCAGTCAAATAATTAGGTCAGAGAGCCAGAAGAAATATTGAATTATTTGCAAACCGGGTTGAACCGGCGAGGGGCAATTTGGTCAATTGACCCCGAGAGCTGACTCCTAACCTAACTGTCAAATAAAATTAGGGAAAAGAAAATTTTGGAATCAAAAATTAAATTAAAGAACTAATGGAAAAATAAAAAGAAAAAAAAAAAGAAAATGAAAAAGGTGAAAAGAGATGACATCATGCATGATGCCATAAATATTATAATTAATAAATTTAATTAATTTGATTTTTTGGTCTTCCATAAGACTAAAGACATAAAGAAAAGAAAAAAAAAAAAAAAAACAAAAAGCCATCTTCAACTTTACCGCCCCATATCCCTCTCTCTAAACTCCATAGCTTTCCACCATTGATGAGTTATTCAAGCTTGAATAACTTGAATTTCTCCCATAAATTTTAACCTTGAACCCTAGAAAACTTCTAAATTACCATAGAAAGGAAGAATTGAGGAAAGAAAAAGTGAGGAATTGGAGGAAAAAGTGGAGATCAAGGACTTCACCTAAGGTTAGTATTTTAACTTTCAATTTTTGTACTTAAATGCATGCTTAGCTACTTAAATTAACTTAGAAACTAAAGAAATGAAATAAAAACAATTATGAGGGACCAAACCTTAATTTCGGCCAACTAGGGTTTTGATGTGTGTATGCATGAATTTGATGGACTTAAAGGTATATGTGAGCTTGATTGAGTTGAAGAAGCATGTGTATAGGTATTGAATTGGTTAAACGCAATAAATTAGTGAGTTAGGGTTTTGGACACCTAGGGTTTGGGAGCCAAAAATGTGAGAATTGGTCAAATGTTGTGTTTGACCTTGTTTGAAATGAAAAATGGTCATTTGTTACCAATTGAGATGTGTTGAAAGTATTAGAGGTGAGTTTAAATTCGGATTGAAAATGGTCATGCTGCAGGCAGCAAGACCAAGGTCCCTTTAAGGGACCAAAACTGAAAATTTACAAGTTCAATTGGTATGAGACCAATTGGGAATGAAAATAGACATAAAATGAAACATTTTTCATTTAGGAATCATGCCCAAAAAGTGACCAAAACCTAGTGAACAAATTGACCAAATCCGGATTTATGCAGTCTGACCTGTACAAAAATGACCAAATAAACAGTGTTTGTTCATTTGGCCATAACTTGGGCTCGGTAGGTCTAAATGACTTGAAATTTTACCAGTGGACATCTGACATATAGACCTAAAACTTTCATGAATAACACAAACCCAAATTATGCCCTTAACCAAATAATTTAGCCACCCAAAGTTGGTGACTTAAAACTACCAGAACCAGAATTTGCCTAGAAAATCTGGGTTAGGTCCAATCCGGCAGCCATGATTCAAATGGCTATAACTTGAGCCACAAAACTCCAAATGGAGTGATTCAAAAATAAGAATAAATTTAAGACAATAGGGAACATTTTCTATGAAGAAAGTTGTGCCAAATTCTAGCATAAAAAAGACCAATGGAACAGTGCAACTTAAGACACCAAAACTGAAAATTTGCAAATTTGCCTAAAAGACTTAGATTTTGAGTAAACAACCAAAACCAACAAATTTAGTAACCAAAATGTGGTATGTGGGCGAAGTTGGAATTCTCATACCTATTAAGCCTTAGAAAGTCAACAAATTGACTTGAATAGTGTCATGAATAGTAACCCAAAACATAAATTTTAAAGAATGTCAAGTTTAGCACATTAAAGTTAGGTAAAAGTAAATTTAAATTTATTTTTGGATTTATGCTAAGTTACGATGCTGAAACACTGTGAAACTGTGTGTTTCAGTTGAAAAGAATACCAGGAAGGAACCTGAAGTGTCGAGTCAAGGCCAAAAGGTGACTCATATAAGGTTTATGCACAACGTAGAAATTCTATAAATTTTCTTCTGCATATTGTTTTGAATAAATTGAAATATTGAATTGTGACATCATTGTGATGAAATATTTATTATGCTTTTGATTTAAATTGTTGAAAGTTATTTGTGTATATTTGAGATGGCATAAATGTTTAGTAAATTGTTAAGATAAGTTTTGAAACTACAGTGTCATGACCATATATTTGAACACCTCACTAGCATGACTAGTGGGGTTAATCAGTTTCGAATTTTAATTCCTTCTCTAGCTGAAGTGTTGAGGTGTGTGCCAGTAGAAGAAGAAATTGAATGGATATCCATATATTTGAGCTAGCTAGCCTTGTGATGTGACTTCTCCTTAGCCTCTGGCTATTGAGATTATATTTGTTTCGAATGACATGATATAACTATGGGTTTTATGAAATTGGTTTTGATACTTCAAAATGAAATTGTTTGGATTAAAATCTCATAATTCATGTTTTGTATTTAATTCTCATGTTCAGTCCAATTTTTGAATAAATATGATTTAAATTCTGTATAAAGATTATTTTAGTATGTTGTGCACCATTGAGTCTTAGTACTCAACGATGGCTATTATTGCTGTCGCAGATATTGAGACTAGAAGAGGAGCAAAGTGAGCTACTGAGGACAGAGGAGCTACCTACTCTGAAGTCTATCAGGTATATTTTATACCCTGACTGTAAAAATTTATTTTGATGTATGTAATATATGTAAAGGTATGGACATGTAAAACTGGTCTTGAGCAGTTTGTATAAAGTTTGTAATAAATTTTAGTTTGAATTTCTCTTAATATAAATTTTTGTAATGGTGTATATAAATTGTTTTATCTTTAATGAAATATGAATGGAAGTATTTTGTTTTAAATTGAATGAAATTGATTAATGGTATTTTGAGGATTGTTGAATATTGGAAATTGTGGATTTGAATTTTTGTAAATTGATAAATAATGTTGAAATTGATTGGGATAGTTGTGAATTTGAAGAAGTTGTTGAGACAAATTATTGGAAGTGCTTTTTACAGAAATTTGAATAACTTTTTTCTCAAAATACAGACGGCACTTTGTCGAAATTTCTATAAAATTTGCGAAAAAATAAAATGGGACCAAAATTTTACTAGTTTTAAAACTTTGAATAAATGATTTTAATACCTATTAGAAAATGCTCACCACTTATAAAAGTAAGAAAATTGTTTTAAAATCCCTTGTAGGGTACTTAATGAGTTATCGGTAGGTGAAGTTCGGTAGTTCATTAGGTATTCTACAGGATCATATTATGCCTTACAGAAAGGTAAGGTGTGACATGTTTTAGTGGTATCAGAGCAAAATTTTTGAAGTAAATTTTAACTTTTAAATTTGTGTCTTTTCTTCGATAAGTACAACTGCTCAAAGTCCTTATTTGTTACATACAGTGCATTACATCATAAATGTGAACTAATGGAGAGAAATCTCCATGTGTTACTTGTTCAGGAGATATCTTACTCCATATTGAAATAGAAGAAGGGGATCGCTCAATTGAGCAATTTGTTGAAGTTGAGGCACAAGGGGAAGCCCCAGCTCTATAGAATGTCAGTGAGTCAGTGGCGCTAGCCCCACAAATGCCGCAGTTTCCTGCACAGTTCGCACAGCAGATGGCGGCAATATTTCAACAAATGGCTGGGGGTATACCTGCTCAAGCTCCACCCCAGACTTCTGTGGTGCAACCTCAAGCTCCAGTCAGACAGTATGATAAACTGTTGAAGTATGGGGCTATGGAATTTAAGGGTACAATGGACCCTTTAGAGGCAGAGCAATGGCTTGAAAGGATGGATAGAGTGTTTAAGAAGCTGCACTGCCCAGATGAACTGAAGTTTGAATACCCGTGTCATTACTGCAAGGGGATGCGTATGATTGGTGGAAGACCATCCCCCACAGTTTGGCTGAACCACTAGTACTGACCTGGGATTACTTTATCAGAGAGTTCAGACAGAAATACATCCCAGATGCATATGTAGATCAGAAACTACAAGAATTTCTGAGTCTGAAGCAAGGGAGTAAATCAGTGGCAGAATATGAGAAGGAGTTCTCTCGCTTAAGCCACTATACTGGGAGTCTCCTTTCTACCATCAAGGAAAGGTGCAAGAGATTTGAGACGGGTTTGAAGCCCAGTTTGAGGATGCAAGTAGTGGGATTCAGACACAGCAACTTCTCTGAGCTCATCTCTCAAGCACTTGAGCTAGAAAGGATTAAATCAGAAGCGACACCAACAAAAGAAAAATCAGAAAAAGTGGAAAAATCAGAGAAAGACAAGGGGGAAAAATCAGTTGAACAAAGTTCTGGTGGTATTTCTGGGAAGAGAAAGAAATTTGGTGGACCTAGCAGAGGTCGAGGTGGAAGATTTGGAAGGGGCAGATTCTCTAGACAGAGGGCCCCTAGGTCTGGTCAGCAGTCAAGTAGGGGTTCACAACCTTCCCGCCCCTGTGAGACTTGTGGCAAGATTCATGGGGGAGAATGCTATTGGGCAACAGGAGCCTGCTTTAACTGTGGAGGCAAAGGCCATATTGCAAAAGACTACACTAGTGCTCCTAGATCCGGTCCAGCTCCTACTACTACAGAAGGATCTATTCAGAGTCTTGCTCCTAGAGGTTCACAATCAGTTGGTAGAGGAAGAGGCAGAGGTAGAGGCACTACTTCAGGTAGTCAGGGTACTGTTGGTCAGTCAACACAAGGAAGTGCTTCAGCTAGAGTTTATACGATGAGACAGCAAGAAGAGGCTGAGACTTCTGATGTTGTAGCCGGTACATTCTCGATCTCTGATCAAGATGTATTTGTGTTGTTTGATCCGGGTTCAACCCACTCATATGTTAGTACTAGCATAGTCAGTTCACTTGCTGTTCCGTGTGTCAAAATGGATTTTGAAGTGCTAGTAACTAGTCCATTAAGATAAGAGGTTCAGGTCAACAGAATTTATAGAGACTGTCCTTTGGTGATCCAAGGACATGTTTTTCTGTCAGATTTGATTGAAATGCCCTTCAGAGATTATGATATTATCTTAGGCATGGATTGGTTAGCCAAGCATCACGCCATGATTGACTGTAGACTGAAGACAGTCACTTTTGGTCTCCCTCTGTATGGTAATGTAGTAATACATGGGGAGAGGCATTTACTGCCATCAAACATCATTTCGGCTGCACTAGCCAGAAGGATGATCAGAAAGGGGTGTGAAGCATATTTGGCACATGTGATAGACACCCAAGTGGGGAGCCCAGCATTGACGGACATCCCTAAAGTATGTGACTTTCCGGATGTGTTTCCTAATGAATTGCCAGGATTACCTCTAAAAAGAGAGGTGCAGTTTGAGATTGATATTATGCCTGGTGTGGACCCAATCTCCATAACACCATATAGAATGGCACCTGCAGAATTGAAAGAGTTGAAAGTGCAATTGCAAGAGTTGCTTGACAAGGGCTTTATCCGCCCCAGTGTGTCACCTTGGGGAGCGCCAGTGTTGTTTGTTAAGAAGAAAGATGGCACTCTCCAGTTATGCATTGACTATCACCAATTAAATAAGGTGACAACAAAGAATAGATATCCATTGCCTCGCATTGATGACTTATTTGATCAGTTGAGGGGTGTAGCTGTGTTCTCCAAAATTGACCTGACATCAGGTTATTATTAGCTGAAAGTACAAGAGCAGAGTATTCCTAAAACTGCCTTCAGAACCCGCTATGGCCATTATAAGTTCTTGGTCATGCCATTCGGGTTAACTAATGCTTTGGCTGCTTTTATGGATCTGATGAACACTATCTTCAGACCATACCTCGATCAGTTTGTTTTGGTATTCATAGATGACATATTGGTCTATTCAAGGAGTGCAGAAGAGCATGATAGACATCTGCGGATTGTACTACAGACTTTGAGGGAGAAACAGCTATACGCCAAATTATCGAAGTGTGAATTTTGGCTGAAGGAAATATCCTTTTTGGGGCATGTAGTATCAGTAGAGGGCATCAAGGTAGATCCAAGTAAGATAAAAGCTATCCTTAATTGGAGGCCACCCAGAAATATCACAGAGATTTGCAATTTTCTGGGTTTAGCTGGATACTACCGTTGATTTGTAAAGGGATTTTCCATGTTGGCATCTCCATTGACCAAGCTGCTTAGGAAAGATGTGAAATTTCAGTGGACGGATAAATGCCAACAGAGTATTGACGAGTTAAAAAAAGTGTTTGACTGAGGCTCCAGTCCTAACTTTACCTACTCCGGGTAAAGAATACACAATTTATAGTAATGCTTCTCACAATGGGTTAGGTTGTTTATTGATGCAAGATCAAAATGTCATTGCATATGCATCACACCAGCTGAAACCGCATGAGAGGAATTATCCGACACATGATTTGGAGCTTGCAGCTATAGTGTTTGCTCTTAAGATCTGGAGACATTATTTGTATGGGGAGAAATGCTACATCTACACAGATCATAAGAGTTTAAAGTATTTGAGCACTCAGAAAGAGTTGAATTTGAGACAGAGGAAATGGTTAGAGTTGATAAAAGACTATGATTGTCTGATAGACTATCAGCCAGGGAAAGCTAATGTTGTGGCTGATGCCTTAAGTCGCAAGACTATGGCAAGTCTACGGGTTACCCCTTTGTCTATGGTACATGAGTTGAGATCATTACATGCCAGCTTAGAGATTAATGATGAGGGGCAGACAGCAGTTGCATGGCATGTACAGCCAGTATTGAGTGATCAGATCAGAATGGCTGCTCAGAATGATCAAAAGTATCAAAAGCTATTGGAAGAAGTCCGGCAGGGCAAGAAAACAGAATTCTCAATTAGAGATGATGGTTTACTGCTACACCAGGGTAGAATGTGTGTTTCTAATGATGTTGATTTGAGGCAGATCATTTTGAAGGAAGCACATGCATCTCCTTTTGCCATGCACCCTGGTGGCATAAAAATGTATAAAGGGCTAAAGGAGTATTACTGGTGGATGGGTATGAAAAGAGATGTGGCAGAGTTTGTTTCTAAATGCCTAACTTGTCAGCAAGTGAAGGCAGAGCATCAAGTACCCA
Source organism: Hevea brasiliensis (assembly GCF_030052815.1). Lineage (NCBI taxonomy): Eukaryota > Viridiplantae > Streptophyta > Magnoliopsida > Malpighiales > Euphorbiaceae > Hevea > Hevea brasiliensis. Next base: position 78,972,347 of record NC_079501.1, read on the forward strand.
CTGGGTTGTTACATCCACTACCAGTACTAGAATGGAAATGGGAGAGAATAACTATGGATTTTGTGATGGGACTTCCGTAGGACACAAAAGAGTCATGATGTAGTATGGGTCATTGTTGACAGACTAACCAAGTCTGTTCATTTTCTGCCAGTTCGGACGGACTAAAGTTTAGAAAGATTGGCTAAGTTATATATAGATGAGATTGTGAGGCTGTATGGAGTGCCAGTATCCATTGTATCAGACAGAGATCCTAGGTTCACTTCTAGATTCTGGGGTAGTCTTCAGAGAGCCTTAGGAACTAGATTGAACTTCAGCATGGCATTCCACCCACAGACAAATGGCCAATCTGAGAGGGTAATTCAAATCTTGGAGGACATGCTACGGGCTTGTGCGATTGAGTTTGAGGGCAATTGGGACACACACTTGCCTTTGATTGAGTTTGCTTACAACAATAGCTACCAATCAAGCATTGGGATGCCTCCATATGAAACTTTGTATGACAGAAAATGTAGAACCCCGTTGTGTTGGGATGACGTGGGTGAAAGGAAGATGATTGGGCCCGAAATTGTTCAGCAAACTGAAGAGAAAATCAGATTGATTAGAGATTAACTTAAGACTACATCAGACCGTCAGAAGTCTTACATTGATTTAAAGAGAAGGGATATTGAGTATGCAGTGGGTGAGAAAGTATTCCTTAAGGTTTCTCCTTGGAAGAGGATTATGAGATTCGGCAGAAAAGGGAAACTGAGTCCTCGCTTCATTGGGCCATATGAGGTTCTGGAAAGAGTGGGTCCTTTGGCATATCGGTTAGACCTCCAGAGTTAGAGAATATACATAATGTCTTCCATGTGTCTATGTTGAGGAGGTATCAATCAGACCCATCTCATATACTACCAGTAAAAGAAATTGAAGTAAATTCAGACCTCAAATATGAAGAAGAACCCATAGAGATTCTGGCTTATGAGGTGAAGTAGCTACAGAATAAGCAAATACCGTTAGTGAAAGTGTTGTGGAACCATCATCGGGCCAAGAAGCTACTTGGGAACGAGAGGAGGATATGAGGAGACAGCACCCACTGCTGTTCAGAGATTGATACCATGTAAAATTTCTAGACGAAATTTATTTTAAGGGGGAGGGGGGGGAGGAGAATGGCAACACCCCAATTTACATAGCCTGGTATATTTCACTGTTCCGATGACCGGAGTCAGTCCGGATAATTAAGGGATTAGAACCACACTTAAGACAACTAGATAAGCCTTGAACACAAATAATTAATAATTGTCAATTAGTTAAGCATAAATAAGAAAAACAGAACATAAGAAGTTAAATGAGCCAAGAGTCACAGCGATGGGTGACCTTCTCGGGAAGGATTGCGAGGTCGATTTAAACTCAAATTTCAAACCATAAAATGTTACGCCGCGGTCCTTAGGACTATTACGAACACAGTGGAAAAGAGAAAATCACGAAAAAGAATTGTTAAGCCAGTCAAATAATTAGGTCAGGGAGCCAGAAGAAATATTGAATTATTTGCAAACTGGGTTGAACCGGCGAGGGGCAATTTGGTCAATTGACCCCGAGAGCTGACTCCTGACCTAACTGTCAAAAAAATTAGAGAAAATAAAATTTTGGAATCGAAAATTAAGTTAAAGAACTATTGAAAAAATAAAAAGAAAATGAAAAATGTGAAAAGAGATGACATCATGCATGACATCATGCATAATGCCATAAATATTATAATTAATAAATTTAATTAACTTGATTTTTTGGTCTTCCATAAGACTAAAGACATAAAGAAAAGAAAAAGAAAAAGAAAAAAAAACAAAAAGCCAACTTCAACCTTGCCGCCCCATATCCCTATCTCTAAATTCCATAGCTTTCCACCATTGATGAGTTATTCAAGCTTGAATAACTTAAATTTCTCCCATAAATTTCAACCTTAAACCCTAGAAAACTTCTAAATTACCCTAGAAAGGAAGAATTGAGGAAAGAAAAAGTGAGGAATTGGAGGAAAAAGTGGAGATCAAGGACTTCACCTAAGGTTAGTATTTTAACTTTCAATTTTCTACTTAAATGCATGCTTAGCTACTTAAATTAACTTAGAAACTAAAGAAATGAAATAAAAATAATTATGAGGGACCAAACTTTAATTTTGGCCATCTAGGGTTTTGATGTGTGTATGCATGAATTTGATGGACTTAAAGGTATATGTGAGCTTGATTGAGTTGAAGAAGCATGTGTATAGGTATTGAATTGGTTAAATGCAACAAATTAGTGAGTTAGGGTTTTGGACACCTAGGGTTTGGGAGCCAAAAATGTGAGAATTGGTCAAATGTTGTGTTTCACCTTGTTTGAAATGAAAAATGGTCATTTGTGACCAATTGAGATGTGTTGAAAGTGTTAGAGGTGAGTTTAAATTCGGATTGAAAATGGTCATGCTATAGGCAGCAGGACCAAGGTCCCTTTGAGGGACCAAAACTGAAAATTTACAAGTCCAATTGGTATGAGACTAATTGGGAATGAAAATAGACACAAAATGGAACATTTTTCATTTAGGAATCATGCCTAAAAAGTGACCAAAACCTAGTGAACAAATTGACCAAATCCGGATTTATGCAGTCTGACCTGTACAAAAATGACCAAATAAATAGTGTTTGTTCATTTGGCCATAACTTGGGATAGGTAGGTCTAAATGACATGAATTTTACTAGTGGACATCTGAGATATAGTCCTAAAACTTTCATGAAGAACACAAACTCAAATTATGCCCTTAACCAAGTCATTTAGCCACCCAAAGTTGGTGACTTAAAACTGCTTGAACCATAATTTGCCCAGAAAATCTGGGTTAGGTCTAATCCGGCAGCCATGATTCAAATGGAGTGATTCAAAAAGCAGAATAAATTTAAGACAATAGGGAACATTTTCTATGAAGAAAGTTGTGCCAAATTCTAATAGAAAAATGACCAATGGAGCAGTGCAACTTAAAACACCAAAACTGAAAATTTGCAAATTTGCCTAAAAGACTTAGATTTTGAGTAAACAACCAAAACCAACAAATTTAGCAACCAAAATGTGGTATGTGGGTGAAGTTGAAATTTCCATACCTATTAAGCCTTAGAAAGTCAATAAATTGACTTGAATAGTGTCATAAATAGTAACCCGAAACACAAATTTTAAAGAACATCAAGTTTAGCACATTAAAGTTAGGTAAAAGTAAATTTAAATTTATTTTTGGATTTATGCTAAGTTATGATGCTGAAACACTGTGAAACTGTGTGTTTCAGTGGAAAAAAATACCGGGAAGGAACCCGAGGTGTCGAGTCAAGGCCAAAAGGTGACTCATATAAGGTTTGTGCAAAACGTAGAAATTCTATAAATTTTCTTCTGCATATTGTTTTGAATAAATTGAAACATTGAATTGTGACATCATTGTGATGAAATATTTATTATTCTTTTGATTTAAATTGTTGAAAGTTATTTGTGTATATTTGAGATGGCATAAATGTTTAGTAAATTGTTAAGATAAGTTTTGAAACCACAGTGTCATGACCATATATTTGAACACCTCACTAGCATGACTAGTGGGGTTAATTAGTTTCGAATTTTGATTCCTTCTCTAGCTGAAGTGTTGAGGTGTGTGCCAGTAGAAGAAGAAATTGAATGGATATCCATATATTTGAGCTAGCTAGCCTTGTGATGTGACTTCTCCTTAGCCTCTGGCTATTGAGATTATATTTGTTTTGAATGGCATGATATAACTGTGGGTTTTATGAAATTGGTTTTGATACTTCGAAATTAAATTATTTGGATTAAAATCTCATAATTCATGTTTTGTATTTAATTCTCATGTTTAGTCTAATTTTTGAATAAATATGATTTAAATTCTGCATAAAGATTATTTTAGTATGTTGTGCACCACTGAGTCCTAGTACTCAGAGATGGCTGTTATTGCTGTCGCAGATATAGAGACTAGAAGAGCAGCAAAGTGAGCTGCTAGGGACAGAGGAGCTACCTACTCTGAAGTCTATCGGGTGTATTTTATACCCTGACTGTAAAAATTTATTTTGATGTATGTAATGTATGTAAAGGTATGGACAGGTAAAACTGGTCTTGAGCAGTTTATATAAAGTTTATAATAAATTTTAGTTTGAATTTCTCTTAATGTAAATTTTTGTAATGGTGTATATAAATTGTTTTATCTTTAATGAAATATGAATGGAAGTATTTTGTTTTAAATTGAATGAAATTGATTAATCGTATTTTGAGGATTGTTGAATATTGGAAATTGTGGATTTGAATTTTTGTAAATTGATAAATGATGTTGAAATTGATTGGAATGGTTGTGAATTTGAAGAAGTTGTTGAGACAAATTATCGGAAGTGCTTTTTACAGGATTTTGAAGAACTGTTTTCTTAAAATACAGACGGCACTCTGCCGAAATTTCTATAAAATTTGTGGAAAAATAAAATGGGACAAAAAAATTTTACTAGTTTTAAAACTTTGAATAAATGATTTTAATACCTATTAGAAAATGCTCACCACTTATAAAAGTAAGAAAATTATTTTAAAATCTCCTATAGAGTACTTAATGAGTTATCGGTAGGTGAAGTTCTATAGTTCATTAGGTATTCTACGGGATCATATTATGCCTTACATAAGGGTAAGGTGTGACAATTGTACCTATGAATAGTACATAAAATAACATAATGACACTAACTTGCCCAATGTATGCCTGGACTTATGTGTAGAGGTTGGATCGATTGGTATATTAATTAGGGAGCACAGATTGCAGTACTGCTTATATGAATGATCATTGATAGACAACATATATCTGATATGATTATTCTTCTAGCTTTATGCCTGATATGATATGATTACTGGCTTTTATGCGAAACATGCTTTCTGGCTTTATATTTTCCCGCTGGCCTTATGCCTGACATGACATGATGAATACTTCGTAGACACACAGGGTGTCTGACTAGTATATTCCCGTGTATCCAGTCTTAACAGTCAGTTATAGGTCACTTAGGCACTAATATGATCTAATAAGCTTTAATATTAAACAATTACATGAAAAAATCCCAAATACATAATATGCTCCTACAGAGCAACAAAAATACGTAGTGACCTATAATTGATAAATATACATTTTTTTTTAAAAACACTATATACACAAAATAGTTGCTCGTATTTATTTAGTTTATTTTTATTTTATTATTGCACCACTAAGCATTATGCTTAATGCATTGGTTTTTTCATCGCTTAGGTACTGGAGATAAAGAGAAAGCCTAGTAGACATCTGACTGGGAAATTTGGAGTCCAGATCTGCATAGAGTCTAGTGTCACCATCCCATTGCAGTGCATTTTGGTAGGGCCGCATTACGCCATATGATTGTATTTTGTTTGTGTTTACTGTAATAAATTTTGGAGTTTTATTGTAAATTATAAATTTATGTAATTAATTTGTAAATTGATGTAAATTAATAAAATTGAGTATTTCATGTATGAAAATGATTGCAAGAATTGAATGTGAGATGATGATGAGATTATGAATTAGAAATTGAAAATTTGAGTATTTCACCGTCAATTTCTCTATTTGAATATTTTGGTTTAATTAATAATGAAATCAAAATTAATAATAAATAGAACAAAATAAAATAAGGTGCTCCGGCATAGAATGTGGCAAACCTTGCTCGGCTACACTATAAACTGGGTAAGGGGTGTTACACATGATGGCTATTTTCTCTAACTTTAGTGAAAATATAATAGAGGTATTCATGGATGATTTCTCTGTCTATGGCATTACTTTTGATTATTGTTTAACTAATCTTTCCAAAGTGTTACAAAGATGTGAGGAATCAAACTTAGTACTTAATTAGGAGGAATGTCACTTCATGGTTAGAGAAGACATAGCTCTTGGTCATCTAATATCAAAAAGAGGCATAAAGGTGGACAAGGCAAAGATTGAAATCATAGAGAAGATGCCACCTCCCTTATCAATCAAAAGAGTGTGAAGCTTTTTAGGACATGCAAGATTCTGTAAAAGATTCATCTAAGACTTTTTCAAAATAGCTAAGCCATTAACAAACTTACTAAATCAAAATGTACCCTTTGATTTTTACAAAAGTTGCCTTGTTACTTTTTGCAGGATAAAGGAAGCATTAGTATCTATGCCAATAATGCAAAGTCCAGACTAGGAGCTACCATTTGAGATCATGTGTGATGCAAAAGACTGTGCTGTAGGAGCAGTTCTTGGGCAATAAAAAGACAAAAAGTCCATGTTATCTACTATGTCAATAAGAAACTTGATGACACACAGATCAACTATGCAACTATAGAAAAAGAGTTTCTGGCTATTGTATTTGCAATCAATAAATTTAAATGCTACCTAGTTGGATCAAAAGTCATTGTATATACAGGACATGCAGCTCTTTGGTATCTCTTATGATTTGCCTTGTGAAGGAGAGAATGAAAATTGATTAGTTATAAAAGATAAGAAATTCTTCTGGATTGAATCGAGGAATAAGAATAAGCAAACATCAAGCAATATAACACTAAAATCAACTTCAACAGAAAAAAAGAAAGGATTTCTTTTTGGTATTTTATGATTTAAGATGCAACAGTAATAAAAGACAAAAATAAGAAGATAACTATGGAACGTAAACTTTGATAAGAGTAATCTCGCCACAAAGATTACAATCCCAATGAAGATGCCACACATGTAACTCTTATGATAAGTCAAGACTTCACTACAAACAAATAATATTTGATAAGAAAGAAGAAGCAGCACTTAATATTAATTAAAATTTAGAATGCCTTGAGCTTACAAGAGTTGGCCTTTATATAGGCTAATTAGAAGAACCATAAAGGAAAATAGCAAGATTACTAAATAGCAAGTTTGAATAGTCTTCTAAATAGGAAATAATATTGAATTTTTGAGAAAAAAAACACTTCAGAAATCTATCCATAGAGTAATGCACGAATTTGAGGAGATTTGGTGACTTTTCAACCTTATTTCCTTCCTTATTTGAAAGAAATTTAAATCTCCTTCTAATTTCTTTGACTTGGTCAATTCCAGACTGCAAATAGGGGCCTTTTACACATATATGGGCTTGTTTTTTTCATAATCAGCTCATTATCTTTATTTTAACTTAAGCCCAAATATTTTAGTATGCACCCATCTCACCTGCCTTATGGACTTGTCGAGTCCAGCCCAACTTCTTTAATTTTGAATACAAGCAAGCAAAGTAATGTGCTTACTTTTGGACCTAGTCAATTGGCCCTTGTATGTCATGTCATCATATGGCACATCATCTCCCCCTTGTTGATTAGGATTTTCCCTCAAATCCAATTCTTCTCCATCCTCAAAATCATCTTCCAAGTAAGGAGAAAGATCCCTCACATTGAAAGTAGTAGAAACATTGTACTCACCGGGCAAATCCACCTTGTAGGCATTGTCATTGATCCTTGCTACCACACAGAATGGACCATTAGCTCTTAGCAATAGCTTGGACTTCCTCTGAATTGGAAATCTCTCTTTTCTTAAGTGAAGCCACACTAGATCACCAGGTTCAAATTGCACTTGCTTCCTCTTCTTGTTTTCTATTTTGCTGTATTGTTCATTTTTGGCCTCAATGAGCTTTCTAACTTGCTCATGTATAAACTTCACCATCTTTGCCTTCTTCTCTCCATCAACATTGGCTCTTTCTTGAACAGGAATTGGCATCAAATCCATTGGTGTGATTAGATTGAAGCCATTGACTACTTCAAAAAAAGAGTGCTTAGTTGAGCTATGCACACTTCGATTGTAGGCAAATTCAACATAGGCCAAGCATTCATCCCAGCTCTTCAAATTCTTCTTGATGATAGTTCTTAGCAAGGTAGAGAGAGTTATATTCACCACCTCTATTTGCCCATCTGTTTGAGGATGATAGGTTGTGCTAAAGAGGAGGCGAGTTCCAAGCTTTTTCCACAAAGTCTTCCAAAAATAGCTTAGGAACTTGGCATCACAATCTGAAATAATGCTTCTTGGAATGCCATGTAACCTAATAATTTCCTTAAAGAAAAGATTAGCAATAAAAGAAGCATTATCAGTTTATGGCAAGGAATAAAATGAGCGATTTTAGAAAACTAGTCAACAACAACCAATATGGAATCTTTGCCCCTTTGAGTTCTAGGCAAGCCAAGCACAAAATCTATGCTCACATGTTCCCATGGGTGATTAGGAATTGGAAGAGGCAAATACAGCCCTTGTGCCATCTCCTTGCTTTTAGCCTTTTTGCACGCCACACATTTCTCCACTACCTTGTGTACATCTTTCATCATACTTGGCCAATAGAAATGCTCCTTTAAGGCTTCCAAAGTCTTCTTTTCACCGAAATGGCCAACAAAACCCCCTCCATGTGCCTCCCTTACTAACAATTCCCTGATAGAACAGTTTGGAATACATAACTTTCCCATTTTAAAAAGTTAGCCATCATGTTGGTAGAATCCCTAAAAGGCTTTCTCTTTGCAAGAATCATAGATAAAAGAAAAAGTCTCTATCTGACTTATATTGCTCAATCATCAATTCAAATCCCAACAGCTTAGTATTTAACAAAGAGATTAAGGCATACCTTTTGGATAATGCATTAGCCACAATATTATAGTGTCCCTTCTTATACTTGATCACATATGGGAATGATTCAAGAAACTCCACCCATTTGGCATGCCACTTATTCAGCTTACTTTGTCCTTTTAAGTGCTTCAAGGACTCATAGTCTGTGTGGATAACAAACTCTCTTGGCAAGAGGTAATGTTGCCAAGTCTCCAAGGCATGAACAAAAGCACAAAACTCTTTATCATAGGTTGAGTAGTTCAAACTAGCTCCATTCAACTTTTCACTGGAATAAGCAATGGGATGTCCTTCTTACATTAGAATAGCCCTGATTCCCACTCCGGAAGCATCGCATTCTACCTCAAAGGTCTTCGAAAAATCTGGCAATACAAGTATTGGAGTAAAGGTCAGTTTTGCTTTGATGAGTTCAAAGCTCTTTTAGGCAGCTTCACTCCAATTAAATTTCGCTTCGTTCTTTAGGCATTCTGTTATGGGGGCCATGATGGTGCCAAAATTCTTTACAAACCTCCTGTAGAAAGAGGCAAGACCATGAAAGCTTCTCACCTCTGATATTGTAGTTGGTACTAGCCATTCTTGTTTTGCTTGCACCTTCTCTTTGTCCACCTCCATGCTATGTTTTGTTAGTAGTATGCCCTAGAGCATATCATTTAGTATGTATCTTGTACATATTTTTATTAATAAAAGGCATTTCCACTTTTCCGTTTACATAATATATTTATGTGTAATAGAAAAGGTCCATTGATATTTTGTTAAAAATATTATTCTTAAGTTGTTAAGAATATGAGTGACAATATTTCTAGCACAAAGTATCATAAATAGGTTCACAATCGAGGATACTTCATAATAAGGACATGACTTATCCAGAAAGATTGTATTCATGTTTGTTCCCAAGTTATTTATATGAGATATAAATAAGATGGAATGGTGAGTCTCATGCCATATAACAAACTTGATAGGCACTTATAGATGATAAGTAGGCCGAACCAGTGACACTTATGACAAGCACATGGAGTTTACTCTTGTCAATGTTTTGTCATAAATCATATCAGTGCATATAATCTTTAGACCTGAGATAGCACAGTTATCTTGTATATAGGTAGTTTGAGTTTGATACTGCTTTCATACTTGTACTATGTATGGGTATATGGGCATGTGTTGGCTCCTGCTAGTTATATATGGAGGTAGGTGTTGATCAAGATGGAATCTGTTCTTCTAAGTAAATAGAGTTAAAATCCTATGTTCATTTAATTGTTCTTGATGTTTCAAGTTCCTGGCCAGGACAGATAGATTTATTCAGAAAAGAGTTTCTGATGAGAAAAATCTTTTAATCAAGAAGTGGAATTAAAAGAGAACATAATATTCATAGCAAATGGAGTTTGACATAAACCATGACTCCAGCTTGAGTTGGGATTTTGTAACAGAGAGATTCTAGTGCATGGTTTTAAGGAACGGAAGCGCGAAAAACACAAGTTTATACCATTGAATTCAAAATTTTTCACCTAGGGTCACATGCATCATGCAATATTTATTTTTATCTATTTGATTTCAATGATAAACAACATATTAAAACTCTTTTAATATGTTTTTGGATCTGTATTTGCCATTTAAGATTTTAAAATTAATCAGATTAATTTTAGAACCCTAGATTAAATCAAGAACGATTACACTAACCTCTTGATGCACTGCAGCGTGTCTGCGCCTTTGAGATTCATCTTCAGGACACCAGATGTTGTCTCTCTAGCTTGTCCACACCAAGAACACCTATGGCAGCCCTTGAATAGCTTCTAAAGCTTTTTCTATTAATTAGAAAATCAAGTTCTGCCTTTTAAGAGATTAAAGATGTAAACAGGACACTAGAAACAATTCCTAGTGTTCTTAATTCAAGAGATTGATGGCTAATCTCTTTGAATTGATAAGAGATGAAGAAGAAGAGATAAAAACTCTCAAAGTGGCGTGACAAAGGAGTGTGGCTGCTGGTTGTGTTTTATTTTCTCATAACAATACTTAAATAGCTAGGTTAACACATTAAACCCTTGCCACATATCACCCTTTGATTAGCTCTAGGCTTAAGTGACCCAATCACATTGTGCCAAGTGTCAAACCTATATTTAATCTTGATTTTAATCATCTTACATGATTAAAAAACATTTGGCAAGCTTATGTGTTATGCCATGTGTCACCATCTCATGGTGCCACATGTCACACTGCAAAATGACCAAAATGCCCCTGTGTCTTAATTTTGAGTTCTTAACCCAAAATAATTATTTTCTTCTTCTAATTAATGTATATCAAATATAAATTAATTAATTAATCTCTATTAATTAATTTCTCATTAATTAAATTCGTATTTAAACACTTTAAATATAAATTTAACTTATATTATACATCCAATAATCTATATTTGGTTTCAAGTCATGCTAGGGACTTTGCAATCTAATTGCAAACCAAACCTATTTAATTAATCAATTAAACTCTTTAATTAATTAATTAAATCATATTTAAATAGGTGATTACTTGTGTATGTGTGTGACTTACTAGGCTCATCACTAATTGGCAATGAGACATGATATCAACTCTTAATATCATCAGAACTCTTTCTTACCATAAATGATTTCTCTAAATCATTTTATGAACCTCATAGACCATGGTTAACACCTAGCATAGCATGCCATGGCCACCCAATTAGTAATAAGGTTTACCTTAAATGAACCTATAATCATATGTTACCATGCACTAGAATCTCTCTGTTACAAAATCCCAACTCAAGCTGGAGTCATAGTTTATGTCAAACTCCATTTGCTATGAATATTATGTTCTCTTTTAATTCCAGTTCTTGATTAAAAAGATTTTCTCATCAGAAACTCTTTTCTGAATAAATCTATCTGTCCTGGCCAGGAACTTGAATCATCAAGAACAATTAAATGAACATAGGATTTTATCTCTATTTACTTAGAGGAACATATTCCATCTTGATCAACACTTACCTCCATATATAACTAGTAGGAGCCAACACATGCCCATATACCCATACACAGTACAAGTATGAAAGCAGTATCAAACTCAAACTACCTATATACAAGATAACTGTGCTAACTCAGTTCTAAAGTTTATATGCAATCGATATGATTTATGATAAAACATTGACAAGAGTAAACTCCATGTGCTTGTCATAAGTGTCACTGGTTCGGCCTACTTATCATTTATAAGTGCCTATCATGTTTGTTATATGGCATGAGACTCACCATTCCATCTTATTTATATCTCATATAAATAACTTGGGAACAAACATGAATACAATCTTTCTGGATAAGTCATGTCCTCATTATGAAGTATCCTCGATTGTGAACCTATTTATGATACTTCGTGCTAGAAATATTGTCACTCATATTCTTAACAACTTAAGAATAATATTTCTAACAAAATATCAATGGACCTTTTCTATTACACATAAATATATTATGTAAACGGAAAAGTGGAAATGCCTTTTATTAATAAAAATATGTACAAGATACATACTAAATGATATGCTCTAGGGCATACTACTAACAATGATAACATATGATTATAGGTTCATTTAAGGTAAACCTTATTACTAATTGGGTGGCCATGGCATGCTATGCTAGGTGTTAACCATGGTCTATGAGGTTCATAAAATGATTTAGAGAAATCATTTATGGTAAGAAAGAGTTCTGATGATATTAAGAGTTGATATCATGTCTCATTGCCAATTAGTGATGAGCCTAGTAAGTCACGCACATACACAAGTTATCACCTATTTAAATATGATTTAATTAATTAATTAAAGAGTTTGATTGATTAATTAAATAGGTTTGATTTGCAATTAAATTGCAAAGTCCCTAGCATGACTTGAAACCAAATCTAGGTTATTGGATGTATAGTATAAGTTAAATTTATATTTAAAGTGTTTAAATATGAATTTAATTAATGAGAAATTAATTAATAGAGATTAATTAATTAATTTATATTTGATATAAATTGATTAGAAGAAGAAAAATAATTATTTTGGGTTAAGAACTCATAATTAAGACACAGGGGCATTTTTGTCATTTCACAGTGTGACACGTGGCACCATGAGATGGTGACACATGGGATTACACATAAGCTTGCCAAATGTTTTTTAATCATGTAAGATGATTAAAATCAAGATTAAATATAGGTTTGACACTTGGCACAATGTGATTGGGTCACTTAAACCTAGAGCTAATCAAAGGGTGACATGTGGCAAGGGTTTAATATGTTAACCTAGCTATTTAAGTGTTATTATGAAAAGAAAAAGCAACCAGCAGCCACTCCTCTCCTTTGTCACGCCACTTTGAGGCTTTTTATCTATTCTTCTTCATCTCTCATCAATTCAAAGAGATTTGCCATCAATCTCTTGAATTAAGAACACTAGAAATTGTTTCTAGTGTCCTGTTTACATCTCTAATCTCTTAAAAGGCAGAACTTGAATTTCTAATTAATAGAAAAAGCTTTAGAAGCTGTTCAAGGGCTGCCATAGGTGTTCTTGGTGTGGACAAGCTAGAGGGACAACATCTGGTGTCCTGAAGACGAATCTCAAAGGCGCGGACACGCTGCAGTGCATCAAGAGGTTAGTGTAATCGTTTTTTATTTAATCTAGGGTTTTAAAATTAATCTGATTAATTTTAAAATCTTAAATGGCATATATAGATCCAAAAACATATTAAAAGAGTTTTAATATGTTGTTTATCATTGAAATCAAATAGATAAAAATAAATCTTGCATGGTGCATGTGACCCTAGGTGAAAATTTTTCAATTCAATGGTATAAACTTGTGTTTTTCACGCTTCCGTTCCTTCAATTGGTATCAGAGCCACTATATTTGCCATTTAGATTGTTGATTATATGATTTAATTGTGTGTTTGATCATGAGATCAAAAGATCATTGCTGGTTGCAAAGCAAGGTGGCGGCATATTTAAAAAAAAACACCATCAATGGTGCGCATGGTTTGGCTACCATGGGTGGTTCAAGGTTTGGTTTTTAATTCTGCAATTGTTGTATGATCTAAGGCCTATTCTTTGACTAATTAAAGTGTTTAATTAGTAATTTTAATCACACAATTAAATTATGATTCAAATCAGAATTTTAAAAATTGTTTGAATGTGATTCAAATCTGAATTTTAAAAGTTGTTTGAATGTGATTCAAATCTGAATTTTTAAAGTTGTTTGAATCATATTTAAATCTAATTTTTTAAAATTGATTGAATAAAATTCAGATCTGATTTTTTAAATAATGTTTGAATGTGATTCAAATCTGATTTTTTAAAAAATGTTTGAATGTGATTCAAATATGAATTTTTAAAGTTGTTTGAATGTGATTCAAATCTGAATTTTTAAATTTGTTTGAATGAGATTCAAATCTGAATTTCTAAATTTATTTGAATCATATTCAAATCTGGATTTTTAAGTTGAATATGAGATATTCAATTTAATTTAAGTATGTATTTTTTATTTAATTGTTAAATAGTGATATGCATGATGGATGATCATGGACTATAAAAGACCAATATGATTGGATTTATTTCTTTTGTGTTTCTTTGGGATTGTAAATTAATTTATTTATTTTAATTTATTTTGGGCATGTATTATTAAGTTTGTAATAATTTTTGGGTTTTAATTTCATTTATTTAAGTTCTTGTAAATTCGCCTTGGTATGCCAAGGATTACCATGTAATATTGGATTGCAAGAAATTTAAGGAGGTCAAGAGCATTGGTGGGACCAGTGGGAGGAATTCAAGATCAAGTGTTGATTATGTACTCCTTCAGCAATTCTTGTAAAATAAATGAATGAATGAAATGCACCTAGGAATGCCCTGATTCAATTCTTGGTGGCTCAGAATTGAATCCCTTAGAAAGTCCATGATCATACCATATTTATTGCTTATCCATGAATGCATGAGATGTATGGGAATGTATGCTATTATATGATATATGCATGCTAATTGGATAATGTGCAAAGTGAGACCTTAATAGTAATTAGAATGACCATAAAATCTTCCAAACAAATGATTAAGTTGGAAATGCTATAATTAATGTAATTATAACATAGGCCCTCCATTGGGGCAATTATTTTAAGAAATTTTAAATAGTTGCATAAGATGTAATTAATTTAAGAGATTTTCTTAAGAATAATTGTTAAGCATGAGATGTTGTAAATATGTAAATGGTTTAGTGGCCAATATTGGATGTACCTGAGGACATTAAAATTATTTGCATAATTACTGGCTCAATGGGATCAACTTAACTAATGCAAGATAAGTCAATAATGGATGTACCTGAGATTTTGAGCATTAAGGGCTAGGTAAATGATTGAACTTCACATGAGATGTGATGGGCGAGGAGTTGCTCACTTATAGTTTATTGTAATTCCAATAATGGATGTACCTGAGGATGATCAATAGAATTATAAGAATTCAATCACCCACTAGAAATCCATCCAACTAGGATTTCCGTTTTCTACTTTGGAAGTGTAGGATTCGCTAAGTTAGTGGGAGGACCAATTTGATTAAAAGACCATAATCATTTTGGTTAATTACATGATACATTTACTAATTAATCTGGTTATTTTCGGTAGTTAATTTTCTGATAAAAATGAGCACAAAACAACCACCACCATCCAATAACCTTGCAAGCATACTTGATCACAATAGGTTGATAGGACCTAATCTGTCTGATTGGCTAAGAAATTTGAAACTTGTCCTGAACCTTGAACATATAGGATATGTTCTAGATTCAAATGTTCCTGGTCCCTTACCTCCAGAGGCCACACAAGAGGAACATGAAACTTTGGACAAGTGGAAGGAGCATGATATGAGAGCTAAGTGTTACATGCTTGCTTCCATGAGTAATGAGTTACAGAAGCAACATGAGAACATGCAGAGTGCGAGTGAGATCCTCCTTCACCTACAAGAGTTGTATGGTGAGCACAAAGAGAATGCTAGGTATGAGATATCTAGACAGCTATTCTGTATGAGGATGTCTGAGGGACAGAATGTTGGGGATCATGTCCACAAGATGATTCGGCTGATTGAGCAGTTGGAACATCTTGACTTCAATATGGATTTCCAACTACAGAAGGATTTGATCCTTCAGTCCCCTTCTGAGTCTTTTGGGAATTTTGTGACAAATTTCCATATGACTAAACAAGAATGTACCTTAGTTGGTTTACTCAATATGCTGGTTATTGCCCAAAAGAATATGCCAGGCAATAAAGGAAAAGAGGTAGCTTTGGTTGCATCTTCTTCTGCTGGAAAGTCCAACAAGAAGAAGGGCAATAAGAAAAAGAAACCTCAGATTACTAGTCCTTCCAAGAAAATAGCTAAATAGAAAAGGAAGACTAAAGCTGATGGAGGCAAAGGAAAGTGTTTCCACTGCCAAAAGGATGGGCACTGGAAAAGGAACTGTCCAGAGTATCTTGCTTCTCTGAAGGACAAGAAGGATACACCTTCGGAAGGTATGTCCATATCTTGTTATTTAGATTCTGATGATACTCATAGTTCATCTACAGCTTGGGTTTTAGATACTGGTGCCAGTTCTCACATTTCTAATGATATGCAGGAACTAGCAAACAGTAGCAGCTTGCGTTCTCAAGATATTAGAGTCCGGATTGGCAATGGCTCAACTGTTGAAGCTTTAGCCATAGGATCTAAATATTTTTACATGTTTGGACATGTTTTGTGTTTGGATAATATTTTATATGTACCTGATGCTTTTAAGAACATCATTTCTATATCTAGTTTGACTAGAAATGGCTATGAATTTCAGTTCACATATGATGTTTGCAATATTTATTTTGGAAATAAATATGTTGGTTCGGGTTATATGAATGATGGTCTTTATTATTTGGATAATAATGACAAACACAAATTGAATGCAAGTGATCTAAAAGAATGCAATGCCATGGTGAAAACCAACTCAAGTTCAAAATATATTTGGCACTTAAGGTTATGTCATGTTGCAGAAGATAGGATTGCAAAGCGGAGAAAATGGGGATTCTATCCTCATTGGGCTCGAGCCTACTCCAACTTGTGAATCTTGCCTTGTGGCAAAATGACTAGATCACCCTTTGTTGGACAAGGGCTAAGAGCTGAAAATATTTTGGAACTAATACATAGTGATGTATGTGGTCCATTTAAAGAAATGGCTAGAGGGGTTTTCATTATTTTATTACCTTTACTAATGATAAATCAAGGTTTGGGTATTTGTATTTGATGAAATACAAACATGAATCCTTTGAAAAGTTTAAGGAATTTAAATCTGAAGTAGAAAATCAAACAGGAAAGAGTATTAAAGCTCTTCGATCAGATCGTGGAGGTGAATATTTGAGTACTGAATTTGATGAATACTTGAGAGAGCATGGCATTGTTTCTCAGCTGACTCCTCCAGGAACGCCACAACTGAATGGTGTATCTGAAAGGAGAAATCGTACCCTATTGGATATGGTACGTAGTATGATGAGCTATACTGATATGCCAATCTTCTTTTAGGGATTTGCATTAGAATCAGCTTTGTATATTCTGAATAGGATTCCATCAAAATCAGTTTCTTCCACACCTTATGAGATATGGCATGGAAGAAAACCAAGTCTTAAGCATGTTAAGATTTAGGGTTGTCCAGCTTATATCAAAAAGCTGAACACTGATAAATTGGAGACCAGATCAGAAAAAGGTCGATTTATTGGATATCCAAAAGATAGTTTTGGATATTATTTTTATTTGCCTACTTCACGAAAGGTTGTGATAAGTAGAGATGCCACATTTCTTAAACAACAGTTTGTTCAAGAAGGAGGCAAAGGAAGGCAAATAGAGTTAGAATTGGAGAATTCTGACCAACCAACAGATCAGATGGATATAGATCCATCTAGTCAACCTATACCCATTGATGAAACATCTACAGCTGTTCCTCGTAGAACAACCAGGGTATCTCATCCACCAGTGAGATATTGTTTTCTTCATGAAGAAGAACAAGAGTTGTCTACTCATGAAGAAGTAGATCATGGAGATGATCCACTTACTTATGAAGAAGCTATATCAGATATAGATTCTTCAAAATGGATTGATGCTATGAAATCCGAAATTGATTCCATGTATAAGAATCAAGTTTGGGATCTTGTTGACCCACCTGAAGGTATTGTACTTATAGGAAACAAATGGGTTTTCAAGAAGAAAATTTGTTCTGATGGAAAGGTAAAGACCTATAAGGCAAGGCTAGTAGCGAAAGGGTTTCGCCAAAGGCAAGGAATCGACTATGAGGAGACTTTCTCGCCTGTTGCCATGCTTAAATCAATTAGGATTTTATTAGCAATAGCTGCATACTATGATTATGAGATTTGGCAGATGGATGTCAAAATGTTTTTCTCAATGGATACATTGAAGAAAACATTTTCATGGAACAACCTAGGGGTTTTGAATCCCAAGATGGTTCCAAGGTATGCAAGCTAAAGCGATCCATTTATGGGTTGAAACAAGCTTCGAGGAGTTGGAACATCCGTTTTGATAAAGCCATTAAATCCTTTGGTTTTATCAAAAATGAGGATGAGCCATGTTTATATAAGAAGGTTAGTGACAGTGCTATCACTTTCCTCGTCTTATATGTGGATGACATATTGTTGATGGGTAATGACACAGGTATGTTGACGACTATAAAGGTATGGTTGTCAAATGCATTCTCCATGAAAGACTTAGGGGAGGCAACCTATATTCTTGGGATTCGCATCTATAGAGATAGAGCGAAAAGAATAATTGGTTTATCTCAAAGTCTATACTTGAAAAAGGTGTTAAAGAGGTTTAACATGCTTGATTCCAAGAGAGGATTGTTACCAGTGAGACATGGTTTCCACCTTTCTAAAGAGATGTCTCCAAAGACACCTAAAGAAAGAGATAAGATGGCCAGGATTCCATATGCTTCGGCTATTGGAAGTTTAATGTATGCAATGTTGTGTACTAGGCCGGATATCGCATGTGCTGTTAGTTTGACTAGCAGGTATCAATCCAATCCAGGTTTGGAACATCGATAGTCACAAGAATATCCTTAAGTACTTGAGAAGAACTAAGGATTTATTCTTGATTTATGGAGGTGTAGACTTGCAATTAGATGGTTGTACTGATTCTGATTTCCAATCAGATATCGATGATAGAAAGTCTACCTCTGGATATGTGTTCATTTGTAATGGAGGTGCAGTCAGTTGGAAGAGTTCCAAACTGAGCACGACTGCAGATTCCACTACAGAGGCGGAGTATATTCGCATCGATGCCGCAAAGGAAGTCGTTGGGTAAAGAAGTTCGTGACAGAACTTACAGTAGTTCCTTCCATTGAGTCAGCAGTTTCACTACACTGTGACAATAATGGAGCAGTCATACAGGTTAAGGAACCAAGGTCTCACCAGAAATCCAAACACATAGAAAGGCGCTACCACATTATCAGAGAAATAGTTGGGCGAGGCGATGTAGCTATGCAGAAAATAGCATCAGCTGAAAATCCAGCCGATCCATTCACTAAGCCTATGTCACAGACTCAGTTAGACCGATATCTTGAGAAGATAGGTCTAAGATATTGTAATGAATGGCTCTAGTGCTAGTAGGAGATTGTTAGTAGTATGCCCTAAAGCATATCATTTAGTATGTATCTTGTACATATTTTTATTAATAAAAGGCATTTCCACTTTTCCGTTTACATAATATATTTATGTGTAATAGAAAAGGTCCATTAATATTTTGTTAGAAATATTATTCTTAAGTTGTTAAGAATATGAGTGACAATATTTCTAGCACAAAGTATCATAAATAGGTTCACAATCGAGGATACTTCATAATAAGGACATGACTTATCCAGAAAGATTGTATTCATGTTTGTTCCCAAGTTATTTATATGAGATATAAATAAGATGGAATGGTGAGTCTCATGCCATATAACAAACATGATAGGCAATTATAAATGATAAGTAGGCCGAACTAGTGACACTTATGACAAGCACATGGAGTTTACTCTTATCAATGTTTTGTCATAAATCATATCAGTGCATATAATCTTTAGACCTGAGATAGCACAGTTATCTTGTATATAGGTAGTTTGAGTTTGATACTGCTTTCATACTTGTACTATGTATGGGTATATGGGCATGTGTTGGCTCCTACTAGTTATTTATGGAGGTAGGTATTGATCAAGATAGAATCTATTCCTCTAAGTAAATAGAGATAAAATCCTATGTTCATTTAATTGTTCTTGATGTTTCAAGTTCCTGGCCAGGACAGATAGATTTATTCAAAAAAGAGTTTCTGATGAGGAAATCTTTTAATCAAGAACTGGAATTAAAAGAGAACCTAATATTCATAGCAAATGGAGTTTAACATAAACCATGACTCCAGCTTGAGTTGGGATTTTGTAACAGAGAGATTCTAGTGCATGGTAACATATGATTATAGGTTCATTTAAGGTAAACCTTATTACTAATTGGGTGGCCATGGCATGCTATGCTAGGTGTTAACCATGGTCTATGAGGTTCATAAAATGATTTAGAGAAATCATTTATGGTAAGAAAGAGTTCTGATGATATTAAGAGTTGATATCATGTCTCATTGCCAATTAGTGATGAGCCTAGTAAGTCACACACATACACAAGTAATCACCTATTTAAATATGATTTAATTAATTAATTAAAGAGTTTAATTGATTAATTAAATAGGTTTGATTTGCAATTAAATTGCAAAGTCCCTAGCATGACTTGAAACCAAATCTAGATTATTGGATGTATAGTATAAGTTAAATTTATATTTAAAGTGTTTGAATATGAATTTAATTAATGAGAAATTAATTAATAGAGATTAATTAATTAATTTATATTTGATATAAATTGATTAGAAGAAGAAAAATAATTATTTTGGGTTAAGAACTCAAAATTAAGACACAGGAGTATTTTGGTCATTTCATAGTGTGACACGTGGCACCATGAGATGGTGACACATGGGATTACACATAAGCTTGCCAAATGTTTTTTAATCATGTAAGATGATTAAAATCAAGATTAAATATAGGTGTGACACTTGGCACAATGTGATTGGGTCACTTAAACCTAGAGCTAATCAAAGGGTGACATGTGGCAAGGGTTTAATGTGTTAACCTAGCTATTTAAGTGTTGTTATGAAAAGAAAAAGCAACCAGCAGCCACTCCTCTCCTTTGTCACGCCACTTTGAGGCTTTTTATCTATTCTTCTTCATTTCTCATCAATTCAAAGAGATTTGCCATCAATCTCTTGAATTAAGAACACTAGAAATTGTTTCTAGTGCCTTGTTTACATCTCTAATCTCTTAAAAGGCAGAACTTGAATTTCTAATTAATAGAAAAAGTTTTAGAAGCTGTTCAAGGGCTGCCATAGGTGTTCTTGGTGTGGACAAGCTAGAGGGACAACATCTGGTGTCCTGAAGACGAATCTCAAAGGCGCAGACACGCTGCAGTGCATCAAGAGGTTAGTGTAATCGTTCTTGATTTAATCTAGGGTTCTAAAATTAATCTGATTAATTTTAAAATCTTAAATAGCAAATACAGATCCAAAAACATATTAAAAGAGTTTTAATATGTTGTTTATCATTGAAATCAAATAGATAAAAATAAATCTTGCATGGTGCATGTGACCCTAGGTGAAAATTTTTGAATTCAATGGTATAAACTTGTGTTTTTCACGCTTCCGTTCCTTTATGTTTGGATACCACAAAGCCAAGGAATGTGACTTGATTGTGGTAAAAAGTGCACTTCTTGATGTTTGCATACAACTTTTCTTAGCGTAAAACTTCAAAAATAGCCCTTAGATGCTTGAGATGATCTTCAAAACTCCTGCTATAAATCAGAATATCATCAAAATAAACAACCAAAAATTTGCCAATGAAGTGGTGAAGTACATGGTTCATGAGTCTCATAAAAGTGCTAGGAGCATTAGAAAGGCCAAATGGCATGACCATCCACTCATACAACCTAAACTTTGTTTTAAAGGCTGTTTTCCATTCATCCCCCTCCTTCATTCAAATCTGATGGTAACCACTTTTCAAAACAGTGATTTTGTTGATGGCCCTAATATCAACACACATGCGCATGGAACCATCCTTTTTGGGCACCAACAAAGTTGGAATAGAAGATGGGCTCATAGATTCACGAACATAGCCCTTTTTTAATAGCTCCATGACTTGCTTATGTAACTCTTTAACCTCTTTTGGACTGTTTTTGTAGGCTGGTCTATTTGGTAATGCTGCTCCAGAAATTAAATCAATTTGATGCTCAATGCCACGAAGAGAAGGTAGTCCCTCTGGCATCTCTTCTGGAAAAACATCTCCAAATTCTTCCAATAGTTTAGCCACATGGGAGGAACTGCAATGTGGTTAGATTCAAGTAATTCTTTAACAATAAGCACAAAAACAAAATTGTGATTAGTGATAGCCTTCAAAACATCTCTCTTGTTGAGGAACAGACTCTCCTTCTTTTCTTTGTTACTAATCAGCTGCTTTTGATGTATTTGTTGGGGACTATGAGGGGCTAATACAATTCTTTTCCCATCCTTCATAAAATAATAAGTATTTTTAAAACCATCATGCATAACCCTTCTATCAAATTGCCATGGCCTCTCTAACAATAAATGACTAGCATTCATAAGTACAATGTCACACATAACTTCATCTTTATACTTGCCTATAGAGAATGGAACAACTACTTACTTAGTCACCTTAACATCACCATCATCATTCAGCCATTGCAATTTATAAGGATGAGGATACACTAAGGTGGGCAAATTAAGTTTCTCAACTAAGGTAGTAGAAGTAACATTAGTACAGCTACCACCATCAATAATGACATTACATACCTTGTTCAGAATAGTACATCTGGTATGGAAGATGTTCTCTCTTTGCTTTTCCTCTTTTGTTGCATGTGCACTTAAGGTTCTTTTGACCACTAACATGTCCCTAACATCAACATACTCTACTTCTTCATCAGCATACTATACTTCTTCATCACCATATGTTTCATGATCCTTTTCCTCTTCAGAAGCCTCATCTTCACTCTCCGGCTCCCATTAGGCTTCCCTCAACACCATTACTCTCTTGTTGGGACATTCTGAAGCAATGTGTACATGGCCAAGGCACTTGAAGCATTTTATGTCTCTACTTCTTTTGGGAGGGGCTAGATCTACTTCCTTCTCCTTGCCCTTGCTCATGCTAGTTGGTGCTTTGGTAGAGCTCTCTCCTTTGTCATGCTTCTTCACTCCACCTTTGTCACTAGTAAGTGGGGTGCTAGTGTTAGAAGGTTTTGTGAATGTTTTAGTAATTGTGCCCTTATGGATTTCATTCTTTGCCTTTCAACCTTAATGGCAAGTTTGATCACATTCTGCAAAAAAAAAAAAACATATGGTTATAATTCAACAGTATTAGTAATTTCATAATTCAAACCACCAAGAAAATGGGCAATGGTTTGTTCTTGTGGTTCCCTCACATCACATCTCAACATCAATAACTCAAATTTTTTAACATAGTCTTCCACACATATTCCATCTTGGCACAAACTTTGGAGTTTGATATACAACTTCTATTTGTAATATTTAGGTACAAATCGCTTCTCCATGATTCTTTTCATCTCACCCAAAGTTTGTACATCATTAAGCCCATCCCTACATCTTTGAGCCTTTACGTTTTCCCACTATAAGTTTGCATAATCAACGAACTCAATGGTAGCAAGTTTGCACTTCTTTGCTTTGTTGTACTTCTGATACTCAAAAATTTTGTCTACTCTTTGTACCCATTCTAGGTACTCTTTAGGTGAGCTGGTATGTCGAAAGGTTAGAATCTTCATTTTAATGTTGTCTTTTTGGCCATGTGGACGCATAAGCAGGAGCTGATCATAAGCACCTTCTTCAACTCCAGGTTATTCATCATCATCATCACCATGCCCTTGTTGCCTAGGACCATTACGCTCTCTTTGTGGCTAGAGTACAACTAGTTTTGCCAAAGCTTGTGTGATTTGAGCAATTTGCTCTTGCATTGCATTTTGATGTCTTTCAAGTCTCAACATATGTGCTTGATCCAATGTGAGACCTCTTGGAACTAGTGGAGGCACCTCTCCTTCATCAGACATATTGCTACCACAATCAATCTCACTAAGTGTTTTACTTGGTTAAATGATAGGTTGGTTCACTCTGTCACATGTTTGCACTCCAAAGGCTTCATAGTGCTGCTTAACCAAGGCTCTGATACCAAACTGATGTGCTTTGATAAGGAGAAAATGAAATTGATTAATTATAAAAGATAAATAATTCTTCTGGATGGAATCGAGGAACAAGAATAAGCAAACATTAAGCAATATAACACCAAAATCAACTTCAACAGAAAAAAAAGAAAAAAAAGAAAGGATTTCTTTTTAGTATTTTATGATTTAAGATGCAATAGTAATAAAAGAAAAAAAAAATAAGAAGATAACTATGGAACATAAACTGTGATAAGAGTAATCTCGCCGCAAAGATTACAATCCCAATGAAAACGACACACAAGTAAATCTTGTGATAAGTCAAGACTTCACCATAAACAAATAATGTTTGATAAGAAAGAAAAAGGAGCACTTGCTATTGATTAAAATTCAGAATACCTAGAGCTTACAAGAGTTAGCCTTTATATAGGCTAATTACAAGCACTATAAAGGAAAATAGCAAGGTTACTAAATAGGAAGTTTGAATAGTCTTCTAAATAGAAAATAATATAAAATTTTTTAGAAAAAAACACTTCAAAAATCTACCCATAGATTGATGCACGAATTTGAGGAGATTTGGTGACTTTTCAACCTTATTTCCTTCCTTATTTAAAAGATATTTCAATCTCCTTCTGATTTCTTTGACTTGATCAATTCCATATAGCAAATAAAGGCCTTTTACACACATATGGGCTTGTTTTCTTCATAATCAGCCCATTATCTTTATTTTAACTTAAGCCCAAATATTTTAGTATGCACCCATCTCACATGCCCCATGAACTTGCCAAGTCCAACTCAACTTCTTTAATTCTGAATACAAGCAAGCAAAGTAATGTGCTTACTTTTAGACCTAGTCAATTGGCCTTTGTTTGTCATGTCATCATGTGGTACATCATCTTAAACAAGAAAGAGGTAAAGCCAATGCTAATCCGATGGATACTTCTCCTACAGGAATTTGACTTGGAAATTAAAGACAAAAAGGGAGCCAAAAATGTAGTAGTTGATTATCTCTCCAATTTAAAGCAAGAAGAAAGGGGAGACACAACTGAGGATACACCAATAGAAGACTCCTTTCCAAATGAGCACCTCCTATCCATAACTCAACCCTCATGGTATGCAAAGATGGTTAATTATCTTGTATGCAAAGTTTTATCACCAAATATGTCCTACCAACAGAGAAAGAAGTTCTTATTTGACATAAAAGACTACACTTGGGAAGAGCCTTTATTATATAAGAGGTGTAATAATGGCCTCATTAGAAGATGCATTCCAGAGGAGGAAGTAGAAAACATAATCCATTATTTTCATTCCTCACCTTATAGAGGACACTTCAAGATAACAAAGACTACAACTAAGATAATACAAGCATGTTTTTATTGGCCATCCTTGTTTAAAGATGTAAGAAACTTTATGCTTACATGCAATCAATGCCAAAAGACTAGAAATATCTCAAAAAGGAATAAGATGCCCCTACATGGAATACTTGAAGTTGAGCTTTTTGATGTATGGGGAATAGACTTCATAGGTTCATTCCCATCTTCACTTGGGAACAAGTATATCCTATTTGGTGTGGATTATGTATCCAAATGGGTGGAAGCAATAGCCTCACCAACTAATGATGCTAGAGTGGTCATCAAATTCCTAAAGAAGTACACCTTTACAAGGAGTGGGACACCAAGAGCCATAATCAGTGATGGGGGAAGTCACTTCTATAATAGCTAATTTGAAGCACTACTCAAGAAATATGGAATTACTCAAAATGTGGTAACACCATACCACCCACAAACAAGCCGGCAAGTAGAGATTTCAAATAGGGAGCTGAAGAGAATACTTGAGAAAACAATGAATCACTCAAGGAAAGATTGGTCCTTGAAACTTGATGATACACTGTGGGCCTACCATACAGCCTTCAAAATGCCTATTGGAACTGCCCACTTTCGCTTAGTCTTTAGGAAATCATGCCACCTCCCTATCGAGCTTGAGCATAAGGCTTATTGGGCAATAAAAACATTGAATTTTAACTTGAAGAGTGATGGAGAAAAAAAGGCTCCAATAACTTAATGAATTAGAAGAAATTAGGCAAAATGCCTATGAAAATGCAAGGATTTATAAGGAAAGGACAAAGAATTAGCATGATAAGCATGTCACAAGAAGAGAGATCAAAAAAGGAGACCTTGTCTTGCTATTCAACTCTAGATTAAAGCTATTCCCTGAAAAGTTAAGATCTAAATGGTTTGGACCTTTCAAAATCCTATAAGTCTTTCCTCATGGAGCAGTGGAGGTATGGAGTGAAATATTAGAAGCATTCAAAGTCAATGGACAGTGCCTAAAACCATACTTTTTAGAGAACTTATTGAGAAAGCAGCCATGCACTCCTTTGTTGATCCACTTGTCCTTCAATAGACCAATAGTACAGTCAAGCTAAAGACTATAAATAATCGCTTCTTAGGAGGCAACCCAAGCTTTAAAGCTTTAATTTCTTTTCCTTTACTTTTTCAATTCTTTTCTTTTCTTTTACTATATACCCCTAAATAAGTTCTAACATTGAAATATTTTAGGTGAAGAGAGGAGCAGCAAAAATCTGAGAAAAGGATGGACTAGAACAAAGGAACAAACCACACAAGAGAAATGAATTTCAAATCAAAGAAGCTTCCTTACTTGCTAATTTTGCATTGCATTAACATACTTAGGGTATCATTATGCATCTGTAGTGCTATTTTATTGAGTTTCCAATAGCTAGGTAGTGAAACACAACCTAACACAACTAGGAGGACCAAGGAAACTTGAAAATTCTAAGACTATAGAGTTACACGGGGCACCCCATGCATCTAAGCATGCCCTGTTTAGCTTGGAAAACTCAAAGAAGAAAAGGAAAAAGCACTACAAAAAGTTACAAAGGGTACCATGTGCAAGCATGCGCACCTCGTGTAACCATAGGGTCGAAAAGCAAGTTTGGAATATGGGTCTAGAACGTTACACAGGATGACTCGTATAACCTTACATGGGCTATGTAATTAGTCGAGGAAAAACAATACACACACAAACACACACACACACACACACACACACACACACACATATGTAAGGGATAGACCTCGTGTAACATTGCATGACCCTATGTAAAATGTAGCAACCCTAATTTAAACTCGCACCATTGCATGAAAAATTATAACTTACCTACCAATTGACCCCTAACCCCTATTTAAACACCATAAAATTTTCCAAATCTCACAAATACCCTTCTCTCTCTCTCCCAAAACTCTCTAAAATCCCTCTCCCTCTCAAATCCCTCTTCCAAACCTTAGAAATCAAGAAAGTAAACTCCCCATCCAATGGCTCCAGCAAATAGAGTAGCACATTGCCCCTCATCCTTTTGTGTAAGATGTGACTCTCCCTCTCCTTCATCACGTCTAAGAACAAGACAAACACATAAGGAGGAGGAACAACAACCACAACCATAACCATAAGCACCATCGTGCTAAGACTTTGAATTGGCTTATCCATTCAAAGATGCAAACCAAAAGGCCCTTACCCTCTAACTCTCAACACGCAAGATTACCTTAATAAAGTATCTTGATGATGGTCTTTTGGAGCAATTAGGGCTAAGGGTGCAAGTGGACATATACTTGCGCAACATAGGATGGGAGCGCTTTGTCACATTACGGTTCCTAACCTACAAAAACCTTACTTTGGAGTTCCCAGGGAGTTTCTAGGCCAATTTATAGGCTATGGAGAGGGTTGATGGGGGAAGGATCCAATTCTGGCTTTTGGGAGTTGATCAAGCATTGAACATGGATGAGCTTAATGACATATTTGGTTTTGACAATGATAGACTCCAAGAAATCCTACTCAATAGGACGATCTACAACAACATTCCTTTCTAGAGGACCAATGCACAAGAGTATCATGCCAGCAACTCTAAATCTGTAAAGCTTACAAACTCGATGCTGCGATATCCTCACCACTTAGTGGCTCATATCGTTATGGGGCAAAGAGATAGTTTGGGTGTGGTGAATGCCAATGAGTTATTTTTCCTATGATGCATGATACATGGGCACAGATATAGAAGATCTCTCACCGGACCACTTGACACATAGTGATTGGCAGCCTCATCACCGCCATAGTGATGCACTTCGACTTCGTTCCTCCACATGTACAATTGCATCCTATCATAGGGATTACCAGGATAGATGCAGCCATTTACATTTCCATGGAAATCTACAGGAGGGTAGGAGATATATGCCTTTTTATGGATGAACATGGAAATGTGATACTAGCATAGCCACAAGAGTGAGGCGAGTCATCAGGAGCCCAATAATAGCTAGAGGAGTAGTAGCTTGAGGAGGAGCAACAGTATAAGGGACTAGACCTAGTACTCTAGGCATCACTAGCCCAAGTCCCACACTTCACACCACCTCTTGTTGATCTAATCCTTAGATACCAACAGAGGATGGAGTACACATTCACCAAGTGCTTTAAAGATTTAGAGGATAGCCTTTAGAAAGCACACAACAAACTTGATATGCTTCTATAGAGACAGGAAGAGAGTGAACCCTTCTCACTTTCAGAGACATTTTAGACTAGGATGACTAGATTAGGACACATTTTGGATTTTGTCCAAGCATAGGCCTAGCACTAGACTATTTTGTTAAACTTTAGTATATTTCCTCAAATATATATACATATGCTTTGCTTCTTCTATTTATTGTGCCTTATTAATTTTCATAGCTTCTATATTATATTATATTGCCATTGAGGATAATGTCAAGTTTGAGTTTAGGGGTGTGTATGCAATTTCTTACATTTTTTGCATTTTAGTTCATTTTTAGCATTTGCATTTGCATTACCTTTCCATATCTTTATTATAATTATGTATCAAAATTCCAAAAAATTTTCAAAATTTTTTCAAACTTTCCTTATAGTTATGACTAAAACTTCAATTAGCAAACAATTGTTCTCTCATGGGTTTATGGCTTGAATGTACCAGATAGGTTAAAAGCTTTAATGACTTGTTTGTGAAACTTTATCACATTGGATTTTTTAAAGCTAGGAGAAAATTATTAGAATATGAACAAGCTTAGATATGCCTCACCAACTCTAGAATAGATTTCTTTGATCTATCGAGGTGAAATCCTAATATGCACCTGAGAAAGAGATGATTTAGGCATTCATTTTTATTAAACTCATTAGAGCCTTAGCTAACCATAACCTAAATTATCCCTTGTAGCCAATTAGAGCCTATGTTTTCTCCTTATATGATCTTTGCTAACCTATAATATTAACCTAGCCCTTTGCCCAAACATTTATCCTAACCCTATGAGAAGAGTTAAAATACAAAGTGAAAAGCACATTAAGTACGAAGTAAGAAAGGGGAAGGAGTGAATGTAGACTTGGCACAAGTATGCTATAAAAAAAGAAAAAAAAAAGGGTGCACTTCCAAACTAGTAAAAAGAATGAGTTTGAGAGTAGGCACCAAAATGGGATAAAAGGGCATAAACAAAAGTCAATTCAAATGCAAAAGTTCCTATTAAAACACCAAAAGGGAAACATACTAGGCATTAAGATTCAAAACTGTTTTCTCCATGTATAAAGAGGAAAATCAAAATTTAGTGTGCGCTAATATTTTGTAAGATGTTTCTTCTCATACTTTGCATTCCCTAAGTACTTCTTCATTGGCGGCTACATTTACCACCCTCTGGCCCTATTATAACCTTATAAAAGACCTATTGATCTTTCGAAAAGTGTATGCTACATTAGTGGAGATAGAAAATTGAGATATATACCTATGGGGTTAGGGACATAATCATTCATCTTTATACAATCACTCATGATAGAGGCAATTTGAGTTAGTGATTTTTTGTTGAATTGATCTTAGAGAGACAATTTCCTTGTGACTTACTAATAATCTTGTAATTGGAAAGATTGTTTGACACTTCATGAGGGAGATGGATTTTTAACAAGCAATCATTGATTCTTTTATGCCTTGAAGGAAAATAATAGGAATGTGGTTGTTGAGAGCTCAATTACATGCAAAAATTGAGTTTTTAGTTGTAAATCTAGAAAAGCAAAAGACCCTTTTGTGTTTTTAAGTTTCATTTTGCTTGAGGAAAAGCAAATGCTTGAGTTTGGAGGTATTTGATACATTATTATATAAGTATTTTAAGGTATATTTTACTGCATTTCATGAGCATTTAGTTAGTTAATTGTATCATTTCTTATTAGTTTCATTGCTTTTTAGGATTTTTTGTTACTCTAGCTTAACTTCTTGATTTTTGTGTTTTATTAGGTGACTTTATACAGCCCAAGGTCTAGAACGCATTTAGACAAGTTCAAAAACAAAAGGAACAAAATATGTACTAAGGAAGATTACACAAGCTGTGCACTGGGCACCCTTGCCTTGTGTAACTAACTGCCAAGAGAGTGCTAAGAAAGAGCAAGTACACAAGCCATGTAAAAGGACCCATGTAAAGGTCCTTGGCTTGTGTAGCCTTCTGCCACCCTAAGTTTTAAAAGCCTCAATAGCTCCAGAGACTTACATGACCTACCCCATGTAATGAAGCACAAACCGTGTAAAATGCCCTAGTTCAGGCTCCAATTCAACTCTAACTCTATTTCACTTGACTCGGATAGACTTATAAGGCCTTCAAGACTCTGAATTAGGGATTTTTATACCAGATATAAATACCAAAATTCAAAAAAAAAAAACTAGGGATCATGCCTTTTACATTCTAACCTAGTCTTCTATAATTTGGAGTGATTTACATCAAGATTCTTAGGAGAGATTTACGGTAGAAGTTCCAAAATTCTAAAGCTACAGAATCTTCTATTTAGGTTTCTTTGTTCTATTTCTTCAAATGTTTTATCATTGTTACTTAATTTTCATGTTGATTGTTAAGCTCATCATGAGTGAGTAGTTTTCTTAATTCTAGGATTAGGGATGTAGCACTTTTAATTCTGCTATGGATTCATATTGACTTTATTTAATAAATTTGGAGACTTGTTCTTTGATTCAATTTCTTGTGATCTTAATGCATGCTAGGTGTAGAGCTCCACTTAGTTATGATTTTAGATTTTAATTCAAGAACTAAAAGGTGAAGATTAATATTGGAAAATCAAGAGATTGAACTTAGAATCTCTGACCTAGATATAGGCTAAGATCCTATGTGGGGTTCATAATTAATCAAAGAGCTTAAAGGGTCTTAATTAAGATTGATCATTACGAAAGTAGGGTTAAGATTAATTAAGATACACCTTGAGTGCTTGAGAGAAGACTTAAGATAGTTTAGGATTAATTTCCTTCAAAGTAACAACTTTCTAATTTATTAAATAAATGAGATTAGGATAATAAGTTGGAGTGTGAACCCTTAATTCTAAAATTGCTTTTATTAATTGATTTCTTTAATTAAATTATTTAGCTTTATTCTATTTGATTAGTTTATAATAACTTAGTTCAGATCTTCTTAGCTATATTTGGTAGTCTAGATAGTCATAATAGTTGTTTAGTCTAGATAGCCAGATCTTCTCACCTAGTTCTTTGTGGGAACGATACTTACTCACTTGTATATTACTTGTTAACGATCTGCACACTTGCGGGATTTTGCATAACACTTTGCTTGAAAACTTGGCTGCTCCTTGTAATGAAATATCTTTAAAAATAGTAACCAAAAATGAATAATAGAGAATTGATATCCTAGAAATGATGTGGTAATAGCCATTGAACCTAGTTGCTTGGCATACATGATTATGAGATGAGCTAGTGATTTATGAATTGATGAAAGTGAATAACAAAAGCAAACTTCTTACTGAAATTTGATAGACTTGCTTCTCATTGTTTTGTTATAGAAGTTTTACTTCTGAGTGGTACATTACAAAAGCTATGCTTCTAATTGAACAATTTACAAAAGTTTGCTTCCAAGTGGAAAATCCTACAAAAGGACACCTTGCAAAAGCCTTACTTCTAAGTGATAATAACAAAGGTTTATCCCTGAGTGTTTATACTTATTCTCATGAATCATGTATGGGAATCAAAAGTGAATAATTTGATAGAGAGAATGAAACTCTGAAGGAACGGAAGCGTGAAAAACACAAGATTATACCATTGAATTCAAAAATTTTCACCTAGGGTCACATGCACCATGCAAGATTTATTTTTATCTATTTGATTTCAATGATAAACAACATATTAAAACTTTTTTAATATGTTTTTGGATCTGTATTTGCCATTTAAGATTTTAAAATAAAACAGATTAATTTTAGAACCCTAGATTAAATCAAGAACGATTACACTAACCTCTTGATGTGCTGCAGCGTGTCTGCGCCTTTGAGATTCGTCTTCAGGACACCAGATGTTGTCCCTCTAGCTTGTCCACACCAAGAACACCTATGGCAGCCCTTGAACAGCTTCTAAAGCCTTTTCTATTAATTAGAAATTCAAGTTCTGCCTTTTAAGAGATTAGAGATGTAAACAGGACACTAGAAATAATTTCTAGCGTTCTTAATTCAAGAGATTGATGGCTAATCTCTTTGAATTGATGAGAGATGAAGAGAAATAGCTGGAGAGGCTCAAAGTGGCGTGACAATTGAGAGGAGAGGCTGCTGGTTATGTTTTCTTTTCATAACCACACTTAAATAGCTAGGTTAACACATTAAACCCTAGCCACATGTCATCTTTTGGTTAGCTCTAGGTTTAAGTGACCCAATCACATTGTGCCAAGTGTCAAACCTATATTTAATCTTGATTTTAATCATCTTACATGATTAAAAAACATTTGGCAAGCTTATGTGTTATGCCATGTGTCACCATCTCATGGTGCCACGTGTCACACTGCAAAATGACCAAAATGCCCCTGTGTCTTAATTTTGAGTTCTTAACCCAAAATAATTATTTTCTTCTTCTAATTAATTTATATCAAATATAAATTAATTAATTAATCTCTATTAATTAATTTCTCATCAATTAAATTCATATTTAAACACTTTAAATATAAATTTAATTTATACTACACATCCAATAATCTAGATTTGGTTTCAAGTCATGCTAGGGACTTTGCAATTTAATTGCAAACCAAATCTATTTAATTAATCAATTAAACTCTTTAATTAATTAATTAAATCATATTTAAATAGGTGATAACTTGTGTATGTGTGTGACTTACTAGGCTCATCACTAATTGGCAATGAGACATGATATCAACTCTTAATATCATCAGAACTCTTTCTTACCATAAATGATTTCTCTAAATCATTTTATGAACCTCATAGACCATGGTTAACACCTAGCATAGCATGCCATGGCCACCCAATTAGTAATAAGGTTTACCTTAAATGAACATATAATCATATGTTACCATGCACTAGAATCTCTCTGTTACAAAATCCCAACTCAAATTTGAGTCATGGTTTATGTCAAACTCCATTTGCTATGAATATTATGTTCTCTTTTAATTCCACTTCTTGATTAAAAGATTTTTCTCATCGAAACTCTTTTAGAATAAATCTATCTGTCCTGGCCAGGAACTTGAAACATCAAGAACAATTAAATGAACATAGGATTTTAACTCTATTTACTTAGAGGAAAAGATTCCATCTTGATCAACACCTACCTCCATATATAACTAGCAGGAGCCAACACATGCCCATATACCCATACATAGTACAAGTATGAAAGCATTATAAAAATAAAACTACATATATAAAAGATAACTGTGATATCTCAGGTCTAAAGATTATATGCACTGATATGATTTATGACAAAACATTGACAAGAGTAAACTCCATGTGCTTGTCATAAGTGTCACTGGTTCGGCCTACTTATCATCTATAAGTGCCTATCAAGTTTGTTATATGGCATGAGACTCACCATTCCATCTTATTTATATCTCATATAAATAACTTGGGAACAAACATGAATACAATCTTTCTGGATAAGTCATGTCCTTATTATGAAGTATCCTCGATTGTGAACCTATTTATGATACTTTGTGCTAGAAATATTGTCACTCATATTCTTAACAACTTAAGAATAATATTTCTAACAAAATATCAATGGACCTTTTCTATTACACATAAATATATTATGTAAACGGAAAAGTGGAAATGCCTTTTATTATTAAAAATATGTACAAGATACATACTAAATGATATGCTCTAGGGCATACTACTAACAATCTCCCACTAGCACTAGAGCCATTCATTACAATATCTTAGACCTATCTTCTCAAGATGTCGGTCTAACTGAGTCTGTGACATAGGCTTAGTGAATGAATCAGCTGGATTTTTCAGCTGATGTTATTTTTCTACATGGCTATATCGCCTTGCCCAACTATATATCTGATAATGTGGTAGTGCCTTTCTATGTGTTTGGATTTCTGGTGAGACCTTGGTTCCTTAGCTCAGATGATCGCTCCATTGTTGTCACAAAGGTAATGGAACTAGCGACTCAATGGAAGGAACTACTGTAAGTTCATCACGAACTTCTTTATCCAAACGACTTCCTTTGCGACATCGATGCAAAGAATATACTCAGCCTCTATAGTGGAATCTGCAATCGTGCTCTGTTTGGAACTCTTCCAACTGACTGCACCTCCATTACAAATGAACACATATCCAGAGGTAGACTTTCTATCATCGATATCTGATTGAAAATCAGAATCAGTATAACCATCCAATTGCAAGTCTCCACCTCCATAAATCAAGAATAAATCCTTAGTTCTTCTCAAGTACTTAAGGATATTCTTGTGACTATCCGATGTTCCAAACTGGATTGGATTGATACCGCTAGTCAAACTAACGAGATATGCGATATCCGGCCTAGTACACAACATTGCATACATTAAACTTCCAATAGCCGAAGCATATGGAATCCTGGCCATCTTATCTCTTTCTTCAGGTGTCTTTGGAGACATCTCTTTAGAAAGGTGGATACCATGTCTCACTGGTAACAATCCTCTCTTGGAATCAAGCATGTTAAACCTCTTTAACACCTTTTCCAAGTATAGACTTTGGGATAAATCAATTATTCTTTTCGCTCTATCTCTATAGATGCGAATCCCAAGAATATAGGTTGCCTCTCCTAAGTCTTTCATGGAGAATGTATTTGACAACCATACCTTTATAGTCGTCAACATACCTGTATCATTACCCAACAACAGTATGTCATCCACATATAAGACAAGGAAAGTGATAGCACTGTCACTAACCTTCTTATATACACATGGCTCATCCTCATTTTTGATAAAACCAAAAGATTTAATGGCTTCATCAAAACGGATGTTCCAACTCCTCAAAGCTTGTTTCAACCCATAAATGGATCGCTTTAGCTTGCATACCTTGGAACCATCTTGGGATTCAAATCCCCTAGGTTGTTCCATGAAAATGTTTTCTTCAATGTATCCATTGAGAAAGGCTGTTTTGACATCCATCTGCCAAATCTCATAATCATAGTATGCAGCTATTGCTAATAAAATCCTAATTGATTTAAGCATGGCAACAAAGAGAAAGTCTCCTAATAGTCGATTCCTTGACTTTTGCGAAACCCTTTCGCTACAAGACTTTCCTTATAGGTATCTAACTTTCCATAATAACAAATTTTCTTCTTGAAAACCCATTTGTTCCCTATAGGTACAATACCTTCAGGTGGGTCAACAAGATCCCAAACTTAATTCTTATACATGGAATCAATCTCGGATTTCATAGCATCAATCCATTTTGAAGATTCTATATCTGATATAGCTTCTTCATAGGTAAGTGGATCATCTCCATGATCTACTTCTTCATGAGTAGACAACTCTTGTTCTTCTTCATGAAGAAAACCATATCTCACCGTGGGTGAGATACCCTGGTTGTTCTACGAGGAACAGTGTAGATGTTTCATCAATGGGTATAGGTTGACTAGATGGATCTATATCCATCGATGCATTGGTTGGTCAGAATTCTCCAATTCTAACTCTATTTGCCTTCCTTTGCCTCCTTCTTGAACAAACTGTTGTTCAAGAAATGTGGCATCTCTACTTATCACAACCTTTTGTGAAGTAGGCAAAAAAAATAATATCCAAAATTATCTTTTGGATATCCAACAAATCGACCTCTTTCTGATCTGGTCTCCAATTTATCAGTGTTCAGCTTTTTGATATAAGCTGGACAACCCCAAATCTTAACATGCTTAAGACTTGGTTTTCTTCCATGCCATATCTCATAAGGTGTGGAAGAAACTGATTTTGATGGAATCCTATTCAGAATATACAAAGCTGATTCTAATGCAAATCCCCAAAAGGAGATTGGCATATCAGTATAGCTCATCATACTACGTACCATATCCAATAGGGTACGATTTCTCCTTCGGATACACCATTCAATTGTGGCGTTCTGGAGAGTCGGTGAGAAACAATGCCATGCTCTCTCAAGTATTCATCAAATTCAGTACTCAAATATTCACCTCCACAATCTAATCGAAGAGCTTTAATACTTTTTCCTGTTTGATTTTCTACTTCAGATTTAAATTCTTTGAACTTTTCAAAGGATTCATGTTTGTATTTCATCAAATACAAATACCCAAACCTTGATTTATCATCAGTAAAGGTAATAAAATAATGAAAGCCCCCTCTAGCCATTTCTTTAAATGGACCACATACATCACTATGTATTAGCTCCAAAATATTTTCAGCTCTTAGCCCTTGTCCAACAAAGGGTGATCTAGTCATTTTGCCTTGAAGGCAAGATTCACAAGTTAGAGTAGGCTCAGAGCCCAATGAGGATAGAATCCCCATTTTCTCCAATTTTGCAATCCTATCTTCTGCAACATGACATAACCTTAAGTGCCAAATATATTTTGAACTTGAGTTGGTTTTCATCATGGCATTGCATTCTTTTAGATTGCTATACTCTAGCCAGTGGAAACACTTTCTTACTGGCAATGGAAACACTTTCCTATTGGCAGTGGAAACACTTTCCTTTGCCTTCATCAGCTTTAGTCTTCCTTTTCTGCTTAGCTATTTTCTTGGAAGGACCAGGAATCTGAGGTTTCTTTTCTTATTGCCCTTCTTCTTGTTGGACTTTCCAGCAGAAGAAGATGCAACCAAAGCTACCTCTTTTCCTTTATTGCCTGGCATATTCTTTTGGGCAATAACCAGCATGTTGTGTAATTCAGCTAAGGTGCATTCTGTTTAGTCATATGGAAATTTGTCACAAAATTCCCAAAAGACTCGTGAAGGGTGAAGGATCAAATCCGTTTGTAGTTGGAAATCCATGTTGAAGTCAAGATGTTCTAAGCTGCTCAATCAGTGAATCATCTTGTGGACATGATCCCCAACATTCTGTCCCTCAGACATCCTCATACGGAATAGCTGTCTAGATATCTCATACCTAGCATTCCTACTGTGCTCACCATACAACTCTTGTAGGTGAAGGAGGATTTCACTCGCACTCTGCATGTTCTCATGTTGCTTCTGTAACTCATTACTCATGGAAGCAAGCATGTAACACTTAGCTCTCATATCATGCTCCTTCCACTTATCCAAAGTTTCATGTTCCTCTTGTGTGGCCTCTGGAGGTAATGGACCAGGAACATTTGAATCTAGAACATATCCTATATGTTCAAGGTTCAAGACAAGTTTCTAATTTCTTAGCCAATCAGATGATTAGGTCTGTCAACTGTTGTGATCAAGTATGCTTGCAAGGATATTGGATGGTGATGGTTGTTTTGTGCTCATTTTATCGTAAAATTAACTACGAAAATAACCAGATTAATTAGTAAATGTATCATGTAATTAACCAAAATGATTATGGTCTTTTAATCAAATTGGTCCTCCCACTAACTTAGCGAATCCTACACTTCCAAAGTAGAAAACGGAAATCCTAGTTGGATGGATTTCTAGTGGGTGATTGAATTCTTATAATTCTATTGATCATCCTCAGGTACATCCATTATTGGAATTACAATAAACTATAAGTGAGCAACTCCTTGCCCATCACATCTCATGTGAGGTTCAATCCTTTACCTAGCCCCTAATGCTCAAAATCTCGGTACATCCATTATTGACTTATCTTGCATTAGTTAAGTTGATCCCATTGAGCCGATAATTATGCAAATAATTTTAATGTCCTCAGGTACATCCAATATTGGCCACCAAACCATTTACATATTTACAACATCTCATGCTTAACAATTATTCTTAAGAAAATCTCTTAAATTAATTGCATCTCATGCAACTATTTAAAATTTCTTAAAATAATTGCCCCAATGGAGGGCTTATGTTATAATTACTTTAATTATACCATTTCCAACTTAATCATTTGTTTGGAAGATTTTATAGCCATCCTAATTACTATTAAGGTCTCACTTTGCACATTATCCATTTAGCATGCATATATCATATAATTGCATACATTCCCATACATCTCATGCATTCATGGATAAGCAATAAATATGGTATGATCATGGACTTTCTAAGGGATTCAATTCTGAGCCACCAAGAATTGAATCTGGGCATTCCTAGGTGCATTTCATTCATTCATTTTACAAGAGTTGCTGAAGGAGTACATAATCAACACTTGATATTGAATTCCTCCCACTGGTCCCACCAATGCTCTTGACCTCCTTGAACTTCTTGCAATCCAATATTACATAGTAATCCTTGGCATACCAAGTCGAATTTACAAGAACTTAAATAAATGAAATTACAACCCAAAAATATTACAAACTTAATAATACATGCCCAAAATAAATTAAAATAAATTAATTAATTTACAATCCCAAAGAAAAATAAAAGAAATAAATCCAATCACATTGGTCTTTTATAGTCCATGATCATCCATCATGCATATCACTATTTAACAATTAAATAAAACATACATACTTAAATTAAATTGAATATCTCATATTCAACTTAAAAATCCAGATTTGAATATGATTCAAATAAATTTAAAAATTCAGATTTGAATCTCATTCAAACAAATTTAAAAATTCAGATTTGAATCACATTCAAACAACTTCAAAAATTCAGATTTGAATCACATTCAAACATTTTTAAAAAATCAGATTTGAATCACATTCAAATATTTCTTAAAAAATCAGATCTGAATTTTATTGAATCAATTTTAAAAAATCAGATTTAAATATGATTCAAACAACTTTAAAAATTCAGATTTTAATCACATTCAAACAACTTTTAAAATTCAGATTTGAATCACATTCAAACAATTTTTAAAATTCTGATTTGAATCATAATTTAATTGTGTGATTAAAACAACTAATTAAACACTTTAATTAGTCAAAGAATAGGCCTTAGATCATACAACAATTGCAGAATTAAAAGCCAAACCTTGAACCACCCAAGGAACCATTGTTGCCGCCACCAATGGTGGCTTCACCATGTGTGACGCCACATCTCATGATCCAACCAGCAATGAATCTCTTGATCTCATGATCAAACACACAATTAAATTATATAATCAACAATCTAAATGGCAAATATAGTGGCTCTGATACCAATTGAAGGAACGGAAGTGTGAAAAACATAAGATTATACCATTGAATTCAAAAATTTTCACCTAGGGTCACATGCACCATGCAAGATTTATTTTTATCTATTTGATTTCAATAATAAACAACATATTAAAACTTTTTTAATATGTTTTTGGATCTGTATTTTCCATTTAAGATTTTAAAATTAATCAGATTAATTTTAGAACCCTAGATTAAATCAAGAACGATTACACTAATCTCTTGATGTGCTGCAGCGTGTTTGCGCCTTTGAGATTCGTCTTCAGGACACCAGATGTTGTCCCTCTAGCTTGTCCACACCAAGAACACCTATGGCAGCCCTTGAACAGCTTCTAAAGCCTTTTCTATTAATTAGAAATTCAAGTTCTGCCTTTTAAGAGATTAGAGATGTAAACAGGACACTAGAAACAATTTCTAGCGTTCTTAATTCAAGAGATTGATGGCTAATCTCTTTGAATTGATGAGAGATGAAGAGAAATAGCTGGAGAGGCTCAAAGTGGCGTGACAATTGAGAGGAGAGGCTGCTGGTTATGTTTTCTTTTCATAACCACACTTAAATAGCTAGGTTAATACATTAAACCCTAGCCACATGTCACCTTTTGGTTAGCTCTAGGTTTAAGTGACCCAATCACATTGTGCCAAGTGTCAAACCTATATTTAATCTTGATTTTAATCATCTTACATGATTAAAAAACATTTGGCAAGCTTATGTGTTATGCCATGTGTCACCATCTCATGGTGCCACGTGTCACACTGCAAAATGACCAAAATGCCCCTGTGTCTTAATTTTGAGTTCTTAACCCAAAATAATTATTTTCTTCTTCTAATTAATTTATATCAAATATAAATTAATTAATTAATCTCTATTAATTAATTTCTCATCAATTAAATTCATATTTAAACACTTTAAATATAAATTTAATTTATACTACACATCCAATAATCTAGATTTGGTTTCAAGTCATGCTAGGGACTTTGCAATTTAATTGCAAACCAAATCTATTTAATTAATCAATTAAACTCTTTAATTAATTAATTAAATCATATTTAAATAGGTGATAACTTGTGTATGTGTGTGACTTACTAGGCTCATCACTAATTGGCAATGAGACATGATATCAACTCTTAATATCATCAGAACTCTTTCTTACCATAAATGATTTCTCTAAATCATTTTATGAACCTCATAGACCATGGTTAACACCTAGCATAGCATGCCATGGCCACCCAATTAGTAATAAGGTTTACCTTAAATGAACATATAATCATATGTTACCATGCACTAGAATCTCTCTGTTACAAAATCCCAACTCAAGCTGGAGTCATGGTTTATGTCAAACTCCATTTGCTATGAATATTATGTTCTCTTTTAATTCCACTTCTTGATTAAAAGATTTTTCTCATCAGAAACTCTTTTCTGAATAAATCTATCTGTCCTGGCCAGGAACTTGAAACATCAAGAACAATTAAATGAACATAGGATTTTAACTCTATTTACTTAGAGGAACAGATTCCATCTTGATCAACACCTACCTCCATATATAACTAGCAGGAGCCAACACATGCCCATATACCCATACATAGTACAAGTATGAAAGCGATCAAACTCAAACTACCTATATACAAGATAATCATGCTATCTCAGTCTAAAGATTATATGCACTGATATGATTTATGACAAAACATTGACAAGAGTAAACTCCATGTGCTTGTCATAAGTGTCACTGGTTCGGCCTACTTATCATCTATAAGTGCCTATCAAGTTTGTTATATGGCATGAGACTCACCATTCCATCTTATTTATATCTCATATAAATAACTTGGGAACAAACATGAATACAATCTTTCTGGATAAGTCATGTCCTTATTATGAAGTATCCTCGATTGTGAACCTATTTATGATACTTTGTGCTAGAAATATTGTCACTCATATTCTTAACAACTTAAGAATAATATTTCTAACAAAATATCAATGGACCTTTTCTATTACACATAAATATATTATGTAAACGGAAAAGTG
Source organism: Hevea brasiliensis (assembly GCF_030052815.1). NCBI lineage: Eukaryota > Viridiplantae > Streptophyta > Magnoliopsida > Malpighiales > Euphorbiaceae > Hevea > Hevea brasiliensis. Next base: position 79,013,737 of record NC_079501.1, read on the forward strand.
GAAATGCCTTTTATTATTAAAAATATGTACAAGATACATACTAAATGATATGCTCTAGGGCATACTACTAACAAACTCAAGGTTAGCAAATAGGATTGTATGGTTAAAGTGCATTGGGCATACCATTGCATAAGTGTTTATCTATTGTATGTACTTCTATCATATGGAGTCACCTAACATAAATGTAAAATATAATGTCAGGAAATTTTCATTTATGTTCAAAATGGGCATGTTGGTGTTAATGAATAAATTCTTAATTATGCTTTATACTAATAATTCTTATGCTATTTCTCTCATTATTTAAATGAATTGTTGGATCACAACAAATTTCTTTCTAATTAAGAATATTATTCACCTCTTGTATTTTATCTATTTAAACAACTTTATTAATAACTTTTGGAAGTATCTTTTATTTTAGTAAGCTAAATGTTTAAGAAAAAGGATTAAAAGTCATTTTTCATATATTTATATACACAATCAATATTGAGAGTATGATAACTACTCATAGGTACTCTTTAAGCCAAGAATTAAGAAGAGTGATAGTTATCACATTTTATATTTAGGAGCTAGACGAAGAAGACCAATACATAGAGACATAGGATTTATACTTTTATTAGGACTTGTGTTGTGTACTTGAAAAAAGGCATACAACATTGATGCATTAATTGATTTTGCTAAATACTATACAGATGAATCATGTAATTTAATTAGACCATTTACAATTTTCAAGTCCTCATGCGACTTATATTATTATTTAAACAATAATTTGGAGGTTGTAACTTATGGTACAGAATTATGGAATTGGATCCTTTTTATTCATGATTGTCTAGGAGAAATTATTGAGGTTGAGATAGTTGATATTAATTATATTTATTTGAGATGTTGATAAATATTATTATTCTTAAGTAGTATAAAGCCCATCTTACAGGGAAAACTCTGTTGGATTTCTAGTAGGAATTTTTACCTATACCATAAGAATTTGATCACTTAAATAAAGAATGTTAACGGCATAAATTAAATGGGGATAGCGAATAAATGTACACTTTGGTAAAGCAAGATTCGGATTGATGATTAACAAGTGTATGAGAGTTCCAGTCTTACCAACCATTCTTCTTAGTGGGTGATCTGTAAACTCCACTGTAATCCCTCAAAAAGGTTGGTGAAATGTCCTGGCTTTACACTGGGGAGCCTCCCCTCACCTTAACTTTCTTATATATATAAAAAAAAAAAGGTGTATAATATATTCATGAAACAAAAATAATATTGATAAGTTAATGAAATGCAAATGTAATTGAATATGGAATTTGGGCATCCCATCACCAATATCAGTATCCTCAATGAGTATGTAATTAGGATCTTCAATCATCCATATTTCTTCCATATAAATATCATGTAAATTCCCCTTTGTCACACTAACATCGTCTTCTGAGAACTATTAGCATCATCAAATATAGGACCTCTATCCACATCACCAAACATTTGCACATTCTCATCCAAATAATAATAATAGGATCATCTATCCCCAACATGCCTTCAATCTCATCCCTTACCACATATACTTCAACTTGACCATTTTGAATGCAATTTAACATTTCAAGTCTTCTAACAAATCAAAATATTCAGTTTTACTTATATCAACAATTCCTAACATAATGCTCAATATTATCAAAATACATCAACTATCCTTTTACATATTGAAAGTTTGAAATTGCTCACCTACACCAGGGTGTATAATAGAGTATTTGGCTTAGCTACTTACTTTTAACTTCTAGCTTTAAATGTATTTTTTAATTTATAAGTTAATTTAAAAGTAAGTAGTTAATTGTTTAATAAAACTACTTAAAATTAACTTTTAAATAGTTAAGTGTTCAATTAAAAGGTGCTTAAAAAGAACTTAATTTGTTAAAATGTCCAAAAAATGATATATCATTGAGTGTTGTGATTGTTAAAATGAGGATAGTGTTGATATTTTTAAAAATTATTAGGATCATATAGTCTTTTACTTGAACAAAGAGTAGTTTTAAAATAAGTAAATAAGTTATATGTAAAGGATACCATACTTATAACTTTTACTTATAAATAGGTTTGACCAACTTATAAGCCAAACCAAATACCCTCATAGATCTAACCAATCAAGAATTAGAATCCAATTCCTACCATATTTTAATATTGGGTCCACTATAATTTTAACTGATATGTTAATTTCTGATTAGATATGTGTATACACAGGGGTTTGTGTAAGAATTTCCCATTGAAAGTTTCCACATGTATCATATAAAATGTTAAACTGATGACTCATCTTAAGAAACATAATACAAAGCAAATGTCACTATAACACTAACAATTTTTTAAGAAAAATGAAAGACCTAATAGTTGCTTCAATCGAAATAAAAACCACTATATGTGTGACACCCCTTGCCCGTCTACAGTATAGCCGAGCAAGATATGACACACAGTGTGCTGAAGCACTATTTCTTATTCCATTACAATTTACCCTTCTTAATTCATTTATTTATTAGTCACTAAGTGCAAAGTTTTATCAATTATATCATTTATTTACAATTTTGATTAATCTGAATTTTTCGCAAATTTTAAAGAAAATCCGGCCGAGTGCCAACTGTAAATTGGAAAAACGATTCTTCTGAACCTGTTAAAAAAAACACTTCTAATATGGTTTTTAGATCCAAAACTCCAATATACATACATATCAACTCAATCTCCAAATCTCAACACAATTTTCAAAATTTTGTTCATATCACAATTCAAATCAATTTCATGAATAACTCCCCAACATTTTATTTTTCAACAAAATATACTGATAATTAAATTAACATGTAATTTCATATATTTATATTATCATATGATTTCATGAGTTTGTAATTACAATCAAGAACTAGTACAAAATGCAAAGTACAAAATGCAACAAAAAATCCTAATATCCTACCAAGTGCACTGCAGATAAGAGGTGACTCTAGACTCTGCGCAGATCTGACTAATCACCCGGTAAGAGGTCTGCTGGGCTCCCCAGCTGTGTCTCCAATACCTGCGTGTGGCAAAAGCGACGCTCTAAGCAATACTGCTTAGTGGTACCAATACAAAATAAAATAGCTAAAATAAAATGGATGTGCAGAATGTATGCTGACATTTTATGTAGACTAAGTTTTTGGCAATTATTATAGTATTATTTGATTAAAATTTGGTAAGATTTGTTTCGATTGCCCAAGTGACCTATACTAGTCGACTGGACTGGATAAACGGGTAAACTGGCACTGGGTACCAAGTACCTTGAGCCATCGCACCATCGATCACATTGTGTCTCTCGGTGTGCAACAGAACAGCTAATAAGCCGTAATAATTATTAGGCATGAAACTAAGTATAGTAAACTCAATCAAAATAACCAAAGACTATTATATCATAGAATGGCACGTAAGGCTATAAAACACAGAATGGCTTAAAGCCATATGCAGTATTGTTAACAGAACCCTATTGGCATGCCAAGCTATCCAAACCAATCATTCTAGGCATACTAGGGCATTTTACATAGTTAATGATTTAATTATTTATTTTTGTAATGTAGAGGTCACTATTCACTTGACTATTTCCACTCAAATGTTGACTTTTTAATTTATAATAGATTTGTTGAACCTAAGTTCACCAAGATACCATATTTTGGTTCACAAAAGTGTTGGCATTATTTGCTAATCAATACTTAAAACCAATAGGAAACAAATCAAAATTTTCAATTTTGGGTGCTAGAGATTACTGTTCCATTAGGCAATTCTACAATGAAAATTTTGCCAAATGTTCTCAATCAAAGTTGTTCCTTTATGTGTCTTCTTTAATTCCTTTTTTGAATCACTCCATTTGGAGTTTTCTAGCTCAAGTTATGCTACTTTCTTTAGGACTGGCCGGATTGGCATCTACCAAGAATTTCTGGGCAGAAATAGTTCTGGCAGTTTTGATACCTTGATTTTGGTTAGCAATTCAGATGGGTTATGGTCAGAATTTGGTTTGGTGTTCTTCATGAAAGTTGTTCTAAATTGTCTAAGCTTTTCATTGGTATAAATTTTAGGTCAATTGGACTTTTCTACACAGAGTAATGACCATTTGAACAAACATTGTTCATTTGGTCATTTTCCAAGAATAGCATGTTGGTCACCCGGATTAGGGTAGTTTTTAGGTCAACTTGGGTTGGTTTTCTGGGCAAGATTTCTTCACCAAAGTTGTGCCATTATGTGTCTAGTTTCATTTCCAATTGGCCTTACACTAATTGAACCTACACAACTCCAGTTATAGCTGCCCAAATCTACTGGACTCACACCTAGTCCTACAAGTCACCAAGGGCATCATATCTAACTTTAATTCCCATGGAACAAATCACTTCATTTCCTAATCACACATAGCCAAATGTTCACTAATTGACCATTAGAACTTCCTTTCACCAATACATAAACAAAATCTCAAATTTGTACCCAAACCCTAACTCTACCATTTCAATTCATGCATTAACTTACATTTCATTATCCTAATCATGAGATTAGTGTTAAGGGCAGCTATGATGCCATTTAAATTCAAAGAAATCTTCAAAACCCTACCAAGTCCAAGGCTGTCAAAATTTGGGGGGAGGTATACACATGATTTTTATTCAATTTTCTTATAAATTTCCACTCAATTCCACTCCCTCAACATGAATTTAAAGAGAAAGGAAGAGTTTGGTCACTAACCTTGAATGGAGTCAATTCCAAGCTTGTAAAAGCTCCTCTTTTCTACTTCTTTTTGTTTTCTTTAGCTTGGCCAAGGTGTAAAAACAATTTTTAATGAAATCACTAAGGGGTTTTATGGTGAAATTGAAGGGGAGATAAAGCTTTTGGTGAGCAAAAATGGCGGAGGGAGTGAAAGAGCTGGTTCGGCCAAGAAGGGATGAGGTTGGCTAATAGATTTTCCCAATTTTGACTTCTTCTTCTTCTTTTTAATGAATTATAAATGATTTTATTGAATTTTGATTGGCCAAAAATTTCAAATGACCTTAAGCTTACTTAATGCTTGTGTAATAAATCAAATTTACTTTCATTTTCTTTTCTTTCCCTTTTCTATTCATTTTTAATAAATTTTCCATCAATATTTGTTCGTATTTTTTGTCATATAATTCACTTACTTAAATGGATAAGTTGGTCAAAAATCATCTCTGAAGACGAAATGACTAAAATACCCTCCGTTTGGCTTAACGAGCTAAAATTGTGTATACCAATTGATTAAATTTTCCTTGTATTTTCTTAGCATTTTATTTTCTTTGAGACCCCAATAATGCTTCCCTGAAATCCCAAAAATTATTTCATGGAGTTTTCCCCGGGTCTAGGGTTGCTAACGACCTTCACTGTCACTTCCCGTTAGGATCACTCATCACTGGGGTTATGGCTCATTTTACCTTAGTGCATTTCATTTCTAAAATTTTTTCTTAATTTTTCTTATCATTATTTGGTTTATTTATAACTCTTCACTCTAGTCTAATTATAATTCTAGATATTCTAGCTACCCGGACCGACATTGGTCACCAAAACAGTAGAACTTACGGACTAGCTAATGTGAGGATGTTACAGCTCTTCCCCTTTAATAAAAATTTCGTCCTCGAAATTTACCTGATGCAAACAGTTGAGGAAACTGCTGCCTCATTGTCTCTTCACTTTCCCAAGTTGCCTCCTAGGTATTATGGTGCCTCCAAAGTACTTTCACCAGTGGAATTTGTTTATTTCTCAGTTCCTTCACCTCCCGAGCTAGGATCCGTATGGGTTCTTTTGTATATGTCAAATCCAGTTGAATTTCAATCTCTTCCATGGAGATGACATGTGAAGGGTCTGAGCGGTATCTTCTTAGCATAGAAATATGAAACACATTGTGAATCTTATCTAGCTCTAACGGTAAAGCTAACCAATAGGCCACTGGTCCCACACGTTCAATGACTTCATATGGGCTAATGAACCTAGGGCTTAACTTACCCTTTCTTCCAAACCTCAGTACCTTCTTCCACGGTGAGACCTTGAGAAACACTTTGTCACCAACTGCATACTCTATTTCTTTTCTCTTCAAGTCAGTATAAGATTTCTGTCTATCTGAGGCAACCTTCAAATTAGCTTTGATTATCTTTACTTTCTCCTCAGTCTATTTCACTAGGTCTAGTCCTACCAGCTTATTTTCGCCCAATTCAGTCCAACACATTGGGGTTCTACACTTCCTCCTATACAGTGCTTCATACGGGGCCATTTGAATGCTAGCTTGGTAGCTATTGTTATATGCAAATTCTGCCAGTGGGAGATATCTATCCCAACTCCCCTCAAACTCAATGACACAACTCCTCAGCATATCCTCAAGTACCTATCACATAATTCACGTTGTTACTATCATTTGAATTTATTATTGGTAAGAATTCAATTAGTTTTTAGGTTTACCTGAATTACTCGTTTCAACTATCCATCTATCTGAGGATGAAAAGCCGTGCTAAAGTGGAGTTGTGTGCCCAAGGCTTCTTGAAACTTCTTCCAAAATCTCGATGTAAACCTTGGGTCTCGATCAAATATGATGGAAAGTGGGATTTCGTGCAGTCTAACTATCTCACTGATATACAACTCTGCTAACTTCTCCAGTGAGTAGTCAGTTCTAACTGGTAGAAAATGTGCTGACCTTGTCAATCTATCCACTATCACCCACACTGCATTATGCTTCTTCTGGGTGAAAGGTAGACCACTGACAAAATCCATAGTGATCCGGTCCCATTTCCATTTAGGTATGCTTATAGGCTATAGCAATCTTGATGGAACTTGATGTTCTGCTTTAACTTGCTGACATGTCAAGCACCTAGTAACATAGTCAGCTATATCCTTCTTCATTCCAAGCCACCAATAATGAGGCTTCAGATTATTATACATTTTTGTGCTTCCTAGGTGCATAGCATAAACACTGGTGTGTTTTTCCTTCAGAATACTAGTCTTTAATTCCCCATCATCTGGTACACAGACTCTTCATTTGTAGTATAGACACCCATCTGCTTTCACCTTAAAATCAGTTTCCTTTCCCACTGATATTTTACCCACAATAGCTATTAATTTTTCATCTGCCTTCGCCCATCTTGTATCTACTGTAGCAGGTTTGGCCTCACTTGTAATTCAGCCAAAATAGCTCCATCTTGAGCTAAAGATAGACGGGCATTTAGTAATCTTAAAGCTGTGATGGACTTTCTGCTTAAGGCATCAGCAACTATATTTGCCTTCCCAGGATGGTAGTCTATTACACAATCATAGTCCTTTAGGAACTCAATCCATCACCTCTGTCTAAGATTGAGCTCCTTCTGGGTTGGTAAGTATTTTAGACTTTTGTGGTCTATATAGATGTAGCACTTTTCACCATACAAGTAATGCCTCCATATCTTCAGTGCAAAGATAATTACTGCTAACTCCAGATCATGAGTAGGGTAATTCTGTTCATGTGGCCTTAATTGCCTGGAAGCATAGGCGACCACTTTCCCCTCTTGCATCAATACACACCCTAACCCATTATGCGAGGCATCACTGTAGACCACAAAGTCCTTTCCTGACATTGGCTGTGTTAACACTGGTGCTTTTGTTAATATAGCCTTCAGCCTCTCAAAACTGGCTTGGCACTTGTCGTTCCAACCAAATTTCACATCTTGTGTAACAACTTGGTCATTAGAGCAGCTATGAGAGAGAACCCCCTCACAAATCTTCTATAATACCTAGCTAGCCCCAAGAAACTTTTGACCTCAGTTGTATTTCTGGGAGGCTTCCATTCCATCACTACTTCTATCTTCTTGGGATCCACTATAATCCCCTCAGCCAATAATATATCTTCTTGGTATATCACACAGGTTTCGCTTAGCCTGTCTAGTATCAACCACGTGTGCTAAGTAGGCTTCACAGCCTTTTCTCATCAATCTTCTTACACCTGTGGCTGAGATGACATTAGACAGGAAATCTGTCCTTTCACTCACAACTGTAATCTCATTACCCTCAAGAGTTTTCAAAGAAATCCTCTTCAGTTTACAATCAACTATTGCTTGATGACGTGACAACCAGTCCATTCCCAAAATCATGTCAAACTCGTGGAAGGGCAATTCAATTAGGTCTGCCGAGAATTCATACCTCTGAATCCTCAACGGGCAACCTTTATACACCTTATTAAACACTGTGGCCTAGTGGATTTGTGACCAGAATGTCTTGGTAACCCTCCTCTACTGAAACTCCTCTCTTTACAGGTAGCTTGATGCAGATATATGAATGGGTAGATCTTGGATCCACCAATGCATGCACAAGTAAAGTGTAGAGGAAAAACGTACCCCTAATAACATCTAGGGCATCTTGCTCCTCCTGGGCTCTCATGGCATAAGCTCTGGTAGGTACTCTAGCCTCTGGCCTCTCAGCTGACTCAGATGCAGGCCTCAGTGATGGACCAGCTACCTCAGATTTACCAGACTTCCAACCCCTTTGAGGTGCAGGGCAGGCCTATCTGCTTGTGTTGGGGCAGCTGTAGCAGTCCTCTTTGGACTATTTCTGATCTGATGTTCTGTAGACCCGCATCGTAAGCAAGCACCAGTCACTCACCAACACTCCCCCTCATGCCACTTCAGGCAGTATGGACAGGTAGAAGATGCTGGGGCTGGTCCCCTGAACACTGTCCCTAGAGAGCTGCCCACTGATGGTGTGGACTAGCCTCTCCTAGGTGTGAACTGTGGTCTGGGCCCCTGGGACTGACCCTGACCTTAAAGCTGACCCGAACTCTGAGCAGTAGGACCCTTAAACTGTTAGTAGTATGCCCTATTGCCATGCTTAAATCAATTAGGATTCTATTAGCAATAGCTACATACTATGATTATGAGATTTGGCAGATCGATATCAAAATAGCTTTTCTCAATGGATACATTGAAGAAAACATTTTCATGGAACAACCTAGGTGTTTTGAATCCCAAGATGATTCCAAGGTATGCAAGCTAAAGCAATCCATTTATGGATTGAAGCAAGCTTCAAGGAGTTGGAACATCCATTTTGATGAAGCCATTAAGTCATTTGATTTTTTTAAAAATTGAGGATGAGCCATGTGTATATAAGAAGGTTAGTGATAGTGCTATCACTTTCCTTGTCTTATATGTGGATGACATTTTGTTGATGGGTAATGACACAGGTATGGTTGTCAAATACATTCTCCATGAAAGACTTAGGGAAGGCAACCTATATTATTAGGATTCACATCTATAGAGATAGAGCAAAAAGAATAATTGGTTTATCCCAAAGTCTATATTTGGAAAAGGTATTAAAGAGGTTTAACATGCTTGATTCCAAGAGAGGATTGTTACCAGTGAGACATGGTATCCACCTTTCTAAAGAGATGTCTCCAAAGACACCTGAAGAAAGAGATAAAATGGCCAGGATTCCATGTGCTTTGGCTATTGGAAGTTTGATGTATACAATGCTGTGTACTAGGTCGGATATCGCATATGCTATTAGTTTGACTAGCAGGTATCAATCCAATCCAGGTTTGGAACACTGGATAGCTATCAAGAATATCCTTAAGTACTTGAGAAGAACTAAGGATTTATTCTTGATTTATAGAGGTGGAGACTTGCAATTGGATGGTTATACTGATTCTGATTTCCAATCAGATATCAATGATAGAAAGTCTACCTCTGGGTATGTGTTCATTTGTAATGGAGGTACAGTCAGTTAGAAGAGTTCCAAATAGAGCACGACTACAGATTCCACTACAGAGGCTGAGTATATTGCTGCATCAGATGCTGCAAAGGAAGTTGTTTGGATAAAGAAGTTCGTGACAAAACTTACAGTAGTTCCTTCCATTGAGTCAGCAGTTCCACTTCACTATGACAACAATGGAGCAGTCATACAAGCTAAGGAACCCCGGTCTCAACAGAAATCCAAACACATAGAAAGGCGATACCACATTATTAGAGAAATAGTTGGGCGAGGAGATGTAGCCATGCAGAAAATAGCATTAGCTGAAAATCCAGTTGATCCATTCACTAAGCCTATGTCACAAACTCAGCTAGACCAACATCTTGAGAAGATGGGTCTAAGATATTGTAATGAATGGCTCTAGTGCTAGTGGGAGATTGTTAGTAGTATGCCCTAGAGCATATCATTTAGTATGTATCTTGTACATGTTTTATTAATAAAAGGCATTTTCACTTTTCTGTTTACATAATATATTTATGTGTAATAGAAAAGGTCCATTGATATTTTGTTAGAAATTCTATTCTTAAGTTGTTAAGAATATGAGTGACAGTATTTCTAGCACAAATTATCATAAATTAGTTCACAATCGAGGATACTTCACAATAAGGACATGACTTATCCAGAAAGATTGTAATCATGTTTGTTCCTAAGTTATTTATATGAGATGTAAATAAGATGGAATGGTGAGTCTCATGCCATATAACAAACATGATAGGCATTTATACATGATAAGTAGGTCAAACCAGTGACACTTATGATAAGCACATGGAGTTTACTCTTGTCAATGTATTATCATAAATCATATCAGTGCATATAATCCTTAAACCTGAGATAGCACACTTATCTTGTATATAGGTGGTTTGAGTTTGATATTGCTTTCATACTTGTACTGTGTATGGGTATATGGGCATGTGTTGGCTCCTATTAGTTATATATGGAGGTAAGTGTTGATCAAGATGGAATCTGTTACCCTTAGTAAATAAGGATAAAATCCTATGTTCATTTAATTATTCTTGATGTTTCAAGTTCCTGGCCAAGACAGATAGATTTAATCAGAAAAGAGCTTCTGATGAGAAAATCTTTTTAATCAAGAACTGGAATTAAAAGAGAATATAATATTCATAGCAAATGGGATTTGACATAAACCATGACTCCAGCTTGAATTGGGATTTTGTAATAGAGAGATTCTAGTGCATGGTAACATATGATTATAGGTTCATTTAAGGTAAATCTTATTACTAATTGGGTGGTCATGGCATGCCATGCTAGGTGTTAACCATGGTCTATGAGGTGCATAAAATGATTTAGAGAAATCATTTATGGTAAGAAAGAGTTCTGATGATATTAAGAGTTGATATCATGTCTCATTGCCAATTATTGATGAGCCCAGTAAGTCACACACATGCACAAGTAATCACCGAGTTAAATGTGATTTAATTAATTAATTAATAAAAGAGTTTAATTGATTAATTAAATAGGTTTAGTTTGCAATTAGATTGCAAAGTCCTTAGCATGACTTGAAACCAAATCTAGGTTATTAGATTTATAGTGTAAGTTAATTTTATATTTAAAGTGTTTAAATATGAATTTAATTATGAGAAATTAATTAATAGAGATTAATTAATTTATTTATATTTGATATAAATTGATTAGAAGAAGAGAAATAATTATTTCGGGTTGAGAACTCAAAATTAAGACACAGGGGTATTTTTGTCATTTCACAGGGTGATATGTGGCACCATGAGATGGTGACAGATGGCACTACACATAAGCTTGCCATATGTCTTTTAATCGTGTAAGATGATCAAAGTCAAGATTAAATATAGGTTTGACACTTGGCACAATGTGATTGGGTCAATTAAACCTAGAGCCAATCATAAGGTGACATGTGGCAAGGGTTTTAAGTGGTGACCTAGCTATATAAAGGAAAGGATGAAATAACAAATACAATCTGCTCATTCTCTCTTTGGTGCTGCCACCTTTGAGCCTCTCCCCGCTCATCTTCTCCATCTCTCATCAATTCAAAGAGATTTGCCAACAATCTCTTGAATTAAAAATACTAGAAATCATTTTTAATGTCCTATTTACATCTATAATCTCTCAAAAGGCAAAACCTGATTTTCTAATTGATTGGAAAAGCTTTAGAAGCTATTCAAGGGGCTGCCATTGGTTATCTTGGTGTGCACAAGCTAGAGGGATAACATCTGGTGTCCTAGGCGCATCCCAAAGGTGCCAAACACACTGCAGTGCATCAAAAAGGTTAGTGCACTTGTTCTTAATCTAATCTAGGGTTCTAATGAATTAATCTGTTAATTCTAAAATCTTAAGTGGCAAATATAGATCCAAAAACATATTAAAAGAGTTTTAATATGATGTTTATCATTGAAATCAAATAGATTAAAAAATAAATCTTGCATAATGCATGTGACCCTAGATGAAAAATTTTGAATTTAATGATCTAAACTTATGTTTTTCATGCTTCCTCTCCTTCCATTGGTATCAGAGCTACTATATTTGCCATTTAGATTGTTGATTATATGATTTAATTGTGTGATTTAATCATGAGATGATTGTTTCATTGCTGGTTGGACCAACAAAGGTGGCGACTTGAGGAAGAACACCATGGTGCGCATGGTTTGATCCATTCAACCATGCACATGGCTATTTGGGTTTGTTTGTGGGCTTGGTTCTAAGGCCCATAATTCGACCCATGGCTAATTAAAGTATTTAATTAGGAGTTTTAATCACACAATTAAATTTTGATTCAAATATGAATTTTTAAATTTGTTTGAATGTGATTCAAATCTGAATTTTTAAATTTGTTTGAATGTGATTCAAATCTGAATTTTTAAATTTGCTTGAATCAATTTCAAATCTGGATTTTTAAGTTGAATATGAGATATTCAATTTAATTTAAGTATGTATGTTTTATTTAATCGTTAAATAGTGATATGCATGATGGATGATCATGGACTATAAAAGACCAATGTGATTGGATTTATTTTTTTTATGTTTCTTTGGATTGTAAATTAATTAATTTATTTTAATTTATTTTGGGCATGTATTATAAAGGTTGTAATATTTTTGGGTTATGATTTCATTTATTTAGTTCTTATAAATTCACCTTGGTATGCCAAGGATTACTATGTAATTGGATTGCAATAAGATCAAGGAGGTCAAGAGCATTGGTGGGACCAGTGGGAGGAATTCAAGATCAAGTGTTGATTATGTACTCCTTCAGCAACTCTTGTAAAATGAATGAATGAAATGCACCTAGGAATGCCCTGATTCAATTCTTGGTGGCTCAGAATTGAATCCCTTAGAAAAATCCATGATCATACCATATTTATTTATTATCCATGAATGCATGAGATGTATGGGAATGTATGCAAGTATATGATATATGCATACTAACTGGATAATGTGCAAAGTGAGACCTTAATAGTAATTAGGATGACCACAAAATCTTCCAAATAAAAGATTAAGTTGGAAATGCTATAATTAAAGTAATTATAACATGGGCCCTCCAATGAGGCAATTATTTTAAGAAATTTTAAATACTTGCATATGATGCAATTAATTTAAGAGATTTTCTTAAAAATAATTTTTAAGCATGAGATATTGTAAATACGTAAATGGTTTGGCGGCCAATAATGGATGTACCTGAAGACATTAAAATTATTTGCATGTTTACTGGCTCAATGGGATCAACTTAACTAATGCAAGATAAGTCAATAATGGATGTGCCTGAGATTTTGAGCATTAGGTGTAACACCCCTATTTGCATAGCCTGGTATATTTCACTGTTCCGGTGATCGGTGTCGATCCGGACAAATAAGAGAAGTAGAACCATGTCTAAAATAACTAGATAAGCCCTGAACACAAATAATTAGTAATTGTCAATTAGTTAAGTATAAATAAGAAAAACAAAACATAAGAGGTTAAATGAGCCGAGAGTCACAGCGATAGGTGACCTTCTCAGGAACGACTGCGAGGTCGATTTAAACTCAAATTTCGAACTGTAAAATATGACGCCACGGTCCTTAGGACTATTGCGAACACAATGGAAAAGAGAAAATCACGAAAAAGAACTATTAAGCTAGTCAAGTAATTAGGTCAGGGATCCGGAAGAAATATTGAATTATTTGCAAACCGGATCGAACCGGTGAAGGGCAATTTGGTCAATTTACCTTTAGAGCTAACTCCTGACCTAACTGTCAAAAAAAATCAGAGAAAAGAAAATTTCGGAATCGAAAATTAAATTAAAGAACTAATGGAAAAATAAATAGAAAAAAAAAGGAAAATGAAAAAGGTCAAAAGAGATGACATCATGCATGACATCATGCATGATGCCATAAATATTATAATTAAAAATTAAATTTTAGATAATTTGTGGTCTTCCTAAAGACCTAAAAAAAGAAAAGAAAAAGTCATCTTCTTCAATCCATCCATCTCTCTCTCTCCCTCTCCCTCACCAAAACTCCATGGAAGCTCATTTTGAGCTTGATCAAACCCTAAATCCCACCATAGAAATTTAAACTTCCATCATTAAATCTTGATTTCAAGCTTTGATAGAGAACTTGACAACAAAAAGAAGAAGAAAGGAAGAGGTGAAAATTTAAAGAAAGGTGAGTAAACTAAACTTTGTATTTTTAGTTTAATTCTAGTGTTTATGATTGAATGAACTTAGAAATAAACTTAAAATGAAATGAAAACAAGTGTTGGGGGACAAAGTTAAATTTCGGCCAGCTAGGGTTTGTTGAGTGTATACGTGTGTTTTGATTGAATTAAAAGTGTAGGTAAGTTTGTATGAGTGTGGAAGTGATGTTGGTATGCTTAGAATTAATTAAGTGTAACAAATTGGTGAATTAGGGTTTCGACCTAGGGTTTGGAAGACAAAAATTTGGAGAAATGGTCAAATGATGTGTTTGACCTTGTTTGAGATGAAAATTAGTCATTTGTGACCAATTGAGGTATGTTGGAAGTGTTAGAAGTAGGCTTGAATTCGGATTGGTTGTGGGCAGCTTACAGGTAGTAGAACCAAGGTCCCTTTCAGGGACCAAAACTGAAAATTTACCAACCCAATTGGTTTGAGGCCAATTTGGAATGAAACTAGACATAAAATGACACATTTTTCATTTAGGAATCATGCCCAAAAAGTGACCATAGCATAGTGAACAAATTAACCAAATCCGGAAATGGGTGTTCTGACCTGTACAAAATATCTGTTCATTTGGCAATATCTTGGGTTAGGCAGGTCCAAATGACTTGAAATTTTACTTGTGGAAATTTGATATATAGACCTAAAACTTTCATGAAGAACATAAACCCAAATTATGCCCTTAACCAAGTCATTGAGTCACCCAAATTTGGTAACCTAAAACTGCCAAAACCTAGAAATTTGCCCATAAATCTGGGTTAGGCCAATCCGGCCAGCCATGTTCAAATGGCTATAACTTGAGCTACAAAACTCCAAATGGAGTGATTCAAAAATGGAAATAAAGTTAAAACAATAAGAAACAATTTTTATGGAGAAAACTTGGCCAAATTATAACAGCAATATGACCAATGGAATAGTACAAAATAGGACACCAAAATTGAAAATTTACAATTTTGCCTAAAAGACTTAAGTTTTGAGAAAATGATCAAAACCAACAAGTTAGGTAACCAAAATGTGGTATGTGGGTATAATTGGATTTCCCATACCTATTAAGCATAAGAAAGTCAATATTTTGACTTGAATAGTGTCATGAATAGTAACTCCGAAATGAAAATTTCTAAAAATGTTAGTTTAAGTATATTTGGGCTAGAATTAAGTATTTATGAATTAATTATTGGATTTATTGTGAGATAAGATACTGAAACACTATAAATTGCGTGTTTCAGCTGAAAGAGACCTAGAAAAGGATAGGGTAAACTGAGTCAAGGCCTAAAGGCAACTCAAATCAGGTTTATGCATAATAAACCTTAAATTATCGTTTTCTCATAGAAAATTTGTTTAGTTATGCATTGTGAAATTATTGTGTTAATTATGGGTTTTGAGAACTATTGTGTTACCACTTTGAGAATGGAAATTTGACTTTGGAAATTGATTGTGTTTTGCATAAAATATTTGAATAACTTGATTTAAATTGTTTTTAATTCACACTTGGCATGGCAATATTAATATGCTCCTCCTTCACTTGTGGGGTGAGTTTGATATTTGATCACTTTCCTCCATCTCTAGCGTCCCAGTCTGAGGGGTGAGTTTGGATGAGTACTCATTAGCTAGCTAGCAACCTCCTTCATTGATTTTGATTAGTGGGGTGAGTTTGCCTTGTCGTGGTGTACAACACGGCATGTTTGGAAATTTTGTGTTATGGTCTAATTTGTATTATTGATTGGCAACACTATGATTATTAAATTGTTTGATCAATGTTGTGTTATATTAAGCTTTGAAAATTATGATTTGTTAAATGTGATTTGAAAAATTGGAAAATGCGATTTTTAAATTATAAATTGGTTATAAATATTTTATATTATGCATCTTATACTTTATTGTGCACCACTGAGTATTTTTATACTCAGCGATAGCTTTAACTTGCTGTCGCACATACAGAAAAGGACATAGCAGTAGAGTGAACTGTTACAGTCAGTGAGGAGCACAGTTGAAGAATTTTTATACGGGTATTTGTCTATACCCTGGTATTTTAGTTTGATGTAAATATGATAGTATGCATATGTATCTCTGTAGTCTGAGCAGTTGTACAGATAAAATTGTAATAATATTATTTCGGATTTTTTGTCTGTATATTAAGATTGTGTATGTAAAATTAATTTTAACGCCACGTTTATGAATGGAATTATTTTAACAAATTTTGAAAAGTCAATTTTGATTTAAATTGTGGTTGACTGTATTGTTGGGATATTATTGGAGATTGAGGCTGTGAAATGAAATTCTTTGGAAGTATTTTTTCAGACCTTTGAAGAACTGTTTTCTCCAAATATAGACGGCACTCTACAGAAATTTTTATAAAATTTGCAGATAAATAAATATGGACAAAAATCTTAACTAGTTTTCAAACTTCAATTAAATGTTTTTAATTTCACCAAATGCTCCCCACTTCCAAAAAGTAAGAAAATTGTTTTAAAATCCCTTGTAAGGTACTTAATGAGTTATCAGTATATGAAGTTTGGTAGTTCATTAGGTATTCTACGGAATCATGTTTTGCCTTACAGAGGGGTAAGGTGTGACATGTTTTAGTGGTATCAGAGCAAAGGTTTTAAAATAAATTTTGAACTGTGAATTTGAAATATTTTGTCAGTAAATATAACTGCTCAAATGTTTGATACATATGACATATTTACATCATGAATATGCACTAATGGAGGTTAACCTCCTTGTGTTTGTTATCAGAGAGTAGAAAATTTTCTGAAAGCGGAATGGAAGAAGGAGATCATTCCGTGAAACAATCTGTTGAGGCTGAGGTTCAAGGGGAAGCCCCAGCACTCCAGAACGTGAGTGGGTCAGCCACTCCAGCTCCTACTCCAGCATCGTAGTTTCCTGCTCAGTTTGCACAGCAGATGGCTGCGTTTTTCCAACAAATGGCGAGAAATGTGCCACCTCAAGTTTAGATGCAAGCACCTATAGCACAACCACAGCCCTCGACTCGACAATATGAAAAATTGATGAAATTTGGGGCCACCGAGTTTAAGGGCACTGTAGATCTACTGGAGGCAAAACAGTGGTTAGAGCGAATAGAACAGGTTTTCAGAAAGCTGCAGTGTGCAGAAGAGCTGAAGTTTGAGTACTCTGTTTCTCTGTTGCAAAGGGGATGCATATGAATGGTGGAAGACCATCCCCCACAGCCTGGTTGAGCCACCTGTGTTGACCTGGTCAGACTTTTTGAGGGAGTTTCGACAGAAGTGGGTTCCTGATGCTTATGTGGATATGAAGTTACAGGAATTCCTGAGTTTGAAATAAGGGGATAGAATAATAACAGAGTATGAACGGGACTTTTCAAGGCTAAGCCACTATGCTGGAAGCTTAGTCTCCACCCCCAGAGATAGATGTAAGAGGTTTGAGTCCAGGTTAAGGCCGAATCAGAGGATGCAAGTTGTGGGATTCCGACAGCAGAATTTTTCTGAATTAATTTCCTGGAGCTGGAAAGGATAGAATCAGAATGGGCAGTGAAAAAGAGTACAAAAGAGAAAGAGAAAACTGAAAAGGTTATTGGCCAAGCTACTGAGAGTAGCTCTAGAAAAAGAAAACATTTTGGAGGATCTAGTTCGCACAAATCGGGTAGAGGTAGATCTTCTGGACAGAAACCATCCCAGTCTAATCAGCAAACTCAACAGACACGTAGAAATACGCTGTTGGATCGACTTTGTGAAACCTGTGGTAAACCACATAGTGGAGTATGTTATAGAGCTATAGGAGCATGTTTTAATTGTGGAGGGACTGGTCATTTTGCTAAAGATTGTGTAAGTCCATGCCGTTATGGATCATTTACCACATCAAAAGGATCAACCCAAGTTTCTACCCCAAAGAGTTCACCAGCAGTTGGTAGAGGCAGAGGCAGAGGTAGGGGTAGTACACTTGGAAGTCAGAATACTGTGAATCAACCAGAACAAGGTGATGCACTAGTAAGAGTATACACCATGCGACAGAGGGACAAGGATGAGACTTTTGACATGATTGCTGGTATTTTCTCGATTCTTAATTAAGATATGTATATCTGTAAAAAAAAAAATTTTTTTGATATGTTAGTGACTAGTCTTTTTAAAATTAATTTTGGAAGAGTTTTTCAGTGAAAAATATTTGCTAGCGTACAAGAATTTGTAAAGTTAATTAGTAAGCCTAATTAAGTAAGGCAAGAGAACCTAAAAGTAAGTTATAGTAATATAGCTACCTTAAATGCGGGTAAAGGTATTACTGCTGATAGATGTCAGTGGGTACCATAATCAAAATAAGTTTAAGATATTAGTGGATTTGAAAGAAATAAGAAATAGGAAAGTTTGATCTATTGGGATGTATCATAGTAACTATGCAATATTCTTGATATTTGTACTGTAAGCTGCAGATTACAGTACTGACTTGGGATTTATTGCGTAGAGCTACGTACTACCCAATAGTACACAAAAATAAGAATAGTTACAAACAGCAAATGTTTTAGTATAGTTATGATAAGATAAAGTTTTATTATTGGAAAGGAGTTTAAAAGTCCTAACCTGGGGTTTAAAACTCTAAAGTTAGAATATTGAAAGGTTATAGTTCAGTACAAAAGAAAGTAATGACTACACATCAATGCAAAATAAGCTATAGAATATCGATAGATAAAAGAGTTGTGAAAGTAAAAATTAGAGTAGTTGGTGCAAATGTAATAAAGAAACGTTATGAATATTAGTTAAAGTGTTGACTAGAATGGTCAGAGGACCAAATCAAAGTAATATTGAAGTATAGCAGAGTTATTAGGGATGATAAGAAGTGCTAAATTAGGACTCGATAGTCAAGTTAAGGAAGAGGATAAGATTGAAGAATAAAATAATTAAAGTTAAGTTGTGAAATGAAAAAAGGAGAAATAGATAAAACAGTAAGAAATGAGAAAAACACTAGATGAGGAATTGCCACTAAGGCAAACAACCTACTTAAGACGCGTAACGATATCCTGAACTATTTTATCAAGAAGGAAATAAGTTAAACAAAAGCAAACAAGATAGTGCAAAATAGCACATAGGCCTTGGTCATAAATAGAGATGGTAAGATAATGATTATGGAACTATGGCCAAGAAAGAGATAAGCAGTTCATATATGACCAACAAGGTCATTTAAAAAAAAAAAAAGAGACTACATAGGAAAATAATTACTAAAACAACAGCAAGAAAAGACTAAAATATTCTAAACTAAACTAAAGGTTGCATCAAATGATCAAGAAATTTGATAAGAAATGAGTAAAATTGAGTTCTCACCTATAGGATCGTACGAGATCCTAGAAAGAGTGGATCCACTAGCACACAGATTTGCTTACCTTTAAAATTGAAATGAATTTGAATCTAACTTATGACAGAAGCTCATAAGAAACTTGGCATACGAGGTGAGCAATCGATGAGTAAATAGTATTGGTTAAAGTGCTACGGACCATTATTTCGACTATGAAACTATGCAAAAATGTGAGAAAAATATGAGAAAACAACATGTATGACTATTTGAGCACAGATAGTGGACACAATTTCGAGGACGAAATTATTTTAAGGGGGGAAGAATTGTAACACCCCTATTTGCATAGCCTGGTATATTTCGTTGTTCCGTTGACCGGTGTCAGTCCAGACAAATAAGAGAAGTAGAACCATGTCTAAGATAACTAGATAAGCCCTGAACACAAATAATTAGTAATTGTCAATTAGTTAAGTATAAATAAGAAAAACAGAACATAAGAGGTTAAATGAGCCGAGAGTCACAGCGATGGGTGACCTTCTCGGGAATGACTGCGAGGTCGATTTAAACTCAAATTTCGAACCGTAAAATGTGACGTCGCGGTCCTTAGGACTATTGCGAACACAGTGAAAAAGAGAAAATCACAAAAAAGAACTGTTAAGCTAGTCATTTAATTAGGTCAGGGATCCGGAAGAAATATTGAATTATTTACAAACTGGATCGAACCAACGAAGGGCAATTTGGTCAATTTACCCCTAGAGCTGACTCCTAACCTAACTGTCAAATAAAATCAGAGAAAAGAAAATTTCGGAATCAAAAATTAAATTAAAGAACTAATGGAAAAATAAATAGAGAAAAAAAAGGAAAATGAAAAAGGTAAAAAGAGATGACATCATGCATGACATCATGCATGATGCCGTAAATATTATAATTAAAAATTAAATTTTAGATAATTTGTGGTCTTCCTAAAGACATAAAAAAAGAAAAGAAAAAAAAAAGGAAAGTCATCTTCTTCAATCCATCCATCTCTCTCTCTCCCTCTCCCTCACCAAAACTCCATGGAAGCTCATTTTGAGCTTGATCATACCCTAAATCCCACCATAGAAATTTAAACTTCCATCATTAAATCTTGATTTCAAGCTTTGATAGAGAACTTGACAACAAAAAGAAGAAGAAAGGAAGAGGTTTTTGAAGAGGTGAAAATTTAAAGAAAGGTGAGTAAACTAAACTTTGTATTTTTAGTTTAATTCTAGTGTTTATGATTGAATGAACTTGGAAATAAACTTAAAATGAAATGAAAATAAGTGTTGGGGGACAAAGTTAAATTTCGGCCAGCTAGGGTTTGATGGGTGTATACATGTGTTTTGATTGAATTAAAAGTGTAGGTAAGTTTGTATGAGTGTGGAAGTGATGTTGGTATGCTTAGAATTAATTAAGTGTAATAAATTAGTGAATTAAGGTTTGGACCTAGGGTTTAGAAGATAAAAAATTTGTAGAAATGGTCAAATGATGTGTTTGACCTTGTTTGAGATGAAAAATGGTCATTTGTGACCAATTGAGTTATGTTGGAAGTGTTAGAAGTAGGCTTGAATTCGGATTGGTTGTGGGCAGCTTGCAGGCAGCAGGACCAAGCTCCCTTTCAGGGATCAAAACTGAAAATTTACCAACCCAATTAGTATGAGGCCAATTAGGAATGAAGCTAGACACACAATGACACATTTTTTATTTAGGAATCATGCCCAAAAAGTGACCATAGCATAATGAACAAATTGACCAAATCTGGAAATGGGTGTTCTGACCTGTACAAAAATGACCAAATGTTTGTTCATTTGGCCATATCTTGGGTTAGGCAGGTCCAAATGACCTGAAATTTTACCAGTGAAAAGCTGAGATGTAAACCTAAAACTTTCATGAAGAATACAAATCCAAATTATGCCCTTAACCAAGTCATTGAGTCACCCAAATTTAGTGACTTAAAACTACCAAAACCCAGAAATTTGCTCAGAAATCTGGGTTAGGCCAATCTGGCCAGCCATGTTCAAATGGCTATAACTTGAGCTACAAAACTCTAAATGGAGTGATTCAAAAAGAGAAATTAATTTAAGACAATAAGGAACAATTTCTATGAAGAAAACTTGGCCAAATTATAACAGCAACATGACTAATGAAATAGAATAAAATAGGACACCAAGACTAAAAATTTGCAATTTTGCCTAAAAGACTTAAGTTTTGAGAAAATGATCAAAACCAACAAGTTAGGTGACAAAAATGTGGTATGTGGGTATAATTGGATTTCCCATATCTATTAAGCATAAGAAAGTCAATATTTTGACTTGAATAGTATCGTGAATAGTAACTCCGAAATGAAAATTTTCAAAAATGTTAGTTTAAGTATATTTGGGCTAGAATTAAGTATTTATGAATTAATTATTGGATTTATTGTGAGATAAGATACTGAAATGCTATAAATTGCGTGTTTCAGCTGAAAGAGACCTAGAAAAGAATAGAGCAAACTGAGTCAAGGCCTAGAGGCAACTCACATCAGGTTTGTGCACAATAAACCTAAAATTATCGTTTTCTCATAGAAAATTTGTTTAGTTATGCATTGTGAAATTATTGTGTTAATTATGGGTTTTGAGAACTATTGTGTTGCCACTTTGAGAATGGAAATTTGACTTTGGAAATTGATTGTGTTTTACATAAAATATTTGAATAACTTCATTTAAATTGTTTTTAATTCACACTTGGCATGGTAATATTAATATGTTCCTCCTTCACTTGTGGGGTGAGTTTGATATTTGATCACTTTCCTCCCTCTCTGGCTTCCCAGTCTGAGGGGTGAGTTTGGATGAGTACTCAGTAGCTAGCTAGCCACCTCCCTCATTGATTTTGATTAGTGGGGTGAGTTTGCCTTGTCGTGGTATACAACACGGCATGTTTGAAAATTTTGTGTCATGGCCTAAGTTGTATTATTGATTGACAACACTATAATCATTAAATTATTTGATCAATGTTGTGTTATATTAACCTTTGAAAATTATGATTTGTTAAATGTGATTTGAAAAATTGGGAAATACGATTATGAGATTTTTGAATTATAAATTGTTCGTAAATGTTTTATATTATGCATCTTATACTTTATTGTGCACCACTAAGTATTTTTATACTCAGCGATAGCTTTAACTTACTATCGCACATAGAGAAAAGGACATAGCAGTAGAGTGAGCTGCTACAGTCAGTGAGGAGCACAGTTGAAGAATTTTTATATGGGTATTTGTCTATACCCTAGTAGTTTAGTTTAATGTAAATATGATAGTATGCATATGTATCTCTGTAGTCTAAGCAATTGTACAGATAAAATTGTAATAATATTATTTTGGATTTTCTGTCTGTATATTAAGATTATGTATATAAAATTAATTTTAATGCCACGTTTATGAATGGAATTATTTTAACAAATTTTGAAAAGTGAATTTTGATTTAAATTGTGGTTGACTGTATTGTTGGGATATTATTGGAGATTGAGGCTGTGAAATGAAATTATTTGGAAGTATTTTTTTTCAGGCCTTTGAAGAACTGTTTTCTCCAAATACAGACGGCACTCTGCCGAAATTTTTATAAAATTTGCGAAAAAATAAATATGGACAAAAATCTTAACTAGTTTTCAAACTTCAATTAAATGTTTTTAATTTCACCAAACGCTCACCACTTCCAAAAAGTAAGAAAATGGTTTTAAAATCCCTTGTAGGGTACTTAATGAGTTATCAGTATATGAAGTTTGGTAGTTCATTAGGTATTCTACGGAATCATGTTTTGCCTTATAGAGGGGTAAGGTGTGACATTAGGGGCTAAGTAAAGGATTGAACCTCACATGAGATATGATGGGCAAGGAGTTGCTTACTTATAGTTTATTGTAATTCCAATAATGGATGTGCCTGAGGATGATCAATAGGATTATAAGAATTCAAGCACCCACTAGAAATCCATCCAACTAGGATTTTCGTTTTCTACTTTGGAAGTATAGGATTCGGTAAGTTAGTGGGAATACCAATTTGATTAAAAGACCATAATCATTTTAGTTAATTACATAATACATTTACTAATTAATCTAGTTATTTTCTATAGTTAATTTTCTGATAATAATGAGCACAGAACAACCACCACCATCCAATATCCTTGCCAGCGTACTTGATCGCAATAGGTTGACAAGACCTAATCTATCTGATTGGCTAAGAAATTTGAAACTTGTCCTGAACCTTGAACATATAGGATATGTTCCTAGTCCCTTACCTCCAGAGGCCACACAAGAGGAACATGAAACTTTGGACAAGTGGAATGAGCATGATATGAGAGCCAAGTGTTACATGCTTGCTTCTATGAGTAATGAGTTACAGAAGCAGCATGAGAACATGCAGAGTGCGAGTGAGATCCTCCTTTACCTACAAGAGTTGTATGGTGAGCACAGTAGGAATGCTAAAAATGAGATATCTAGACAGCTATTCCGCATGAGGATGTCTGAGAGACAGAATGTTGGGGATCATGTCCACAAGATGATTTGGCTGATTAAGCAGCTGGAATATCTTAACTTTCATTTGGATTTCCAATTACAAACAGATTTGATCCTTCAGTCCCTTCCTTAGTCATTTGGGAATTTTGTGACAAATTTCCATATAACTAAACAGGAATGCACATTGGCTGGTTTACTTAACATGCTGGTTATTACCCAAAAGAATATATCGGGCAATAAAGGAAAAGAGGTAGCTTTAATTGCATCTTCTTCTACTGGAAAGTCCAATAAGAAGAAAGGCAATAAGAAAAAGAAACCTCAGATTCCTGGTCCTTTCAAGAAAGTAGCTTAACAGAAAGGGAAGACTAAAGCTGATAGAGGCAAAGGAAAGTGTTTCCACTGCCAGCAGTATGGGCACTGGAAAAGGAACTGCCCAAGGTATCTTGCTTCTCTGAAGGACAAGAAAGATACACCTTCGGAAGGTATGTCCATATCTTGTTATTTAGATTCTGATGATACTCATAGTTCATTTACAGCTTGGGTTTTAGATACTGGTGCCAGTTCTCACATTTCTTATGATATGCAGGAACTAGCAAATAGTAGCAGCTTGCATTCTCGAGAAGTTAGACTTTGAATTGGCGATGGCTCAACTGTTTAAGCTTTAGCCATAGGATCTAAATCCTTTTACATGTCTGGATATTTTAGTGTTTGGATAATATTTTATATGTACCTGATGCTTTTAAAAACATCATTTCTATATCTAGTTTGACTAGAAATGGCTATGAATTTCAGTTCACAGATGATGTTTGTAATATTTATTTTGGAAATAAATATGTTGGTTCGGGTTATATGAATGATGGTCTTTATTATTTGGATAATAATAACAAACACAAATTGAATGCAAGTGATCTAAATGAATGCAATGCCATGGTGAAAATCAACTCAAGTTCAAAATATATTTGGCACTTAAGGTTAGGTCATGTTGCAGAAGATAGGATTACAAAACTGGAGAAAATTGAGATTTTATCCTCATTGGGCTCTGAGCCTACTCCAACTTGTGAATTCTGCCTCTAGGGTAAAATGACTAGATCACCCTTTGTAGGACAAGCGCTAAGAGCTGAAAATATTTTGGAGCTAATACATAGTAATGTATGTGGTCCATTTAAAGAAATGCCTAGAAGCGGTTTTCATTATTTTATTATCTTTACTGATGATAAATCAAGGTTTGGGTATTTGTATTTGATGAAATACAAACATGAATCCTTTGAAAAGTTCAAAGAATTTAAATCTGAAGTAGAAAATCAAACAGGAAAGAGTATTAAAGCTCTTTGATCAGATCGTGGAGGTGAATACTTGAGTAATGAATTTGATGAATAATTGAGAGAGCATGGCATTGTTTCCCAGCTAACTCCTCCAGGAACACCACAGCTGAATGGTGTATCTGAAAGGAGAAATCGTACCCTATTGGATATGGTACGTAGTATGATGAGCTATACTGATATGCCAATCTCCTTTTGGGAATTTGCATTAGAATCAGCTTTGTATATTCTGAATAGGATTCCGTCAAAATCGGTATCTTTCACACCTTATGAGATATGGCATGGAAGAAAACATGTTAAGATTTGGGGTTGTCCAGCTTATATTAAAAAGCTGAACACTGGTAAGTTGGAAACCAGATCAGAAAAGGGTTTATTTGTTGGATATCCAAAAGATAGTTTTGGATATTATTTTTATTTGACTACATCACAAAAGGTTGTGATAAGTAGAGATGCCACATTTCTTGAACAATAGTTTGTTCAAGAAGGAGGCAAAGGAAGGCAAATAGAGTTAGAATTAGAGAATTCTGACCAACCAACAGATCATATGGATATAGATCCATCTAGTCAAACTACACCTATTGATGAAATATCTATAGTTATTCGTCGTAGATCAACCAGGGTATCTCACCCACCAGTGAGATATGGTTTCCTTCATGAAGAAGAACAAGAGTTGTCTACTCATGAAGAAGTAGATCATGGAGATAATCCACTTACCTGTGAAGAAGCTATATCAGATATAGACTCTTCAAAATGGATTGATGCTATGAAATCCGAGATTGATTCCATGTATAAGAATCAAGTTTGGGATCTTGTTGACCCACCTGAAGGTATTGTACCTATAGGGAACAAATGGGTTTTCAAGAAGAAAATTGGTTCTGATGGAAAGGTAGAGACCTATAAAGCAAGGCTAGTAGCGAAAGGGTTTCGCTAAAGGCAAGGAATCGACTATGAGGAGATTTTCTCGCTTATTGCCATGCTTAAATCAATTAGGATTCTATTAGCAATAGCTACATAATATGATTACGAGATTTAGCAGATGGATGTCAAAATAGCTTTTCTCAATGGATACATTGAAGAAAACATTTTCATGGAACAACCTAGGGGTTTTGAATCCCAAGATGGTTCCAAGGTATGCAAGCTAAAGTGATCCATTTATGGGTTGAAGCAAGCTTTGACGAGTTGGAACATTCATTTTGATGAAGCCATTAAGTCATTTGGTTATATCAAAAATGAGGATGCCCCATGTGACATATAAGAAGGTTAGTGATAGTGCTATCACTTTCCTTGTCTTATATGTGGATGACATTTTGTTGATGGGTAATGACACAGGTATGTTGACAACTGTAAAGGTATGGTTGTCAAATACATTCTCCATAAAAGACTTAGGGGAGGCAACCTATATTCTTGGGATTCTCATCTATAGAGATAGAGCGAAAAAAATAATTGATTTATCCCAAAGTCTATACTTGGAAAAAGTATTAAAGAGGTTTAACATGCTTGATTCCAAGAGAGGATTGTTACCAGTGAGACATGGTATCCACCTTTCTAAAGAGATGTCTCCAAAGACACCTGAAGAAAGAGATAAAATGGCCAGGATTCCATATGTTTCGGCTATTGGAAGGTTGATGCATGTAATGCTATGTACTAGGCCGGATATCGCATATACTGTTAGTTTGACTAGCAGGTATCAATCCAATCCAGGTTTGGAACACTGGATAGCTATCAAGAATATCCTTAAGTACTTGAGAAGAACTAAGGATTTATTCTTGATTTATAGAGGTGGAGACTTGCAATTGGATGGTTATACTGATTCTGATTTCCAATCAGATATCGATGATAAAAAGTCTACCTCTGGGTATGTGTTCATTTGTAATGGAGGTGCAGTCAGTTGAAAGAGTTCCAAACAAAGCATGACTACAGATTCCACTACTGAGGCTGAGTATATTGCTGTAACAGATGCTGCAAAGGAAGCTGTTTGGATAAAGAAGTTCGTGACAGAACTTGTAGTAGTTCCTTCCATTGAGTCAGCAGTTCCACTTCACTGTGACAATAATGGAGCAGTCATACAGGCTAAGGAACCCCGGTCTCACCAAAAATCCAAACACATAGAAAGGGGATACCATATTATCAGAGAAATAGTTAGGCGAGGCGATGTAGCCATGTAGAAAATAGCATCAGCTGAAAATCCAGCTGATCCATTCACTAAGCCTATGTCACAAACTCAGCTAGACCAACATCTTGAGAAGATGGGTCTTAGATATTGTAATGAATGGCTCTAGTGCTAGTGGGAGATTGTTAGTAGTATGCCCTAGAGCATATCATTTAGTATGTATCTTGTACATGTTTTATTAATAAAAGGCATTTTCACTTTTCCGTTTACATAATATATTTATGTGTAATAAAAAAGGTCCATTGATATTTTGTTAGAAATTCTATTCTTAAGTTGTTAAGGATATGAGTGACAGTATTTCTAGTACAAAGTATCATAAATTAGTTCACAATCGAGGATACTTCACAATAAGGACATGACTTATCCAGAAAGATTATAATCATGTTTGTTCCCAAGTTATTTATATGAGATGTAAATAAGATGGAATGGTGAGTCTCATGCCATATAACAAACATGATAGATACTTATACATGATAAGTAGGTCGAACCAGTGACACTTATGACAAGCACATGGAGTTTACTCTTGTTAATGTATTGTCATAAATCATATCAGTGCATATAATCTTTAGACCTGAGATAGCACAGTTATCTTGTATATAGGTGGTTTGAGTTTAATACTACTTTCATACTTGTACTGTGTATGGGTATATGGACATATGGTGGCTCCTACTAGTTATATATGGAGGTAGGTGTTGATCAAGATGGAATCTGTTCCTCTTAGTAAATAGGGATAAAATCCTATATTCATTTAATTATTCTTGATGTTTCAAGTTCCTGGCCAGGACAGATAGATTTAATCATAAAAGAGCTTTTGATGAGAAAATCTTTTTAATCAAGAACTGGAATTAAAAGAGAACATAATATTCATAGCAAATGGGGTTTGTCATAAACCATGACTCCAACTTGAATTGGGATTTTGTAATAGAGAGATTCTAGTGCATGGTAACATATGATTATAGGTTCATTTAAGGTAATTCTTATTACTAATTGGGTGGCCATGGCATGCCATGCTAGGTGTTAACCATGGTCTATGAGGTGCATAAAATGATTTAGAGAAATTATGTATGGTAAGAAAGAGTTCTGATGATATTAAGAGTTGATATCATGTCTCATTGCCAATTAGTGATGAGCCTAGTAAGTCACACACATGCATAAGTAATCACCGAGTTAAATGTGATTTAATTAATTAAAGAGTTTAATTGGTTAATTAAATAGGTTTGGTTTGCAATTGGATTGCAAAGTCCCTAGCATGACTTGAAACCAAATCTTGGAATGTAAAGTGTTTAAATATGAATTTAATTACGAGAAATTAATTAATAGAGATTAATTAATTAATTTATATTTGATATAAATTGATTAGAAGAAAAGAAATAATTATTTTGCATTGAGAACTCAAAATTAAGACATAGGGGTATTTTGGTCATTTCACAGGGTGACATGTGGCACTATGAGATGGTGACACATGGCACTACACATAAGCTTGCCATATGTCTTTTAATCATGTAAGATGATCAAAGTCAAGATTAAATATAGGTTTGACACTTGGCACAATGTGACTGAGTCAATTAAACCTAAAGCCAATCATAAGGTGACATGTGGCAAGGGTTTTAAGTGGTGATCTAGCTATATAAGGGAAAGGATGAAATAATAAAATACAATCTGCTCATTCTCTCTTTGGTGCCGCCACCTTTGAGCCTCTCCCCTCTCATCTTCTTCATCTCTCATCAATTCAAAGAGATTTGCCAACAATCTCTTAAATTAAAAATACTAGAAATCGTTTCTAGTGTCCTGTTTACATTTATAATCTCTCAAAAGGCAAAACCTGATTTTCTAATTGATTGGAAAATCTTTAGAAGCTATTCAAGGGGCTACCATTGGTTATCTTAGTGTGCACAAGCTAGAGGGATAACATCTAGTGTCCTAGGTGCATCCCAAAGTTGCCAAACACACTATAGTGCATCAAAAAGGTTAGTGCACTTGTTCTTGATCTAATCTAGGGTTCTTATAAATTAATCTGTTAATTTTAAAATCTTAAATGGCAAATATAGAACCAAAATATATTAAAAGAGTTTTAATATGCTGTTTATCATTGAAATCAAATAGATTAAAAAATGAATCTTACATGATGCATGTGACCCTAGATGAAAAATTTTGAATTCAATGATCTAAACTTATGTTTTTCATGCTTCCGCTCCTTCATAAACTTCTTACTAGGAGCAGAGAATGAACTGGACTGACCTGGACCCCTCTTTTGCTGTCTTTCCCTTCTGTTTTGCTCATTTATTCTAACTCTTTATACTTTCAATGCAGCATCGACTAATTTGGCAAAATCTGTAATCTCCAATGCTGTTATCATTACCTTAATATTGTCATTTAATCCTTCTTCAAACCTTCTGCACCTCTCAGCCTCTGTAGGGACTATCTCCCTCCCATACCGGCTTAGTCTGACAAATTCACGCTCATATTCTGCCACTGATAGCTGCCTCTGTCTCAGACTGATAAATTCTCTTCTTCTCTCTTCTAGGTACACTTTACTGAC
This sequence comes from Hevea brasiliensis, assembly GCF_030052815.1. Lineage (NCBI taxonomy): Eukaryota > Viridiplantae > Streptophyta > Magnoliopsida > Malpighiales > Euphorbiaceae > Hevea > Hevea brasiliensis. The sequence continues at coordinate 79,043,938 of NC_079501.1, forward strand.
ATACTTCTTCCTGAACTCTGTGAGGAAGAAATCCCAGGTGATCTAATCTGGCTGCAACTCACTAGATACTGTGTCCCACCACTGGTATGCATCATCTTGAAGAAAGGACACACCACCCTCCAGGTTCTGCTCGGGGGTGCAATGAAGCTGTTTCAACACTCTTTCAGTTCTATCCAGCCAATTTTCAGCTGTCATGGGGTCATCCTCCTTCTTCCCAAAGAAATCTACAACCCCATGTTTTCGTAGTTTTTCTAGATGGGACTTCTGTGGTGGTGGCAGAGGTTGTGGCTGTGGTTGTGGTAGTGGAATTGCCCCATCATTTGCCTATAAAATTCAGTCATTTGCTAAAATAACGCAAACTGAGGTTGGGCAGGTGCCTCAGCTGCTGGTGGAGCAGGTTCTCCCCTGCCTCCCGATTTAGCCCTTGGTGGAGCATGACTCTCCACCTCTTCATCAACTACTCTTTAAGAAGCAAGATCCATATCCTAATCAAAATAAGAAAACAAACAGATCTGCATCAGTGTCACCTTAACACTTACAAAGGCAATGCAATGGTATGCACTCTATCTAGGCCCAGAAATGCCTAACCGATGCTCTGATACCACTAAATATGACACCCCTTACCCGTCTACAGTATAGCGGAGCAAGATATGCCACACAATGTGCCAAAGCACTATATCTTATTCCATTACAATATACCCTTCTTAATTCATTTATTTATTAATCACTAAGTGCAAAGTTTTACCAATTATATAATTTATTTACATTTTGATTAATCTAAATTTTTCGCAAATTTTATAGAAAATCTGACAGAGTGCCAGTTGTAAATTGGAAAAACAGTATTTCTGAACCTATTAAAAAAAACACTTCCAATATGATTTTCAGATCCAGAACTCCAATATACATACATATCAACTCAATCTCCAATCTCAACACAATTTTCAAAATTTTGCTCATATCACAATTCGAATCAATTTCATGAATAACTCCCCAATATTTTATTTTTTAACAAAATATACCGATAATTAAAGTAATATGTAATTTCATATATTTACATTATCGTATGATTTCATGAGTTTGTTTTATAATCAAGAACTAGTACAAAATGCAAAGTACAAAATACAACCAAAAATCCTAATATCCTATCAAGTGCACTACAGATAAGAGGTGACTCTGGACTCTGCACATATCTGACTAATCACCAGGTATGAGGTTTGCTAGGCTCCCCAGCTGTGTCTCTAGTACCTGCGCGTGGCCAAAGTGACGCGGTAAGCAATACTGCTTAGTGGTGCCAATACAAAATAAAATAGCTAAAATAAAATGGATGTGCAGAATGTATGCGGAAATTTTATGTAGACTAAGTTTCTGGCAATTATTGTAGTATTATTTGATTAAAATTTAGTAAGATTTATTTCGATTGTCAAAGTAACCTATACTAGTCGATTGGACTGGATAAACGGGTAAACTGGCACTGGGTACCAAGTATCTCGGGCTATCACACCATTGGTCACATTGTGTCTCTCAGTGTGCAAATAGAATAGCTAATAGGCTGTAATAATTATTTGGTATGAAATCAAGTATAGTAAACTCAATCAAAATAGCCAAAGACTATTATATCACAGAATGGCACGTAAGGCCATAAAATACAGAATGGCTTAAAGCCATATGCAGTACTGCTAACAGAATCCTATTGGCATACCAACCTATCCAAACCAATCATTCTAGGCATACTATGGTATTTTACACTGTTAATGATTTAATTATTTATTTTTGTAATGTAGAGGTCACTATTTACTTAACTATTTCCACTCAAAGGTTGACTTTTTAATTTATAATAGATTTGTTGAACCCAAGTTCACCAAGATACCATATTTTGGTTCATAAAAGTATTGGCATTAGTTACCAATCAATACTTAAAACCAATAGGAAATAAATCAAAAGTTTCAGTTTTGGGTACTAGAGTTCACTGTTCTATTAGGCAATTCTACAATGAGAATTTTGCCAAATAATCTTAATCAAAGTTGTTCCTTTATGTGTCTTCTTTAATTTCCTTTTTGAACCACTCCATTTGGAGTCTTCTAGCTCAAGTTATGCTACTTTTTTTAGGACTGGCCAGATTGGCATCTACCTAGAATTTCTGGGCAGAAATGGTTCTGGCAGTTTTGATACCCTGACTTTGGTTAGCAATTCAGATGGGTTATGGTCAGAATTTGGTTTGGTGTTCTTCATGAAAGTTGTTCTAAATTGTCTAAGCTTTTTATTGATATAAATTTTAGGTCGATTGGACGTTTCTACACGGAGTTATGACCATTTTAACAAACACTGTGCATTTGATCATTTTCCAGGGACAGCATGTTGGTCACCCAAATTAGGATAGTTTTTAGGTCAACTTGAGTTGGTTTTTTGGGCAGGGTTTCTTCACCAAAGTTGTGCCATTATGCGTCTTGTTTCATATCCAATTGGCTCTGCACCAATTGAACCTACACAACTCCAGTTATAGCTGCCCAAATCTGCTAGACTCAAACCCAGTTCTGCAGGTCACCAAGGGTAGCATATCTAACTTCATTTCCCATGGAACAAATCACTTCGTTTCCTAATCACACATAGCCAAATAGTCACTAATTAACCATTAGAACTTCCTTTCACCAATACATAAATAAAATCTCAAATTTGTACCTAAACCCTAACTCTACCATTTCAATTCATGCATTAACTTACATTTCATTATCCTAATCATGAGATTAGTGTTAAGGGCAGCTATGATGCCATTTAAATTCAAAGAAATCTTCAAAACCCTACCAAGTCCAAGGCTGTCAAAATTCGGGGGAGATATACACATGATTTTTATTCAATTTTCTTGTAAATTTCCACTCAATTCCACTCCCTCAACATGAATTTAAAGAGAAAAGAAGAGTTTGGTCACTAACCTTCAATGGAGAAAATTCCATGCTTGTAAAAGCTCCTCTTTTCTACTTCTTTTTGTTTTCTTTAGCTTGCCCAAGGTGTAAAAACAATTTTTAATGAAATCACTAAGGGGTTTTATGGTGAAATTGAAGGGGAGATAAAGCTTCTATGAGCAAAAATGGTGTAGGGAGTGAGGGAGTTAGTTCGACCAAGAAGGGATGAGGATGGCTGATAGCTTTTCCCAATTTTGACTTCTTCTTCTTCTTTTTAATGAATTATAAATGATTTTATTGAATTTTGATTGGCCAAAAATTTTAAATCACCTCAAGCTTACTTAATGCTTGTGTAATAAATCAAGTTTACTTTCATTTTCTTTTCTTTCCCTTTTCTATTCATTTTTAATAAATTTTTCATCAATATTTGTTCATATTTTTTGTCATATAATTCACTTACTTAAATGGACAAGTTGGTCAAAAATCATCTCTGAAGACAAAATGACCAAAATGTCCTCCGTTTAGCTTAACGAGCTAAAATTATGTGTACCGATTGATTAAATTTTCCTTGTGTTTTCTTAGCATTTTATTGTCATTGAGACCCCAATAGTGCTTCCCTGAAATCCCAAAAATTATTTCATAGAGTTTTCCCCGAGTCTAGGGTTGCTAACGACCTTCACCGTCATTTCCCGTTAGGGTCACTCATCGCTGGGGCTACGACTCATTTAACCTTAGTGCATTTCATTTCTAAAATTTTCCTTAATTTTTCTTATCATTATTTAGTTTATTTATAACTCCTCACTCTAGTCTAATTATAATTCTAAATATTCTAGCTGCCCAGACCGACATTGGTCACCGGAATAGTAGAACGTACGGACTAGCTAAAGTGAGGATGTTACAATATGTGCAGCATGGTTTATTAATGTATTGTATTATATCATATTATATTATATGATATGGTTTTATTATTAACATATTTGGAAAGATGGTATGGTACAGTATGGTTTAATAACCTTTTCTTGTTTGGTTATATAGTGTGGTATGATAAAATAAATATGAAGATTACTAAAATACACTCTAATATTGTTTTAAATAGTAAAATGATGGTTAGGAACCATTATTTTATAACCTAAAACCACTATTTTTTAGGAACAATCTTTCCAAATATGTAGAGCAATCATACCATACAATATGAAACCATCATAAACTATGATCCAGACGTAGTGTGAAAAATCAAAGCAACTTTAAATTAAAAAATACATACCTTTCATGGAGATTTCCATATCAGATGCTTCAATAGTCTCCATCAAAATTGTCCCCCACTGCAATTATTTGTTTCTTTTGCTTAATTTTACAACAATAATAGAACCACAATATTTGTTGATTCTCACTCAAGCTTCTTTTCCTCTGTATATAATGTTCCCTCAATTTCGGTCTAGAATAACAACCCCTTATTTAGTAAGTGTGTAACACCCTCACTATAGCAATTCCGTACATTCTACTATTCCGGTAACCGGTGTCGGTCCGGAAAGCTAGAACGTTTAGAAAAACATTTAAATTAAAGTGAGGAGCCATAATTAACTCAAATAATAATAAAAAAAATATAGGAAAAATTTTAGAAATAAAATACAACCAAGTTAAATGAGTCGGTGCCCTAGCGATGGGTAACCTAGTGGAAAGTTGCGGTCTTCGCAGCTAGGAGCCCTAAACCAGGGAAAAAATTCATAAGATAATTTTTGGGACTTCAGAGAAGAGTCATTGAGGTTTCAATAGCATTAGAATGCCAAGAAAATGCTTAGAAAAATTTCTAGATCGGTACAGATGATTTTGGCTCAATAAGCCAAACGGAGGGCATTTTGGTCATTTCGTCTTCAGATATGATTTTTTGCCAACTTGTCCAGTTAAGTAAATAACTATTATGATCTAAAATATGAATAAATATTGCTAAAAATTTAATTAAAAATGAGTAATTAAAGAAGGAAAGAAAAGAAAACAAAAAAAAATAAAATAAAACTCCATTATGACATAATATGATGTCATTAAAATGCTTTTAGCCAATCACCACTTACCAAGCATTTATAAAACACTTAGAAAGGGATAAAATAACACAAGAAAAATCAGATTTCCTTCTTTTCTTCTTCAACAGGAAACCCTCTCACACTAAAACTTCCATTGAAGCTCACATTGCAAGCTTGATTCCCACTTCATCCCACCACAAAACCTTAACCTCTCTTCATTAAAACTCCTCCTCACATCTTAATTCACCTTTAGGTAGCCATTAGAGGGAGAAATCTTGAAGCTTACCAAGCTCAAGTGGGAGCTATAATAAGGTTAGTGACCAATTTTCTATTCCCTCTCTTAATTTATACTTAGGTGTTTGATTTAAGTAAGAAATTGCAAGTGATTTAATGCATGAGAACTCCTTGCATGCTCTCCTTTAAATTTCACCAGCCTTGACATGAGTTAGGGTTAGGAGAATTCTTTGATTTAAAGTGACATATTAGTTGTCCCTAGTATAAATTATATGATTAGTATAGCCATTTCTCATGCTTGGTCAATTAGAGTTATGCTTTTGAAACTCAATTTTAGAGGTTGATGTAACTGAACTTAAATTAATGTTGTATTGGTCAATTAGTGACCATTTGGCTATGTATAATGAGGAATTGAAGTGAATGGTAGCTTGGGATTTGAGGTTGGGTGTGCTGCCTTGAGTGCCCTGCAGGTCTGGATGTGAGTCCAGCATGTTTGGGCAGCTATAACTTGGGTTTTGTAGGTTCAATTGGTGCAAGACCAATTGGACATGAAATTGGACACATAATGGCACAATTTTGGTGAAGGAACTCTGTCTAGAAACTAAACATAGGATGCCCTAAAAATTGACCAAATCCGGATGACTTACATTCTGCCTGGGCAAAATGACTAAATTAATAGTGTTCATTCATTTAGTCATAACATAGTGTAGAAAGGTCCAATTGACCTGAAATTTTACCAGTAGAAAGCTGAGATATGTCTAAAAACTAACTTGAAGTCAGTGTACAAAAACTGCAGAATTGATTCTGCCCAAAAATTATGGAAAAATTACAATCCGGCCAGTTATGGTGTTTAGGCCATAACTTGAGCTACAAAACTCCAAATGGAGTGATTCAAAAAAAGAAATGTAACTAGACACAATAAAAACAACTTTGATGAAGAACCTTTGGCCAAATTCTCACTGTAGAATGGCCTAATGGAACAGTGAACTTTAGCACTCAAAACTGAAATTTTTTATTTATTCACCATTGGTTAGAAGTATGGATTGGCAACTAATGCCAACACTTTTGGAAACCAAAATATGGTAAATTTATATGATTAGGACTTATGTAGCTATTATGCATTGGAAAGTCAATAATTTGACCTAAATAGTAAAATGAATAGTAACCTTACATGTAAAGCATGAAAATTCAGTCAATAACTTGGTAATGTGCCCTAGTACACCTAGTAAGATTGGTTTGGATAGGTTGACATGCCAATAGGATTCAGTTAGCAGTATTGCACATGGCATTATGCCATTCTGTGATTTATGGCTTTTAGCCATTCTGATATTATGATGATACTTGGCCTTGTGCCTAATGTTATTACAGCTTATCAGTTGTTCTGTTGCACACCGGGAAATACATACGTGACCGATGGTGTGACGGCTTGAGGTACTTGGTACCCAATGCCAATTTACCCGTTTATCCAGTTCAGTCATCCAGTATAGGTTACTTGGACAACAAAAAATGAAAGTTGATAAATTTAATGAAATAATGGATATAACAACTACCAAATAAATAAGATTACAAATAATTATCAAAAATTTGTCTGCATGAGACATCAATATATACACTACATATTTATTTTCTTTTAGTTCTTTTTATTTTATTATTGGCACCACTAAGCATTATTGCTTAGCGCGTTGCTTTTTGCTACGCGTTGGTATTGGAGATACGAAGCGTGATCCCAGTAGACCCCAGTCAAGGTAAGAGTCAGATCTGCTAGTGTCCTATGTCACCTCTCAGCTATAGTGCATTGGTAGGATGCTAGGCTACATTTTGTATTTTGTGTTTTGTATTTTTGTAAACTTTGTAATTAAACTTTTTATTTTGTCATGTATATTGAAACTTATGTGATTATGTATTAATGATATTATCTGTAAATGGTGTTCATAAATGAAAGTTGAGTATTTATTTATGATTTGAGTATAAATATGATGTGAATTGAATGATTGGGAAGTTTGAGAAATTGATGAGAAATTGTTGAAAATTGATGTGATAAAATTGAGAGTTGTGGAATAAAATGATTATTAGAAGTGTTTTTCACAGGTTCCGAAGAACTATTTTCTCCATTTTTAGCCGGTACTCTGTCGGATTTTCTATAAAATTTTCGGAACCTCAAATGAATTTATAATTTCAATAAATGACTTAAATGAGTCAAATTTCCCAAATTGCATTTCATCATCATAAAGAAATAAATTAAAGAAGGATAAAAATAATTGAGATAAAATATGGTGTTCCAGTACAAAGTGTCTTAAATTAATCCGAGTTTGATTCACCCTAATTCTAACCCTAAAACTGATTTTATTCCAATCTAATACATTTTGGAATGGATTGAAATGGATTGAAATGTTGTGTTTCAATTGCTTTTTTTTTTTCATGATCTTCAAATCAATAATTTTGTGGATGATTTTAGGAGTGAACAATCGGTCAGTTTAGTTCAAAACTAAACCGAACAAACTAAAAGTTGAATTACTAATGAGTATCAAAATCAAACCAAACCAAAACATTAAAACAACTTAATCGAATCAAACTAAAATAAAATTGGTTTGGTTCGGTTTAAACAGAAATAAACCGAACCCATTCTCCATTCCCAGCATTCACACCTAATATTCAAACTACAATGCCAATGGTACAACCCAAAACCCAGAAAAAATTCAACATACTCATCTCAATATTCTCCATAAAAAATTCAAATCAAAACCTAGAAAATTGCTTCCATGTCCTATGACTCGACACACTTACCTCACAAAACACAGTCTGTGAATGAAGTAAAATAAGATGAACAAAGAAATGAAGAAATCTTAGGCTATAATTCTGTTTGTTGCTTATTAATATCTCAAGATCTCCCACTACTTTCTTCATTGTTGGTTTTTGTTCATAGTTGAAGACGCCATTGAAGCTGGCTTTCTTTATTGTGGGTCTTGGAGTTTCACTTGAAGCCTTGAAGGAGTTTAGTTTTATATATATATATATAGAGAGAGAGAGAGAGAGAGAGAGAGAGAGAAATTGGCATTAAGCTTGAGAGGAAGAGAAGAATTGGTAGAGGAAAAGATGAAAGTGGCGTACATAAAGGCTAAGAATGAAGGCGAGGGTTTGGAAGTATAAGATGAATTTATAGTAAAATTCAAGGGCTGAGATTATGTGAAAATGGAAGGCTAAGATTTAATGAAAGTGAAGGTTATAAAAAAAAAAAAAATGATGCCACCAAGGGTTGAATGCTAGACTTGTAGCTGGGAGGCAATCTGTCAACCATAGAGCTATAACCTACAAATGTATAAAATTTCTTGTAAATTGTAATTATTTTAATTCGGTATGATTTTATCAATTTTTTCCTCCTTAAAATCGAAATGAACCAATTAAATTAAATTTTTAAAAAATTAAAATTAAATTGAATTAAATCGAATAGAATATTTAATAAATTGAACCCAATTAGTTAATTTAGTTTGTTCAGCCGATTTTAGATGATTTTAGGCTTTTATTAATTTTAGGCTGTGTTTAATCCCATTTAATTAATTGATATATTTTATTGATAAAATTTGTAACCGGTGCTAAAAGCGTCTAAGTTGAACATTTTTGGATCTAGGCCTTGTTTTGAATGGAAAAGTCAACCAAAGAGGGTTACAAGTGGTGTAACCACAGGCGCCAAGATCGTGGGTGAGTGGTGGATTTAGCACAAATCTTGGGGTTTGATAACCCCAACTCGCTTGATGACACTTTCTCTTTCCCTGAACTCTGGCATTCGCATCTCCTTATCATTTTTATCAGTTTCGCATAACAAACCGCATCAAGCCACCTCTTTCTTTTTCTGGGTCATCTTTCTTTTTGGAATTTGGAGGGCCGTTGTCATCTTTTGTGCTGCTGATTCCTGCTTTCTACTTAACAAATTTCTTGTATAGTTTTACGAGGAGGAAGCTAGGAAAAGTCCTGTTGTGTCTCTCCATCTCTAAGTTGTTTCTGGTTAGAGTTTACGTTCTTGTTTCTTGCATACTCTTGACTCTTGTCTTTATTTTGTGCTTTTTGTGTTTAAACTTTTAGGTCTTGAGATTAGTTTGTTTTGCTTCATGATTAATTAGGGATTGTTTCTTAATCTGCAAGGGAAACAAATGACTAAGAAAGCTTTAGTTACCGTTTGCAATGTCCACAAGATAAAATGAATAAAGGCTGTACATTTTGGGTACTTGTCTTCTCTGTTCTTTCTTTTAAAGAGAAGGCTGGTTTTTGAGTCTTTTTCCACCTAAATAAATCTGACTGTGAAAGCATGCGATTTTGGCTAATCTTTTGATATTTACTTGTCATCAATGATCAGGATTCAAAATGTTCTGTCATATTGCAGCAAAGATAATTTGTGCTTAGCAGTCTTTTCTCTAGGACAACTCATTTATATTAAATGTTGCTTTAAATAGACCGTTTCTGTCTTACTGGAGTCTTTTACAGAAGATCAATTTGGTTGGTTAGGTTCCAAAGTTCGGAATAATCAAATTGTCTAGCTTGATTTTAATCAGGATGAGTCCATACTTTGATAGATCAATCATGTCATTGGAAGAATCAATGAATGAAATGACATCAGTCTCAATCACACATATACCTAAATTTGATATTTGACAAAGGGGGTGTTCTGTCACGTGAGATTTTCCGCCTTGCAGGCGCTAGGCAGATTAGATGTAACTTTCCCTGCATTGTAGGAAGGCTGTGATTTGAACCTGTGACCTTCAAGTTAGAATGGAGCAGCCTAAGTTTAATATGTAAAAGTCATTGTATGCTGTAGAGGTATTACATTTGGAGTCAACTAAATTGTGTTACAGGTTATTACAGCATGATTGCTATTACCCATAATTTTTGCTAACTTGAAGTGAACCAAAAACTGAGAGTTGCATGAAGCATAATTTATGAATATTGGTACGTTGTATTCAGTAAGTGTTTCATGGCTTCTCAGCAGATATTCAGTTGACCCAGTTTGAAAATGGGAATACTCTTCAGTAATTGCAGCAATCAAATAATTATTATGTAATTTGCAGTTCAAGTTGTCAAGTGGATGACTGGATGTATTCATTAGCACAAATCCTATAGAAGGGTAATATATGGACCTAAGCCATCAAAGGAATTAGGAAAGGGGTGAAAATTTAAGGCAATAATTTATAAATTGGATTTACGTTTGAACTAGGAACTGGATCAATGACTGTATTTATATACTATTATAATTCTGGAGTTTTCTTTAATTGATGCAATTGAAGTTTCTTGTTATATTTTAGTTACAATATGATTTAGTTGTTTCTTCATGCTTCATTATATACTTCTTTGTTGTTGCATGCTTGCTTAAGTATTTTCAAACATCTTCATTTGGTTATTGGCAGGCACATACTGAACTAGCATATATCTTGTATCCCATTTTGCCTCATAATTGACAATGGGAGGTGTGGTGGTAAAGGATGATTCACCCAGACATACGTGGATACCAGAAACAAAGCTTGAATCAAAATTGGCTGAGGCTATCCGGAGGAGGGAAGCTGAAGGATGTGCCATAAAATCATTCAACAGCATAATCTTGAAATTTCCAAAAATTGATGAGAGCTTAAGAAAATGTAAAGATATCTTTGAGCAGTTTGGTAAGAATCCAGCTCTCCTCTTTGTTTTTTTCCAATAAGTTTAATTCATTTAGCAGTCAACAAACACATGGGTTTAGACTTAAATGTCATAGTGCTCATGCTTGATGAAATTTCGTAGCATAAATTTTTGAACCTTGGAGCACTTTTTTTTTAATTGGAATACAAATCCTATTTATTATGTGATGCACATGTATTCAGGTGCAACAAAGCACACATTTTATACTTTAATCACTTGCAAGTGGTAAGCATTCATTTTATGTATTTGTAGATGAGGATTCCAATAATACTATTGATCAAGAAGAGCTGAGAAAATGTTTCCAAAAGCTGGGAGTTTCTTTTACAGAGGAGGAAATTAATGATCTATTTGAGGCATGTGATATTAATGGTGATATGGGGATGAAGTTCAACGAGTTCATTGTACTTCTCTGTCTTGTCTATCTTCTTAAACATGATCCTACTGCTCTTCATGCTGTATCCAACTTTAAGCTACCATTTGTTGCTTTTGCCTGATATTGCATACATATGTTAGTATTTTTAAGCTGTAGTTAGCTGGTTTTAGTAGACAACTTTTCCGATGGCGTGGCATATTTATTACTCAATAGCAAAGGTTCTTTACTGAGTTTTCCTTTTCTAACAGTTTTTTCCCGAGCTAATATTATTGCCCTTTTCAGTGATAGCTTCCCCAATGTTCCACAACCATAATGTAGGTTTCATGGGCCTTTTTTAATTCTTAAACTTACTGCTTCTTGGCAACTCATAGTACTACTTACTGAACCTAGAAGGCGTCGCTCAGTTTTCACCAAATTTTTGCATCTGACCTCATACTGTAGCTTTTGCATTTATGTAATGACTGAAAAGTAAATGGCTTCTGTCTTGGAGTGTTACTCTCAACATAAGTTCATTGGAATTAAACTCATGGAATCTTAAAGAATATTTGCTTTCACATGCATATTTTGACTATTCAGCCATAAGTGGATGACCTCTTTAAATTTCTTGCATTTAGAAATTTTAAGATGCTGACTTAAAACCTTAGATCCAGTGTCAGTGAGAGTTGAGCAATGGTTTGTCCACATGGATGTGAACCATTTAAAGGGCAGAGATAGGGGGGTTGTCATCTTGTCATTTGTCTTATGCAGTTAATATTGGATAAATTTTAACAACTGTCGCTGAACTTATATACTTGTAACATTACAGTCCTTTAACTTTAAAATGTAATATAAAACTCCTTAAACTTTTAAATTTTGCACAGTAAAATCCCTCTGACTTTCAATTACTGATTTTTCAGTTAGAAACTGATGTGAATAGCTCTCGCATGGCATTTAGTTAACATTTCTCTCTCCTCTCTTATGCAAAGTGTAAAATTATTCTCTTTACGCATGAAAAATTATTTTGTCTATAGAGAGAAAAATGATTCAATTTACACATGGCTTGAGAGAGAAAAGAGAAATACTGACTAAACTTCATGGTGGAACTATCTAGTTCAGTATCTAATTGAAAAATTGGTAATTTGAAGTTAAAGGGATTTTACTGTGCAAAATTTGAAAGTTAATGGGGTTTTATATTACATTTTTAATTTAAGGGACTGTAATGTTACAATTAGATAAGTTCAAAGACTCAGGGACAGTTGTCAAAATTTATCCGTTAACATCAGAGGATAAATTTTGTCTTCTTTTTCTTTTCTGTTATTTTTGTGTTCCATGACAATGCTAGAAATCAAGGATGGGAATGCCAAATTTGGAGGCCACATTTGAAACACTAGTTGATGCATTTGTGTTCTTGGACAAGAATAAGGATGGTTATGTGAGCAAGAATGAGATGGTTCAAGCCATAAACGAATCTGGGGAACGTTCTTCTGGAAGAATAGCAATGAAAAGATTTGGTTCTCTCTCTCTCTCTCTCTCTCTCTCTCTCTCTATTCATTTATTCATGTTTACTCATATTTATGTGCATATGATCTCTCAGATGCTAAAAAGACGCATTTTCCTATTTGTGAGAAATTCCCTTTTTCGTACATGTGTGTGCTCCATCACACCTGCAGGCTGAACCCGATGTATATATTTTTACAGTTGAGCAATTAATTTTTAATGTATTTTAATTTGGAAAGCATCCATGATTCCATTTAACTTAATTAACATTTAAATGTAATGTGGCTTTCTTCACCGACATTGCATTGTTTCTTTGTAACATATGCACAAGTAAAACTAGAAATCTCTTGAATCCAATTCATTAAATTAATACTTGTTTCTGTTCAAGTCTCTTAGCTGTAAGAACTGTCTAAAGGATGTCATCACGTTTTATGATGTTACTAAGTCTTCTTACTTTACTGTTGCAGAAGAGATGGACTGGGATAAAAATGGAATGGTGAACTTCAAGGAATTTTTGTTCGCATTCACACTTTGGGTTGGAATCAATGACAGCGAAGACGAGGATGAAGGTGAAGAGAAGGTGTGAATCAAGCTCTCTACTTATGGATCACAACTGGATGATGAAAATCCATAGTCAGGCTTCTACGTAAGGTTCTACTTGCTTTTCTGATAATGATGAAGTTGATATTCAATGTGTTGTGTAATTCTTCCTTCTTTTTTGAATTTGTGATGTATATAGTTTCAAGAATAGGACTTCAATGTAATTCTAATAAGACGCCATCATGCTTGATACTTATGTATCAACTGCTGTGTACTGTATAAATTATGTTCAGAAGACTGCATTGGTTCTTCAACATAGAAAGTATGCAATAATTTATCATTTGGCATAACATTGCATTGGAATGGATTATTCTTGTTTTGAGGGAGAATGCCAGCAGGTTGAAAGTAATGATATTATTGGGCCAAAATCGCCATTTTTTTTAAAGAGTAATTTAATATTTTGAAGGAAATAAGTATGGGTTGATTCATTATATATAATGAACTAACGGGCATTCCTGATCTTTAATTCAGCATAGTTAAATGGCTGATGTCAGTTTGGCTGTTGGTGAACTTTGGGTGCTTGAACTCCAAAGTTCCTGAATGCTGCTTATTCCACAAGGAGTCTGGTGCTGCGGGGTAGGTCTCCTATTGTCTTAATTTTTGTGCATAGAAGCCTCACCTAAATGACAAATAAGCTTGATATTATTATGGGAGAAGCTGCTGTTTTATTGCCTGGGAGAGTGTGCATTTCCATGTTATTCAGCTGCTGTGTATTTTACTTTGAACTATTTTTTCATCAATCGTGAGCTAGAAGCAGAGATACACTGGAAAATGAAGGAATTGTGGAAATCTCATACATCATTGGAAACCATTTTGAGCCTCCCTACTTGTGATATAACTTCATCAATCTAGATATGCTCTTCCTTGTTAATGGAAATCAATCTCTATTATTATTCTGTGATTCAAGCAAGGGAATAAACTAGACAGTTTAGTCTTTACTATGGGTTGTTTAATTCAATTGTTAGATGTAGCTGATAGTTATAAACATTTAAATAGTTGAATTAATTTATTTAACAAAGCTATCAAAACCACAGCTAATTACTAATAGACAATCTATCTTCTGTCATCAGCTCTATATTTAGGGTTTATACTCATCGGTTGGTAGTTGATTTAAGTTTATTTTTTATTTAGGTTACATTACCCTTTTAAAATTTATTAATTATAAAATGTCTTCAAATTAATCTTTTATATCAACAAATTATTTATAATTGTAATAAATAATAGATAAATATAAAAAAATATATTATAAATAATATTTACAATAATTATAATATTCATTCTTATATGATAAAACATATATATATATACATTTAAATAAAATTATATTTTTTTAAATATATATATATATATATATAAAAATTTAATTTTTATATATTGTATAATAATTTAATAATAATTGATTTAAATAATAATATAAATAATATGATATATTCTTTATAAGTCATTTTACGTTTAATAATAATAATAATAATAATAATAATAATAATAGATAAACATAGTTTTGCCAAGAATTTAAAATATATTAGATACTATTATCCATGAAGAGGTTTTGTGAATAGGTTTTTTGAATTTAGAATAACAATTCCCAGACCAAATCAAATTGTGACAATCACATCTGCATCCCTGTTTTTGACAGCTGAGCTTTATCCTTTTGATTATTCCTCCAATGCTTGAGAGGTTGCTGAGTGATAACCAATAGGTATCATAGCAATTAGAGTAAGAAAATAGATTTAAGGCACTGGTTTTTTCATATTTTAAACAAATTATTTTCAACCTTCGAGCAAGTAACCGATTGGCATAATGTGGAGTCTGAAAGGACATACATATCTTGATCCTCTTGTTAGGCTAGTGTGGATAATCTGGGATATTTCAGATGGCAGAATAAAACAACTTCCATTAATTCAATGTTCCAACACCTATTTCTTGATTATGAAATGGGCTGAGATGAGGAACATAGATAAAACCATTTAAAAAATAAAAGATGGACAGGATGGATGTTTCACAATGAGGCGTCCAAATTTATAAAAGATGAACATGGATAAACAATAATTCTGATTCTGCAAATGAATAATTTGTTTCAATCAAAACCACTATGTGGAGCTTGGAGGACTATGTTCAAGAGGCTACTTGCCCAGTAATGTTCTGCATACGCCCCATAAACTTTAATCCAATAAACATGCCTTGTAATTGACTTCCCTTTAATCTGTGGTATAAGAATTAAAATCTGCTAGGAAGAAAGGATTAAATTAATCATATAAAATGATTGGAACATATATATGATTCTACAAAATCAGGAAATTACTTTCCATTCAACTTATCCACAATCCCCCATCATTGCCAAGAAAAAATGCCATTATATTGACAACTTCAGCTCTACCAGGATTGCTAGTTGGATTTCCAAATCAACAAAAATCCAACACCTGCAAACCCAACAGCTTGATGATAGCGAAGGTATAGTGCCACAAAAATGAGACAGAGAGAGAGAGAGGAAAAAGTAGGAGAAAAGAGGCAGGAAAGCACATACAATTTGTACCAGAAGATGAAAAAGAACGCCTTCAAATTCAAGTTCATTCTACACTTCTCAATACAAATCACTCCATCCCAAACAACATGCATTAGGATATAGATCAATTCTTAGCTTGCTTTTTGTATACAAAACATATCTTTCTCACGTAAGCCCCCATCACTACCAAAAATGTCAATACACACTTATATAGTAAAGCCTAATTTAATACAAGGGCAGTCTTGGAAGCAAACCCCCGAACTCAACTGGCTCCTTTACCATGTGATACTGTCGATAAACCTCCCCCAAACATAAGATAGACACACTTCATATAGAGACAAGTTAGAACTGGCACCCAACATTGCCAGTGCCCCGACGGCAGTCGGAGGCAATAGCTGACAGCAACATCTGTGGCATGGGAACCGCTGATTACTGGCAGGACAAACACACATGCTCCAAAAGCCAAATAAGAATGGGGATCCATTACCCCCTTGTCTTGGCCCTCTTCATACCAAGGCTGCTGTGGAAGGGGGAGACTGAACCAGACATTGGAGAACCTTCTTCGCGAAGTGTACCATTCAACATTGCTAGCTCTCTTAGTTGCTGCTTCTTATAGAAATCCTGAGATTCGTCCTATAAAAGGAACATATCAATGAATCAATGAAGGAAAAGATTCTTGCAGGCTAGACCAATGCATTAAAGGATAAAAAGTTACTAACCACAGGCTTCAGTAAGTCTTCAAGTATCTCATGTGCTTGCATTAGGCGAATATCAACTATTTCAACTGGTAACTCTGCCTCAACTAAGATATGAAGAGGTTCAGTTAGATGCTCGTACCCTGGTTTCCCTCTCATCATTTCTTCCTTTAATGAATAAATAATCTTAATGTTAATATAATAAAACAAAATTGACTGAAAATAATTCACACACAAGAGAGGAAAGCTCAAACAAAGGAAATAGCTCACAGCAACAAGATAACTGTTCCAAAATACACCAAATGCTTTCAAAGTATTAATTAAAAAATTGTTTTGAAATTATTGAAAAGCATATTAGGACAATGCGTATAATCCTCATTAGTAGAGCAAGCAAATTCAACAATCTAGTTTACTGTAGAGTCTTTTCCAACTATCTTCCATAAGTAAAAAAGAGAAATTGTTTAGTCATAAATCATAATACAGCACTTTCACTTACCACACTAGATTCACCTCAATAAGGTTAAAACTGATCCTTATCAAGACTCATGTAGTTTAGGGACACAGGTTGTTCTTCTAAATTATAAATCAGCTCATCAGTTCCCTTGCTTTCAATATATTTGTAATCAAAATGACATTTCATGTTTAAAATCATAAATGGTATTCAGAAACATGAATGCACACATAATCATAACCAATGAGAAAATTCTGAATATTACCCTAGCTGGATCCTTAATGCTGCCACACCCTCTGATCAGAACACGGCACTCAGTACTTGCTTCCACTCGCTTAAGTGAGTTCCCCCTAGGGCCAAGAAGTCGCCCAACAAAGTTGTACTGCAACAAAACGTATGTCAGATAACATAGTAAAGGAAAACTAAGGGAAAAAGTATACATGGGAAAGATATGAATCATACATTAGGATATTTGTCGACTGGAATATCAACTCTGATAGTTCTCTTAACAATAAGACCAGATGAGCTGCCTTGAGAACTCAGCCAGTTCTGTGCTGATGAAGACTGTAATAAACCCGACATCTGCACAACAAAATTCTAAATGTTGTCAACCTCAACGATATAAGAATCAAGCTGCCTCATTTTCCATGGAGAACTGATGAGAAGCTTCATAGTCTCGAAAACATTTTCAGCTTCATAGGGGAAGCCAAAGACAATATTCATGAGGTATTACACCAGGAGAGGGAAAACACAAAACCACAGTAGTAAATTGAAATGCACCTTGACATGTACAACAGTAAAGACCACAAAGCAGTTCATACTTCATATTCAACCAAAACGACTTGAGTTAATTAATATGGAAGATTATAAACCTATAACGAAGCGTGATGGGACCAAAATGTTAAATGAATTCGACAACCACTGGCAAGCTGAACAGACTAGTCATCTTTTACTTTGTACAAGGCATCCACCATGCCACTTCAGCAACATTGCAGAACAAATAACAACATTTGATTAACTAAAGGTCAGCATTCTGCAGAAGACGTATTATAACTCCAGTTGTCCTAGCACTCCCCTAAATCGAGTAAACCTAGCTTAGTACTTAGCATGTCAGGCATCCTGATTAAAAGATGTAAGGCTATGAAAAATGTTCATGTAATAGGTCTCCATATTGCGATCAGAATGTGAAAAATCATATATTTGGTCTCTGTGAAGCTTTAGGAAAAGTATGGGGAAGGAGAACCAGCTAACTAAAAGAGAGTTCTGAAACAGCATGTTAAAGTTAAGATCTACTTTCACTGGTCGATGATGTTAGCCTCAGACCCATATTACCTGTCATGAAAAGCTTGCCAATTTAAAGTGCAAACTCAAACAAAGTTAAAAGTTAGCATAAAATGTAAAACATCTAGTCAGGAAAACAGTAAAATTAGATGGAAAAGAAGGTTATGTTAATGGTTAGTATCCGTACTTCTGATTGAAACCGTGATGCCCATCCATTTGAATTGGCTCCTCCCTTTGAAAATATTCCTCCAGAAGCCATAGGGCTAGCATGTTCAAGCCCACTTTGACCTAAAACTGATGCATTCCCCAACAGTGTAGTTACACGCAATATTTCTGCTCCAAAAATGTCAATTTTCAAGAACAAGATTTATTGGTTAGCATTTGTTAACAGATTGGTTAGCAGTCACCACAAAATGGAGAGACAAGACAGATTGTTAACTGAGTTAAGAATCAATGCTTGCCCCATGAAATATATATAAACTTCAGAAGAACTTAGTCTGATATGAAAGGCTAAGGACCACAGGTTAAATCCTATCCTACATACATAAATAAGGAAATAACATTTACACAAACAGAATAATTACTTTGATACAGCATAAAGATAACCAATTCACAAAAATAGTACCTTGTCACATAATTTAAAATAAATGCATCACAGAAAGCACAAAAACAAGCATCATTAAAAAATTCCTCACCACTCAATGTTAGCACCTATGCATATGAAAATTTATCACGCGTACAACATCAAAGACTGGGAAACAGGAATGCTTAAAAAGACATTTTTCTCACAAGAGAAAAAGAGAACTAAGAATTAGAAAGCAAAATCAGAAAGGAAAAAGAAAGTAAATACAACTTGTGGAGCACAAAGTCATCATCTGAATTTGCCAACATAGACTACATGAGTAGTTTGATATAGAATGGACAGGGGGGAAAAAAAAAAGAGAAAAAAGAGAGAGAGAGAGAGAGAGAGAGAGAGAGAGACCCGGTAAAGGCTTAGTTAACATCACCAACCAAGGTTCTCGAGATGTCAAAAAGTTCTCCCAAAATAATATAGTACTTAGCCAACTGCAACTAAACTAGGCGCAGCCTACCTAATTGAATTGTACAATCTCTTTCAACGAGAGAATTGAAAGGTATTTTACTATTTGTTTTGTCACAGTAAATAAGGAAGATGTTTTCCACATTGTCAAAATTGTCCCACAACATCATCCTGCAGTAAAGTCACACAAGACCTTATCAATCCGTACTGAAGATGGTTTTTGAGAGAATTAAAAGGTATTGTACAATTTGTTTTGTGTACAGCACAGCCTTCAGTATTAGAAAGATACAGCAGTCCATACTGAAGATGATTTCAATTAACACAAAACCAAGCAGTATACAAAACCTCACATAGTGGACCTAATTGAAATGTACTCCTAGCTAGTGGAAACCAAGTGCACAAGACCTTTTCCTACTTCCACCTTTCCTCTGGGCCAAACTTTCTATGAGCTACTATATCAGTTTTTTCCCGAGTTAGTCCATGCTAATTCTGGTCCACCTCTTCCTTTTTCTCCTAGTGCTTGAATCCACTCACTCTCCCATACTGATCCATCCATAATTCTACATGACATGGATAAATAATATCAATTAACCTCTCTCAACTTATCTCAATGATGCCTTCAAGCTTCCAACAACAAACTTATTCTTATTTGAACCATTCTTGTATTTACAAATATACACGTTACTATGTTAGCTACTCTCATTTGATTCACCTTTTCTTCACTCTTCCTCTCTTCCTTTTTATTCTCTTTTTGATCTCAGCACTCACTACAACAATAGCCTACCTAATCACAGTTTTACAACATTTATCCTTTAGTGTATCAAGAACTTTATGATCACCAAACACTCCAATTAAAGCTCCATTTCAATTCACTTTGATTTGGTTCTATGGGTTATATTCACAAAATTCATCTCCATTCGCATCATTGTATGAAAGAACTAATTAACAAAGCGTCATGGTAGAAAATTGCGAAGCCATCCAATTTTAAAAAACACCTCTTTCTCTGATTAGTCACATTATATATATATATATATACTTGTCAAAAAATGGTTAGACTCTAGGGTTCTCCCTCTTCCAAAGTGAACTAAAAGAAATAGGTTCTTTTTGCAATCTAAGGATAAGAGATGTCAAATGCCTTCACAAATGCTAGCATTTGAAGGTATACAGCCAAAGATTCTTACATCAAACTATCTACCAACTACAGCAATATCCTCTTCAACAATGACCTACCCTTATCACTTCCAGTGTTTTGAAACAATTCAAAAAGTGAAGCAAAAAAATTATCAAATAAGGTAAGAAAGCCAAAATAGCTAAAGAAGCATCTAGAAAAAAGGCAATTGACAGTGAAATAAATCTATGGGGCCAAGCATATTAACCTATCAATAAAATATGAGAAATACTGTAATGAAAGAGGGATGCCATTTCCCAAAGTTTCACAAGAATGCAAGTGAATCACCTGAATGCAACTTAACTCAAGCATTTTCAATTACTGAAAAGGCTTTACAAATTCCCTCTTTTCCACTCATTCTATTCGCACAGTTAATTACAATTCTTATGCTCAGCTAATAGGTCCTATTTTATGCCCGAATTGGCCTTATTCAGTAAGAATATTGCTTTGATAAATAAACCCAAAATAAAACAAATTTTATAACTCCCCCGAACCCATCATCATTTCATGGTTTCACAGATATCAACAGCAACTTGCCAATCTCCCATGCAACTAAAGCCAAGTTATATCTATCCGAATTGTGATAGAACAACATAATAACTATATGCAGATCAGAAACACTGGACTGTAGATGAAGTTTCTGCGCACCTTAGATAATTTCCATCCTTTTACACAGAAGAAAGCATTGCCAAATGACATCTATAAACAATTAGGAGGTATGCATAATTCAGAAAAATGAAGGTGTAGTCATGGAGGTGTAATGCTCTAACTCAATTCAATAGAGAGAGTGTGTGAGAAAACGGAAATAATGCAACCTATTAATTGCTAAAACGCCCTTAAAGTTCTCCATGCCAGCAAAATATCAGTATTTCGCCTTCAATGAGCAATTTGTATACACTGAATCACATGGTTATATACCGAAACATCATCACCGCAGTAAGCTAATGGATAACATCTAGATACCTTCTTTTATCATCTTCTCAATTTTGATTTACCAGGGAAAACAATTATGGAGTTCAATCCATTCCCTAAATGTTCAATCAAAATTTATTATTACCAATAAACACTTCAATTATTTATGTATTTGTTTTGGTACTAGTATATATTTTAAAAATTAAAGCACCATCAGTTGATGAACAATTATTTGTCAGTTGATGTAGACCCTGACTATGTACTGTCATTTAATGATCCTAACTTCCATCTATACACACAAGTATCCAAATCTTTACATTAATATTCATTTGTTGTTCCTGTAACTTTAATTGAAATACAATGGCAAGTACTTTTACAAAACCCACCCTGGTTTAACAACCGATACGTATGAGGGAGCACAGGCATAACTGGGCTAAGCTTGTGCCGCTCTGCTAGTAACTCTGAAAGATATCTGCAGTTGAAAAACAAACCAAATACAGTCAATTAACCATGAAGTTGTAGGTCCTATCCACATAAACAAGCAAATCCATGCTAAGAATATGAAGACTCTGATCAATTGATAAAACTAGAAGCGATGAGAGTGAACAGCTTATACTCATCGCAGCTTATACGGTGGAAGAAAACAGCATATGGATGAAAAGGGGTTCCAACAATGCGCTATTCCAGAGATGAGAATTCATCAATTAAAGTGATGAGATGAGAATTCATCAATTAAAGTGATGAAATAAGAATTCAGCATCAGATTATACAAAACAAGAGCGTGATCATGTCATAACAGTTAAGTTTAATAAAATGAGATAAAATGAGAAACAAAAAAAGAAAACAAAATGTAAAATTCTCAGAGAATTATATGATAAACACACATAACAAATTAACAGAGAAACCGCTGAATCTACTAGTAATCCAACAAAATCACCACTTAATACTACATTCAACAGCAAGATCACACAGAGTAGAACTGTAGTCCAACAACAATCAAACAAATCTGATTGAATCAGAAACAAAGCAGAAAATACAAGTACATATCAAGACTCAACAATCTACAAGCTAGATCCGTAGCTAAAAGACGAAGTAAAGAAAATGATCTAGATCTCTGATTCGATAGCTGAGAGAGAGAGAGAGAGAGAAAGAGAGAGCTACTTTTCTTGCTCGACGAGAGCAGAGGAGGCGGAACGGAGGCCAGAGAGATGAGGAGGATGAGGAGCAGACGGAGACAGGGAGTAGGCCATGTAGCGGCCGCCGCCACCGCCGCCACCTGATGTGGTCATTTTGTCAGTGCTCCAATCAATATCTGTATAAATATCCGTGTTTGGGGATTTAAAATTGGTGAGAGAAAGGAAGTAGACCCGGGAAAGCGACCGCCAAGAGAGTGTGGTGGAATTAATTGTTTACGGTGGCGTTTGTTCTTGTGGTTGTTGTTGTCGCTGGTTGTTTGATCCGACCAGACGCTCTCTCTATACAGCGTCGGTGGAAATCTCTACTTTTGTATATATGCCTAGTCTTTAGTATTTTATTTCATTTTTTAAAAGAATGACATCTTGTAATTATTTTGTTACCGCGACGCCAGAAAATGGAAGAACGATTTATTTTTGGCCGAGGTTAAATAGGCCAAAAATAAAATTTGGAAATAAGTTTAAGACTTTATTTAGTTAAATTTTATAGTAAAATTTATTTTATTGATAAATAAATTTAATAATAAAATTTATTTCTAAATAGATATTTTTATTTGATATATTTTATATTGAATATTAATTTTTATTGAAATTTAATTTAATTATAATAAATTTTATAAAATTAATTATTAAAAATTTTAAATAAATTTATATTTAAAATAAATATTAAAATTTTAAATTTACAAATAAATTTTATAAAATTCACTGTACTAAACACTGCCTAAATAAGCTTTCTAACTTCATGAGAAAGTCTAAATAAGTACAATTTAAAGTTTGTGGCTAAATTCATCCAGAACTTTTTCACTGAAGTTCAATTTAACCTTGATCTAATAAAATATTATTGTTTTAATAATAAAATAATCATTTTTAAATATAAAAATTTATTTAATATTTTTAATCAAAATAAAAATTTTAAAAATAAAACCAATCAAGAGATTTAAGCCCAGAAATCCAAACCGTAGTCTAGATGTCCTCCAAAACCCGAATTCAAGCCGTTTGTTCTAAGTAAGTCCAAATCAAAACCATTTATTTTGGCCAAGATGTGTGGCTCCATCCAGCCAATTAGGGAACACTCCTTATTGGAGTCCATAATATTAAAAAATTAAGTGTTGTTGTCCCCAATTAAGTGATGGATGATGTTGAAGTTTCTTCCATGGCTAGTCATTGAAGTAGGTTCTTCTGAGGAAGATCTGCGCAATGCCGATAAGGAGAAGAAGATGAGGAGGATACAGAGAGAGTTAGAGGCGTTCGAGCTAGTGGCGGTGCGAGATGAGCTGAGAAAAGAATGGGACGCGATGCGATTGCAAGAAGGGGAGCTACAGTCTTCAATCCCAACTTCTCTGCACCATATGCAATTACAATGTGAGTCTGGGTTTGGTCTTATAAAGATGAGGAAAGAGTTTTTGCTGGGTTTGGTTTAAATTCTGAGTTTGCTGTTGGGTTTTATAAAGGCAGGAAATGTATTTGATTTTTCTTGTTCTTGAGCTCTTCTCGATGGATTAGAGATTTTGATTTTTTTTATGAGTTATAATTTTTGTTGTTTTTGAGTTGTTGGGTTTGTTGTGTTGCTGTTCTGTCTTCGTGTTCTTGAATTTCTATTTTTTTTAATTTTATTTTAATTAAGAATAATATATAAATTTTAAATTTTAAAAACTAAAAAATAATATTTTATTATTAAAAATATAATATTTATTAAAATAGGGGTAATTTAAACTTTCATAAAAAGTTTAGGATTAATTTGGACAAAAACTTAAAAATGCACTTACTTCAACCTTGTAGAATATATTAGACCCTTTTTCCAATAAATTTTTGGCAAAAGAACCCATAACTTTCTAATTAGATTAAATAGGCTAAACTTTTAGCAAATAAATTAAAATATTAATTTTCTTAATTTTAATAATAAAATATTAATTTTCATATTTTTAAAATTTATAAATTATTGAAATTTTTTGTGAAAATTAAAAAAGTGTATATATATATATATATATATATATATATATATATAAACTGAAGAACATCAAGAACATCGTATAAAGAAACTTAATTAACTAAAATAATTTGGGGATGATTAAAATTAATTTAGCCTAAAATTATATGAAAACTAGGTGAAAAATGTTGAATGTGAAGGAATTTTTGTGTATATCTAATTGCAATGAAGAAAAACTACTAGGGATTAGTCTTCTACACACTTATGAAGAAAATTGCCCCAAATTTTCTGTCTTATGACCAAACCCTAGTCACAACTATATATTTATAGTAGGGTTAGGATAAACTAACTAATTAGGTTTTCAAATTTTAAAAAATTAATGTAAAAAAAAATAAAATAAATAATTTAAAAAAAAAACAAAATTTCTCGGTTCAAAAGATATTTATCTCTTTTTATTTTTTATTTTTTTAATTTTATCTACTAATAATAATAATAATGTTACTTCTAGTGGCCATTCATTTATTATTGAAATTAAAAATTTAATAGACTTCATTATTTAATTGGACTCAATCAAATATTTTTTATATCTATTTAAAATATCAAAAAATATTTAATTAAGCCTAATTAAATATTATAGGCTTACAGACCTTTAAAAAAATCCTTTATTTCTATACAATGCAATTACTCTTTTTAAAATGCTCAAAATTATTTATTTTATTAATTTTTTAATCAAACCATAGTTTTTAAAATATTTCAGGTCTTTACCATTAAATAATATTTTTATCATAGGGCTTTTTACTGCCTCTACGATAAGCCTAAAATAGAGGGTAAAAAGTAGGTGTCTATAATAAGCCCAAAATCAACCTAGTAATAGTTTAAAAAAAGAAATTGAAGAACACGATAAATAAAAATTATTTAATATTAAATTTTTTATTTTTAATATTTTATTGTTAAAAAATAGAAAAAATAATATTTTATTATTAGAAAATAATATTCCCATTATATTATATAGGTAAATTATCAAAAAAAATCTAAACTTTTAAAAAAATTTTAATGCTACCTGAATTAAAAAATATATATATCTATTAAAACCTAAACTATTGATGATTGCACAATTTCACCCAAAAAAAAAAAGAGCCAATTAAACCCTGAATCATTAAGAATTGTACAATTCCACCTTGAACTAAAAAACTGCTAACTAAAAATTAGCTCTCGATTTTTAACCCCAATTCCCAAAGCGGCTTCTTTCACAACCAACCTTCTTCTTCCTTTCTTTAATTCAAGGCTTATAAAAAATATCTTTTATGTTTGCGGGTGATGTCTCCACTACCTGAAACCAAGAAATGACATATGAAGTAATTGTTCTTTATAAACATAGGGCGAAGACCGCCTTATATATATCATGGACAATGAGAAATCTAGAATTTAGATTTTTTTGATGTGGAGCTTGGAAGGTAAGTATTGTGATACCCTTACCCATCTACAGTGTAGCTGGGTGAGATATGCCACACCCGGTGCTGGAGCGTCTTAATTTATCTTATAACATTTCCTAATAATCACATTTAATTTTATCAAATTAGGTCTAATTTATTTATCGGAGAAACCGACGGAATTTCTCCTAATTTATTAATAATTTATTGATTTCCACCTGTTAAAATTTTCAACAATATAATTTCAAATAATGAAAATTCCTCATCATATTTTATTCCAGTACTTCATATCAAAGTCACAATCTCACAAATTTTCATTCATCATAAATAAATAAACTGCTACTCATATATAAACAAAATATTTATTTACAATTTATTTACATAAATTACAATATTTACAAAAGTTCATCGTTTATAATACAAAATGAATACCTAACTACAAAATACAAAAACTACAAACAAGCCCAGTGGGTCCTACCAAAATGTACTGCAGATGTAATGACACTGTACACAATGCAGATTCTCTCACTCAGTCTGAGTTTAAAATCCTTTATTTCTATACAATGTAATTACTTTTTTAAAATGCTCAAAATTATTTATTTTATTAATTTTTTAGTCAATCTATAGTCTCTAAAATATTTCAGGGTCTTTACCATCAAATAGTATTTTATCATAGGGCTTTTTACTGCCTCTACAACAAGCCTAAAATAGAGGGTAAAAAGTAGGTGTCTATAATAAGCCCAAAATCAACCTAGTAATAGTTTAAAAAAAGAAATTGAAGAACATGATAAATAAAAATTATTTAATATTAAATTTTTCATTTTTAATATTTTATTGTTAAAAAATAGAAAAAATAATATTTTATTATTAGAAAATAGTATTCCCATTATATTATTTAGGTAAATTATCAAAAAAAATCTAAACTTTTAAAAAATTTTTAATGCTACCTGAATTAAAAAATATATATATCTATTAAACCCTAAACTATTGATGATTGCATAATTTCACCCAAAACCAAAAAAAAAAAAAAAAAAAGCCAATTAAACCTTGAATTATTAAGAATTGTACAATTCCACCTTGAACTAAAAAATTGCTCATTAAAAATTAGCTCTCCATTTTTAACCCCCAATTCCCAAAGCGGCTTCTTCTCCAACCAACCTTCTTCTTCCTTTCTTTAATTCAAGGCTTATAAAAAATATCTTTTATGTTTGCAAGTGATGTCTCCACTACCTGAAACCAAGAAATGACATCTGAAGTAATTGTTCTTTATAAACATAGGGTGAGGACCGCCTTTTATATATCATGGACAATGAGAAATCCAGAATATAGATTTTTCTGATGTGGAGCTTGGACTGTAAATATTGTGACACCCTTACCCATCTACAGTGTAGCCGGGCGAGGCATGCCACACCCGGTGCCGGAGCATCTTAATTTATCTTATAACATTTCCTAATAATCACATTTAATTTTTTCAAATTAAGTATAATTTATTTATTGGAGAAACCAACGGAATTTTCCCTAATTTATTAATAATTTATTAATTTCCACCTGTTAAAATTTTCAACAATATAATTTCAAATAATGAAAATTCTTCTTCATATTTTATTCCATTACTTCATATCAAAGTCGCAATCTCACAAATTTTCATTCATCATAAATAAATAAACTGCTACTCATATATAAACAAAATATTTATTTACAACTTATTTACATAAATTACAATATTTACAAAAGTTCATCGTTTGCAATACAAAATGAATACTTAACTACAAAATACAAAAACTACTAACAAGCCCAGTGAGTCCTACCAAAATGTACTGCAGATGTAGTGACGCTGTACACAATGCAGATCTGACCCTCACTCAGTCTGAGGTCTACTGGGTTCTCGTTCTGTGTCTCAAGTACCTACGCGTGACAAAAAATGACGCGCTAAGCAATACAAATTAGTGGTGCCAATATAAAATAAAAATAAACTAAAATAATTAAATATGCAGAAATAATGATATTATTTTATGCAGACTAATTTTTTTGTAATTATTCGTAATATTATTATTTTTAGTACTTTTTGTGTTCATTATTTGGTTATAAGATATTAAGACTTATTTTGGTTGCTCAAGTAAGTTATATCAGTTACTGGACTGAATAAACAGGTAAACTAGCACTGGGTATCAAGTACCTCGGGCAGTCACACCATCGGTCACAAAGTGTCTGTCAAGTGTGCATCAGAACGGCTAATAAGCCATAATTATCATCGAACACAAGGCCAAGTATATCAAGTGTATCAAAATGGCTAAAAGCCATAATATTACAAAATGGCACTATATATCATAAATCACGAAATGACACGAAGCCATATGCAGTACTGCTATCGGAACCCTATTGGCATGCCAATCTATCCAAACCAATCATACTAGGCATATTAGAGCATATTACAAAATTAATTGTTTAATTCTTTGCATTTGAAGTTTGATGGCTACTATTCACCCTACTATTTATGCAAAATGTTGACTTATTCATAATTAATAGATAGGCAAGTTCAAATTGCACTAAAATACCACATTTTGGGTTTTACATATGTTGGCATTGGTTGCCAATTTTAATTCAAAGCTTATTAGAAGTTATTTTAAATTTTTAGATTTGGTCACTTAAGTTTAATGTTCCATTGGACCAATCTACAGTAAGAATTTGACTAAACTTTTTTCATGAAAGTTGTTCCTTAATATGTCTTCTTTAATTCGCTTTTTGAATCACTCCATTTGGAGTATTGTAGCTCAAGTTATGATATTTTTACCATAACTGACCGGATTAATCAATTCCTAGATTTTTTAGGCAAAATTGGTTCTTGCAGTTTTGGTGTCCTAATTTTGGCTAGCAATTTGAATTGGTTATGGTCAGAATTTGGGTTTCTATTCTTCATGAAAGTTGTTCTACATTGTCTAAGATTTCCATGGGTTTAAAATCAGGTCATTTGGACCTCTCTATACGATGTTATGGCTAATTGAACAAACACTGTTCATTTGGTCATTTTCTAGGTCTAGAATTTTGATTACCCAAATTTAGGCAAATTTTAGGTCATCTTAAGTTGGTTTTTTGGGTAGGATCTCTTCATAAAAATGTAGCATTATATCCCTAGTTTTATCTTCAATTAGCCTTACACCAATTGAAGTCACACAAGTTAAGTTATTGCTGCCCAAACCCACTAGACTCAGGTCCAGAATTCCTAGCACTTAGGGCAGCACCTCTACTTCCTAATCCAATGCCACAATTCACTCCAATTTAAGGTCCAACCATGCCAAAAGGTCACTAATTGACCTTAAAATCATCAATTTCACAACAATTGAACAAATCCCTAATTTTTAATTCAAAACCCTAGCTCCAATTTAAGGTTCACATAACACATATCAATTAGACATACTAATCCATTTCTAATTTATGTCTACACATCAAACATCATTTCTAAGCCATTTAAATCCATCAAAACCATCAAACTACCACTCCCATAAAGCTGGCCGAAATTCCATAAAACTCAAGTATACATTATTACTTCACTTTTCATCAATTTTCACCCTAACTCAACTTGAATTCATGTTTAAAAGAAGATAAAAGCTAAAAATGGCACTAACCTTGAATTGAAGCAATTTCAATCTTGTCCAATCTTCACTTTCTCTCACTTTCTTGGTTGCCAAACACCTTAGCAAGGTCAAAGATTGAATTTTTGTGCTTAGAGGGTGGGGAAATATGGTAGAAAATAGTGGGAATAAAAGCTTGATGAAGCTTTAATGGAGGGTGTATGGGAGAGAGAGATTTCGGCTAACACAAGGGAGGAAGAAGAAACTGAATTTTCTTTTAATTTTTATTCCTTTTTAATGATTTAATGTGTGCTTGTGTCATTTTGATTGGTTGAGAGATTTTAATTACCTCATTATTACACAAGGCTTATGTCATAATTAACATTTAATTTCATTTTTGTTTTCTTTTTCTTTTTTCTTTCTTTACTCATTTTTAATTAATTTTTCATCAATATTAATTCACATTTTATGTCATAAATCTCACTTACTTGAATGGACAAGTTGGTCAAAATTCATCTCTAAAGGTGAAATGACCAAAATGCCCTTTGTTTTGCTTAATGAGCTAAAATTGTCTGTATCAATTTGGAAAATTTTCTTAGCATTTTTTTGGCATTCTATTGTCATCTAAGCTTCAATAACTCTTTACTGAAATCTCAAAAATTATTTCATAGGGTTTCCCATGGGTCTAGTGTTGCTAATTGTCTTTACAGTCACTTCCCGTTAGGTCACCCATTGCCGAGGCTACGGCTCATTTAACCTTAGTGCATTTTATTGCTTAAAATTTTTCTTAATTTTTCTTATCATTATTTGGTTTATTTATGATTCCTCACTCTAGTTTAAATATAGTTCCAAACATTCTAATTGTCCGGACAGACTTTGGTCACCGGAACAGTAGAATGTACGGACTATTTAAAGTGAGGGTGTTACAGCTCTTCCCCTCTAACAAAAAATTTCGTCCTTGAAATTTACCTGATGCAAACAGTTAAGGGAATTGTTGCCTCATCGTCTCTTCACTCTCCCAAGTTACCTCTTCAGTGTTGTGGTGCCTCCAAAGCACTTTTCACCAGTAGAATCTGCTTGTTCCTCAATTCCTTTACTTCCCAAGCCAGGATCCTTATTGGTTCCTCTTCATATGTCAAATCCAGTTAGATTTTTATTTTTTCCATGGAGATGACATGTGAAGGATCTGATCTGTACCTTCGCAGCATGGACTTGTGAAACACATTATAGATTTTGTACAGCTCTGGTAGTAAAGCTAGCCTATAGGCCACTGGACTCACACGCTCAATGACTTCATATGGGTCAATGAACCTAGGGCTTAACTTACCCTTTCTCCCAAATCTCAATACTTTCTTCCATGGTGAGACTTTGAGAAACACCTTGTCGCCAACTTCATATTCTATATCTTTTCTCTTCAAGTCAGCATAAGATTTCTGTCTGTCCGAGGCAACATTCAAATTGGCTTTTATTAATTTAACCTTCTCCTCAGTCTGTTTTATCAGATCTAGTTCCACAAGCTTATCTTCACCCAGTTCTGTACAACATAGCAGTGTTCTGCACTTCCTCCCATACAATGCTTCATACAGAGCCATTTGAATGCTAGCTTGGTAGCTATTGATGTAGGCAAATTCTGCTAGTGGGAGGTATCTGTACCAACTTCCTTCAAACTCAATAACACAACTCCTCAGCATATCCTCAAGGACCTATCACATTTTTCATATTATTATTATCATTTCAATTTATTATTTGTAATAACTCAATGAGTTTTAAAGTTTACCTGAATTACTTGTTCCGACTATCCATCCGTCTGAGGATGAAAAGCCGTGTTAAAATGGAGTTGTGTGCCCAAGGCTTCTTACATCTTCTTCCAAAATCTAGATGTTAACCTCGGGTCTCTATCAGATATAAGGGAAAGTGGGATTCCATGCAGTCTAACTATCTCACTGATATACAACTCTGCTAGCTTCTCTAGTGAGTAGTTAGTTCTGACTGGCAGAAAATGTGTTGATTTCGTCAATCTATTCACTATCACCCATACTGCATCATGCTTCTTCTGGGTGAGAGGTAGGCCACTAACAAAATCCATGGTGACCCAATCCCATTTCCATTCAGGTATGATTATAGGCTATAACAAACCTGATGGAACTTGATGTTCTGCCTTGACTTGTTGACATGTCAAGCATCTAGTCACATAATCAGCTATGTCCTTCTTCATATCAGGCCACCAGTAGTGAGGCTTCAGATCATGGTACATTTTTATGCTTCCTGGGTGCATAGCATAAACACTGTTGTGTGCCTCTTTTAGAATACTAGTCTTCAATTTCCCATCATCTAATACACACACTCGTCCTTTGTAGCACAAACACCCATTTGCTTTCACCTCATACTGAGTTTCCTTCCCCTCTGTGATTTTGCCCATTATAGCTATTAGCTTCTCATCTATCTTCTGCCCATCTTATATCTGCTGTAGTAGGTTTGGTGTAACACCCTCCCGGTAACCACTCCGTACATCCTATTGTTCAGGTGACCGGTGTCGGTCCGGACAGCTAGAACGTTTGGAAAAATAATTAAACTAAAGTCAGGAACCATAATTAACTCAAATATTAATAAGAAACACTTAGTAAAAATTTTAGAAATAAAATACAATCAATTAAAACGAGCCGGTGCCCAAGCGATGGGTAACCGGAGGGAAGTTGCGGTTCTCGTTACGAGGAGCCCTAGACCCGGGGGAAAAATTATAAAATAAATTTTGAGACTCCAGAGAAGGGTTATTGAGGTTCCTATGGCATTAGAATGCCAAGAAAATACCTAGAAAAATTTTTCAATCGGTACAGACAATTTTGACCCGTTAAGCCAAACGGAGGGCATTTTGGTCATTTCGCCTTCCGAGGTGATTTTTGGCCGACTTGTCCAGTTGAGTAAATAATTAATATAACATAAAATATGAAGAAACATTGCTAGAAATTAAATTTGAAATGAGTAGTGAAAGAAAAGAAAAAGAAAATCCAAAATAAAGCAAAAATGACATCATTTAAAAATTTTGACCAATCACAAATTAAGCCATCAATTGACTAATAAATAAAAAGACAAAATAAAGACTAAATAACCACAAATTCCAGCAGCTTCTTCCTCATTTCAGCCGTAGCCCTTTCTTTCCCAAAGCCTTCCACCATTGTTACTCACTTTAAGCTTAAATTTCCTTAAAATCTCACCATATTTCCCATAATTAGCTTCATAAAAACTGAATATCTACCCTAGCTAGAGTGCTTGGAAGTAAAAAGGAAGCAAGAATCTTGAAGTTGGCAAGAAAGAGACTTGGCTAAATTAAGGTTAGTGCTACAAATTTCATTCTTCTTCTTTTAAACTTAGTTAGAACATCATTTGAGCTAAGAAATTTTAAGGAATTGAAGTAAATTACATGTGTTATGGTACTTTAAATTTTCAGCAGCCCTATGAGAGTATGAGGTTGATTGTTTAACAAACTTAGAGTGGTTGGAAATCATGGTTAAGGTATTAAAATGCATGAAGATTGAACTAAGTATGTTAGACAAGGTTTATGAGTAAACTTAGTTGAACATTAGGGTTTGGGAAGGTGAAATGGTGACTTAGCTTTGGAAATGGTTAGAGGACTTTTTAATGGTCAATTAGTGACCATTTTAGGTAGGTTGACCCTAATTAGAACTGAAAAATGGGATGGTAAAGTGAAAGTATAAATTGCCCTATGGATACAAAGATAGGACTGAAATTTCAGTCCCTTTGCACTGCCATAACTCGGCTGTGCTTGTCCAATTGATGTTTGGCCAATTGGACATGAAACTAGGCTTATAATGGCACATTTTTGCTGAAGAAACCATGCCCAAAAGACCAAAGCCAAAGGGTCAAAACTCAGCCACAATCCGAACTCAAACTGCCTCTGCAGAATTTGACTAACTGTTCATTTGGCCATAAGTCACTGTAGATTTGGTCAATTGGTCTGAAATTTTTACAGCAACAAGTTAAGACATAGACAAACAACTTTCATGAAGGAACCTACCCCAAATTATGGCCAGAACCCATTCAACCAAGTGACTCAAGTCACTGTTCATGCATTGTAGATATGGTAAATTTCTGCAGACTGCATATCCGGACAGCCTAGGTTTTTGAGCCATATCTGGAGCTACAAAACTCCAAATGGAGTGATTCAAAAAAGGAAATTCAACTAGACAAAATAGGGAACAACTTTCATGTTTTGCATTTCTTCAAATTCCAACAGTAACAGTGTCCAATGGAACAGTGAAGTTGACTCACCAAAACTGAAATTTTCTGCTTGTGTGGGTTACACTTTGAAATGGTATTAACACTTAATGCCAACAAGTTTTAAACACCAAATGTGGTATGTTGGGAGTGCCAAAGGCAATGTACACATTTTTATTTCAAAAGTCAACATTTTTGTTGACCAATGATGAATAGTGACACCAAAAAAGTTGAAATTCACAAATTGACAAATTTAAAAGTTTCAAATGCCCTAGTATACCTAACAAGATTGGTTTGGATAGTTTGGCATGCCAATAGGGTTCAGATTAGCAAGATCGCACATGGCAAAAATGCCATTCTCGTGATTTCATGGCTTTTAGCCATTCTGACTTTGTATTGAGACTTGGCCTTGTGCTCGATATTATTTACATTGTTAGCCGCTCATGCACACCGGAGATACATATGTGACCGATGGTGTGACGCCCGAGGTACTAGGTACCCAAAGGCGCCACCCGTTATCCACCCAATGCCTAGTGTAGGTTACTTGGGCAACCAAATGAATGAAATGAACCAAGTTACTGAATTAATGTATATATAACCATACTAAACAAATGAATCATACACATTCACTATACATTTATTTTCTTGCTATTTTCTTCTATTATATTATTGCACCACTAAGCATTATTGCTTAGCGCGTTGCTTTTGCCACGCGTAGGTACTGGAGATCCCGATCGTGAGCCCGTGAGACCACAGATCGGGTGAGTCCATCCGACGCTTCCGCTGTCCGTGTCACCTCACACTGCAGTGCATCGGTAGGGCACTAGGTGTCATTTTGTCATTTTGATATTTTGTAGCATATTTGTATTTTCTCATATGTATTTGAACTCATGTAATATATTTTGATGGTTATGTAAATAATGAAAGTTATGACTATGAATGCAAGATTTAAGCATGTATTTATTGCTTGTATATGAGAAATGGATGTTGAGAAATGAAAAGGTTGTTGAAACTCAAATCAAAAATTGTTGAAACCTTGATATTGAGTTTTGTGATGATATTGAAGTTGAGAATGAATGAATTTGTTTATTGTAAGTGTTTCAAACAGGTTCCGAAGAACGGTTTTCTACATTTTTAGAAGGTACACCGCCAGATTTTCTTTAAAATTTTCTTAACCTTAATTGAATAATAATTTTGATAAATGGCTTAAACAAATTGTATTTCATTATTTTTATGCAAAAGTATGATATAAATTAATTGAGGAATATTAGAGTGTGCTGCATAATCGTGTGGCATTACTTACTCGTATACCGTATACACGTAAGGGGTGTCACATTTAGTGGTATCAGAGCACGGTTTAGGTGTTTCTGGGCCTAGATTGAGTCCATACCATGCATTGCATTTGTAAGAGTCGAGGTGACACTAACGCAGATCTGTTTGTCTTTGTTAAATAGGAGATGGACCCTTCATCGCAGAGGGCCGTCGAGGAGTAATTGGAGAGTCATGCTCCACATGCAAGAATGAGACTGGGGCATGAGAGAATCTGCCCGCTACCAAGCAGAGCCTCGCCACCTCCACAGCCATGTTCCAACAAATGGCTAACTTCTTTAGACAGATGGTCGGGTAATGCCAAGACCACCACCACCACCACCACCACCACCACCACCTCCACACAGTAAATCACACTGAAAGGTTAAGAAAATTTGGGGCGTGGATTTCTATGGTAAGAGAGAAGATGACTCTGCTGGCACCAGAATTGGTTGAATGAATGGGCAGAGTACTAAAACAACTTCACCGCACACCGAGCAAAACCCGAAGTCGCCATCTCTTTACTACAAGACGATGCTTATGAATGGAGGGACACTGTGTCCAGTGAAGTGCAGACAGAATCTGTAACTTGGGATTTCTTTCTCTCTGAATTAAAGAAGAAGTATGTGGGTACTGTATACCTATAAGATATAAGAAGGGAATTTATTAACTCGAGGCAGAGACAAATGTCATGGGTCGAATATGAGAAAGAATTCATCCGATTAAGCTACTAAGGGAGATAGTCCCAAATGAAGCCGAAAGATGCAAGAGATTTGAAGAGGGACTAAATGATAACATCAAGATCCAGCTCACCGCCTTGGGAATCACCGAATTTACCAAGTTAGTGGAAGTCGCCATAAAGGTTGAAAAAGTGAGAATTAGTGAGTGGACTAGAAGAGAGAGACAGCAGAAGAGGGGACCGGCCGCCTAGTTCAGCTCCCGTGCATCGTGGAAGAAGTTTAAGGGTCCTCCCGCACGAGTTCGGTCGCCCACAGGCCGTGGTCACCTCGGGGCCTGTGCCACGCTCACCCCTAGGAGAGGTCACCCACACCATCGCGGGCCTCCGTGGATGGGGTTCAGGGACCACCCGGCATCTTCTCGCATGTCCACACCACAAAAATGGCATAAGGGGGAGTGTTGAGAGTAATCGGTGCTCGCTGAGATGTGGGTCAACAGAGCATCGCTGAAGAACCGCCCACGCAGAACAACTACAAATGCTCCAACACAAGCGCATGCACTGCTCCTACACCACCAAGGGGTAGAAGGTCCGTAAATCCAAAGTCGTGGGACCATCTCGCAGGCTCGCATCCGAGCCGCCAGAGAGGCCGATAATGCACCACCGCCGTAAATTATGCCTTGAGAGCTCAGGAGGAGCAAGATGCCCCGGACGTCATCAGGGGTACGTTCTCCCTCTACACTACACCTGTGCATGCATTGGTGGATCCAGGATCCACTCATTCATACATCTGCATCAACCTACCCGTAGAAAGGGGGATATTGGTAGGGGAGAGTGACCAAGATATTCTGGTCACTAATCCATTGGGCCACAGTGTGGTAGTGAACAAAGTGTACAAGGGTTGCCCTTTAAGGATTCAGGGGTATGAATTCTTGGCAGACCTGATTAAGTTGCCTTTCCATGAGTTTGACGTGATTTTGGGAATGGACTAGTTGTCACGTCATTAGGCAATAGTTGATTGCAAATTGAAGAGAATTTCTCTAAAAACTTCAGAGGGTAATGAGATCACAGTTGTGGGGGAAAGGACAGATTTCTTGTCCAATGTCATCTCAGCCACAGTTGCAAGAAGAATGATGAGAAAAGGCTGTGAAGCCTACCTAGCTCATGTGGTGGATACTAGGCAGGCTAAGCCAAACCTGAGTGACATACCCACAGTGAGAGACTTCCCAGAGGTATTTCCTGAAGAGTTACCTGGTTTGCCACCAGAAAGGGAAGTTGAATTTGCTATTGAGACACTGCCGGGTACAGCACCCATTTCCATTGCTCCTTATAGGATGGCACCCACTGAATTGAGGGAGTTGAAAACTCAGTTGCAAGAGTTGCTTGATAAGGGGTTCATACGCCCCAGTGTGTCACCATGGGGAGCTCCAGTGCTGTTTGTGAAAAAGAAGGATGGGACTTTGAGACTATGCATCGATTACCGGCAGTTGAATAAAGTGACTGTGAAGAATAAATATCCGTTGCCTAGAATTGATGATCTGTTTGATCAGTTGAAGGGAGCAGGAGTATTTTCCAAGATTGATCTCAGATCAGGGTATCATCAGCTGAGGGTGAAGGATGCAGATGTGCTAAAGACTGCATTCAGGACCCGGTATGGGCATTATGAGTTTCTGGTGATGCCCTTTGGCTTAACAAATGCACCAGCGGCATTCATGGACCTTATGAACCGTATCTTTCATCCACACTTAGATCGGTTTGTAGTGGTCTTTATTGATGACATTTTGGTGTATTCCAAGACCAGGGAAGAACATGATGAGCATTTAAGGATTGTTCTGCAAACCCTGAAAGAAAAGAAGCTGTATGCTAAGTTGTCCAAGTGTGACTTCTGGTTGGATGAGATTGCATTCCTTGGACACATAGTGTCAGCTGATGGGATTAGGGTGGATCCCAAGAAAATAGAGGCAGTGATGGAATGGAAGCCTCCCAGGAATACAACTGAGGTCAGAAGTTTCTTGGGGCTAGCTGGGTATTACAGGAGATTTGTGAAGGGATTTTCCCTAATAGCTGCTCCAATGACTAAACTGTTACACAAGAATGTCAGATTTGACTAGAATGACAAGTGTCAGACCAGTTTTGAGAAGTTGAAGGCTATGTTGACAGAGGCACCAGTGTTAACACAGCCAGGGAAGGACTTTGTGGTCTACAGTGATGCCTCTCATAATGGGTTAGGGTGTGTATTGATGCAAGAGGGGAAAGTGATCGCCTATGCTTCCAGCATACTAAGGCCACATGAGCGTAACTACCCTACCCATGATCTAGAGCTTGCAGCAATTATCTTTGCAATCAAGATATGGAGGCACTACTTGTATGGGGAAAAGTGATACATTTACACGCACCACAAGAGCTCAAATATTTGCCAACCTGCAGGAGCTCAACCTTGCAGAGGCGATGGATTGAGTTCCCAAGGATTGTGACTGTAATTGACTAACATGCTTGGAAGGCAAATGTAGTTGCAGATGCTTTTAGCATAAAGTCCATCACAGCGTTGAGATCATTGAATGCCCGCTCATCCTTGGTTCGAGATGGAGCTATTTTGGCCGAGTTGCAAGTGAGGCCAAACTCAAGCTACAGATTTTAGATGGGCAAAAGGCAGATGAAAAGTTAATGGCTATTATGAGCAAGATCTCAGAGGGAAAAGCAACTGACTATGGGGTGAAAGCAGATGGGTGTCTGTACTACAAAGAAAGACTGTGTGTACCAAATGATGGGGAATTGAAAGCTAGTATTCTAAGAGAGGCACACACCAGTGTATATGCTATGCACCCAGGAAGTACAAAGATGTATCATGACCTGAAGCTTCAGTATTGGTGGCCTGGTATGAAGAGAGATATCGGTGACTATGTGACTAAATGCTTGACATGTCAGCAAGTCAAGGCAGAACATCAAGTTCCATCAGGTTTGCTACAGCCTATACGCATACCTGAATGGAAATGGGATCGGGTCACTATGGATTTTGTAAGTGGGCTACCTCTCACCCAGAAGAAACATGATGCAGCATGGGTGATAGTTGATAGATTGACAAAGTCAGCACACTTTCTGCCAGTTAGGACTGACTACTCACTGGAGAAGTTAGCAGAATTGTATATCAGTGAGATAGTTAGACTGAATGGAATTCCACTTTCCATCATATCTGACCGAGACCCAAGGTTTACATCGAGACTCTGGAAGAAGTTACATGAGTCCTTGGGTACACAACTCCATTTCAAAGATGCCTTTCCATCCTCGATGGATGGGCAATCCGAAAGAGTAATCCATGTAAACAATTGAAACCCATGAAATTGATACAAATATTGAATTGAAATGATAACAATAACGTGAAATACTTGTCAGGTCCTTGAGGATATGCTGAGGAGTTGTGTCATTGAGTTTGAGGGAAGTTGGGATAGATATCTTCCACTGGCAGAATTTGCATACAATAATAGCTACCAAGCTAGTATCCAAATGGCCCCGTATGAAGCACTGTATGGGAGAAAATGTAGAACTCCAGTGTGCTGGACTGAATTGGGAGAAGACAAACTGGTAGGGCCAGACCTGGTGAAACAGGCTGAGGAAAAAGTGAAAATAATCAAAGCCAACTTGAAGGTTACCTCAAATGCATGTAAATCTTATGCCGACCTGAAGAGAAAAGAAATAGAATATGTGGTTGGCGACAAAGTGTTCCTCAAGGTGTCACCATGGAAGAAAGTGTTGAGGTTTGGAAGAAAAGGTAAGTTGAGCCCTAGGTTCATTGGCCCATATGAAGTCATTGAACGTGTGGGTCCAGTGGCCTATAGGCTAGCTTTACCACCAGAGCTGGACAAGATCCACAATGTGTTCCACGTGTCCATGCTCAGAAGATACCGCTGCACCCTTCACATGTCATCTCCAGAGAAGAAATTGAAATACAATCGGATTTGACATATGAAGAAGAACCTCTACGGATCCTGGCTCGGGAAGTAAAAGAATTGAGGAACAAGCAAATTCCATTGGTGAAAGTGCTTTGGAGGCACCACAACACCGAGGAGGCAACTTGGGAAAGTGAAGAAACGATGAGGCAACAGTTCCCTCAACTGTTTGCATCAGGTAAATTTCGAGGACGAAATTTAAATTAGAGGGGAAGAGTTGTAACACCCTCCCAGAACCACTCAGACATCCTATCGCTCCGGTGACCGGTGTCGGTCCGGACAGCTAGAACGTTCGGAAAAATAATTAAACTAAAGTCAGGAACCATAATTAACTCAAATATTAATAAGAAACACTTAGTAAAAATTTTAGAAATAAAATACAATCAAGTAAAACGAGCCGGTGCCCAAGCGATGGGTAACCGGAGGGAAGTTGCGGTTCTCGTTACGAGGAGCCCTAGACCCGGGGGAAAAATTATAAAATAATTTTTGAGACTCCAGAGAAGGGTTATTGAGGTTCCTATGGCATTAGAATGCCAAGAAAATACCTAGAAAAATTTTTCAATCTGCATGCATAATTTTGACCCGTTAAGCCAAACGGAGGGCATTTTGGTCATTTCGCCTTCCGAGGTGATTTTGGGCCGACTTGTCCAGTTGAGTAAATAATTAATATAACATAAAATATGAAGAAACATTGCTAGAAATTAAATTTGAAATGAGTAGTGAAAGAAAAGAAAAAGAAAATCCAAAATAAAGCAAAAATGACATCATTTAAAAATTTTGACCAATCACAAATTAAGCCATCAATTGACTAATAAATAAAAAGACAAAATGAAGACTAAATAACCACAAATTCCAACAGCTTCTTCCTCATTTCAGCCGTAGCCCTTTCTTTCCCAAAGCCTTCCACCATTGTTACTCACTTTAAGCTTAAATTTCCTTAAAATCTCACCATATTTCCCATAATTAGCTTCATAAAAACTGAATATCTACCCTATCTAGAGTGCTTGGAAGTAAAAAGGAAGCAAGAATCTTGAAGTTGGCAAGAAAGAGACTTGGCTAAATTAAGGTTAGTGCTACAAATTTCATTCTTCTTCTTTTAAACTTAGTTAGAACATCATTTGAGCTAAGAAATTTTAAGGAATTGAAGTAAATTACATGTGTTATGGTACTTTAAATTTTCAGCAGCCCTATGAGAGTATGAGGTTGATTGTTTAACAAACTTAGAGTGGTTGGAAATCATGGTTAAGGTATTAAAATGCATGAAGATTGAACTAAGTATGTTAGACAAGGTTTATGAGTAAACTTAGTTGAACATTAGGGTTTGGGAAGGTGAAATGGTGACTTAGCTTTGGAAATGGTTAGAGGACTTTTTAATGGTCAATTAGTGACCATTTTAGGTAGGTTGACCCTAATTAGAACTGAAAAATGGGATGGTAAAGTGAAAGTA
Source organism: Hevea brasiliensis (assembly GCF_030052815.1). NCBI lineage: Eukaryota > Viridiplantae > Streptophyta > Magnoliopsida > Malpighiales > Euphorbiaceae > Hevea > Hevea brasiliensis. The sequence goes on from NC_079501.1 coordinate 79,084,973, forward strand.
TAAACTGCCCTATGGACAGCAGCATAGGGACTGAAATTTCAGTCCTTTTGCACTGCCATAACTCGGGCTGTGCTTGTCCAATTGATGTTTGGCCAATTGGACATGAAACTAGGCTTATAATGGCACATTTTTACTGAAGAAACCATGCCCAAAAGACCAAAGCCAAAGGGTCAAAACTCAGCCACAATTCGGAACCCTGAAACTGCCTCTGCAGAATTTGACTAACTGTTCATTTGGCCATAAGTCACTGTAGATTTGGTCAATTGGTCTGAAATTTTTACAGCAACAAGTTAAGACATAGACAAACAACTTTCATGAAGGAACCTACCCCAAATTATGGCCAGAACCCATTCAACCAAGTGACTCAAATCACTGTTCATGCACTGTAGATATGGTAAATTTCTGCAGACTGCATATCCGGACAGCCTGGGTTTTTGAGCCATATCTGGAGCTACAAAACTCCAAATGGAGTGATTCAAAAAAGGAAATTCAACTAGACAAAATAAGGAACAACTTTCATGTTTTGCATTTCTTCAAATTCCAACAGTAACAGTGTCCAATGGAACAGTGAAGTTGACTCACCAAAACTGAAATTTTCTGCTTGTGTGGGTTACACTTTGAAATGGTATTAACACTTAATGCCAACAAGTTTTAAACACCAAATGTGGTATGTTGGGAGTGCCAAAGGCAATGTACACATTTTTATTTCAAAAGTCAATATTTTTGTTGACCAATGATGAATAGTGACACCAAAAAAGTTGAAATTCACAAATTGACAAATTTAAAAGTTTCAAATGCCCTAGTATACCTAACAAGATTGGTTTGGATAGTTTGGCATGCCAATAGGGTTCAGTTAGCAGTACTGCACATGGCAAAAATGCCATTCTGTGATTTCATTGCTTTTAGCCATTCGACTTTGTATTGAGACTTGGCCTTGTGCTCGATATTATTCTGACATTGTTAGCCGTTGCTGCACACCGGAGATATATATGTGACCGATGGTGTGGCGAGGTACTAGGTACCCAGTGCCAGTTTACCCGTTATCCAGTCCAGTCGTCTAGTGTAGGTTACTTGGGCAACCAAATGAATGAAATGAACCAAGTTACTGAATTAATGTATATATAACCATACTAAACAAATGAATCATACACATTCACTATACATTTATTTTCTTGCTATTTTCTTCTATTATATTATTGCACCACTAAGCATTATTGCTTAGCGCGTTGCTTTTGCCACGCCGTAGGTACCGGAGATCCCGATCGTGAGCCCGGTAGACCACGCATCGGGTGAGTCCATCCGGTTACGCTCGCTGTCCGTGTCACCTCACTACTGCATTGCATCGGTAGGGCACTAGGTGTCATTTTGTCATTTTGATATTTTGTAGCGATTTGTATTTTCTCATATGTATTTGAACTCATGTAATATATTTTGATGGTTATGTAAATAATGAAAGTTATGACTATGAATGCAAGATTTAAGCATGTATTTATTGCTTGTATATGAGAAATGGATGTTGAGAAATGAAAAGGTTATTGAAACCTGAAACTGAAAAATTGTTAAAACCTTGATATTGAGTTTTGTGATGATATTGAAGTTGAGAATGAATGAATTTGTTTATTGGAAGTGTTTCTAACAGGTTCCGAAGAACGGTTTTCTCCATTTTTAGCCGGTACTCCGCCGGATTTTCTTTAAAATTTTCGGAACCTTAAATGAATAATACTTTTGATAAATGGCTTAAACAAATTGTATTTCATAAATTATATGCAAAAGTATGATATAAATTAATTGAGGAATATTAGAGTGTGCCGGTACACCGTGTGGCATTACTTACTCGGGTATACTGTACACTGGTAAGGGGTGTCACATTTGGCCTCACTTGTAACTCAACTAAAATAGCTCTATAATGAGCTAAGGACAAATGGGCATTCAATGATCTCAATGCTGTAATGGACTTTCTGCTCAAGGCATCAGCAACTATATTTGCCTTCCCATGATGATAGTCTATCGCACAATCATAGTCCTTCAGGAACTCAATCCATTGCCTCTAAGGTTAAGCTCCTTTTGGGTTGGCAAGTATTTCAGACTTTTGTGGTTTGTGTCTATGTAGCACTTTTTGCCATACAAGTAGTGCCTTCATATTTTAAGTGCAAAAATGATCGCTGCTAACTCCAAATCATGGGCAGGGTAATTCTTTTTATGTGGCCTTAATTGCCTGGAAGCATAGGCGACCACTTTCCCCTCTTGCATCAACACACACCCTAACCCATTATGTGAGGCATCACTATAGACCACGAAGTCCTTTCCCAATACTGGCTGTGTTAACACTGGTGCCTCTGTCAACATAGCCTTCAACCTCTCAAAATTGGCTTGACACTTGTCATTCCAGTCAAATTTGACATTTTTATGTAGCAACTTAGTTAGTGGAGCAGCTATCAAAGAAAACCTCTTCACAAACCTTCTGTAGTAACCAGTTAGCCCCAAGAAGCTTCTGACTTCAGTTGTGTTTTCGGGAGGCTTCCACTCCATCACTGCTTCAATTTTCTTGGGATCCACTCTAATCCCATGAACTGATACTATGTGTCTAAGAAAAGAAATTTCATTCAACCAGAATTCACACTTGGACAACTTAGCATACAACTTCTTCTCTCTCAGAGTTTATAGAACAATCCTCAAATGCTCATCATGCTCCTCTTTGTTCTTGGAATACTCTAGTATATAATTAATAAAGACCACTATAAATCGATCTAAGTATGGATGGAAGATACGGTTCATAAGGTCCATAAAAGCTACTGTTGCATTTGTAAAACTAAACGGCATCACCAGAAATTCATAATGCCCATGCCGGGTCTTTAATGCAGTTTTAGGCACATCTGCATCCTTTACCCTTAGCTGATGATACCCTGATCTAGGATCAATTTTTGAAAATATGCCTGCTCCCTTCAATTGATCAAACAGATCATCAATTCTAGGCAATGGGTACTTATTTTTCACAGTTACTTTATTTAGCTGCCAGTAGTCAATACATAATCTCAAAGTCCCATCATTTTTTTTTCACAAAACGGAGCTCCCCACGGTGACACACTGGGGCATATGAACCCTTTATCCAGTAACTCCTGCAACTGGATTTTTAGCTCCTTCAATTCAGTGGGTGCCATCTTATAAGGTGCAATAAAGATTGGTGCTGTTCTCGGCAGTACTTCAATAGCAAATTCTACTTCCCTTTTTAGTGGCAAACTAGGCAATTCTTCAGGAAAGACATCAGGAAAATCACTTACAGTAAGTATGTCACACAGGTCAAGCTTAGCCTGCTTAGTATCAACCATGTGTCCCAGATAGGCTTCACAGCCTTTTCTCATCAATTTCCTTGTAGCAGTGGCTGAGATGACATTAGATAAAAAAATCTGTCCTTTCTCCTACAACTATTATCTCATCATCTTTGGGAGTTTTCAGTGTAATCCTCTTCAATCTATCCACTATTGCCTAATGACGTGACAACCAATCCATTCCCAGGATCACGTCAAACTCGTGGAAGGGCAATTCAATTAGGTCTGCCGAGAACTTATATCCCTGAATCCTCAATGGGTAACCTTTACACACTTTATTTACCATTACGCTGTGGCCTAGTGGGTTAGTGACTATAATATCTTGGTCATTTTTCTCTACTTGAATTCCCCTATCCATGGGTAACTCAATGCAAATGTATGAATGTGTGGATCCTGGATCTACCAATGCATGTACAAGTATTTCATAAAGGGAGAACATACCCCTGATGACATATGGAGCATCTTGCTCCTCCTATGCCCTCATAGCATACACCCTTGCTGGTGCCCTGGCCTCTGGCCTCTCAACTTACTTTGATGCTGACCTTTGTGAAGTACCAGCTGCTTCAGATTTACCCGGCCTTCTACCCCATTGAGCTGTAGGGGCAGGTCTATCTGTTTATACTGGAGAAGCTATAGCAGTCCTCCTTGGACAATCTCTGATCTGGTGCTCAGTAGACCCATACTAGAAGCAACCCCTAGTCATCCGCCAACATTCATCCTTGTGCCACTTATGGCTATCACACCTTACCCCTTCGTAAGGCATAATATGATCCGGTAGTATACCTAATGAATTACCAAAATTCATCTACTGATAACCCATTAAATACACTACAAGGGATTTTAAACCTTTTCTTATTTCTTTTTACAGTGGTGAGCACTTTTGACAGGTGTTAAAATTTTTTTTAACTAAAGTGAAATCAAATAACAAATCTGAAGTATCAATAATTTCTGTAAAAATTTCAGCAGAGTGCCGTTTGTATTTGGAGCAAAACAGTTCTTCAAAAACCTATAAAAAGCACTTCTAATATATTTGTTCAATCCCAAACTCCAATATGGCTAAACTCAAATCAATTTTCTCAACATTTGTCAAACTCAATTCAACATCAATTTTCAACATTTCCAAAGATAGACTACAAAATTACTGAGTAGTTCAAAAGCTGAGATAAGAAATAAATATATTACAACTTTAGTTTACAACTGCTCAAGACCAAGTACAATATATAAATACAGTGCACATACATTACAATAAAAATTATAAAAGGTGGTATACTCAATATACCCGGCAGAATCCCAAAATGTAGCACAAGCAGCCTACTCTACTGCTCTGTCTGTCTGTCTACCTGCGACAGTAATGAAAAAGCTATCGCTGAGCCAATGTCTTAGTGGTGCACAACATTAAGAAAATGCAATTTAAAACCATAAACCATAAATCACATGAACTGTGGATACTTAAAATCATAGTTAAATTCAAAAGACAGAGAATGTCATAAAGAATTAAACTCCATTTCATAATGTCTCAATAAATATCAAAAAATCACACACACAGCTTAATCATGTTTTCAAAGTCCAATTCATCCCAGAAGCCAATGGCTAATAAGAAATAACATAGCTAGCTAGCAATTATATGAGTACTCATCCTATTCGTCCTCAACTGACACACATCTCAACACTTTAGTCAGAGAGGAATTCAAAGCCAATTCATCCCACTAGACAAGCTAACGAGGAATTCAATCAAATATACATGATAGCTGTGGTTTCAAACCATTTACAATATTTTTCAAGCAATAAGTATCCATCAAATTCCATTCAAACAATTTTTCCACAATTTAAGCAATAACATACAAATTGTCATAATTTATTTCAATTAAAAATTCAAAAGAAATAACTGTTGTGCACAAACCTCTGAAGAGTAACCTCTTCGCCTTGACTTAGTGTTTCTTTCCCCTTCCCTGAGTCTTTGCTAACTTAAACACATAATTTAAAGTGTTTCAGTACTCAGTTAAATTTGTCTCTAACAATAAGGTTTAAGAATTAATTTATTTAATACTATTGCTTTCGTTAGTCAACCTATAATGTTGACCTTTGATGCACTCTAGGGAAATAAATTTTAATTTTACCAATATGTCACATTCTAAAGTCCTTTAGTGTTGATATATGTTACTAATGTCATTTTCAAGTGTATTGCATTTTATTGCAATTTATCTGATTTTGGTATGCTGTTTTGACCTAGCTGGATGACCTAATTTTGACCTAGCCGGATGACCTAATTTCCTCAGTTTTTGGGTTCTAGTCAGAATTACAAACTTGTAGGTCTATGTCTTATTGAACTTTTGCCACAAATTTTAGGTAATTTGGAGTTTATTAGACCAAGTTATGGTCATTTTACCAATGCTAGACAGGTTGCACTAAAATGGCAAACTTAGGTCATTTTTAGGTCATTTCCGTTTCTGGTAGTTTTTATACCCAAATTTGTGCAAGCATTTTGACTTACTTATGGTCATTTCTGGGTTTTGTGATCTCTACAAAAGATGTAGCCCTATGTCTAAGCTTTCCATCGGTATAAATTTTAGGTTATTTGGACCTGTTTTGAGTGAGTTATGGCCAAAACACTGGCTGCTATTCAAATGGTCAGTTTTCAGGTTTGCAATGTCACCAATCCGGATTTGGTCAATTTTCATGTCACTTTCTAGACAGAATTTAGGTAGGCTTCCAACATGAAAGTTGACACATTTTGTGTCTAGTTTCACCTCCAATTAGTCTCAAACCAATTGGAGTCGCACAATTCCATTTATAGCCTAGAACACATACTGCCCTTAACACTTTTTTAAAACATCAAACCAATCATACATTCAACTAGCTATAACTTCATTCCCAAACCAAATTCTGCATTTGTATCGTACCACAACCATTTATCACTTCATATTATAGTCACTTGGGCAGAATACAATGACCATAAATACACCAAATACAAATCCTAAATTACAAAGTCCATTTATAATAACATATACACATAATACTCCTAATCATTACAAATAACTTCTATCATCAAATTACATATTTATTCTCTACTAAATCATATACATATGCTGCCACTTTTAGTACTATAATTTAGCAAACTTTTCATGAAATTAAACACTTCCAATCTTTACCATAAGGCTACCCAAGTTACACATAAGCACCAAGCTTCCATTTTCAATTTTCAAACTTACAATTCAAACTATATACATGGTAAATCACTCCTATACATTTAAGTACTTAATTCAACACCTCAAATCACCATTTACATGTAAAAACAAGATATACATTGTGAACTTCCATGGCTGCCAAAAATGGAACATCACCCTAACTCATCAAACCTCAACATTTCTTCCATAAATCAACTCACCACAACACCCACACAAACTTTAATGAAGAAAGGGAGAGAAAATGAGCACTTACTCAATTTGAAGCTTGTTAAAAACTCATCAAAACCCTTCCTTCTTGCTGCCAATGTCTTTACCAAGTTGTGTAGGCAAGCTTTAATGAAGAAGTTGAGGTGAAATGAGGGCTTGAATGGAGATGCATGTGGCTTGCGTGAGGTTTGGCTATCTCCATGGAGTTCCATTCAGCTATTGTTTTGAGAGGTTGAAGATGAATTCATCTTCTGTCCACTTTAGCTTTTAGGTGTCCCAAACCCACACAAACTTTAATGAAGAAAGGGAGAGGAAATGAGCACTTACTCAATTTGAAGCTTGTTAAAAACTCATCAAAACCCTTCCTTCTTGCTGCCAATGTCTTTACCAAGTTGTGTAGGCAAGCTTTAATGAAGAAGTTGAGGTGAAATGAGGGCTTGAATGGAGATGCATGTGGCTTGCGTGAGGTTTGGCTATCTCCATGGAGTTCCATTCAGCTATTGTTTTGAGAGGTTGAAGATGAATTCATCTTCTGTCCACTTTAGCTTTTAGGTGTCCCAAATGTTAAGGTTAGTGGAGCACTAACTTAGATTAATGAATTAATTAATCCAAATTTTCCATAATTTGCATTTATGCCACCATACTTCCACTAATTATATTATGTACCACAATTTTAATTTTCATGACATTTTCAAAGTTCAATATCATTTATTTTTAATGGACATTTAGGTCAAAAGGTAATTCGGGATGTTAAATGACCAAAATGCCCCTATTCGGGTTGTATTCCCGATTTTTCGGTAGCACCAATTTTTATCGGTTTCTCGATTTTTCGTTTTTCTTTGTACTAATTAATTAAATTTTCTTTAACATTTTCTAAATTTTCTTTGTACTAAATTTTCTTTAACATTTGAATTTCTTACTAGGTGCAGGGGAAGAATTGGTCTGACTCGGACCTCTCTTCTGTTGTCTATCCCTTCTGTTTTGCTCATTAATTCTGACTTTTTTCCATTTTTAATGCAGCTTCAACTAATATTGTGAAGTCTGTAATCCCCAAAGCTGTTATCATGTGCTTGATATTATCATTTAATCCTTCTTCGAACCTTCTGCACCTTTTATCTTTAGTGGGTACCATCTCCCTTCCATATCTACTTAACCTCACAGATTCCCGCTCATACTCCGATACTGACAGCTGTCTCTGCCTCAGACTGATAAATTCCCTTCTTCTCTCTTTTAAGTACACACTGCTAACATACTTTTTTCTGAACTATGTGAGGAAGAATTCCCATGGGATCTGATATGGCTGCACCTCCCTAAATACTGTGTCCCACCACTGATATGTATCATCATGAAGTAGGGGCACAATACCCTCTAGGTTCTACTCTGGGGTCTAGTGAAGTTGTTTTAGTACCCTCTCTGTTTTGTCTAGCCAATTTTGGGCTATCACAGGATCATCTTCCTTCTTTCCCAGGAAATCCACAGCCCCAAATTTTCTTAACTTTTCCAGATGGGATTTCTGAGATGACTGCTGAGGTGGTGGAAGAGCCCCATCATTTGTCTGAAAAATTTAGCCATTTGCTGAAACAAGGCTTGCTGAGGCTATGCAGATACCTTTTGTGCTGGTGGAGCAGGCTTCAGCTTCAGCCATGGGTGGAGCATGAAACTCCACCTCTTCCTCAACTGCTCTTTGCGATGTCGGGTCCATATCCTAACCAAAATAACCAAAAACAAATAGATCTGCATTAGTGTCACCTCAATTCTTACAAAGGTAATGCATGGTATATACTCTATTTAGACCCAAAAACGCCTAAACCGTGCTCTTATACCACTAAATGTGACACACCTTACCCGTCTACAGTGTAGCCGGGTGAGGCATGCCACACCCAGGGCCGGAGCGTATTAATTTATCTTATAACATTTTCTAATAATCACATTTAATTTTATCAAATTAGGTCTAATTTATTTATCAGAGAAACCGACGGAATTTCCCCTAATTTATTAATAATTTGTTGATTTCCACCTATTAAAAATTTCAATAATATAATTTCAAATAATGAAAATTCTTCATCATATTTTATTCCAGTACTTCTTATCAAAGTCGCAATCTCACAAATTTTCATTCATAATAAATAAATAAACTACTACTCATATATAAACAAAATATTTATTTTCAATTTATTTATATAAATTACAATATTTACAAAAGTTCATCATTTACAATACAAAATGAATACCTAACTATAAAATACAAAAACTACTAACAAGCCCAGTGGGTCCTACCAAAATGCACCACAGATGTAGTGACACTGAACACAATGCAGATCTGACCCTCACCCAGTCTGAGGTCTGCTAGGTTCTCACTATGTATCTCCAGTACTTACGCGTGGCAAAAAGCGTCGCGCTAAGCAATACAGCTTAGTGGTGTCAATATAAAATAAAAATAAACTAAAATAATTAAATATGCAGAAATTATGATATTATTTTATATAGACTAATTTTTTTGTAATTATTCATAATATTATTATTTTTAGTACTTTTTGTATTCATTATTTGGTTATAAGATATTAAGACTTATTTTGGTTGCCCAAGTAACCTATGCCAGTGACTGGACTGGATAAATGAGTAAATTAGCACCGGGTACCAATTACCTCAGGCCGTCAGACCATCGGTCACAAAGTGTCTGCCAGGTGTGCATCAGAACGGCTAATAAGCCATAATCATCATCGGGCACAAGGCCAAGTATATTAAGTGTATTAAAATGGCCAAAAATCATAATATTATAAAATGGCACTATATACCATAAATCACGAAATGGCATAAAGCCATATGCAGTACTGCTATCAGAACCCTATTGGCATGCTAACCTATCCAAACCAATCATACTAGGCATACTAGAGCATATTACAAAATTAATTGTTTAATTCTTTGCATTTGAGGTTTGGTGGTTACTATTCACCTTATTATTCATGCAAAAATGTTGACTTATTCATAATTACTAGATAGGCAAGTTAAAATTGTACTAAAATACCACATTTTAGGTTTTACATATGTTGGCATTGGTTGCCAATTTTAATTCAAAGCTCATTGGAAGTTATTTCGAATTTTCAGATTTGATCACTTAAGTTTACTATTCCATTAGACCAATCTACAATAAGAATTTAGCTAAAGTTTCTTTATTAAAGTTGTTCCCTAATGTGTTTTATTTAATTCCATTTTTGAATCAATCTATTTGGAGTCTTGTAGCTTAAGTTATGACATTTTTACCATAACTGACCGGATTGGTCCATTCTTAGATTTTCTGGGCAAAATTAGTTCTGGCAGTTTTGGTATCCTAAAAGGCTAGCAATTTGAATTGGTTAGGGTCAGAATTTGGGTTTCTATTCTTCATGAAAGTTGTTCTACATTGTCTAAGCTTTCCATGGGTTTAAAAATCAGGTCATTTGGACCTTTCTACACAAAGTTATGGTCAATTGAACAAACACTGTTCATTTGGTCATTTTCCAGGTCCAGAATTTTGGTTACCCTGATTTAGGCAAATTTTAGGTCACTTTAAGTTAGTTTTCTAGGCAGGGTCTCTTCATAAAAAAATGTGGCATTATGTCCCTAGTTTCACCTCCAATTGGCCTTAGACCAATTGAAGTCATACAAGTCAAGTTATTACTGCCCAACCACTGGACTCAAGTCCAAAATTCCTGGCACTTAGGGTGGCACCTCTACTTCCAAATCCAATACCACAATTCACTCCAATTTAAGGTCCAACCATGCCAAAAGGTCACTAATTGACCTTAACATTATCAATTTCACAACAATTGAACAAATCCCCAATTTTTAATTCAAAACCCTAGCTCTAATTCAAGGTCCACACAACACATATCAATTAGACATACTAATCCATTTCTAATTTATGTCTACATATCAAACACCATTTCTAAGCCATTTAAATCCATCAAATCCATCAAACTACCACTCCCATAAAGCTGGCTAAAATTCCATAAAACTAAAGTATACATGATTACTTCACTTTTCATCAATTTTCACCCTAACTCAACTTGAATTCATGTTTAAAAGAAGATAAAAGCTAAAAATGGCACTAACCTTGAATTGAAGCAATTTCAATCTTGTCCAATCTTCACTTTCTCTCACTTTCTCTCACTTTATTGGTTGCCAAACACCTTAGCAAGGTCAAAGATTGAATTTTTGTGCTTGGAGGGTGGGGAAATGTGGTAGAAAATGGTGGGAATAAAAGCTTGATGAAACTTTAATGGAGGGTGTATGGGAGAGGGAGATTTCAACCAACACAAGGGAGGTAGAAGAAACTAAATTTTCTTTTAATTTTTATCCCTTTTTAATGATTTAATGTGTGCTTGTTTCATTTTGATTCGTTGAGAGATTTTAATTACCTCATTATTACACAAGGCTTATGTCATAATTAGCATTTAATTTCATTTTTTGTTTTCTTTTTCTTTCTTCTTTCTTTACTCATTTTTAATTAATCACTTACTTAAATGGACAAGTTGGTCAAAAATTATCTCTGAAGGTGAAATGGCTAAAATGCCCTTTGTTTTGCTTAATGAGCTAAAATTATCTGTACTGATTTAGAAAATTTTCTTAGCATTTTCTTGGCTTTCTATTGTCATCTAAGCTTCAATAACTCTTTACTAGAGTACCAAAAATTATTTCACAGGGTTTTCCATGGGTCTAGGGTTGCTAACTATCTTTACAGTTGCTTTCCATTAGGTCACGCATCGCCAGGGCTACGACTCATTTAACCTTAGTGCATTTCATTACTTAAATTTTTCCTTGATTTTTCTTATCATTATTTAGTTTATTTATGACTCCTCACTCTAGTTTAAATATAGTTCTAGACATTCTAGCTGTCCGGACAGACTTTGGTCATTGAAATAGTAAAATGTATGGACTATCTAAAGTAAGGGTGTTATAAATATAATGGCTTTTATTTATGATTCTTTGATGGGTTTTAATAGTTTATATGATTAAGGTGTAATTGCATAATCTTTAATGAAATAAGTTTTAATTGGCAATTTTTTAATTCATGGTAGAATTGCACAATTCTCAATAATTCAAAGTTTAATTGACAACTTTTTTAATTGAGGGTGAAATCACAAAAATTTTTAAAAGTTCATATTTATTTTGATAATTTCCTCGAAAATATCAAATAATTACAATGAAAAAATAATTTTGGTGGTTATTTACATTATTTAACCTAAATCTATATGAAAAGCTATGGTGAATAGTGTTCAAATGTAGGGAATTATGTGTAATTGTGGGATGAAGAAAGAACTACTAGAAAGTAGCCTCTCACACACCACAATATATAGAAAAAGAAAAAAACACCCTAGGTTAACTAGTTTTTAGCCACCTTATTCCCCCAAACCCTAGACTTAAAGAACTATTGATAGGAAAAATAAAGATAGCCTAAACTCAATCATTTTTTTAACTAAAATTCTAATTCAAAAGTTAATTAAAAATTTTTTTGGGATTTATCCCTTGGTGGAAGTCCACCAAGGGATAAATACCCTTTTATTTTTTTTTTCTTTTTTTATTGATTAAAAGATTAAAGGTTTTTTTATTAACAAACCCCAAATTGCCTCTAAAGCCAATTTTTATATTTATAACAAAAAAAATAAAATAAATTTAATGGGCCTAGATATTTAATTTAGTTAATTTAATTATTTTCTAAACTCATTCAGAGCCTTAGAAAACATTAAATGAAACTTAATTAAATAAAATAGGCTTTTAGAAAAACCTTTTAATTTCTAACATTGCAATTAACTTCCTAAAAAAAATATTTTTTCCTAAAAAGAAAAATCTTAAAATAAAATTAGTTAACTAAAAATGAATTTGGCTAACTAAATTACTTTAGTCATTTCCTAAAATGAAATTAGTTAACTAAAATGCATGTGTTACTTCCTAAAAGACAAATTATTTTATTTTATTAATATTCTTGCCATTTCATAGGCTTAGTGCTTTAGGATTCCTCACTATCCAATGGTAACTTCATCATAGGGCTCCTCATTACCTCCACAAACACATGCCTTCTAGGGATTAAAAAATAAGTGTCTATAGGTTGATCCCATCTCAAAGATTTTCATGTGCTAAGTTCAATGATGGTCTCTGATCACCGATTCGATGGCTGGATCAGTTGGAAACTAGCCAAAAAGCACTGAAAACACCCATTTTCTCTCTCTTCGGATCTCTCTCCTTTGATGATGGTTCCGATGCTTTTGGTCAGAAAATGAAGCTTGTATTGTCAGGAGTTTGGCCATGGGTAACATTGGGAATTAACCTCGAAAGTTTTAGCCTCCTTTTATCTCTCTTCTCTTTCTCTCTCTTTTCCATGCTTCTGTTTGTCAACTATTAATGGCATCCTAGTGTTTGCCAATAGTGGTCTAGATTGTGGGAGGAACTCATGTTGTGTAGAATCTCATAAGTATACGGATCATAAAAAGTAATGAAGTAGTGAGTGGAGTATCATTTCCATGAGGAATCTAGTTTTAGCACCAAATTACATAGCAATTATAATTATGTAGACTATTGAAATCAAAGGAGAAATTATAAACTAAACTGGTTATGGTTAGAAAATGAATAAAAGCAAGTTAACTAAATTGAAAATATTAAATAATAAAGGCATTCTAGAATTAAAGGCTTACACTTCAATCAATTATAGATCTATCTAACTTATTCAATAAACTGGGAATTGTTAATTTGAAGGAAATTAATATTAAATTGCCTTAAGTTCTCACTCAAGGTACTCAAGTTGTATTTTAATCAACTTAAACCCTACTTTCATGGCAATTAAATTAATTAAAACTATCACACCTTATCTCTTGTAAGGCACGACATGTTCCCGTAGCATACCTAATGAATTACCGAACTCCACCTACCGATAACCCATTGGTTATGCTACAAGGGATTTTAAAACAAACCATAGCTTTTTATCTTATCAATTCTTTTGTGAAAAACTACATGAGAATAGTTAAAATTCCATGTAAACATTCATTGGAAATAATGATAGACTAAATATTGCAAAAGTTATATTTTCATAAGTCTCAAAGTAAAATACAAAATAGTTACAAACTCAAAATGTTATAGCAATGCAATGCTTTTAAATACAAACTGCTCAACGTCCGTACATCCATACATATAGGTACAAAATACATCCAAAGGAATCATAAGGGTATACCTAATGTAAATACTCACAAACAATACCAAAATGCTGCTTTCAAGTCTCTCACTCGGCAGCCTTCTCCTTTCCCTTACCTGCGATAGCATAAAGAAGCTATCGCTGAGTATATCACTCAGTGGTGCATAACTAATAACTTTAAAACTTAAGGTAAAATACAATTTGTTAAAGTATAATAAATCACATTTTTCTTAAGCATGAAAACTTCACAATAGTTCTAAGTCCATAAAGGCCATTTATTGGAATAACATTTCAAATGAGAAATCACATTTCATAAATCACAATTCACAAAGCATTAGTGTTGCCAACATTAACACACAGTTCAGGCCAAGACACAAAATTTCACGATTAGTGCCGTGTTGTACACCACGACAAAGCAATCTCAACCTCACTAACCGTTATTAATGAGGGAAGGGCTAGCTAGCTAATGAGTACTCATGTAGTCTTACCCCACTAACCGTTATTAATGGGAGACATAATCATATCAAATATCAAACCCCAAGTAGCCGTTACTACTGGGGAGTTCCGAAGGGACTGTCATGCTAACTGTGGTTTCAAAACAACTTTCAAGAGTTTCTAAATCAATAATCACGTTTTCAAAACAATAACATATTCCAATCATCATAAAACCCATAAAAGGGGTGGCAACACATAAATTTTTCAAATGCAAGAGAAAAACCATATCTCATTCAAAATAAACTCATTTCAAATCAAACTCATTTCAAATCAAACTCATTAAAATAAACTCATTTAAATCAATTTACAAAGTTAAAACAAAGAAAAAGGTTAGTTGTGTACAAACCTTCAATAATTCTCCTTCCTTGTTACCTACTTCTCCTCCCTTGTTACCTACTTCTCCTTGTCCGTTCCAAATTCTTTTTCTACTAAAAATACACAAATAGAATACCTCAATACCAATCTCAATTGCTGCCAAGAACTCATTACATGCATGTCTAATGCATCCCATATTAGCTTTGAAAATTTTAGAATATTTTGGTTTTAGGACAGCTTGGTGCCCCAATCTTTGAACCCAATTTTTACCTAGTTTCGATCATAATTTGGTGAGATCTTCTTCATGAAAATTTTTCATTTAGGTCTTAATTTATTTTATTCTTTGAATTGCCTAATTCAGAGTTGTGTAGCTCAAGTTATGATAAAACACAATTACTGTTCACGTCACTATTCATCCTACAGATTCAGTTTTGGCAGATTTATCAATCCAACTTTGTTCAGTAATTTGATCAAGTTAAGTCCATAATTTGGTCTAATGTTCTTCATACGAAATGTTTTACTATATCTTAGGTTTTTATCGGTTTAAGAATCGCCTAAATCAGAGTATTCTAGACAGAGTTAAGGCCATGCAAAGTTTACTGTTCATATGATAAATTTGCAGATTTCTAGATTTCTACAGATTCAGTGATTCAAGGTTAAGTCCATAATTTGGCCTCAAGTTCTTCATATGAAATGTTCTACTATGTCTTAGGTTTCCATCGGTTCACCTGAATCGGAGTTTTTTAGAGAGAGTTATGGCCATGCAAAGTTTACTGCTCATATGGTCAAATTCTGCAAGTTCCAGAATTTTATCTCCCATTTCAAGGCTCATTTCGGATAGCTTAAGGTCATTTTCGGGATAGGGTATCTTCGCAAAAATTCTAGCCCTATGTCTTAATTTTCGTTTCCAATTGGTTTCACACCAATTGGAGTTGTGTAGCTTAAGTTATGGGCTTTCAAACACATTAAATTCAGTGTGCAAAATTCTGCCCTAAGTTCAATTTTTTATTTCTTCAATTACTTTCATTAACCAACCTCAATTCACATTTAAGTCACCCAAAATGACTATAATTTAGTATTGACACATCAATGGCACTTCCTAGCACAAACCCCACAATTTTCAAATACCAAAGTTTGTAATTTTCCCTAATCCTACCATTTCATTACTTCCATTCATCAACCCAATGTCAATTCAAACTAAATAAACCTCAAATGATCATAATTTAACACTACACATACCAATTTCACTCTCTAGCGCCAAAACCCAATTTCCCCATGAACCCTAATATTCCATAATTCAATTTATGCAATCTCATGAAATCTTACTACTCCCAATCATGCATACTACTTTAATTTAACTTAGATTTATCATCAATTTAACTAAAATACATAAAAACCCTAATTTTTCCTAAGTTGGCCAAAACCCTAGTTTAGATTTCTATACATGTTTTCTTTCAATTTCTCATGTTATTTCATCACACCCAAACTTGATTTAAAGCACACTTGGTAAATCAAGCATGAAAGAGAGAGCTTACCTCACTTGATGATTTGTCCCACTTCCAGTCTCTTCCAAATCTTCTTCCTCTTTTAATCTCTTGTTTCCCCTTGCTTTTAATCTCTAAATCAAAGATTAATTTGATGTTCTCTACCAATTAGATGAAAAACCCATGGAGGAAAAGCAAGGAATTGAGTTTTGAGAAAGGGTGTCAATGGAGAAAGAAGGAAGAAGAAGAAAGAAAGAAAGAGAGAAGGAGAGAGAGTGGGTGGTAACTAAATGGGAAAGAAAGGGAAGAAATGGCTTTTTAATTTGTCTTATCTTTTATATATATTTATTTCCAAAATTAGTTTATTTCAATTAAAAATTTTAATTGTGTAAAAAATGTCATAAAACTTATAATTTTATTTCCTTTCTTTTCTTTTTATATTTACACTAAATTTTCCTCAATATTTTTTCATAATTCAATAATTTATTTTTATTTAATTAAATTGACCTTTTGGTCAAAAAAATCAACTCTTAAAGTAAATTGACCAAAATGCCCCTTATCGGGTCGTATTCCCTGTTTTACAATATACCTGGTGAATCCTTATATTTTTTGGTCACTTGAATTTTTATTGTATCTATCTCAATTAAGTTTCTATTTATTTTTGGTCCTTGAGGTGTCTTTGAATAGTACTAGTCACGGACCAAAAAATGGTACTATTCATAACTCGGAGGTTCGGGGTGTTGTAATTCTCCCCTCCTTAAAAATAAATTTCATCCTCAAAATTTACCTGGTTTCATTCTCTGAATAGCTGTGGATGCTGCCTTCTCATATCCTCCTCACGCTCCCATGTAGCCTCCTGGCCTGAATGATGATTCCACAACACTTTCACTAGAGGGATTTGCTTGTTCCTCAACTGTTTTACCTCATATGCCAAGATCTTTATGGGCTCTTCATCATATGTCAGGTTTAGATTCACTTCGATCTCCTCTACTAGCAAAATGTGAGAGGGGTCTGATCTGTACCTCCTCAACATGGAGACATGGAAGACATTATGAATCTTTTTCTAACTCTGGAGGCAATGCAAGTCTATATGCCAATGGACCCACTCTTTCTAGTACCTCATACGGCCCAATGAAGCGAGGACTTAGTTTTCCCTTTCTACCAAACCTCATGATCCTCTTCCATGGGGAAACTTTCAGGAACACCTTGTCACCGACACTATACTGAATATCTCCTCTCTTTAGGTCAATGTAGGACTTCTGTCTATCCATTGCAACTTTGAGTCTGTCTCTAATGAGATTAACCTTCTCTTCCATCTACTGCACTAATTCTGGGCCAATCAACTTCCTCTCGCCCACTTCATCCCAACACAAGGGAGTTCTACACTTTCTGCCATAAAGTGCTTCGTATGGAGGTATCCCGCTTGACTGATAACTGTTGTTATAGGCAAATTCAATTAAAGGCAAGTGTGTATCCCAACTCCCTTCAAATTTAATCACACAAGTCCGAAGCATATCCTCCAAAATCTGAATGATCCTTTCAGATTGGCCGTTTGTCTGTGGATGGAATGCTGTACTGAAGTTCAATCTAGTTCCTAAGGCTTTTTGGAGAGTATCCCAGAATCTAGAAGTAAACCTTGGGTCTCTGTTCGACACAATAGACACTGGCACTCCATGTAACCTCACCACATCATCAATGTACAGTTTGGCCAATCTTTCCAGGCTGTAATCCATCCTCACTAGTAAAAATTGTGTAGACTTGGTCAATCTATCAACAATAACCCAAATTGCATCATGATTCTTTTGTGTACGTGGAAGTCTTGTCATGAAATCCATAGTGATTCTTTCCCATTTTCACTCAGGAATTGGCAATGGCTGTAGCAACCCTGTAGGCACTTGGTGTTCTGCCTTTACTTGTTAACAAGTTAGGCATTTGGCAACATATTCTGCAATGTCTTTCTTCATTCCTCTCCACCGTAGTGCTTTTTCACACTTCTGTACATTTTGGTTCCACCAGGGTGCATTACAAACGGTGAATCATGTGTTTCCTTTAAAATGGTCTGCCTCAGTTCAACATTCTCAGGAATACACATTCTGCCCTTATAAAATAACAAGCCCTCATCATTTACTGATATTTCTGGTTTCTTGCCATACTGAGCCTCTTCCATCAACTTCACATACTTATCATCCTTCTGTGCAATTGCTTTAATTTGTTCTGCCAGCATTGGCTTCACTTGCCAAGTAGCTACCATCTGACCATCTTCATTAATCTCCAAATTAGCATGCAATGCCCTTAACTCATGCACCATGGACAATGGAGAAACCCTCAAACCAGCCATAGTCTTGCGACTTAAAGCATCAGCTATAACATTAGCTTTTCCATGCTGATAGTCTATCAAACAATCATAATCTTTTATCAGCTCTAACCATCTCCTCTGCCTCAAATTTAACTCCTTTTGTGTGCCCAAGTACTTCAAACTTTTATGATTTGTGTATATATAACATCTCTCCCCATACAAGTAATGTCTCTAGATCTTCAGGGCAAAGACAATGGCTGCCAGCTCCAAGTCATGCGTAGGATAATTCCTCTCATGTGGTTTAAGCTGGCATGAAGCATAGGCAATGACATTCCTATCTTACACCAACACACAGCCCAATCTGTTATGAGAAGCATCACTGTATATGGTATACTCCTTACCCAAAGTGGGCAAGGTTAAGACTGGAGCTTCAGTTAAACGCCTCTTTAACTCATTAAAACTCTCCTGGCACCGATCAGTCCATTTAAATTTTACATTCTTCCTAAGTAGCTTAGTCAGTGGAGATGCTAGCATGGAGAATCCCTTCACAAACCCTCGGTAACACCCGGCTAAACCAAGGAAACTCCAATCTTCCGTGACATTTATAGGTGGCTTCCAATTAAGAATGACTTCTACTTTGCTAGGATCCACCTGGATACCTTCTGTAGATACAATATGCCCCAAAAATGTAATCTCCTTTAGCCAAAACTTACATTTTGACAGTTTGGCATACAACTGCTTCTCCTTCAAAGTCTGCAATACTATCCTCAAGTGCTTGTCATGTTCCTCTGCATTTTTTGTGTACACCAAAATATCATTAATGAGCACCACAACAAACTAGTCCAAATATGGCCTGAAGATAGTGTTCATCAGGCCCATAAAAGCAGCTAGAGCATTAGTCAACTCGAATGGCATTACCAAGAACTCATAGTGGCCATACCGAGTCCTAAAGGCAGTTTTAGGAATACTTTGCTCCTGCACCCTCAACTGGTAGTAGCCCAATCTCAAGTCAATTTTGGAGAATACAGTTACATCCTTCAACTGATGAAACAAATCATCGATCCGTGGCAGAGGATATCTATTCTTTATGGTCACCTTATTCAACTGTCTGTAGTCTATGCATAGGCAGAGAGCACCATCATTTTTCTTCACAAATAATACTGGTGCTCCCCAAGGTGACACGCTAGGGCGGATGAAACTCTTATCTAACAATTCCTGCAATTGCACCTTCAATTCTTTCAACTCAACAGGTGCCACCCTATAAGGAGTGATGGAGATTGGCTCCACCCCAGGCATAGTCTCAATTTCAAACTGCACCTCTCTTTCCAGAGGCAATCCCGACAATTCTTCTAGAAAGACATCCTGAAATCCCATACTGTAGGAATATCTTTAAGATCTGGACTCCCCTCCTGGGTGTCTATCACATGAGCTAGATAAGCTTCACATCCCTTTCTAATCATTTTTCTAGCAAGTGCAGCTGAAATGATGTTGGATGGCAATAATTGCCTCTCCCCGTGTATCATTACGTCTGCATACTCGGGAAGACCAAAAGTGACTGTCTTTGATGAGGAACCGGTTGCACCAATTCCACATCAAGGGCCAATAACTAGAGCAATGGCTAAGAAGCTTCAAGGCTTGGTGCATAAGCACATCACCAAGTCCAACCTCTTGCAAGAATTCGGTTTGGACATGGAAGAGAGAAGCCAACCTTGCTGTACATTCCTTTGCATATTTGAGGAGCCAAGAGACCAAGTGGCATCCATCCAAGTTGGCATACATGTGGCAGCCACGTCAGCAAGTCCATCCTAGTTGGCATCCAATGTGGCGTCCAAGTGGAGTGCCTAGGTGTCAGCACAATTGGCAGCCCATCTCCACCTACCTTTTGAAGATGCTTTTGTCCATTTTGCAAAGATTGGAAGCCATAACTTTGTCCAAGAGCTCCAGCCATGCTTCAACCTTTTATAGGAAAAGCAAAGTTACTACTTTCAGCTTCAAGACAAAACATCTCTTTTCAGATTGTCTCTCAATTGTAGCTGCCAAATCTGACCTTCCTATTAATGTTTGAACTTTGTATCTATTTTTAGGAGAGATTGGTGTATTAACCAAGACTTGCACATGTCCCATGGTTGTTGAAGTGTCTTGGCAGAATACACTAACACATATTTCTGCCTTCTTTTGTTTCATTTAGAAAACAGAATTCATATGGTAATTTTTTGAGCAAAATTGCTGGAGCTTTGCTTCAAAGTTCTTCTTAGAACTCTCTCTATTTTTCTTAGCAAATTCTTGCCTTGATTTGTTAAGTTTTATTATATGTTCAAGGTTGTTCATCAGCATAGGTGAATTGGTCTTGTTCTTGGCTGTCCTTCTTGGGAATTATATTTTCAGTTCTCCATCTTCAAGGTGAAGGGTTGAAGGTTCAAGGGAGTTTCTTGGCTTATTTTGAAGACGGTCCTTTGGTCTCTCTTCTTAGTGGAATCAGCTACTAAGGGTAGAAACCGTATCATTTGGTATCAGAGCTTAGGCTCTCTTCAAAACAGGTTGGTCATCCATTTTGTTGTGTTCTTGTTTTTTTTTTCCTTTCTCCTTTTTTTTTCTTCCTTGTGTTTCAGCCTTGAAGGTTCTTCAAGTCCTTGTGTTTTCTGGTGTTTTTAAGAAAATCTGAACATATTCTTGGCTTAGTAGTGAGTTAACACTCAATACTACTAATCTTAGGGTATATTAGAGTCTTTCTTGCATCTGTCCTTGTTTCCCTAGTTTTGTCACATTTGTGTTGTTTTTTACCTTAAACCTTTTCTTCACAACCTGGTTATTTGCATCTTTGTGGCTTGTGAAGTGTGTTGTTGAAGTGTTTATTGCTGGATGTGTTGAGTGCATCTGTTGTGTGGTTACATGATATAAAAAAAAAAGAACAAAAAGAAAGAAGAAAAAAAAAAGGGGGTTAAAAAAAAAAGGGTGCTAAAGTGTATGTTTGAGAGCTGGAAAATAAGTTCAACATTTCTATTTGGTGGCTGTTTTGGGGGAGGTATAACCAAACCAACCCAGAAAATTCTAAAACTTCAAAGGGGTGCTTTGTAGACGAAATTAACCCTAGAAATCAAATTTGGTGTAAAAATTCTACCATTTACTTGGTGAACCAAATTTAGCACCTATTAGGCCAATTTGGAGTCCAAAACTTCAAGGTGCTTTCTGGAACCTCTAGACTTGATTTTCCCTACTAAAACTATGTCTTGTTGCTGCTCTTAAAACAGTTTTACAAAAATAGCAAGCTAATTTCGACTCTTATTTCACTTCATTGCTCTAGAGCTTGGTGTCTTCAGTTCTTGCTTCAAGTGTCATAACAAACCCTTATTCCACACGTTTTGCTTGAGTTTGTGCTTGAACATATATTAAAACTTGATTTAAACTTGTTGTTATTGCATTAGTTCTGACAAGAACTTGGTAAGCAAGCTTGAGTGGAAAAAGGCATTGAGTGGCAAGAACTCCAAGAGGGTAAAAGCCTATAAACTGAGTACAAACACTTGAGTGACAAAAATTGAGTGAATTTGTGAGGTTGTTTTCTGTTTTACTAACTTTTTTGTGCAGGTATTAAAAATGTCACAAGAACAAACTAGTGGACTTAATATGGATAATCCTTTTTACCAACAAGCACTTGTTCAACATTTGGAAAGAATTGGTAGACAATTGAGCAACCTAGCTGACCGAATTGAAAGAATTGAGCAGAATAGTGGGAATGGTAGACAAAACACAAATGAGGGGCAGAATAGGGCTAGGGGATCTAGAGTGAACAATGCACCACCTATAGATGATTGGGGGGATGAAAATGATGATGATTCTAATGAAGAGGATGACCAGCACTCTGCTGCACATGATGACCACCATAGACCGAGAGGGATGAGAGGTAATAGGGGAGGAAGAGGTGGAGGCAGAAACTTGAGAAGAGGTAATATGGAGGAAGCAAGAGGGAGAGGGAGAGTGGATGGTAACATTAGTGGGATCAAAATGAAAATTCCACCATTTCAAGGCAAAGCCAATCCGGATGCATATTTGGAGTGGGAGAGGAAGGTGGATCTCATTTTTGATTGTCACAATTATAGTGAGGAAAAGAAGGTGAAGCTTGCAGTAGTTGAGTTTACAGATTATGCCATAGTTTGGTGGGATCAATTGCTCACTAAAAGAAGGAGAAATGGGATGAGGGGTGTTGAAACTTGGGATGAGATGAAGCAAATCATGAGGGACAGATTTGTACCTCAACATTACTATAGGGAGTTGCACCAAAGGTTGCAAGGGCTGGTGCAAGGAAACAAAAGTGTGGAAGAATATTTCAAGGAGATGGAGATGGCTATGATAAGAGCCAATGTATAGGAGGATAGGGAAGCCACTATGGCTAGGTTCCTAAAGGGGCTGAATCTTGATATTGCCAACATAGTGGAGCTACAACACTATGTAGAGCTTGATGACATGTTAAATATGGCAATCAAGATAGAAAAACAACTAAAGAAGAAGAAAGCATTCAAGATGGGTGCAGGTATGAATTCGAGCAACAATGCTCCATGGAAACCGAATTGGAAGAAGGGTGAAACTTATGATTCCAAGGCTGTTTCTAAGGAAAAGAAAGAGGAGACTAGGGGTGGAGAAAAGCCTAGTGTAACTGAGAAAGGCAAGGGACAGAATACCTCTAGTGGAAGAACTAGGGATATCCAATGTTTTAGGTGCCTAGGGAAGGGACATTATGCATCTCAATGTCCTAACAAGAGGGTGATAGTGATGAGGCAGAATGGGGAGATCGAATCAGAAGATGATGATGTTGATGATGATGATGATGCTAGTGAGAGTATGCCTCCTTTGGAGGAAGCTAGTGATGTAGAGCATGCCGTGGGAGGTAATATTCTGGTGGTTAGGCGTGCACTAAGTGCACAAGCAAAGGAAGAAGAGGGAGATGCACTACAAAGGGAAAATATTTTCCACACTAGATGCTTGGTGAATGGTAAAACTTGTAGCATGATTGTAGATAGTGGTAGTTGTGTGAATGTTGCCAGCACACTCATGGTTGCGAAGCTTGGCATGCGCACCATCAAGCATCCTAGACCATACAAGTTGCAATGGCTGAATGACTGTGGGGAAATTAAGGTGAACAAGCAAGTGATGTTGGCTTTTTCTATTGGAAGGTATAAGGATGAGGTGTTGTGTGATGTGGTGCCAATGCATGCTGGACATATTTTGCTAGGGAGACCATGGCAATATGATAGGAAGGTAGTGCATGATGGATTTAGGAATAGGTACTCCTTTGATCATGATGGACGTAGGGTTACTTTAGCGAGATTATCACCCGCACAAGCTTTTGAAGATCAATTAAGGATAAAGCAGGACCATGAATGAGCAACAACAAAGAGAGGCCGAGCTAAGAGTGCAAAAAGAGAAAGAAAGAAAAGAAAGAGAGGAAAAAGTAAGAGGGAAAAATGAGGAAGAGAAAGAGAAGAGAGAAAATTCAAAAAGAGTGAAACCAAAAGAAAAGAGCTCGGGACAAAAGGAGAGTTGTGAGAAGAGTGGAGAGAATAAAGTCAGTTTGCTAGCAAAAGCCAAGGATGTGAGGACCGCATATTTTTCAAGTATGCCAATGGCTTTGCTAATTTGTAAGGGAGCTTACACCAATGTTTCTAACCTTGACCCATCCATTCCTAGTTGTGCTTTGCCCTTATTGCAGGAGTTTGAGGATGTCTTCCCTGAAGAAATACCTAATGGGCTACCACCAATTAGAGGCATAGAGCACCAAATTGATTTTGTGCCTGAGTCAGTAATCCCAAATAGGCCAGCCTATAGAACCAATCCGGAAGAGGCTAAGGAACTTCAAAGACAAGTGGAGGAGCTTCTAGCAAAAGGCCATGTTAGGGAGAGCATGAGCCCATGTGCCGTACCTGTTCTTTTGGTGCCTAAGAAAGATGGGAGCACGCGCATGTGTGTGGATTGTAGAGCGATCAACAAAATCACTGTAAAGTATAGACATCCCATACCTAGACTTGATGATATGCTTGATGAGTTGCATGGTGCATGCATATTTTCTAAAATTGACTTAAAGAGTGGTTATCACCAAATTCGCATGAAATTAGGAGATGAATGGAAAACTGCCTTTAAGACTCAATATGGACTATATGAATGGTTAGTCATGCCATTTGGCTTGACCAATGCACCTAGTACATTTACGAGGCTTATGAACCATGTGTTGCGTGCTTTCCTAGGAAAATTTGTTGTAGTGTATTTTGATGATATCCTAGTATATAGCCAAAATATGCATGATCATTTCTTTGCACTTGAGACAAGTTTTTGAGGTGTTGAGAAAAGAGCACTTGTATGCCAACCTTAAGAAATGCACTTCTGTATGGACAAAGTTATTTTTTTAGGATTTGTGGTGAGTGGCAAGGGAATTGAGGTTGATGAGGACAAGGTAAGAGCCATTAGAGAGTGGCCTACACCTAAGTCCGTGAGTGATGTGAGGAGCTTCCATGGGTTGGCTAGTTTTTATAGGAGATTTGTAAAGGACTTCAGTACCATAGCCTCACCCTTGAATGAAGTTGTAAAAAAGAATGTGGGATTCAAGTGGGGGGAAGAACAAGAGCATGCATTTAATTCACTTAAGGAGAAATTGTGTTCTGCACCTTTACTTGCTTTACCTGATTTTTCTAAAACTTTTGAGATTGAATGTGATGCCTCGGAGTGGGTATTGGAGCTGTTTTGGGCGGTGAAAGGAGACCGATTGCCTACTTGGTGAGAAGCTAAGTGGGGCTACATTGAACTACTCCACTTATGACAAAGAGATGTATGCTTTGGTGCGTGCACTTGAGACTTGGCAACACTACTTGTGGCCGAAGGAGTTTGTCATTCATAGTGACCATGAGTCACTCAAGTACTTAAAGGGGTAGAACAAGCTCAACAAGCGCCATGCCAAGTGGAGTAAATTCATTGAAGGTTTCCCATATGTGATTCAATACAAGCAAGGCAAGGAGAATGTGGTGGCTGATGCACTTTCAAGGAGGTACACTTTACTTTCCATGCTTGACGCTAGACTTTTAGGCTTCGAACATGTGAAAGAAATGTATGCTAATGATGATGACTTTGGGAAAGTGTTTGCCTTTTGTGAACATGCTGCATATGATAAATTCTATAGGCATAATGGTTTCTTGTTTAGGGAAAATAAATTATGTGTGCCTAAATGCTCAATTAGAGAGTTGCTTGTTAAAGAATCACATGCTGGTGGTTTAATGGGACATTTTGGGGTTGCAAAGACCTTAGAAATTTTAAAGGAACATTTTTATTGGCCACACATGAAGAGGGATGTAGAGAGAGTGTGTGCTAGATGTGTGACTTGCATGAAGGCAAAGTCCAAAGTAAGGCCGCATGGTCTATACATGCCATTGAGTGTTCCTAGTGAACCTTGGGTAGATTTATCCATGGATTTCATTTTGGGTTTACCTAGGACAAAGAAAGGCCATGATAGTATTTTTGTTGTTTTTGATCGTTTTTCCAAGATGGCTCATTTTATACCATGTCACAAGACTGACAATGCATCTTACATTGCTTCTTTGTTCTTTAGGGAGATAGTTAGATTGCATGGCATTCCTAGAACAATTGTTAGTGATAGGGATGTGAAATTTCTAAGCCATTTTTGGAAAGTCTTGTGGGGAAAATTAGGAACCAAACTTTGTTTCTCCACCACTTGCCATCCACAAACGGATGGGCAAACAGAAGTTGTCAATAGGACCGTGGGCACTCTTCTACGTGCAATGATTAAACAAAACTTGAAAGCTTGGGAGGAGTGCATACCATTCATAGAATTTGCATACAACAGGTCTATGCATTCATCTACTGGTTATTCACCCTTTGAACTTGTATATGGTTTTAACCCACTAACTCCTTTAGATTTGTTGCCTTTGCCTACTAATGAGCTTGCTAGTTTAGATGGCAAAAGGAAAGCTGAAATGGTGAAACAAATGCATCAACAAGCAAAGCAACAAATGGAGAAAGTAAATGAGAGGAGGGCAGCCCAAGCTAACAAGGGGAGAAAGAAGATGGTGTTCCAACCTGGTGATCTTGTATGGGTTCACTTGAGAAAGGAGAGGTTTCCTACACAAAGGAAATCCAAACTTCAGCCTAGGAGTGATGGACCTTTTGAAGTGCTAGAGAGAATTAATGACAATGCATACAAGATAAACCTTCCAGGTGAGTATGGTGTAAGTGCTACATTTAATGTGACTGATCTTGCTCCTTTCTATGCAGATGATGACAATTCGAGGACGAATTCTTTCGAAGAGGGAGAGGATGATGAGGAACCGGTTGCACCAATTCCACATCAAGGGCCAATAACTAGAGCAATGGCTAAGAAGCTTCAAGGCTTGGTGCATAAGCACATCACCAAGTCCAACCTCTTGCAAGAATTCGGTTTGGACATGGAAGAGAGAAGCCAACCTTGCTGTACATTCCTTTGCATATTTGAGGAGCCAAGAGACCAAGTGGCATCCATCCAAGTTGGCATACATGTGGCAGCCACGTCAGCAAGTCCATCCTAGTTGGCATCCAATGTGGCGTCCAAGTGGAGTGCCTAGGTGTCAGCACAATTGGCAGCCCATCTCCACCTACCTTTTGAAGATGCTTTGTCCATTTTGCAAAGATTGGAAGCCATAACTTTGTCCAAGAGCTCCAGCCATGCTTCAACCTTTTATAGGAAAAGCAAAGTTACTACTTTCAGCTTCAAGACAAAACATCTCTTTTCAGATTGTCTCTCAATTGTAGCTGCCAAATCTGACCTTCCTATTAATGTTTGAGCTTTGTATCTATTTTTAGGAGAGATTGGTGTATTAACCAAGACTTGCACATGTCCCATGGTTGTTGAAGTGTCTTGGCAGAATACACTAACACATATTTCTTCCTTCTTTTGTTTCATTTAGAAAACAGAATTCATATGGTAATTTTTTGAGCAAAATTGCTGGAGCTTTGCTTCAAAGTTCTTCTTAGAACTCTCTCTATTTTTCTTAGCAAATTCTTGCCTTGATTTGTTAAGTTTTATTATATGTTCAAGGTTGTTCATCAGCATAGGTGAATTGGTCTTGTTCTTGGCTGTCCTTCTTGGGAATTATATTTTCAGTTCTCCATCTTCAAGGTGAAGGGTTGAAGGTTCAAGGGAGTTTCTTGGCTTGTTTTGAAGACGGTCCTTTGGTCTCTCTTCTTAGTGGAATCAGCTACTAAGGGTAGAAACCGTATCAGTCTTCAATCTACAGTTGATCATGGCGTGATGCATGGCTAACCAATCCATGCCTAAGATGATATCATAATTTCGGAAGGGCATGTCAATTAAGTCTGACAGGAATGTATGTCCTTGGATCACCAAAGGACAATCCTTATACAAATTGTTCACCCTAACCTCTTGCCCTGAGGGACTAGTCACTAGCACATCATAATCAATTTTTAAGCAATGAATGGCAACAGAACATGAAATACTAGCACTAGCATAAGAATGTGTAGAATCAGGGTTAAACAACACATATACATCTCTACCAAAGATGGAGAAAGTACCAACCACAACATTTGATGTCTCAGCTTCATCCCTCTGGGACATGGTGTATACCCTGGCTGATGCACCACTCTACTCTGGTTGGCTCACTGTGCCTTGGCTGCCAGAAGTGTTACCTTTACCCCTGTCTCGGCCTCTACTAGCTGTTTATTGTCCTCTGGAAACAGAACCTTGAATAGATCCCTCAGTGGTGGTAGGTGGCCCAGACTTGCGAGCACTAGTGCAATCTCTAGCAAAATGCCCACTTCCACCACAGTTGTAACAGGCTCCTATGGCCTTATAACATACTCCTCCATGATTCCTGCCATAGGTTTCATAGGTACGAGCAGGAAAGGAACCCCTAGATGTCTGCTATCCAGATCTAGGTGGCCTCTGCCCTGAGAATCTTCCCCTACTAGATCCTCTGTTACTTGGTCCCCCAAAGTTCTTCCTCTTACCCAAACTGTTGCCAGAAGCTTGACCAGAAGTCTTCTCACTCTCGTCTTTTTCTTCTGTTCCCTTTCTAACGGCCCCTTCTAACTCAATCCTTTCTAATTCCAGGGTTTGGGATATCAGCTCTGAGAAGTTCTCATGTTGGAACCCAACCACTTGCATTCGTAAGCTAGGCCTTAACCCAGCCTCAAACCGTTTGCATTTGTCTCTACTAGTAGTGAGTAGGCTTCCAGCATAGTGGCTAAGGTGGGAAAAGTCTCTCTCATACTCGGCTACAGTCCTGTTCCCTTACTTCAAACTGAGAAACTTCTGTAGCTTCATATCTACATGTGTGTCGGGAACATACTTCTGTCTAAATTCTCTAAGAAAGTCATCCCATGTCAACACAGAGGGCTCAACCAAACTATGAGGAATGGTTTTCCACCACTCATATGCATCTCCATGCAGTAGAGAGACCGAGTATTCAAACTTCAAATCATCGGTACAATGCAGTTTCTTGAATACCCTCTCCATCCGTTCTAACCATTGCTTAGCTTCCAATGGGTCCACTGTACCCTTGAACTCTGTTGCCCCATACTTCATTAACTTGTCATATTGTCTGGCTGGGGATGGTGGTCACACTGGAGGTGCTTACACAGGAGCTTGGACTGGTATATTGCCAGCCATTTGCTGAAATAGTGCAGCCATCTGCTGAGCGAATTGAGCAGGAAACTGCGTGGACGGGACGAGTGCAGCCGATCCACTGGCATTCTGAGGAGCTGGGCTTCCCCCTGTACCTCAGCTGCTACTGATTGCTCTACTGTGTGATCCCCCTCTTCCATTCTGAATCACAAAGAATTCTACTCCCTGGACAACCAACACAAGGAGATTTCCCTCCGTTAGTCCATATTTATGATGTAATGCACTATATGTATCAATTAATGATAGTTGAGCAGTTGTACTTATAAAAAATGTTCAAACATACAATTTCAAAACTTGTATAAAAACTAAAGCTCTGATACCACTAAAACATGTCACAACTTATCCCTTGTAAGGCACGACATGTTCCCGTAGCATACCTAATGAATTACCGAACTCCACCTACCGACAACCCATTAGTTATGCTACAAAGGATTTTAAAACAAACCATAGCTTTTTATCTTATCAATTCTTTTGTGGAAAACTGCATGAGAATAGTTAAAATTCCATGTAACCATTCATTGAAAATAATAATAGACTAAATATTACAAAAGTTACATTTTCATAAGTCTCAAAGTAAAATACAAAATAGTTACAAACTCAAAATATGATAACAATGCAATTTTTTTAAATACAAACTGCTCAATGTCCGTACATCCATACATATAGGTACAAAATACATCCAACGGAGTCACAAGGGTATACCTAACGTAAATACCCACATACAATACCAAAATGCTGCTTTTAAGTCTCTCACTCGACAGCCTTCTCCTTTCCCTTGCCTGCGACAGCATAAAGAAGCTATCGCTAAGTATATCACTCAGTGGTGCACAACTAATAACTTTAAAACTTAAGGTAAAATACAATTTGTCAAAGCATAATAAATCATATTTTTTTAAGCATGAAAACTTCACAATAGTTCTAAGTCCATAAAGGCCATTTATTGGAATAACATTTCAAATGAGAAATCACACTTCATAAATCACAATTCATAAAGCATTAGTGTTGCCAACATTAACACACAGTTCAAGCCATGATACAAAATTTCACGATCAGTGCCATGTTGTACACCACGACAAAGCAATCTTAACCTCACTAACCGTTATTAATGAGGGAAGGGCTAGCTAGCTAATGAGTACTCATGTAGCCTTACCCCAATAACCATTATTAATGGGAGACATAATCATATCAAATATCAAACCCCAAGTAGCCATTACCACTGGAGAGTTCCGAAGGGACTGTCATGCTAACTGTGGTTTCAAAACAACTTTCAAGAGTTTCTAAATCAATAATCACGTTTGCAAAACAATAACATATTCAAATCATCATAAAACCCATAAAAGGGGTGACAACACACAAATTTCTCAAATGTAAGAGAAAAACCATATCTCATTCAAAATAAACTCATTTCAAATCAAACTCATTCAAATAAACTCATTCAAATCAATTTACAAAGTTAAAACAAAGAAAAAGGTTAGTTGTGCACAAACCTTCAATAATTCTCCTTCCTTGTTACCTACTTCTCCTTGTCCGTTCCAACTTCTTTTTCTACTGAAAATACACAAATAGAATGCCTCAATACCAATCTCAATTACTGCTAAGAACTCATTACATGCATGTCTAATGCATCCCAAGTTAGATTTGAAAATTTTAGAATATTTTGGTTTTAGGATAGCTTGGTGCCCCAATCTTTGAACCCAATTTTTACCTAGTTTCAATCATAATTTGGTGAGGTGTTCTTCAAGAAAATTGTTCATTTAGGTCTTACTTTTATTTTCCTTTTTGAATCGCCTAATTCAGAGCTGTGTAGCTCAAGTTATGACCAAAACACGGTTACTGTTCACTCACTGTTCATCCTATAGATTCAGTCCTGGCAGATTTATCGATCCAACTTCGTTCAGCAATTTGATCAAGTTAAGTCCATAATTTGGTCTAATGTTCTTCACACAAAATGTTCTTCTATGTCTTAGGTTTCCATCGGTTCAAGCATTGCCTAAATCGGAGTTTTCTAGAGAGAGTTATGGCCATGCAAATTTTACTATTCATATGATAAATTTACAGATTTCCAGATTTCTGCAGATTCGGTGATTCAAGTTTGCTCAACAATTTGATTGGGTTAAGTCTATAATTTGGTCTCAAGTTCTTCATATGAAATGTTTTACTATGTATTAGGTTCCCATGGGTTCAAGAATTGCCTAAATCGGAGTTTTCTAGAGAGTTATGGCCATCAAAGTTTATTGTTCATATGGTCAAATTCTGCAAGTTCCAGAATTTTATCTCCCATTTCAAGGCTAATTTTGGGTAGCTTAAGGTCATTTTTGGGGTAGGGTATCTTCATAAAAATTCTAGCCCTATATCTTAAGTTTTGTTTCCAATTGGTTTCACACCAATTGGAGTTGTGTAGCTTAAGTTATGGGCTTCCAAACACACTAAATTCAGTGTGCAAAATTTTGCCCTAAGTTCAATTGTTCATTTCTTCAATTACTTCCATTAACCAACCTTAATTCACATTTAATTCACCCAAAATGACTATAATTTAGTATTGACACATCAATGGCACTTCCTAGCATAAACCCCACAATTTTCAAATACCAAAGCTTGCAATTTTCCCTAATCTTACTGTTTCATTACTTCCATTCATCAACCTAATGTCAATTCAAATTAAATAAACCTCAAATGATCATAATTTAACACTACACACACCAATTTCACTCTCTAGCACCAAAACCCAATTTCTCCATGAACCCTAATCTTCCATAATTCAATTTATGCAATCCCATGAAATCTTACTACTCCCAATCATGCATACTACTTCAATTTAACTTAGATTTATCATCAATTTAACCAAAATACATAAAAACCCTAATTTTCCCTAAGTTGGCCAAAGCCCTAGTTTAGATTCCCATACATGTTTCCTTTCAATTTCTCATGTTATTTCATCACACCTAAACTTGATTTAAAGCATTCTTGGTAAATCAAGCATGAAAGAGAGAGCTTACCTCACTTGATGATTTTTCCCACTTCCAATCTCTTCCAAATCTTGTCCTCTTCTAATCTCTTGTTTCCCCTTGCTTTTAATCTCTAAATCAAAGATTAATTTGATGTTCTCTACTAATTAGATGGAAAACCCATGGAGGAAAAGCAAGGAATTGAGTTTTGAGAATGGGTGTCAATGGAGAAAGAAGGAAGAAGAAGAAAGAAAGAAAGAGAGAAGGAGAGAGAGTGGGTGGTAACTAAATGGGAAAGAAAGGGAAGAAATGACTTTTTAATTTGTCTTATCTTTTATATATATTTATTCCCAAAATTAGTTTATTTCAATTAAAAATTTTAATTGTGTCAAAAATGTCATAAAACTTATAATTTTATTTCCTTTCTTTTCTTTTTATATTTACACTAAATTTTCCTCAATATTTCTTCATAATTCAATAATTTATTTTTATTTAATTAAATTGACCTTTTGGTCAAAAAAATCAACTCTTAAAGTGAATTGACCAAAATGCCCCTTATCGGGTCGTAATCCCTCTTTTACAATATACCTGGTGAGTCCTTATATTTTAGGGTCACTTGAATTTTTATTGTCTATCTCAATTAATTTTCTATTTATTTTTGGTCCTCAAGGTGTCTTTGAATAGTACTAGTCACAGAAAAAAATGATACTATTCATAACTCGGAGGTTCGGGGTGTTACAAAAACCCATTAAAATCTTTGACTAATTATGAACTCCACATGGAATCTTAGCCTATCTCTAGGTCAAAAACCCTAAGTTCAAAAATCTTAATTATCTAATTTTAATCTTCACATTTCAGTCTTTCAATTAATATCTAGAATAACTACTAAGTGGAGCTCAATACATAGCGTGCATTTAAAACACAAGAAATTGAATCAAAGAATGAAATCCTAAATTTATTAAATAAAATCAAATAAAATTCATAACTGAATTGAAAGTACTACATCTCTAATTCCACAATAAAGAAAACTACTCGCTCATGGTTAGTTCTACAATCAAACTTAAAATAATAAAGTATGAAAAACACATCAAAAGAAATAAAACAAAGAAATCCAGAATGAGGATTTTTGCAGCCTTGAACTTTTGGGGCTTGGGCTAAGAATCTCTTACAGAAATCTTGCTAATGATTTCTCCCGAGGTGGAATTTTTATGCTTAAATGTAAAAGTGTCGATCCCTAACTTATTTTTGACTAATTATATTTATATCTGATGTAAATACAGTCAATTTAGAGTTCTAGAGGCCTTAAAAGTCTTTCCGGGTCGAGCATATAGGGGGAAAAGTTAAATTACGAGTATCTACTAGTGCCATTACACGGCTTGTGTAGCAGTACATAGGGCAGAGCTGTATAACTCTCTGGCCATTTGAATCTTACATCTTACAAAGGAATCGAGCATTATACGAGGTGAAGGTTATTGCATGGGTCTTAGTACATGGCCTATGTACTGGCTCTCTCCCTTAGCTATGCTACACAAGTCCCTCTTTAGCATTGCACAGCTTGTGTAGTTTTCTAGCATTCTAAATTGTACTTTTTAACTTCCAAACTCTTCCAAACTTGTTTTAGGCCTTAGTATTTCATTAAATCACCTGATATAACACAAAAAATAAAGAAATTAAGCAGGTTCAACTCAAAATCCTAAAACATAATGCAACTAATTAAAAATCATGTAATTAACTAATAAAATGTGGACGAAAATCAACAAATACCACCTTTAAATGCCTATATAATATAAGTGCATCAAATACTCCCAAACTCAAACATTTGCTTGTCCTCAAGCAAATTAAAATTCAAAAACTCATAAGGGTTTCTTATCTCATAGAATCACAAGAAAAATCCTTAAGCTCCCAATTGGACTCTTAATCTTCAAAATTCAATTGTTTTCTCTTAAGGCACAAGGAAAGTAATGGTCACTTGAAAAATTCATCTCCCCAATGAAAATTCAACTAATCATTCCAATGCCAAAATTATTAATAAGTCACAAGGGATTTGTCCTGCTTAAATAAATTCAAAGAAACAATTACCAATTTAAAGTGCCTCCATTGTAGTAAGTGTAAAAAGAATGAAAGAATGTACTTGCAATGCCATAGGCATACCTCAATTCTCTATCACCATTAATATAGCATACACCTTCAAAAAATCAAAAGGTTTTTCTAAAGGGTTGTTGTAATAGGGTTAAAGGATAATAATGTGGCAATCAAAGAAAAATGATATAAGATAACCAAAGTATGACAAGAAATATCTTGCAAAATATCAATTCACACTAAATGTTATGCTCATCGTTCTTTTTTTTTTTACAAATATAAAGAGAAGAAATTTTTGCTAATTTGATTTTTTAGTGCTTTGGTATGCTTTCTTTAATGATCAAATAGGGACTTATTACCTTTCATCATTGTACCTAAGGTTTTTGTCCCATTTTGGTGTCCACCCCATAAACTCATTCTTTTACTAGTTAGGAGAACTTTGTTATTTTACACACCTTGCACTTTTTGTGTTTCTACTTCTTCTCCATATTTCATTTACCTTTTCTTTCTTATACACTTAGTGTGTTTCTCACTTTTACATTTTAGCTCCTCTCATAGGGTTAGGAATAGTGTTTAGGCTAAAGGCTAGGTAAATAATGTAGGTAACAAAGAAAAATTCATAGGATTAATATAGGCTCAAGTTGGCTACAAAGGATAATTTTAACTGAGGGTCGCTTAAGGTTATAATGAGGTTGTAATCAAAGAATGCCCAAATCATCTCTTAGTTAAGTGTACACTAGGATTTTGCCTTGATAGATTAAAGGGGTTTGTTCTAGGGTTGGTGAGACATGCCATAGTTGTTTCAAGTTTTAAGAATTTTCTCTAAGCTATCGAAATTCATTTGTGACAAACTAATAACTGAATAGGTTTAACTAGTTTTATCCCACTAAGGAGAATAATTGTTTACAAATAAATCATCTAAATCTTTGTGCTTGTTTAGTGTATTTAATTTATTTAAATAAGAGAGAACAATTGTTTGTTATTGGAATTTTTAATTATGATTCTAGAGATAAGGATAAAACTTAGAATTTGATGTAAATGCAAAATTAGGTGTAAAGGGTAGTATAATTGCACTGAAATGCAAGAATGAAAAAGAAATTTGAGCACAAAAGTATAAAAGTTACAGAAATAGAAAAAGTAATAGAAGTAAAACAATAAGAAAATAATAAAAAAAAGTAAGACTTTTCTATACCCCCAAACTCATTCTTGACATTATTCCCAATGTTAACTATAGACATATGCATGCTCGTAATTAAAAGAAAAAACACACATTGAAAATTGAAAGTAATGCATTTGTATTAATATTTGCAAAAAGTAGTATGGACAAAGCAGAAATTAGGCTATGCTACTAATGATAGGTTTTAAATTCCTATAAGCCTTTACATTAAGTAAAAAATTCAAAAAGCTAAAGCCTAAATCTAAAAGTCTTCAGAGGGGGAGGATGGTCCATTGTCTTGGTGCTCTAGAAGCATGTCCAATTTTATGCGCTTCTTGGAGGTTGTCCTCAAAGATTCTAAACCTCTGTGCAAAAGTTATCTTCATGCACTGTAAGTAGGTGAAGATAGGGCTACAGGTGTTGGTGTGATTGGTGGAACACGAGCTATTAAGGACTGTAGGATAGGGTTTGCTTCTTCTTACTGTTGCTCTCCAGGTTGTCGGGATGTTTCTCCTTACTGTGATGGATGGGATGGCTCTCTTTATTATTGTGGCCTTACTCTTAGTATAATTTCGCCATTTTCATCCACCAAGAAGCACCAGTCTCCTACCCTTTTACATAATCCCATTGATATAACAATGGTTATATTGATCCTTGTTGTCCCTGTAATGGAGCGTAACCTCATATGGGCGGGTACAAAGCCATAATGGATAGCAATAGCAGTGATGAGGCCTCCATTGATAATCTATCCCGTTGTTTGGTGAGAGATGCATCTAAAGTGTTGGCATAGGAAGAACCTTGTGCTGCATCTTTTGTTGTTTAGCATGCACCAAAGGAAGAATAATTTGTTAGCGTTTACCACCCCCAAACTATCCCCTATCCCCATAATGGTGTGGGCTAATAAATAGAGGAGGTATTCCAGTACTAGGTTTGTGAGGCCCAAGGATTTGGATCTGTTGGGTTGGTACTCAGGGGCATTTGAGGCTATGGTCCTTTAAAATGTGACCCCATTGTAGACGACCCTATTTACAGGGATTTCTTGGAATCCCTCACTATCAATCCCAAAAATGGCATTGAACTCATCGTTATTCATTGCTTGATCCACCCCTATCAGTCTAAACTTTATCCATGCCCTTTTTTCTCTACTTCCCAGCCAAAGGGTGGTCTTGAAACTCCTTAGAGACTCTAGGGTAATGATGGAGATCCACTAGCATCTAGTACGAGGGTGACCCTTTAGAGACCAATTATTAAAGCTAGAGTTAGAATGCTACAAGGACTAATGCAAGAGGAATTAAGCAAGGGTTGCAAGGAAGCATCAAGAGTTGAACCAGATATAAGGTGGATCATGTTAACACAAGTTTATTCAACTTTGGATGTGCATGGTGGCTTAGACGTACATGGTGGGATATGAGTAGAACATGGGAGTGTGGCATGGTCAGCAACACATGGAACCCTTAGGTGTGTGGTCCCCTGTACTTTTGCTTAAAAAAAAAATAACACCAGCATGCTTTTTAAATGGTCCTCATACTAACCTTTTCTCTAGCAGCAGATTCCTTTTATTCTTTCCTTATTTGTCCTTAAATATTTTTAGCACATCATATCATTTTAGTCTTTTAGCCATTTAGG
Organism: Hevea brasiliensis; assembly: GCF_030052815.1. Classification (NCBI taxonomy): domain Eukaryota; kingdom Viridiplantae; phylum Streptophyta; class Magnoliopsida; order Malpighiales; family Euphorbiaceae; genus Hevea; species Hevea brasiliensis. The sequence continues at coordinate 79,121,921 of NC_079501.1, forward strand.
GTTTTTAGGGAATGTATATAAGCCTTTCTTTTTTTTTTGGTAGGCAAAATTAGCCATTTGAGAATTATGTATCAAAAGATTGAATCTCACCTTGGTTCTTTGAACCACTTATCACTTTTGCTTGGATCTCCAAGTTTATGATAATGAATGCTTGCACTTTCTAGGTTTAATTCATAATCTAGTGAATTCAAGTGTTGATTATCATCTCTACTTCTAGGTTGGCTAAGGATCTCCTCTCCATCCATTTGTTTTTCTTTATTTTTCGGCTGGTTGAGGATCTCCTCACCTCCATTTTGATTTTCCATTAGTTTTTTTACTGTTGAGGATTATGGGTTTTTTTTTATCAGTTATTGAACATTCGTATCAATTTCAGTATCAAAGTTAAAACCCACATTATTTTGGTATAAGAGCAAAGCTAAAACCCATATCATTTTGGTATTAGAGTATTAGTTGCTGATTCAAGTTGGTTATCTGTATTTTATGATTTTCTATTTATGTTTTTCCTTGATCTTTAGGTGTTTGTTCTTCTTTTCTTCTTAAGTTTTTTGAAATACCTTTGTTGAATTTGTTTAGGTGTTTATTTTCTGCTTAATCTTGTTTTTTTTTTTAACCTTATTGTGGCTGAAATTAATAGATACTTGATTTTTGGTTACTATAGTTATTTGGGTATTTTTTTTTCTTTGATTTTGTTTTGGTCCAGTTTTGTCTCATTTGTAACATTCGTGCGAATCCTTTGCTATCTAATTTATTTGTTTCCATTACCTTATTTCTGTTTGGGCTATTTATGAGACAAATGTTAAAGATGTTGATTATAGCTTAAGATTGAAAATTGAAGACACTGGGTTGTTTTAGTTTTTAGTGGGTATTTCATTTTCATTTGCTCTAGACTATGTTGATTTTGGAAAAAAAAATTTATATATATAAAAAAAGAATTCAAGCGCTATATTTCTCATTATTGGTAGCCAAGTTAAAAAAAAAATGAGAGAGAGATAAGAATCAAATACTTTTGGTGTTCTTGAGCATTATTTGCAATTTTGAGCATTTTTGGAAGTGATTTTGGAGGTTATATCAAACCAACTCGGAATTAGTTGAAATTTTATAGGTTATCTAAATACATTGTTTGGGAACTTCTGATAAATTTCGGCGCAAATATTCCATTATTTGCTTATAGAACCGAAATCACAATTTGCATTACAAGTTGTGGGTTTAGTTGTGAAATACACTACAAGAAATTATGCAATTTGGTCATTTGTAATTTTTGGAGAGTTCACAATTTACTTCATTAGTTGTGGTTCAGTTGTGAAATACACTACCTAAAAATTGTAAATTTGATTATTTGTATTTTTGGTGAGTTCACAATTTACTTCATAAGTTGTGGTTTCAGTTATGAAATATACTACCCAAAATTGTGAGATTGATCATTTGTGTTTGGTGAGTTCACAGTTACATCACAAGTTGTGGTTCATGTTGTGAAAGCTACTAGTTGAAATTGTGAGTGTGGATGCTTGCTGGTTGCATTATTCCATTTGGAGTCATCTTTCTTTGGTTCTTTGAGTCACATTGTGTTCTAGTATATTTGAGCCTTTCTTTTCTTAATTCTAGTGTCTCATTAATTTTGTTTTCTTGTTTACTTAGTATTGTCCACCTTGTTCAAGAATTGCATTGTGTTTATTTTTGTGATTGGGATTTTTGAGTTGAGATTGTTGAGTTCCTTTAAAGAACTAAAGGAGAGAACTAAGCGAGGAAAAAGGCATAGAGAGGTGAGACATAAGAGGGAAAAAGCCTAATCTGAGTGAAACACGAGCGGAGTGCCATCCTCTAAGTGCAAACACGTAAGTGAGCGTGTGAGGAGTTTTATACTAACCATTTTTTTTGCAGGATTAAATCATGTCTCATAGAGGTAGAAATAGTGAAGAAGAGGGTGATAATCCTTTTTATATGTAAGCTGTGCAACAACAGTTTGAAAGGATGAATGTGGTGTTTGGTGACATTGTGGATAGGCTTGAAACGTTGGAGAATGGGGAGAGACCGAATGAGAGTAGGCAAAATAAAAGAAATCCTACACCTCGTGTAGTTAATTCTGAGGATGATAATATGGGATTTGAGAAAGATAGGCCTAGAAGGGATAGGTATGAGAGAAGATATCATGATAAGAGAAATAAAGATAGAAGACCAAGAAGGGAGGATAGAGGAAGAGATAGGATAAATGATAATATAAGGAGTATAAAAATGAAAATACCTTCCTTCTAAGGTAAAAATGACACAGATATATATTTGGAGTGGGAAAGAAAGGTAGAGCTAGTGTTTGATTGTCATCACCATTTTGAAGAGAAGAAGGTAAATTTAGCATCTGTGGAGTTTATTGATTATGCACTTATGTCGTGGGATTAGGTGATTATGAGTAGGAGAAGAAACTTTGAAAGGCCAATTACTAATTGGGATGAGATGAAAGTAATTATGAGGAAAAGATTTATTCCCATCCATTATTACAGAAAGCTACATCAGAGGCTATAGAGGCTTTCCCAAGGCTTTAAATCTATGGAGGATTACCACAAGGAGATGGAGATTGCCATGATTAGGGCAAATGTGGAGGAGAATAGGGAAGCTACAATGGCTAGATTCTTGAATGGGTTGAATAGAGAAATCGCTCATGTGGTGGAGTTGTAGCACTATATGGAGTTAGAGGATATGTGTACATGGCTATGAAGGTTGAGAAGCAACTTAAGAGCAAGTCCAAGTTTGGTGTGACTACTGATTCTTCTTCATCATAGAAGACAAGTTAGAAGAAAGAAGAAAAGGCAAAGAGCTTTGACAAGTTTAAGAAAAATGAAGGAAAAGAAAATTTAAGAAGGATAGGATAAAAAGTGATAGTTGCTTAAAATGTCATATCTTTATCACTGCATACTTAGTCTTTTGAGTTTATTTCTTATTCAATTACCTTATTAATGCTTATGTCACGACCCAACCTATGGGCCGGACCGGCACTAGGGCCTGGGTCAGCCTAAAGCCCCCGAGGCCCATAGTAAGCCTAACTATTCATTAACCCAACTCTAAGGCCCATTTGGGCCCAATTTCAAGAAATCAACCGGACGGAGTCCGGCCATAAAATGGACCTTCCAACAGGGAGTTTTTGACTCACCCGACCTGTAAACACAATAAATAATCAATTGGAGAGCTCAGCTCACCCTCCACATACTCATATCAGCATAAAAATAAATGGGAGCTCAGCTCCCTCATCCAGTCCATCAAACATGCATGTGATAAAAATTTTACAGGTCCAAAATAACAATTTATATTACAAACCCAAATTAATTAATTTTTCTAACACATGCAGAAATTCTAGGAGTAAATAAAATTACACAAATATTGATAAATAACCTGCAAGGGAGAAAAGCAGGTTAACCTCAAAAATATCCTCCTGTGGCCTGGAAAAACTGGACAAGAGTGAGCATTCGACTCAGAGAGTAAAATATCAATTTTAACCATAATCTCTATAAGTATCTAAAGCTAATGCATCCTGTAGAGTGAAATGCAACATCAGCAACAAATTCACATCATAACAGCAAAAAGGTAATTTGGAGCACTCACACACCCATAATATCAATCATAATATATATGGGAGCTGATCCCCTATACAGCTCTCTTAAATCCAACCTGTGCCAGCGAAGAACTCAGCTCGGACTTCCACTTAATAACCAAATTGGGGTCCCAGCGAAGAACTCAAGCCGTGTCTACCCCGAAGGACCGGGTCCCAGTGAAGATCTCAAGCCCTGTCTACCCGTCCTATCCATAGTCCACACCACATCACACGCACGCTAATGCACGCACACTGCTCCAAATTACCACAACAACATCCATGGCACTTTAACAGTTATGAATGCACATAAATCGTGCCTAAAGTTAACTACATAGATATATACATATAAGTGATGCATGGGCATGCTTGAACATATAATAATATCGAAATTACAATTAAAATTAATATTTTACTCACAGACTTGACAACGGTCACTGTGGTGGCTGAGCGGAGGAAGAAGGTTGTCCCGGCTCACTTGACAATTACATTATAATTATTTAACACAATTGACTCAATACAAATCATGAAAAGACCAAATACGTCCTAAGTCGTGCCGAAAATCCAGCAGAGTCTCCCCTATACCTAGGACCTACCCAACCTGCAAAAGAGCTCAAAACACACTTCTATATTCGCAACTCATATATCCACAATTCAATTACATCACACAGCCCCTCCTGAGCCCATCAAATCAGTCATCCATCACAATATGTAAAATTTCAATTTAGTCCTTATAATTGATCATTTTTGCAAAAACTACCCAAACAAGCTCTAAAAATTCTAAAACTTTACCCCGCGGTCCTTAGAAATATTACTAGGCTATTGCAAAAAGAATCATAATTTTCTAAGCTACCAAGAATATTTTATGAATTTTTAATCCTATTTAAGCACTAGAAAATTACGAAAAAGCAATGTTCGGATTTACCTTTGCCGATTCTGACTTCGGGAACGCGCTCGGGATGTCTGACAATGGTAGGGTAGCCAAAACCTCGATTCAATTCGGAGACTTTTTCCAGTGCTTGATGCATGCGTAGGAAATTCACGAACCAGCATAACTGTCGAATTTCCGCGAATTGAAGATACCTACACGAAGCTCACAACACGGGGGTTAGTATATAAATTTTATGGAATTTTCTAAGCTCATTAAATGCTCGGAAAAACACTGCGAAGTTCAGTGGGACCCACTGAAAAATGGTGTCGGAAAAATTCGAAATTTATGTTGCCGCGAAGCTCTCGACGAGTGGAGCGCTCTGGTACTCTCGGTTTTCTCGTGGGGTTCACGGTTTGCGAAAAATCTAGCCCAAAAGTCAAAATGGGCTAAAACTTCCTGGGCAAAAATTGGACAAACTGCTCAATGGATTTCAGTGCTCTTGGTGTCTATGGAAAGCTCTCGACGAGTAGATGGATTTAGACACAAGACCCGGTCCGATTGGTAGCCGGATCGGCCGGATTTCGGTCGAGAAGACAAAGCGGGGTGCTTGCGTGTCGCATCGCTTCGGGCACCGTTTTCCGGCATTCCAGGCGGCGGCCGGTGGGCTGCGACGGCTGGGGATGGGTGCCGGCGAGCTAGGGTGGCAGGGGAGGCGGCGGTGCGGCAAGGGGAGGAGGGAGGAGAGAGAAAACAGGAGAGGAAGAGAGGAGGATCGGGACGCGCGCGGGGAGAAGAAGGAAGAAAAAGAAAAGTCCAGTCCGATTCAACCGGTCAGATCCAGTCCTGTTCGATTCGGCCGATTCGATTCAGGATACAAAATTTTGAATTTTTACTCTGCCTTGGGACCGAAAACGTGGTCCAAAAATTCCGAAAAAAATTCTAGAAAACTCAGAAAAATTTGTAGACTCCAAATATATTTTTAGTTTTGCCACGTGGTCTTTAAATAAATTTTTAAAAATCATCAAAGTTTATATTTTCAAAAAATCAAACCCGATTTTTAAAATCCGAAAAATCTCAAATAATTTATTAAAATTTAAATAAAATTAAAATATCAATAATACTTATAAAATAATAAAATTTAAAATTTTGGGGTGTTACATTCTTCCCCCCTTACAGAAAATTCGTCCTCGAATTTTACACAAGGCAGAATAAAGTACATGATTACACATTGAACAGATAAGAGTACTTGCTATGCATGTCCCGTTCTGACTCCCAGGTACACTCTTCCAGCGACTGGCTCCTCCATAAAACCTTAACCATAGGGATCTGTTTTGATCTTAGCTGTCTTACTTGGTAGTCCACTATGGCTACAGGTTGCTCCTCAAATGTTAAATTTTCTTTTAGCTCTATTACATCCGGCTGTAGTACATGGGAAGAATCTGGAATGTATTTCCTGAGCATGGAGATGTGAAACACAGGATGAACGTGAGAAAGGTTGGGTGGTAGGTCCAACCGGTAGGCAACTGCTCCAACTCTATCAGTAACCTCAAAAGGTCCAATATACCGAGGTGCCAACTTGCCCTTCTTTCCAAATCTCATGACTCCCTTCATCGGAGAAACCTTCAGGAATACGTAGTCGCCTACTGCAAACTCCACATCCCTTTGTTTGGGGTCTGCATAACTCTTCTGCCTACTGAAAGCTGTTTTCAATCGTTCCCTGATTAAAGGAACTATCTCTGAAGTGTACTGCACTAGGTCTACATCATGTACCTTTGCTTTTCCCATTTCCATCCAACATAGAGGAGACCTACACTTTCTTCCATAGAGTGCCTCATAGGGTGCCATCCCGATGCTGGAATGGTAACTGTTGTTATAGGCAAACTCCACCAAAGCTAGCTGATCATCCCATTGACCTCCAAAATCCAAAACACTCATGCGAAGCATGTCTTCCAGTGTTTGGATTATCCTTCAATTTGTCCGTGCATGCGAGGGTGGAAAGCCATACTAAAGTTCAACTGTGTGCCAAGTGCCTCCGGCAACTTTCTCCAAAATCGAGAAGTGAATTGGGGCCCTCTGTCAGATATTATGGAAGCCGGAACTCCATGCAATCTGACTATTTCTCGAATGTAGAGTCGGGCGTACTGTGCCACAGAATATTTAGTCTTCACAGGCAAGAAGTGAGCTGATTTGGTTAGACGGTCTACAATTACCCATATCAAATCATATCCTCGCGTGGTACGAGGCAACCCAGTCACAAAATCCATAGTAATCTTTTTCCACTTCCATTCTGGGATAGGGAGCTCTTGCAGCTTCCCTGACGGTCTCTGATGTTCAAACTTCACCTTCTTACAAGTCAAGCACTTGGACACAAAGTCTGCTATGTCTTTCTTCATGCCATTCCACCAATAGCTATCCTTCACATCATGGTACATCTTGGTGGAGCCTGGGTGGACACTGTACAGTGTATAGTGTGCCTCTCGCATGATTTCATCTCTGAGATTGTCCACATCGGGCACACATATCCTAGAACCTTGCATTAGGGCGCTATCATTGGCAAATCCAAACTCACCACCTTCATCTTGCTGTACTCTTTCTATGATCTTCATCAATTGTTGGTCTCTGTGCTGGGAAACTCTAACTCTGTCTCGCAAGTCTGGCCTCACTGAAAAATGAGCCAACAATACCCCCTCATCTGAAAGATCTAGGATTAAACCTTGATCCATCAACTCATGTATTTCCTGAATCAACGGTCTTTTCTCTGCTGAAATGTGCGCCAAACTGCCAGAAGATTTGCTCAAAGTATCTGCTACTACATTGGCCTTCCCAGGGTGGTACTGGATAGTGTAATCATAGTCTTTCAGAAGCTCCATCCATCTCCTCTGTCTCAAGTTTAAATCCCTCTGTTGGAAGATGTACTTCAAACTCTTGTGGTCTGTGTATATCTCGCACACTTCACCATACAGGTAGTGTCTCCAGATTTTTACCACTCATAGGTAGTGTCAACACAGGGGCGGTGGTTAGACGCTCCTTAAGTGTCTGGAAACTCTTCTCACAGTCATCTGTCCAAATGAATGGAACATTCTTCCGAGTCAACTTAGTTAGGGGAGCCGCTATCCTGGAAAAATCTTGCACAAAATGCCTATAGTAGCCAGCTAGACCCAAAAAACTTCGCACCTTAGTGACTGTTGTAGGCCTAAGCCAATAAGTTACAGCTTCAATTTTCTTGGGATCCACTCGAATAACTTCACTAGAAACCACGTGTCCCAAGAATGAGATGCTTTCTAGCCAAAATTCACATTTTGAAAATTTGGCATACAGCTGGTGCTCCCTCAAAGTCTGCAACACCATCCTCAAGTGCCACACGTGTTCCTCCTCGGTCCGAGAGTATACCAAAATGTCATCTATGAATACGATGACAAAACGGTCCAAAAACAGCTTGAACACCCTATTCATCAAGTCCATGAAGGCTGCTGGTGCATTAGTGAGTCCAAAAGACATCACCAAGAACTCATAATGACCATATCTTGTCCTGAATGCCGTTTTGGACACGTCCTCATTCCTGATTCTCAACTGATGGTAGCCTGATCGCAGGTCTATCTTGGAAAAGAATCTAGCCCCTTGGAGCTGATCAAACAGATCGTCGATCCGAGGAAGTGGATACTTGTTCTTAACAGTCACCTTGTTCAGCTGTCTATAGTCAATACACAACCTCAATGACCCATCTTTCTTTCTCACAAATAGAATAGGAGCACCCCAGGGTAAAGTGCTCGGACGTATGAAACCTTTGTCCAAAAGCTCCTGTAGTTGCTCCTTTAGCTCTTTCAATTTTGCTGGTGCCATCCTGTAAGGCGGCATTGATATGGGATTTGTACCCGGAATAATATCAATGCAAAACTCTATTTCCCTTTCTAGTGGCAACCCGGGAAGCTCTTTAGGGAAGACATCCATGAATTCTCTGACAACAGGAACATTTTCCATGTTAACACCTTCTACAGATGCATCTCTCACCAATGCCAAATATCCTTGACATCCACGCCTCAACATTTTTCTAGCACTAATTGCTGACACCAAATTATATGGAGCCACGCTCCTGTCACCATCAAAACTAAACTCTTCCACACCAGGTATGTGGAAATACACCATTTTGTTCCTGCAGTCTAAAGTGGCATAATGAGTTGCCAACCAATCCATCCCCAAGATTACATCGAAATCCATTACTGGTAGAGGAGCCAAGTCTGCTGGGAGGATCTTTCCATCCACTACTACTGGGCTACTCGGAAAAACCATATCTACATCTATGTTGTCACTAAGTGAGGTAGCTACCGACAAAGGGCATTCTAAAGTTGTAGGGTTCCTACCCAACCTCATGGCAAACACAGGGGAGACAAATGAGTGCGTAGCACCCGGATCTATTAAAACACAAGCCTCATAGGAACAGACTAGAAGAATACTTGCCACAACTGCATTTGAAGCCTGAGCATCCTGATGGGTCAGGGTGAAAACTCGAGCTTGACCCTACCCTGAGTGGCAGAATCCTGATATTGACTTCTACCTCCTGATCTGCCTCCAAATCCACGTCCCCCCTGTCCTCGGCCCTGTTGTGCCAGGCGATTACTGCCATGCTGGAAGCACCCGGATACAACTGACGAGGAACATTTGCAATAGAACCCTGTGACCCCATCTGTGGCTCACTGAACACGGGGCATTCCCTAGCAAAGTGACCTGGTTGGCCACACCTGAAGCATACTCCTGAACCCATCATACAAGGTCCTGAATGTCCCCTTCCACATTGTGTACAAGGTGCCAAGGAGGATCCTGAACCAGACCCAGAACTGCTGTACCCCAAACTGTGACCACTGCTGTATCCGTACCTTGGTTTGAACCCTCGGAATTTGTGTCTAAAACCACTCCTCTTATTCCTGCTTCTTCCTCTGTAATTAGTTTGGCCACCACTATCTGTAGTACCCATGTGGGGAACACCTGAAGAACCCTCTGCTCTGTTTTTCTTTGCTCTTCCGCTGTCATCCACAGCATAGCTAATCTCAATCTGTCTGGCTCGATCAACCACCACATCAAAAGACTGATCCGACATCATGGCCAGGTTTGCATACCTCCTGTCAAGCCCCTTTAGGAATCTCTTCACCTTCATAGTTTCTGTAGATACTGCTGTAGGGGCATACCTGCTCAATTCTAGAAATTCTGTAGCATACTCATCTACAGACCTACCATTCTATCTTAAGGCCTCAAAGGCCCACTGCTTTTGATCCCTGAAGCTTTCTGGCACAAACCGATTGATGAACAGTTCCACAAACTGAGTCCACGACAAGCCCTCCATCCGAGGTAATATGTAGTCATTCATCCATTGTCTAGGCATAGGCCCCATGACATGCTGCATACACTCTATAAGTCTTTTACCAGTCAACTGTAATTCTGTTCCTGCCTGTCTGTAGGAATCCAAAAACCGATATGCATCATCTGACACATCATAAGTACCAAGCACCAACTTCTTAAAATTGATTATTTGTTTGTAAGGTTCCCCTGTTGGTGCAGTGGACTGCTGCTGCTGTGGAGGGTGCACCATATATTGTGCCACCATGTCGATGGTTCTTTGCAACCCAGCTAGAGTAGCTGCCATGGGGTCCATGGGACCCTGTGCCATGAAAGACTGATCCGAAACTGTCGGCAGCTGCTCTTCTACTTGAGCAGCTCTAGGCCTCCTACCCCGCCTCCTCGGGGCAGGCGCCTCATCCTGTGCTGACACCTCGTCAGGCACATCAGTTACAGTGCGATGGCGGCTCTCACCTTCTACACATTTTCCTAAAATTCAGCAGCATTAGCCCACAAAATTCAAAACAACAGGTTACACAGCTTTAGAGACTCATTTTTACACACAATATATGAAGCAGAAACTAGAAGCAAAGATGACAATGCAAGACGAATGTGGACCCTATTTTCCGCATGTGACTCCTAGTGGACTCTTCCCAACACCTATACAATTTTTCCCTATGAATCTGGAGCCTAAGCTCTGTACCACATTTGTCACGACCCAACCTATGGGCCGGACCGGTACTAGGGCCTGGGTCAGCCTAAAGCCCCTGAGGCCCGTAGTAAGCCTAACTATTCATTAACCCAACTCTAAGGCCCATTTGGGCCGGACCTTCCAACGGGGAGTTTTTGACTCACCCGACCTATAAACACAATAAATAATCAATTGAGGAGCTCAGCTCACCCTCCACATACTCATATCAGCATAAAAATAAATGGGAGCTCAACTCCCTCATCCAGTCCATCAAACATGCATGTAATAAAAATTTTACAGGTCCAAAATAACAATTTATATTACAAACCCAAATTAATTAAATATTTCTAACACATGCGAAAATTCTAGGAGTAAATAAAATTACACAAATATTGATAAATAACCTGCGAGGGAGAAAAGCAGGCTAACCTCAAAAATATCCTCCTATGGCCTGGAAAAATATTGAACAGGAGTGAGCGTTCGACTCAGTGAGTAAAATATCAATTTTAACCATAATCTCTATAACTATTTAAAACTAATGCATCTTGTAGAGTGAAATGCAACATCAGCAACAAATTCACATCATAACAGCAAAAAGGTAATTTGGAGCACTCACACACCCAGTAATATCAATCATAATATATATGGGAGCTGATCCCCTATACAGCTCTCTTAAATCCAACCTATGCCAGCGAAGAACTCTGCTCGGACTTCCACTTAATAACCAAATTGGGGTCCCAGCGAAGAACTCAAGCCGTGTCTACCCCGAAGGACCGGGTCCCAGCGAAGATCTCAAGCCGTGTCTACCCGTCCTATCCATAGTCCACACCACATCACACGCACGCTAATGCACGCACACTGCTCCAAATTACCACAACAACATCCATGGCACTTTAACAGTTATGAATGCACATAAATCATGCCTAAAGTTAACTACATAGATATATACATATAAGTGATGCATGGGCATGCTTGAACATATAATAATATCGAAATTACAATTAAAATTAATATTTTACTCACAGACTTGACAACGGTCACTGTGGCGGCTGGGCGGAGGAAGAAGGCTGTCCCGGCTCACCTGACAATTACATTATAATTATTTAACACAATTGACTCAATACAAATCATGAAAAGACCAAATACGTCCTAAGTCGTGCCAAAAATTCGGCAGAGTCTCCCCTATACCTAGGACCTACCCAACCTGCAAAAGGGCTCAAAACACACTTCTATATTCGCAACTCATATATCCACAATTCAATCACATCACACAACCCCTCCTAGGCCCATCAAATCAGTCATCCATCACAATATGTAAAATTTCAATTTAGTCCTTATAATTGATCATTTTTGCAAAAACTACCCAAACAAGCTCTAAAAATTCTAAAACTTTGCCCCACGGTCCTTAACAATATTACTAGGCTATTGCAAAAAGAATCATAATTTTCTGAGCCACCAAGAATATTTTATGGATTTTTAATCCTATTTAAGCACTAGAAAATTACGAAAGAGCAAGGTTCGGATTTACCTTTGCCGATTCCGACTTCGGGAATGCGCTCGGGATGTCTGACAATGGTGGGGTAGCTAAAACCTCAATTCAATTCGGAGACTTTTTCCGGTGCCCGGTCTGTTTGGCCGAAAATTCACAGACTTGGACAACTGTTGAATTTCCGTGAATTGAAGATACCTACACGAAGCCCACAACACGGGGGTTAGTACATAAATTTTACGAAATTTTCTAAGCTCATTAAATGCTCGAAAAAATATTGCGAAGTTCCGTGGGACCCACCGAAAAACGGTGTTACCGCGAAGCTCTCGACGAGTGGAGCGCTCTGGTACTCTCGGTTTTCTCGTGGGGTTCACGGTTTGCGAGAAATCTAGCCCAAAAGTCAAAATGGGCTAAAACTTCCCGGGCAAAAATTGGACAAACCGCTTAATGGATTTCGGTGTTCTTGGTGTCTATGGAAAGCTCTCGACGAGTAGATGGATTTAGACACAAGACCCGGTCCGATTGGTGGCTAGATTGACCGAATTTCGGCCGAGAAGACGAAGCAGCGCGCTTGCGCGTCGCATCGCTTCGGACGCCATTTTTCGGTGTTCCAGGAGGCGGCTGGTGGGCTAGGACGGCTGGGGATGGGCGCCGACGAGCTGGGGTGGCAGGGGAGACGGCGGCGTGGCAAAGGGAGGAGGGAGGAGAGAGAAAACGGGAGAGGAAGAGAGGAGGGTCGGGACGCGCGCGGGGAGAAGAAGGAAGAAAAAGAAAAGGCCACTCCGATTCGACTGGTTCGATCCGATCCGGTTCGATTCGACTGGTTCGATTCAGGATATAAAATTTTGAATTTTTACTCTGCCTTGGGACCGAAAACGAGGTCCAAAAATTCTGAAAAAAATTCTAGAAAACTCAGAAAAATTTGTAGACTCCAAATATATTTTTATTTTTACCACGTGGTCTTTAAATAAATTTTTAAAAATCATCAAAGTTTATATTTTCGGAAAATCGAACCCGATTTCTAAAATCCGAAAAATCTCAAATAATTTCTTAAAATTTAAATAAAATTAAAATATCAATAATACTCATAAAATAATAAATTTTAAAATTTTGGGTTACAGCTTATTTTTATGTTATTAGGTGTTTATAAGAGCATGTAAGAGCTTATGAAGCATAAAGAGGTGAATTGAGCACAAAAAGAAGCAAAACACACATCAAGCTTTTTAAGGAAAAAGGAGCTGCGATCTTGATAAGGAGTTAGCCAATGACAAAATGGGCTTAGGGGTGTCTTATTCATGGTATTTGGAGGCTAATGATAAAAAATGAATAGATTCAAACATCAATCCATATTGAGCTTCTTTAGACAACCTTAATCGAGCTTGTATGTGATCCACTATTTAGAGTGTGAATTTCACCTTATGGGCTTATATGGACCTTAATTGATATATTTTGAGATAATATATGAAAAATGAGAGCAAATGGGCTAGATTACATTGAGGGTCACATATTGAGTGTGTTTAGGCTATTTACGGTTAGTTATGTGAGATGAGGAGTTAGGGCCTTAATTTGTGGGTTTAATTATTTTATTTATTCCCAAAATAAATAAAATAGAGGTGTGTGGGTCCCCATATTCATACAAGTGGTAGATCTATACAAGGACAATTGTTTTTAACTTGTTTTTCTACTTCAACTAGGATTTTTGAGAGAGTTTTAAGTTAAAATGCAACTAGGATTTCAAAATTAGATCTGAAGTCTTAGTTAACCTGTTTTTCTCCATAAAAAGGGTCCAAAATATAGATCTGAAGCGATTCAATTCTCTTTTACACATAGGGGCCAAATTCCCTTTTTGTGCATTCAAAGATATCATGTAACACCCCTCACTCGACTACAGTGTAGCCGAGTAAGGCGTGCTACATTCGGTGCCGGAGCACCCTAATTTATCTCACTTTATTTCTTTAAAAATTTTGTTCTCGTTATATTTAATATCGATCATTTTTCGACGGAGAAACTAACAGAGTTTCCCCTATTTTATTTTCGTTTGACGTGTTTTACTATTCTCTTGTTTGAAAATTCACCAATATTTTCCAAGTATAATCTCATCCATACTCATATCATCATTTCAAAAATCATTATGTAATTCAAATCTATACTCATTTGTACAAATTCACTTATGCTCCATTCTTATAGCAAAATTCTCAAATTTGCATTAATTTACATGATTTGCAATAATTACATAAATCCATAATTTACACGATATACAAATTAATTACAATTTGCTAATTTACATTACAATATAAGAAATAAATAACATACACAAAATACATGATATGCTTAATGTGAGCCCTATCTATATGCATTATTGAAGAGGTGACAACCTTTGACACTCTGCAGATCAGAACTCCAAAATCTCTGTTTGGTATTCACTGGGCTTTAACTTCAGTACCTGCGCGAGGAAACAAATCCATCGCGCCAAGCATTGCTGCTTAGTAGTGCAATAATATAGCAAGAAAATAATATACAAATGAAGGTAGAAATAAACCATAGTTCGAATAATTTAAATTTATAATTAATTTAGTTTCTAATATTAACTGTCCTCTATCCTGCCATGTTATTCTTTAGAGGTCCTCAGTTCAGAAATTTGCATTAATGATGTACCAGATATGATTAATCTAAAATTTAAACTTATACTTATATTCTTATGTATGTCACATTTGTAATATTATTAAGTTATAATTCTCCTACTAGTCTTTTTATCACTTCCTTGATACATTCTAAGTTGTTTACAATCATTGCGTAATATTTAAATTTTTTTTTAGAATTAATTTCATTTACTTCAGACCATTCTAAGAAACAAATTTTTGGTGCTAATCTAATTTATTTCAGAACTTCATACTCATTTATTTGCTTTCTAGCATTTTTAATTGCTAATATTCGTAACTTATTTTAATAAATTAAACTGCCCAAGTAACCTATGACAGGCTGACTAAACTGGATAACGGGTCGTTGGAGTGGACACCGCAGTGCCTCGGGCCGTCATACCATGGCACGCAGAACGTCAACCACGTATGCAGTCAGTATGGCTAAAATGCCATGATATCACATAATCGGGCATAAAAGCCATGAGTGCGGGTATAAAGCCATGAATGCGGGCATAAAGCCATGAATACGGGCACAAAGCCATGAATACAGGCATAAAGCCTTTCGCAGGACTGCTATAACAATACCCTATTGGCATGCCAATCTATCCAATCTAACACACGTGTCTAGGCAATACATGAGCACATAGTACCATTAAGAGTTTATATGTTTCATCATTTCATTATATTTTTCATTTTTATTTTTATAGCATTCTAATTTTGTTTATAATGGAAACATAATTTCCAAATTTACATTTCTAGGTAATTTATGCATTCATCGTAATAATACTAATTACAATTCACATTCAAAACATCTTTCCTTTTCTCTCTTGATGGGAACCTAAATCCCAAATGACACTTTTATCACATTTATTCATTCAACAATCTATTCATGTAAAGTACATTTCATACTTCAAGTTGTATTGCTAATATATTATGAACTCCATTGGTGTTGGGAGTATAAGTCTCAACAATCCATCTAGGTTAATTTCATTTCATATTCAAGTGGTATCACTCATGTTTTATTAGACCTACTAGTAATGGGAATACAAATCTTAATTATATATTCACATAACTTAAATGTTCATTAAGTCATTTAGGTAAATTACTATTTCAATTCCAAGTAATCCATGAACATTTCATGGATTCCAAATTTCATACCTTAATTTCCTCTACCAATTTAGTTCTTACACTTTGTGTTTTTATATTACCATTCACATTACTATTCACCTTACTAGTCAACCAAAATGTTGACTTTTTCATACTTAATGGATATGTTAATTCTAAGTACACCAAGATCCCACATTTTGAGTTTTACATTTGCTAGTATTAATTGCCAATTGCAATTTAAAGTCCCCTAGATGCATTTCTAAATTTCAGTTTTGATTATCTAAGTTTACTGTTCCATTGGACAATTTTACAGTAGAAATTGGGGTAACTTTTCTTCATTAAAGTTGTTCCTTATTGTGTCTTCTTTAATTCCCTTTTTGAATCACTCCATTTGGAGTTTTGTAGCTCAAGTTATGGTCATTTTACCATAACTGGCCGGAGTTACTTGTACCCAGAATTTCTGGGCAATTTGGTTCTACCAGATTTGGTGACCTAAGTTTGGTTGGCAATTTGACTAGGTTATGGTCAGAAATTAGATTTTTGTTCTTCAAGAAAGTTGTAGGACTATGTCTCAGCTTTCTTGTGGTAAAATTTCAGGTCAATTGGATCTTTCTACACTGAGTTATGACCAAATGAATAAATACTGTTCATTTAGTCATTTTGCCCAGGCAGAATGTAAGTCACCCGGATTAGGGTAATATTTAGGTCAACTTGGTTTGGTTTTCTGGGTAGGGTTTCTTCACCAAAGTTGTGCCATTATGTGTCTAGTTTCATGTCCAATTAGCCTTGCACCAATTGAACCTATACAACTCAAGTTATGGCTGCCCAAACATGCTGGACTCACATCCAGACCTTCAATGCACACTGGACAGCATATCTAACCTCAATTACCATGGCACAAATCACTTCATTTCCTAATCAAACACAGCCAAATGGTTACTAATTGACCATTATAATATTAATTTAAGTTCAATTACATCAACCTCCAAAATTGAGTTTCAAAACCCTAACCCTAATTGACCAAGCCTCCAATTCATGCATCTTACTCCTAATTTGCTATACTAATTATATAATTTATACTAGGGGCAGCTAATATGTCACTTCATATCAAAGAATTCTCCTAACCCTAACTCATATCAAGGCTGCCAAAATTTCATGGAACATAATCATGCCTCATTAATTCAGTTTTTATCAAATTTTCAACTTAACTTAGCTCAAATTCATGTTTAGAAAGATGTAAAAGCAAGGAATATGGCACTAACATTGATTTAGCCAATTTCCAAAGCTTGAGAACTCCTTTTTTTTCTCTTTCTTTTTGCTGTCCAAGTATTGTGCTAGTGGTGAGGTTCAATTTTTGTGAAGGGATGATGGGGTTTTAAGGTGAAATGGTGGGTGAACTCAAGCTTGGTGGAGCTTTAATGGTGGTTTCTTTCTTCTCTTTCTGTCTTTTTTCCTTTGGTTCGGCTGCCCATAGTGAAGAAGATGCAGATTTGTTTTGTTTTTATCTCATCTTTATTCATTTTTTATCCCTTAAGTAATTTTGTTAAGTTGTGATTGGTGGAGAGCTCCCTAATGACATCATATGATGTCATAATTCCACTTTTCTTTCATTTTCTTTTCTTCTTTGCTCTATTCATTTTCAATTTAATTTTTAGCAATATTTATTCATATTTTATGTCATAATAATTATTTACTTAACTGGACAAGTCGACCAAAAATCATCTTTGAAGACAAAATGACCAAAATGCCCTCCGTTTAACTTAACAGGCTAAAATTGTCTGTACCGATTGAAAAAATTTTCTAAGCATTTTCATGGCATTCTAATGCCATGGAAACCTCAATGACTCCTCTCTGGAGTTCCAAAAATTATTTCATGAATTTTCTCACGGGTTGAGGGTTTCTAGTTGCGAAGACCGCAACTTCCCACTAGATTACCCATCGCTAGGGCACCGACTCATTTAGCTTGGTTGTATTTTATTTCTAAAATTTTTCCTAAATTTTTGCTATTATTATTTGAGTTAATTATAACTCCTCACTCTATTATAAATATTTTTCCAGACGTTCTAGCTGTCCAGACTGACATTGGTCACCAGAACAGTAGAATGTGCAGAATTGCTACAGTGAGGGTGTTACATGTCAACTGCTTGATCTAGTAGCTAGTGTGATTTCTTCTTCTTCTTTAGGCTTGCGGAGTTCTTTTACATCCTTTGGAGTATGTAGCATCATCATCAATATCAAATCCAAGTTGTTCAAATTACTGCTAAAAGGGGCAGCATTCTTTTAGCTCTTCTTTTGTTAATTAGTTTATGTTTAATGTTCTTAATCATGTGTGAGTAGTTTTGTAATTTAGTAGGGAGATAGTTGAAGCCATGGAACATGTTACCGTGAGACTTTGATTTGAGTTTAATAAAATTTAGATCTATATTAAGCATCACTTTTCTTTTGGTTTGTGTTATCAATGTTGAATGTATAATTAGTTAAGGTGGCCAACTAATTAATTATGTATGAAAATATATTGTACAGTTAAGATAATTTGAGTATGTGATAGCTTGAATAATCTGACTACAAGTAGCACATAATAATCTATTTCATTTTAAAGATGAGTGTCTAGGTTGAATGAACCATGCTGAATGAGTTTGTTACCTTAAATTGGGATGTCTTTCTAATGATTAATACCACCATTAAACTTAATTATAAGCTACTCTAGTCTTTGATTGAGTGTGATGGTAAGGGATTAATTGTAGAGCACTTCTTAGTTAATCTAATCTGTAAGGAAAGATAAGAAAGTTGTTAACTTCTATAACCAATTTACTCAATTGAATAAATTTGCATCTTTAGTCAATGAATGATACATGTTACATGATGGATACACCCCTTTTACTAAATTTGTTGCAGTTTGATTGTGTTGAGTATTCACAAGTGTCATTAGCCTTAGTTTATATTATAGCATTATTAGTTTAGCTTCGGTAGTTTAGCAAATATAAATAAAAAACCCACTTTATTTTACTTTGCATATTCAGTTTCATAGATTAGGTGTTTATTTTGTCTGTTTTAAGTTCCTTTTGTTATGTTGTGTCTCTAAGATCTATTTTCTAATTTGCATTTACTCATTCCCTGTGAGATTGACCTCTGCTTACCCTATATACAAGTAGCTTAGGTAGAATATTTTTAATTAGTGCATTCGATAAGCATCAAATTTTAGTGCCATTGCCAGGGAGTGATTGTTATTTATTTTAAAATTGAATTCAAATCTTTTTATATTTAGTTTTTGTGTGTAATTCTTAGGTTGCATGTCTAAAGAAGAACTTGATACAAGGCCTAAACGTATCAGGGAATTCGTCAAGCATCAAGCTGAATCATCCACTCCATTCAGAGCTGAAACTTTTATAAGAAATGAATCACAAGTGATTCCTTGTCATCTATTTGAGCAAGAACCTTCAGATTCATTAAGTGATTCAGAATTAGAAACCATGGTTGATAATGGCAATGAAAATCGCACCATCAGGGAGTTTGTAACTCCTGACATGTGTTAGTAGTATGCCCTAGAGCATATCATTTAGTATGTATCTTGTACATATTTTTATTAATAAAAGGCATTTTCACTTTTTCGTTTACATAATATATTTATGTGTAATAGAAAAGGTCCATTGATATTTTGTTAGAAATATTATTCTTAAGTTGTTAAGAATATGAGTGACAATATTTCTAGCATAAAGTATCATAAATAGGTTCACAATCGAGGATACTTCATAATAAGGGCATGACTTATCCAGAAAGATTGTATTCATATTTGTTCCCAAGTTATTTATATGAGATATAAATAAGATGGAATGGTGAGTCTCATGCCATATAACAAACATGATAGGCACTTATAAATGATAAGTAGGCCGAACCAGTGACACTTATGACAAGCACATGGAGTTTACTCTTGTCAATATTTTATCATAAATCATATCAGTGCATATAATCTTTAGAGCTGAGATTGCACAGTTATCTTGTATATAGGTAGTTTGAGTTTGATACTGCTTTCATACTTGTACTATGTATGGGTATATGGGCATCTGTTGGCTCCTACTAGTTATATATGGAGGTAGGTGTTGATCAAGATGGAATCTGTTCCTCTAAGTAAATAGAGATAAAATCCTATGTTCATTTAATTGTTCTTTATTTTTCAAGTTCTGGCAGACAGATAGATTTATTCAGAAAAGAGTTTCTGATGATAAAATCTTTTTAATCAAGAACTGGAATTAAAAGAGAACATAATATTCATAGCAAATGGAGTTTGACATAAACCATGACTCTAGCTTGAGTTGGGTTTTTGTAACAGAGAGATTCTAGTGCATGGTAATATATGATTATAGGTTCATTTAAGGTAAACCTTATTACTAATTGGGTGGCCATGGCATGCTATGCTAGGTGTTAACCATGGTCTATGAGGTTCATAAAATGATTTAGAGAAATCATTTATGGTAAGAAAGAGTTCTGATGATATTAAGAGTTAATACCATGTCTCATTGCCAATTAGTGATGAGCCTAGTAAGTCACACACATACACAAGTTATCACCTATTTAAATATAATTTAATTAATTAATTAAAGAGTTTAATTGATTAATTAAATTGGTTTGGTTTGCAATTAAATTGCAAAGTCCCTAGCATGACTTGAAACCAAATCTAGATTATTGGATATATATTATAAGTTAAATTTATATTTAAAGTGTTTAAATATGAATTTAATTAATAAGAAATTAATTAATAGAGATTAATTAATTAATTTATATTTGATATAAATTAGAAGAAGAAAAATAATTATTTTGGGTTAAGAACTCAAAATTAAGACACAGGGGCATTTTGGTCATTTCACAGTGTGACGCATGGCACCATGAGATGGTGACACATGGGATTACACATAAGCTTGCCAAATGTTTTCTTAATCATGTAAGATGATTAAAATCAAGATTAAATATAGGTTTGACACTTGGCACAATGTGATTGGGTCACTTAAACCTAGAGCTAATTTAAGGGTGACATATGGCAAGGGTTTAATGTGTTAACCTAGCTATATAAGTGTTGTTATGAAAAAGAAAAACAACCAGTAGCCACTCCTCTCCTTTGTCACGCCATTTTGAGGCTCTCCATCTATTCTTCTTCATCTCTCATCAATTCAAAGAGATTAGCCATCAATCTCTTGAATTAAGAACATTAGAAATTATTTCTAGTGTCCTGTTTACATCTCTAATCTCTTAAAAGGCAGAACTTGAATTTCTAATTAATAGAAAAAGCTTTAGAACTTGTTCAAGGGCTGCCATAGGTGTTCTTGGTGTGGACAAACTAGAGGGACAACATCTGGTGTCCTGAAGACAAATCTCAAAGGCGCAAACACGCTGCAGTACATCAAGAGGTTAGTGTAATCGTTCTTGATTTAATCTAGGGTTCTAAAATTAATCTGATTAATTTTAAAATGTTAAATGGCAAATACAGATTCAAAAACATTTTAAAAGAGTTTTAATATGTTGTTTATCATTGAAATCAAATAGATAAAAATAAATCTTGCATGATGCATGTGACCCTAGGTGAAAATTTTTGAATTCAATGGTATAAACTTGTGTTTTTCACGCTTCTGTTCCTTCAATTAGTATCAAAGCCACTATATTTGCCATTTAGATTGATTTTTATATGATTTAATTGTGTGATTGATCATGAGATCAAAAGTTCATTGCTGGTTACAAAGCCAAGGTGGCGGCACAAATGATGAACACCATGGTGCGCATGGTTGATGCACCACAATGGTGTGCAAAGGTAAATGGATGGTGAATGTGCAATTGTTGTATGATCTAAGATCCATTTTATTTCTAATTAAATTTTTTAATTAGAATTTTTATCACACAATTAAATTATGATTCAAATCAGAATTTTAAAAATTGTTTGAATGTGATTCAAATCTGAATTTTAAAAGTTGTTTGAACGTGATTCAAATCTGAATTTTTAAAGTTGTTTGAATCATATTTAAATCTGATTTTTTAAAATTGATTGAATAAAATTCAGATCTGATTTTTTAAAAAATGTTTGAATGTGATTCAAATCTGATTTTTTAAAAAATGTTTGAATGTGATTCAAATCTGAATTTTTAAATTTATTTGAATCATATTCAAATCTGTATTTTAAGTTGAATATGGGATATTCAATTTAATTTAAGTATGTATGTTTTATTTAATTGTTAAATAGTGATATGCATGATGGATGATCATGGACTATAAAAGACCAATGTGATTGGATTTATTTCTTTTATGTTTCTTTGGGATTGTAAATTAATTAATTTATTTTAATTTATTTTGGGCATGTATTATTAAGTTTGTAATAATTTTTGTGTTGTAATTTTATTTATTTAAGTTCTTGTAAATTTGCCTTGGTATGCCAAGGATTACTATGTAATATTGGATTGCAAGAAGTTCAAGGAGGTCAAGAGCATTGGTGGGACCAGTGGGAGGAATTCAAGATCAAGTGTTGATTATGTACTCCTTCAGCAACTCTTGTAAAATGAATGAATGAAATGCACCTAGGAATGCCCTCATTCAATTCTTGGTGGCTCAGAATTGAATCCCTTAGAAAGTCCATGATCATACCATATTTACTGCTTATCCATGAATGCATGAGATGTATAGGAATGTATGCAATTATATGATATATGCATGCTAAATGGATAATGTGCAAAGTGAGACCTTAATAGTAATTAGAATGACCATAAAATCTTCCAAACAAATGATTAAGTTGGAAATGCTATAATTAAAGTAATTATAACATAGGCCCTCCATTGGGGCAATTATTTTAAGAAATTTTAAATAGTTGCATAAGATGTAATTAATTTAAGAGATTTTCTTAAGAATAATTGTTAAGCATGAGATGTTGTAAATATGTAAATAGTTTGGTGGCTAATATTGGATGTACCTGAGGACATTAAAATTATTTGCATAATTACTGGCTCAATGGGATCAACTTAACTAATGCAAGATAAGTCAATAATGGATGTACCTGAGATTTTGAGCATTAGGGCTAGGTAAAGGATTGAACCTCACATGAGATGTGATGGGCAAGGAGTTGCTCACTTATAGTTTGTTGTAATTCCAATAATGGATGTACCTAAGGATGATCAATAGAATTATAAGAATTCAATCACCCACTAGAAATCCATCCAACTAGGATTACCGTTTTCTACTTTGGAAGTGTAGGATTCGCTAAGTTAGTGGGAAGACCAATTTGATTAAAAGACCATAATCATTTTGGTTAATTACATGATACATTTACTAATTAATCTGGTTATTTTCTGTAGTTAATTTTCTGATAAAAATGAGCACAGAACAACCACCACCATCCAATATCCTTGCAAGCATACTTGATCGCAATAGGTTGACAGGACCTAATCTGTCTGATTGGCTAAGAAATTTGAAATTTGTCCTGAACCTTGAGCATATAAGATATGTTCTAGATTCAAATGTTCCTGGTCCCTTACCTCTAGAGGCCACACAAGAGGAACATGAAACTTTGGATAAGTGGAAGGAGCATGATATGAGAGCTAAGTGTTACATGCTTGCTTCCACGAGTAATGAGTTACAAAAGCAGCATGAGAACATGTTGAGTGCGAGTGAGATCCTCTTTCACCTACAAGAGTTGTATGGTGAGCACAGCAGGAATGCTAGGGATGAGATATCTAGACAGCTATTCTGTATGAGGATGTCTGAGGGACAGAATGTTGGGGATCATGTCCACAAGATGATTCGGCTGATTGAGCAGTTGGAACATCTTGACTTCAACATGGATTTCCAACTACAGACGGATTTGATCCTTCAGTCCTTTCCTGAGTCTTTTGGGAATTTTGTGAAAAATTTCCATACGACTCAACAGGAATGCACCTTAGCTGGTTTACTCAACATGCTGGTTATTGCCCAAAAGAATATGCCGGGCAATAAAGGAAAAGAGGTAGCTTTGATTGCATCTTCTTCTGCTGGAAAGTCCAACAAGAAGAAGGGCAATAAGAAAAAGAAACCTTAGATTCCTGGTCCTTCCAAGAAAATAGCTAAACAGAAAAGGAAGACTAAAGCTGATGGAGGCAAAGGAAAGTGTTTCCACTGCCAAAAGGATGGGCACTGGAAAAGGAACTGCCCAGAGTATCTTGCTTCTCTGAAGGACAAGACGGATACACCTTCGGAAGGTATGTCCATATCTTGTTATTTAGATTCTGATGATGCTCATAGTTCATCTACAGCTTGGGTTTTAGATACTGGTGCCAGTTCTCACATTTCTAATGATAAGCAGGAACTAGCAAATAGTAGCAGCTTGCGTTCTCAAGATATTAGAGTCCGGATTGACAATGGCTCAACTGTTGAAGCTTTAGCCATAGGATCTAAATCTTTTTACATGTTTGGACATGTTTTGTGTTTGGATAATATTTTATATGTACCTGATGCTTTTAAGAACATCATTTCTATATCTAGTTTGACTAGAAATGGCTATGAATTTCAGTTCACAGATGATGTTTGCAATATTTATTTTGGAAATAAATATGTTGGTTCGGGTTATATGAATGATGGTCTTTATTATTTGGTTAATAATGACAAACACAAATTGAATGGAAGTGATAAAAAAGAATGCAATGCCATGGTGAAAATCAACTCAAGTTCAAAATATATTTGGCACTTAAAGTTATGTCATGTTGCAGAAGATAGGATTACAAAACTGGAGAAAATGGGGATTCTATCCTTATTGGGCTCTGAGCCTACTCCAACTTGTGAATCTTGCCTTCAGGGTAAAATGACTAGATCACCCTTTGTTGGACAAGGGCTAAGAGCTGAAAATATTTTGGAACTAATACATAGTGATGTATGTGGTCCATTGTAAGAAATGGCTAGAGGGGGCTTTCATTATTTTATTACCTTTACTGATGATAAATCAAGATTTGGGTATTTGCATTTGATGAAATACAAACATGAATCCTTTGAAAAGTTTAAAGAATTTAAATCTGAAGTAGAAAATCAAACAGGAAAGAGTATTAAAGCTCTTCGATCAGATCGTGGAGGTGAATATTTGAGTACTGAATTTGATGAATACTTGAGAGATCATGGCATTGTTTCTCAGCTGACTCCTCCAGGAACGCCACAGCTGAATGGTATATCTGAAAGGAGAAATCGTACCCTATTGGATATGGTACGTAGTATGATGAGCTATACTGATATGCCAATCTTCTTTTGGGGATTTGCATTAGAATCAGCTTTGTATATTATGAATAGGATTCCATCAAAATCAGTTTCTTCCACACCTTATGAGATATGGCATAGAAGAGAACCAAGTCTTAAGCATGTTAAGATTTGGGGTTGTCCAGCTTATATCAAAAAGCTGAACACTGATAAATTGGAGACCAGATTAGAAAAAGGTCAATTTGTTGGATATCCAAAAGATAGTTTTGGATATTATTTTTATTTGCCTACTTCACAAAAGGTTGTGATAAGTAGAGATGCCACATTTCTTGAACAACAGTTTGTTCAAGAAGGAGGCAAAGGAAGGCAAATAGAGTTAGAATTGGAGAATTTTGACCAACCAACAGATCAGATGGATATAGATCCATCTAGTCAACCTATACCCATTGATGAAATATCTACAGCTGTTCCTTGTAGAACAACCAGGGTATCTCACCCACCAGTGAGATATGGTTTTCTTTATGAAGAAGAACAAGAGTTGTCTATTCATGAAGAAGAACAAGAGTTGTCTATTCATGAAGAAGTAGATTATGGAGATGATCCACTTACTTATGAAGAAGCTATATCAGATATAGACTCTTCAAAATGGATTGATGCTATGAAATTTGAGATTGATTCCATGTATAAGAATCAAGTTTGGGATCTTATTGACCCACCTGAAGGTATTGTACCTATAGGGAACAAATGGGTTTTCAAAAAGAAAATTGGTTCTGATGGAAAGGTAGAGACCTATAAGGCAAGGCTAGTAGCGAAAAGGTTTCGCCAAAGGCAAGGAGTTGACTATGACGAGACTTTCTCGCCTGTTGCCATGCTTAAATCAATTAGGATTTTATTAGCAATAACTGCATACTTTGATTATGAGATTTGGTAGATGGATGTCAAAACAGCTTTTCTCAATGGATACATTGAAGAAAACATTTTCATGGAACAACCTAGGGGTTTTGAATCCCAAGATGGTTCCAAGGTATGCAAGCTAAAGCGATCCATTTATGGATTGAAACAAGCTTCGAGGAGTTGGAACATCTATTTTGATGAAGCCATTAAATCCTTTGGTTTTATCAAAAATGAGGATGAGCCATGTGTATATAAGAAAGTTAGTGACAGTGCTATCACTTTCCTTGTCTTATATGTGGATGACGTACTGTTGATGGGTAATGACACAAGTATGTTGACAACTATAAAGGTACGGTTATCAAATACATTCTCCATGAAAGACTTAGGGGAGACAACCTATATTCTTGGGATTTTCATATATAGAGATAGAGCGAAAAGAATAATTGGTTTATCCCAAAGTCTATACTTGGAAAAGGTGTTAAAGAGGTTTAACATGCTTGATTCCAAGAGAGGATTGTTACCAGTGAGACATGCTATCCACCTTTCTAAAGAGATGTCTCCAGAGACACCTGAAGAAAGAGATAAGATGGCCAGGATTCCATATGCTTTGGCTATTGGAAGTTTAATGTATGCAATGTTGTGTACTAGGCCGGATATCGCATATGCTGTTAGTTTGACTAGCAAGTATCAATCCAATCCAGTTTGGAACTCGATAGTCACAAGAATATCCTTAAGTACTTGAGAAGAACTAAGGATTTTTTCTTGATTTATGGAGGTGGAGACTTGCAATTGGATGGTTATACTGATTCTGATTTCCAATCAGATATTGATGATAGAAAGTCTACCTCTAGATATGTGTTCATTTGTAATGGAGGTGCAGTCAGTTGGAAGAGTTCCAAACAGAGCACGACTGTAGATTCCACTACAGAGGCTGAGTATATTCTTTGCATCGAATCGCAAAAGAAGCTGTTTGGATAAAGAAGTTCGTGACAGAACTTACAGTAGTTCCTTCCATTGAGTCAGCAGTTCCACAACACTGTGACAACAATGGAGCAGTCATACAGGCTAAGGAACCAAGGTCTCACCAGAAATCCAAACATATAGAAAGACGCTACCACATTATCAGAGAAATAGTTGGGCGAGGCGATGTAGCCATGTAGAAAATAGCATCAGCTGAAAATCCAGCTGATCCATTCACTAAGCTTATGTCACAGACTCAGTTAGATCGACATCTTGAGAAGATAGGTCTAAGATATTATAATGAATGGCTCTAGTGCTAGTGGGAGATTGTTAGTAGTATGCCCTAGAGCATATCATTTAGTATGTATCTTGTACATATTTTTATTAATAAAAGGCATTTCCACTTTTCCATTTACATAATATATTTATGTGTAATAGAAAAGGTCCATTGATGTTTTGTTAGAAATATTATTCTTAAGTTGTTAAGAATATGAGTGACAATATTTCTAGCACAAAGTATCATAAATAGGTTCACAATCGAGGATACTTCATAATAAGGACATGACTTATCCAAAAAGATTATATTCATATTTGTTCCCAAGTTATTTATATGAGATATAAATAAGATGGAATGGTGAGTCTCATGCCATATAACAAACATGATAGGCACTTATAAATGATAAGTAGGCCGAACCAGTGACACTTATGACAAGGACATGGAGTTTACTCTTGTCAATGTTTTGTCATAAGTCATATCAGTGCATATAATCTTTAGACCTGAGATAGCACAGTTATCTTGTATATAGGTAGTTTGAGTTTGATACTGCTTTCATACTTGTACTATGTATGGGTATATGGGCATCTGTTGGCTCCTACTAGTTATATATGGAGGTAGGTGTTGATCAAGATGGAATCTGTTCCTCTAAGTAAATAGAGATAAAATCCTATGTTCATTTAATTGTTCTTGATGTTTCAAGTTCTGGCAGACAGATAGATTTATTCAAAAAAGAGTTTCTGATGAGAAAATCTTTTTAATCAAGAACTGGAATTAAAAGAGAACATAATATTCATAGCAAATGGAGTTTGACATAAACCATGACTCTAGCTTGAGGGATTTTGTAACAGAGAGATTCTAGTGCATGGTAACATATGATTATAGGTTCATTTAAGGTAAACCTTATTACTAATTGGGTGGCCATGGCATGCTATGCTAGGTGTTAACCATGGTCTATGAGGTTCATAAAATGATTTAGAGAAATCATTTATGGTAAGAAAGAGTTCTGATGATATTAAGAGTTGATATCATGTCTCATTGCCAATTAGTGATGAGCCTAGTAAGTCACACACATACACAAGTTATCACCTATTTAAGTATGATTTAATTAATTAATTAAAGAGTTTAATTGATTAATTAAATTGGTTTGGTTTGCAATTAAATTGCAAAGTCCCTAGCATGACTTGAAACCAAATCTAGATTATTGGATGTATAGTATAAGTTAAATTTATATTTAAAGTGTTTAAATATGAATTTAATTAATGAGAAATTAATTAATAGAGATTAATTAATTAATTTATATTTGATATAAATTAGAAGAAGAAAAATAATTATTTTGGGTTAAGAACTCAAAATTAAGACACAGGGGCATTTTGGTCATTTCACAGTGTGACGCATGGCACCATGAGATGGTGACACATGGGATTACACATAAGCTTGCCAAATGTTTTTTTAATCATGTAAGATGATTAAAATCAAGATTAAATATAGGTTTGACACTTGGCACAATGTGATTGGGTCACTTAAACCTAGAGCTAATCAAAGGGTGACATGTGGCAAGGGTTTAATGTGTTAACCTAGCTATATAAGTGTTGTTATGAAAAAGAAAAACAACCAGTAGCCACTCCTCTCCTTTGTCACGCCATTTTGAGGCTCTCCATCTATTCTTCTTCATCTCTCATTAATTCAAAGAGATTAGCCATCAATCTCTTGAATTAAGAACATTAAAAATTATTTCTAGTGTCCAGTTTACATCTCTAATCTCTTAAAAGGCAGAACTTGAATTTCTAATTAATAGAAAAAGCTTTAGAACCTGTTCAAGGGCTGCCATAGGTGTTCTTGGTATGGACAAACTAGAGGGACAACATCTGGTGTCCTGAAGACAAATCTCAAAGGCGCAAACACGCTGCAGTACATCAAGAGGTTAGTGTAATCGTTCTTGATTTAATCTAGGGTTCTAAAGTTTATCTGATTAATTTTAAAATGTTAAATGGCAAATACGGATCCAAAAACATATTAAAAGAGTTTTAATATGTTGTTTATCATTGAAATCAAATAGATAAAAATAAATCTTGCATGATGCATGTGACCCTAGGTGAAAATTTTTGAATTCAATGGTATAAACTTGTGTTTTTCACGCTTCTGTTCCTTCAATTGGTATCAAAGCCACTATATTTTCCATTTAGATTGATTTTTATATGATTTAATTGTGTGATTGATCATGAGATCAAAAGTTCATTGCTGGTTACAAAGCCAAGGTGGCGGCACAAATGATGAACACCATGGTGCGCATGGTTGATGCACCACAATGGTGTGCAAAGGTAAATGGATGGTGAATGTGCAATTGTTGTATGATCTAAGATCCATTTTATTTCTAATTAAATTGTTTAATTATAATTTTTATCACACAATTAAATTATGATTCAAATCAGAATTTTAAAAATTGTTTGAATGTGATTCAAATCTGAATTTTAAAAGTTGTTTGAATGTGATTCAAATCTGAATTTTTAAAGTTGTTTGAATCATATTTAAATCTGATTTTTTAAAATTGATTGAATAAAATTCAGATCTGATTTTTTAAAAAATGTTTGAATGTGATTCAAATCTGATTTTTAAAAAAATGTTTGAATGTGATTCAAATCTGAATTTTTAAATTTATTTGAATCATATTCAAATCTGGATTTTTAAGTTGAATATGGGATATTCAATTTAATTTAAGTATGTATGTTTCATTTAATTGTTAAATAGTGATATGCATGATGGATGATCATGGACTATAAAAGACCAATGTGATTGGATTTATTTCTTTTATGTTTCTTTGGGATTGTAAATTAATTAATTTATTTTAATTTATTTTGGGCATGTATTATTAAGTTTGTAATAATTTTTGTGTTGTAATTTCATTTATTTAAGTTCTTGTAAATTTGCCTTGGTATGCCAAGGATTACTATGTAATATTGGATTGCAAGAAGTTCAAGGAGGTCAAGAGCATTGGTGGGACCAGTGGGAGGAATTCAAGATCAAGTGTTGATTATGTACTCCTTCAGCAACTCTTGTAAAATGAATGAATGAAATGCACCTAGGAATGCCCTCATTCAATTCTTGGTGGCTCAAAATTGAATCCCTTAGAAAGTCCATGATCATACCATATTTACTGCTTATCCATGAATGCATCAGATGTATGGGAATGTATGCAATTATATGATATATGCATGCTAAATGGATAATGTGCAAAGTGAGACCTTAATAGTAATTAGAATGACCATAAAATCTTCCAAACAAATGATTAAGTTGGAAATGCTATAATTAAAGTAATTATAACATAGGCCCTCCATTGGGGCAATTATTTTAAGAAATTTTAAATAGTTGCGTATGATGCAATTAATTTAAGAGATTTTCTTAAGAATAATTGTTAAGCATGAGATGTTGTAAATATGTAAATAGTTTGGTGGCTAATATTGGATGTACCTGAGGACATTAAAATTATTTGCATAATTACTGGCTCAATGGGATCAACTTAACTAATGCAAGATAAGTCAATAATGGATGTACCTGAGATTTTGAGCATTAGGGCTAGGTAAAGGATTGAACCTCACATGCGATGTGATGGGCAAGGAGTTGCTCACTTATAGTTTATTGTAATTCCAATAATGGATGTACCTAAGGATGATCAATAGAATTATAAGAATTCAATCACCCACTAGAAATCCATCCAACTAGGATTTCCGTTTTCTACTTTGGAAGTGTAGGATTCGCTAAGTTAGTGGGAAGACCAATTTGATTAAAAGACCATAATCATTTTGGTTAATTACATGATACATTTACTAATTAATCTGGTTATTTTCTGCAGTTAATTTTCTGATAAAAATGAGCACAGAACAACCACCACCATCCAATATCCTTGCAAGCATACTTGATCGCAATAGGTTGACAGGACCTAATCTGTCTGATTGGCTAAGAAATTTGAAATTTGTCCTGAACCTTGAGCATATAAGATATGTTCTAGATTCAAATGTTCCTGGTCCCTTACCTCCAGAGGCCACACAAGAGGAACATGAAACTTTGGATAAGTGGAAGGAGCATGATATGAGAGCTAAGTGTTACATGCTTGCTTCCATGAGTAATGAGTTACAAAAGCAGCATGAGAACATGTTGAGTGCGAGTAAGATCCTCTTTCACCTACAAGAGTTGTATGGTGAGCACAGCAGGAATGCTAGGGATGAGATATCTAGACAGCTATTATGTATGAGGATGTCTGAGGGACAGAATGTTGGGGATCATGTCCACAAGATGATTCAGCTGATTGAGCAGTTGGAACATCTTGACTTCAACATGGATTTCCAACTACAGACGGATTTGATCCTTCAGTCCCTTCCTGAGTCTTTTGGGAATTTTGTGAGAAATTTCCATATGACTCAACAGGAATGCACCTTAGCTGGTTTACTCAACATGCTGGTTATTGCCCAAAAGAATATGCCGGGCAATAAAGGAAAAGAGGTAGCTTTGATTGCATCTTCTTCTCCTGGAAAGTCCAACAAGAAGAAGGGTAATAAGAAAAAGAAACCTTAGATTCCTGGTCCTTCCAAGAAAATAGCTAAACAGAAAAGGAAGACTAAAGCTGATGGAGGCAAAGGAAAGTGTTTCCACTGCCAAAAGGATGGGCACTGGAAAAGGAACTGCCCAGAGTATCTTGCTTCTCTGAAGGACAAGAAGGATACACCTTCGGAAGGTATGTCCATATCTTGTTATTTAGATTCTGATGATACTCATAGTTCATCTACAGCTTGGGTTTTAGATACTGGTGCCAGTTCTCACATTTCTAATGATAAGCAGGAACTAGCAAATAGTAGCAGCTTGCGTTCTCAAGATATTAGAGTCCGGATTGGCAATGGCTCAACTGTTGAAGCTTTAGCCATAGGATCTAAATCTTTTTACATGTTTGGACATATTTTGTGTTTGGATAATATTTTATATGTACCTAATGCTTTTAAGAACATCATTTCTATATCTAGTTTGACTAGAAATGGCTATGAATTTCAGTTCACAGATTATGCTTGCAATATTTATTTTGGAAATAAATATGTTGGTTCGGGTTATATGAATGATGGTTTTTATTATTTGGTTAATAATGACAAACACAAATTGAATGGAAGTGATCTAAAAGAATGCAATGCCATGGTGAAAACCAACTCAAGTTCAAAATATATTTGGCACTTAAGGTTATGTCATGTTGCAGAAGATAGGATTACAAAACTGGAGAAAATGGGGATTCTATCCTTATTGGGCTCTGAGCCTACTCCAACTTGTGAATCTTGCCTTCAGGATAAAATGACTAGATTACCCTTTGTTGGACAAGGGCTAAGAGCTGAAAATATTTTGGAACTAATACATAGTGATGTATGTGGTCCATTTAAAGAAATGGCTAGAGGGGGCTTTCATTATTTTATTACCTTTACTGATGATAAATCAAGATTTGGGTATTTGTATTTGATGAAATACAAACATGAATCCTTTGAAAAGTTTAAAGAATTTAAATCTGAAGTAGAAAATCAAACAGGAAAGAGTATTAAAGCTCTTCGATCAGATCGTGGAGGTGAATATTTGAGTACTGAATTTGATGAATACTTGAGAGATCATGGCATTGTTTCTCAGCTGACTCCTCCAGGAACGCCACAGCTGAATGGTGTATCTGAAAGGAGAAATCGTACCCTATTGGATATGGCACGTAGTATGATGAGCTATACTGATATGCCAATCTTCTTTTAGGGATTTGCATTAGAATCAGCTTTGTATATTATGAATAGGATTCCATCAAAATCAGTTTCTTCCACACCTTATGAGATATGGCATAGAAGAGAACCAAGTCTTAAGCATGTTAAGATTTGGGGTTGTCCAGCTTATATCAAAAAGCTGAACACTGATAAATTGGAGACCAGATCAGAAAAAGGTCGATTTGTTGGATATCCAAAAGATAGTTTTGGATATTATTTTTATTTGCCTACTTCACAAAAGGTTGTGATAAGTAGAGATGCCACATTTCTTGAACAACAGTTTGTTCAAGAAGGAGGCAAAGGAAGGCAAATAGAGTTAGAATTGGAGAATTTTGACCAACCAACAGATC
This sequence comes from Hevea brasiliensis, assembly GCF_030052815.1. NCBI lineage: Eukaryota > Viridiplantae > Streptophyta > Magnoliopsida > Malpighiales > Euphorbiaceae > Hevea > Hevea brasiliensis. The sequence continues at coordinate 79,155,055 of NC_079501.1, forward strand.
AGATGTATATAGATCCATCTAGTCAACCTATACCCATTGATGAAACATCTACAGCTGTTCCTTGTAGAACAACCAGGGTATCTCACCCACCAGTGAGATATGGTTTTCTTTATGAAGAAGAATAAGAGTTGTCTATTCATGAAGAAATAGATTATGGAGATGATCCACTTACCTATGAAGAAGCTATATCAGATATAGACTCTTCAAAATGGATTGATGCTATGAAATTTGAGATTGATTCCATGTATAAGAATCAAGTTTGGGATCTTGTTGACCCACCTGAAGGTATTGTACCTATAGGGAACAAATGGGTTTTCAAGAAGAAAATTTGTTCTGATGGAAAGGTAGAGACCTATAAGGCAAGACTAGAAGCGAAAAGGTTTCGCCAAAGGCAAGGAGTTGACTATGAGGAGACTTTCTCGCCTGTTGCCATGCTTAAATCAATTAGAATTTTATTAGCAATAACTGCATACTATGATTATGAGATTTGGCAGATGGATGTCAAAACAGCTTTTCTCAATGGATACATTGAAGAAAACATTTTCATGGAACAACCTAGGGGTTTTGAATCCCAAGATGGTTCCAAGGTATGCAAGCTAAAGCGATCCATTTATGAGTTGAAACAAGCTTCGAGGAGTTGGAACATCTATTTTGATGAAGTCATTAAATCCTTTGGTTTTATCAAAAATGAGGATGAGCCATGTGTATATAAGAAGGTTAGTGACAGTGCTATCACTTTCCTTGTCTTATATGTGGATGACGTACTGTTGATGGGTAATGACACAGGTATGTTGACAACTATAAAGGTATGGTTGTCAAATACATTCTCCATGAAAGACTTAGGGGAGGCAACCTATATTCTTGGGATTTGCATATATAGAGATAGAGCGAAAAGAATAATCGGTTTATCCCAAAGTCTATACTTGGAAAAGGTGTTAAAGAGGTTTAACATGCTTGATTCCAAGAGAGGATTCTTACCAGTGAGACATGCTATCCACCTTTCTAAAGAGATGTCTCCAAAGACACCTGAAGAAAGAGATAAGATGGCCAGGATTCCATATGCTTCGGCTATTGGAAGTTTAATGTATGCAATGTTGTGTACTAGGCCGGATATCGCATATGCTGTTAGTTTGACTAGCAGGTATCAATCCAATCCAGGTTTGGAACTCTGGATAGCTGTCAAGAATATCCTAAAGTACTTGAGAAGAACTAAGGATTTATTCTTGATTTATGGAGGTGGAGACTTGCAATTGGATGGTTATACTGATTCTGATTTCCAATCAGATATTGATGATAGAAAGTCTACCTCTAGATATGTGTTCATTTGTAATGGAGGTGCAGTCAGTTGGAAGAGTTCCAAACAGAGCACGATCAGAGATTCCACTACAGAGGTGAGTATATTCTTTGCATCAAATGCCGCAAAGGAAGTCGCTTTGGATAAAGAAGTTCGTGACAGAACTTACAATAGTTCCTTCCATTGAGTCGCAGCGGTTCCACTACACGTGACAACAATGGAGCGATCATACTGAGCTAAGGAACCAAGGTCTCACCAGAAATCCAAACACATAGAAAGGCGCTACCACATTATCAGAGAAATAGTTGGGCGAGTCGATGTAGCCATGTAGAAAATAGCATCAGCTGAAAATCCAGCTGATCCATTCACTAAGCCTATGTCACAGACTCAGTTAGACCGACATCTTGAGAAGATAGGTCTAAGATATTATAATGAATGGCTCTAGTGCTAGTGGGAGATTGTTAGTAGTATGCCCTAGAGCATATCATTTAGTATGTATCTTGTGCATATTTTTATTAATAAAAGGCATTTCCACTTTTCCATTTACATAATATATTTATGTGTAATAGAAAAGGTCCATTGATGTTTTGTTAGAAATATTATTCTTAAGTTGTTAAGAATATGAGTAACAATATTTCTAGCACAAAGTATCATAAATAGGTTCACAATCGAGGATACTTCATAATAAGGACATGACTTATCCAAAAAGATTATATTCATATTTGTTCCCAAGTTATTTATATGAGATATAAATAAGATGGAATGGTGAGTCTCATGCCATATAACAAACATGATAGGCACTTATAAATGATAAGTAGGCCGAACTAGTGACACTTATGACAAGTACATGGAGTTTACTCTTGTCAATGTTTTGTCATAAGTCATATCAGTGCATATAATCTTTAGACCTGAGATAGCACAGTTATCTTGTATATAGGTAGTTTGAGTTTGATACTGCTTTCATACTTGTACTATGTATGGGTATATGGGCATCTGTTGGCTCCTACTAGTTATATATGGAGGTAGGTGTTGATCAAGATGGAATCTGTTCCTCTAAGTAAATAGAGATAAAATCCTATGTTCATTTAATTGTTCTTGATGTTTCAAGTTCTTGGCCAGGACAGATAGATTTATTCGGAAAAGAGTTTTTGATAAGAAAATCTTTTTAATCAAGAACTGGAATTAAAAGAGAACATAATATTCATAGCAAATAGAGTTTGACATAAACCATGACTCTAGCTTGAGTTGGGATTTTGTAACAGAGAGATTCTAGTGCATGGTAACATATGATTATAGGTTCATTTAAGGTAAACCTTATTACTAATTGGGTGGTCATGTCATGCTTTGCTAGGTGTTAACCATGGTCTATGAGGTTCATAAAATGATTTAGAGAAATCATTTATGGTAAGAAAGAGTTCTGATGATATTAAGAGTTGATATCATGTCTCATTGCCAATTAGTGATGAGCCTAGTAAGTCACACACATACACAAGTTATCACCTATTTAAATATGATTTAATTAATTAATTAAAGAGTTTAATTGATTAATTAAATTGGTTTGGTTTGCAATTAAATTGCAAAGTCCCTAGCATGACTTGAAACCAAATCTAGATTATTGGATGTATAGTATAAGTTAAATTTATATTTAAAGTGTTTAAATATGAATTTAATTAATGAGAAATTAATTAATAGAGATTAATTAATTAATTTATATTTGATATAAATTAGAAGAAGAAAAATAATTATTTTGGGTTAAGAACTCAAAATTAAGACACAAGGGCATTTTGGTCATTTCACAGTGTGACGCGTGGCACTATGAGATGGTGACACATGGGATTACACATAAGCTCACCAAATGTTTTTTTAATCATGTAAGATAATTAAAATCAAGATTAAATATAGGTTTGACACTTGGCACAATGTGATTGAGTCACTTAAACCTAGAGCTAATCAAATGGTGACATGTGGCAAGGGTTTAATGTGTTAACCTAGCTATATAAGTGTTGTTATGAAAAAGAAAAACAACCAGCAGCCACTCCTCTCCTTTGTCACGCCATTTTGAGGCTCTCCATCTATTCTTCTTCATCTCTCATCAATTCAAAGAGATTAGCCATCAATCTCTTGAATTAAGAACATTAGAAATTGTTTCTAGTGTCCTGTTTACATCTCTAATCTCTTAAAAGGCAGAACTTGAATTTCTAATTAATAGAAAAAGCTTTAGAACCTGTTCAAGGGCTGCTATAGGTGTTCTTGGTACACAAACTAGAGGGACAACATCTGGTGTCCTGAAGACAAATCTCAAAGGCGCAGACACGCTGCAGTACATCAAGAGGTTAGTGTAATCTTTCTTGATTTAATCTAGGGTTTTAAAATTAATCTGATTAATTTTAAAATCTTAAATGACAAATACAGATCCAAAAACATATTAAAAGAGTTTTAATATATTGTTTATCATTGAAATCAAATAGATAAAAATAAATCTTGCATGATGCATGTGACCCTAGGTGAAAATTTTTTAATTCAATGGTATAAACTTGTGTTTTTCACGCTTCCGTTCCTTCAACATGAACCAACAACGATCATGCATTCAATATCCTGCACTTACAGTCCCTTTTAAATTGAAATCTAGCTTAATTCACTTATTGCCCACTTTTCATGGTCTTGCAGGTAAGGATCCTCATAAACACCTCAAGGAGTTCCATGTTGCATGTGCAAGCATGAAACCTACAGGTATTACAAAGGAGCAAATTAGGTTGAGGGCATTCCCATTCTCATTGGGGGATGTAGCTAAAGATTGGCTCTACTACCTACCTTATGGTTCCATAAACAAATGGAATGATATTAAGTGGCTATTCTTAGAGAAGTACTTTCCAGCTTCAAGGGCGGCCAATAATAAAAAAGATATTTGTGGTATTAGGCAGTATAATGGGGAGTCATTGCATGAGTATTGGGAGAGATTCAAGAGATTGTGTGCAAGTTTCCCACATCATAAAATAAGTAACCAACTACTCATTTAATATTTTTATGAAGGTCTTCTTCCTATTGACATAGGCATGATAGATGCAGCTAGTAGAGGTGCTTTGGTAAATAAGACACCTGAAGCAGCAAAGAACTTGATATCAAACATGGCTACAAATTCACAACAGTTTGGAGTAAGGAATGATCTACCGATAAGAAGAGTCAATAAGGTAAGTACATCTTCCTTAGAAAATCAAATAGCTAATTTGACTTATCTTGTTAACCAGTTGGTTATAGGGAATGTGCAGCAAGTGAAGACATGTGGTATATGTGTAGCACAAGGACATCTAACTGATATGTGTCCTACATTGCAAGAGGATTCCATTAAGCATGCAAATGCAATTGGAGGATTTCTTAGTCCACCACAAAGGAAGTATGATCCTTATGCAAGCACATACAATCAAGGATAGAGGGATCATCCTAACCTTAGCTACAGAAATCAAGCACAACGAAACACCTTTCCTAATCGACCCCCTGGTTTCAACCAAGTGCAACCGCAATTTCAAAGGCAATCATAACTAGCATCTCAAGATCAAGGTATACTTTTAGAGGATATTGTCAAATCTCTTGCTACTAATATTATGAATTTTCAGAAGGAGACAAGGCAAGTATCCAGAATTTGGAAAATCAAATGAGCCAACCGGCCACGTCAATTAGCAAATTGGAAGCACAAGGGTTTGGTAAGCTTCCTTCTCAACCAATTAAGAGCCCAAAAGAGAATTAATGTGCAATTGTGTTAAAAGTGGTAAGGAAGTGGAAGCGCCAAGCAAGGAGACTCCAGCTGAACAAAAGGTCTACCATAGAGTTGAAAAAGAAAAAGTGGTTGACAAAAATAAGGAAGAAGAGCAAGAGGTAGAAGTCCATTCAAAGGTAAGTCTTTTTACACCTCTCTCAGATTATAAACCTATACCTCCATTTCCTAATAGGTTTGTAAAAGCAAAGAAAGAAGAGCAAGAAAAGGAGATTTTGGATATGTTCAGGAAAGTGGAGATCAACATCCCTCTTTTGGATGCAATCAAGCAAGTGCTAAGATATGAAAATTTTTTCAAAGAGTTGTGCACATCTAAAAGAAATCTAAAAGGTAATGAGAAGGTAAGTGTGGGGGAGAATGTCTTTGTTGTGGTAAAAAAGAAATTACCTCCCAAATGCAAAGATCCAGGTATGTTTACTATTCTATACAAAATTGGTAATACTAGATTTGAGAGGGCTATGTTAGATTTAGGAGTATTTATTAATGTTATGCCTAGATCTATTTATGCTTCTTTAAATCTTGGGCCTTTGAAAGAAACTAGTGTTATCATATAGCTAGCTGATAGATCTAATGCATATCCTGATGGGGTAATTGAGGATGTTTTGGTTCAAGTCAATGAATTAGTTTTCCCTAATAATTTTTATATTTTGGATATGGAGGATGATAATTCTCCTAATACTGCACCTTTATTGATAGGAAGACCATTCTTGAAAACTTTTAGAACTAAAATTAGTGTGCATGATGGTACTCTCTTTATGGAATTTGATGGTGAGATTGTGCATTTTAATATTTTTGAAGCCATGAGATATCCTATTGATGTGCATTTTGTTTGTAGTTTAGATGTTATTGAACCATTGGTGCAGGAAGCTTTTGAGCTAAGTGGAGATAACAAAGTTGAATGTAGCAATTAGCTATAATTTGAATGATGGAGATGCCACAATTACACCAAAGGAGATGTCATTGGGAAATGAACTTAAAGAGATGGTTAAGGAGTTGAATGTGTTACCCCCACAACATGACAGGTATAATGTTGCTAACATTGATTTGGATATGTCTCACACAAAGCTTTCACCTTATATTGAACAGGCTCCCAAGTTGGAATTAAAGCCTTTACCTGATCACTTAAAGTATACTTTCTCAGGTGATGGAGAAACACTACCAGTCATCATTGCAAAGAATTTAACTCTATTGTAAGAAGAGAAACTTATTAAAGTGTTGAAGGAGCATAAGACAACAATTGGGTCCATGTTGGTAAATATTAAGGGAATAAGTCCAGCCACATGTATGCAACGTATCTTACTTGAAGAAGGTGGGAAACCAATAAGGGAGACACAAAAGAGGTTGAATCCGCCCATGATGGATATGGTGAAGAAGGAGATACTAAAGCTCCTTGATGCAAGTGTGATCTATCTTATTTTAGACAGTAAGTGGGTAAGCCCTATTCATGTTGTTCATAAGAAGATAGGCACCACTGTGGTGAAGAATTAGAATAATGAGTTGGTTCCTACAAGAATTCAAAATGGATAGAGAGTGTGCATTGATTATAGGAAGTTGAATTCTTTAACAAGAAAAGATCACTTTCCATTACCATTCATGGATCAAATGCTTGAAAGGTTAGCTGGTCGTTCTCATTATTATTTTCTTAATGGTTATTCAGGTTATAATCAGACTATGATAACTCCTAAAGATCAAGAGAAGACTACATTCACATGCCCCTTTGGCACATTTACATACCTATGCATGCTTTTTGGACTTTGCAGTGCTTCAGCTATGTTCCAAAGGTGTATGATCAGCATTTTCTTAGATTATGTAAAGCACATCATTGAGGTATTTATGGATGATTTTATTGTTTATGGAGATTCTTTTGATGCATGCTTCCATAATCTTACACTTGTGTTAGATAGGTGCATTGAAACTAACCTTGTGTTGAACTTTGAAAAATGTCATTTTATGGTTGAGCAAGGTATAGTTTTGGGGCATGTTGTGTCATCTAGGGGAATTGAGGTTGATAAAGCCAAGATATATATTATACATGTATTACCTTATCCCACAAATGTGCAGGAAGTGCATTCTTTCCTTGGACATACAGGTTTCTATCAGAGGTTTATCAAAGATTTCTCCAAGATTGCATTACTATTGTGTCGCCTACAAGCAAAGGATGTAGAGTTCAGATTTGAAGAGTCTTGCAAATAAGCAATTGATAGGTTGAAAGAGCTTCTCACTACTGCACCCATCATTCAACCTCCAAATTGGGATCTACCTTTTGAGATTATGTGTGATGCAAGTGACAAGGCTATGGGGGTTTTTTAGGGGCAAAGAGTAGGGAAGGCATCTCATGCGATTTACTACACTTCAAGAGCATTGGAGGATGCCCAATGTAACTACTCTACCACTGAAAAAGAACTCTTTGCTATTGTCTTTGCATTAGAAAAGTTTCGCTCTTATTTATTAGGTACTAAAGTTATTATTTATTCTGACCATGCAGCACTTAGGTACTTATTGAAAAAGAAAGAAGCCAAGCCAAGATTGATAAGGTGGATAATCTTATTGCAAGAATTTAACTTGGAGATCAAAGATAGAAGAGGCACTAAAAATTTAGTTACTGGTCATCTTAGCAGATTGGATCAAGAAAAAGATGCATTGCCATTATAAAAAATTTTCCCAGATGAGCACTTGTATGCACTTAATGGAGGTGAAACATGGTGTGCTAATATTGCTAATTATTTAGTTACCAAGTCTTTTCCCCCTAATTCTACTAGAGCTCAAAAAGATAAAATAAAGAGTGATGCAAAATACTATGTTTGGGATGAGCCATATTTATGGGAGTATGGTGCTGATCAAGTGATTAGAAGGTATGTATCTCAATATCTGAATATAACTCTATTCTCACCTTTTGTCACTCATATGAAAGTGGAGGTCAACTTGGACCAAAAAGAATAGCTTTCAAGGTACTTAAATGTGGTTTCTTTTGGCCTACTTTGTTTTGTGATGCTTATATGTTTTGTAAGACATGTGAACAATGCCAAAGAACTATTAATCTAACTTCTAGAGATCAAATGCCTCTTTCATCTATACTAGTATGTGAAATTTTTGATGTTTGGGGTATTGATTTCATGGGGCCATTTCCTTATTCTTTTGGTTATGTTTTATATTATTCTTGCTGCTGATTATGTTTCAAAGTGGGTGGAAGCTAAAGCCACCAAGACTGATGATGCTAAAGTTATTGTGGATTTTGTGAAGTCTCACATATTAAACAGGCATGGAATCCTGAGAGCTCTCATAAGTGATAGAGGAACTCATTTTTGCAATAGAATAATGGAGGCTCTCTTGAAAAAGTACCATGTGACTCATAAAGTGTCCATTGCATGCCATCCCCAAACTAGTGGCCTAGCTGAAGTGTCTAACAAAGAAATCAAATCCATCCTTAAAAAGACAGTGAAAATAAATAGAAAGGATTAGAGTTTAAAGCTTGATGATGCACTATGGGCATATAGAGTAGCATATAAGACACCAATTGGTATGTGCCCTTATCACTTAGTTTATAATAAGCCTTATCATCTTCTTATGGAATTGGAACAAAAAGCATTTTGGGCTGGGAAGTAATACAATTTGCAAATGAATGAGGCTGGTGAGCATAGGAAGTTGCAATTGCAAGAGTTAGAGGAGATATGAAATGATGCTTATGAAAATTCCAAGATTTACAAGGAGAAAACTAAAGCCTTCCATGACAAAGTGACTTTGGGAAAACAATTTGAAGTTGGACAAAAAGTGTTTCTTTTCCATTCAAGGCTCAAGCTTTTTCTAGGTAAGTTGACTTATAGATGGATTGGTCCCTTTGTTGTTACTAATGCTTTTCCACATAATGCAGTTGAGATCCAAAGTTTAATAACAAATAAGGCATTTAAAGTGAATGGGCATAGGCTCAAACCATTCTATGAAGGTTTTCAAGTTTGCAATGTTGAGGAAGTGGATTTGGAGGAACCACAATATGTTGGATGAAAAAGAAGGCTTGAAGTTAAGCATGAGACTTTAAAAAATGCACCACTTGGGAGGCAACCCGAGAATCAAACAGATTTGGATTTCTATCTCCCTATTTTTTATTTTCTTATTCTTAGTTTGTAACACTCCCTACCCGACCTACAGTGAAACTGAGCAAGGAATGTCACATCTGTGCACGGAGCACCTAAACTTATATTTGAATAATTTTCTTCCTTAATGATTATTTTTAATTTTTTAATTATAAATTTCGAAGGAAAAAATTGCAAGAGTTTTCCCTAAACTTTTAACATTCACCTATTAATAACACCTGTTAAAAATCATATTTTCAATTACAACAATATTGCTAATAAACTCTCATCATAGTTGTAATCAAATTCATTTCTTCATCATATGTAATATTAACATAACATATATTGAGACATAAATTTGTAAATGTAACAAAGTATGTTTGTACTTAATTTACAGTCATCCAAAATAAATTTACATCAAGTGTTTTGATACATGACAATTGGAATACACAAATGAGTGACCAAAATTGCATCTAGTATTGGTTGTGCATCTACCACAACGTCCAAGTCCAAGTACGAGGTAACTTTAAACTTTTCTGTAGGTCTACTCCCTCCTCTCTTATCTCTGGTTATCTACTCTTTACCTTCTGTACCTACGTGAGGAGAAACCTATGTGCTACATTTCACAGCTTAGTGGTGCACTAATAATTTAAAAAGAATAAAAGCAAAACTTCTATATATATTATAAGAGATTTTATAAATAATATTCAAGGTTTAGCATAGTTCTTATTATATTTATGTGCAATTTCTTAATTAAAATCACATTATAAGATTTGTCATATGCCCACAGTAGCCTATGATAGAACTATATGATTTGGATATGGGACTCCCGGTACTAAACACTCGGTGCCTCTTACTAGTTTAACAATGGGCACTCGGTGCCTCTATATAACTGTCTGGATATGGAGCTCCTGGTACTGAACACTCAGTGTCTCTTATCGGTTCAACAATGGGGACTTGGTGCCTCTAATAGACATTTATCAATCCAATAACATAATTAATGTGGTATTGCTAATGATGTCCCCTATTGGCATGCCAATCTATCCAAAACTATAATTCACTGTCTAGGTTCACCCGGGTTTAATAAGGTAATTATCATTTCTATTTTTAACATGATGTAATCAACAATACTTGGATGCACATAAACTTATGAGATTATCATATTTTCATATAGCATGCATGTAAATTTCATACATTTACACAAAATTCACACCTATGATGTCCATTGTCAAATTCTAACAAAAATCAAACATTATGTATTACTTTGCTCAAGCATTTTGACCTAGTAATTGCAGGATTTAAATTCAATTTTCTTCATGAAATTTTTAAATCTATGTCTTAACTTTAATATAGTTTTTAAATCACTTAATTTGGATTCAATTATCAAAAGTTATGGTCAATTAATCAATAGCTATCCTTAAGCAAATTTCAACTTCACCAATTATAGGGCAGATTCTGGACACATTTTGGAGTCCAGATTTGAATAAGTTACAATCAGATTTTGCCAATTCGTTCTGCATGAAAGTTGATCCCTTGGATCTTAACTTCCCAACAAAATAATAATCACCTCATTTGGAGTTTCCTAGGGTAAATTATACCCTTTTTACTTTGGACAGTCTAGAATGCACTCCTACCAGGTTCTAGATTCTGTGCCCTATATTCTAGTTAATTTTAAGGTTGCTTACCCACAACTTTTGGACAATATTCCTTCATGAAAGTTTTAGCCTTATGTCTTAACTTTCATTTAAATCAAGAATCACCCCATTTCAAGGTCTAGATCTCAAGTTATGCTCATTTTTCTGCATACTGTCCAGTTTCTACCTGACTAGGTCTGGATACAATCAGAATTCAAGGTTCCTATTCATAGGCCAATTTGACTATCTTAAAGATAGATTCAATCAAAGTAGTCTTCATAAGATATGTTCTTAAATGTTTTAAGTTTCCAATGGTTCAAGAATCACCTAATTTGGAGGCCTAAATCATGAGTTATAGCTAAATTACCACCTACATTCACGAATACAGAGTCCTAAGAATTCCAGGTTTCCAGATTTCTAACTTAGATTTTCACTCAACATTCAAATACTTTACACCTAGAATTTATATAGGGTCTCTAAAGCAAAATTTTAAGCCTATGCCTTAAGTTTCCAAATCATCTGGTATAATTGGAGTTGAACAGAGGAAGATATGTTCTTGTCACACCCTACCCCTCTGTAAGGCATAACATGATCCTGCAGTATACCTAATGAATTACCAACTTCGTCTACTAATAACCCATTAAATATACTACAAGGGATTTTAAAATTTTTCCTACTTCTTTTTACAGTGGTGAGCACTATTTACAGGTGTTAAAAATTTTTTTTTTTGAACTGAAGTGAAACAGCTAACACATTTGAAGAAATAATAATTTCTGTAAAAATTTTGGCAGAGTGCCATTTGTATTTTGAATAAAGCAGTTCTTTAAAAACCTATAAAAAAGCACTTCAATTATATTTATCAATCTCAAACTCCAACATTTAATTAACACAATGTGTTTCTCAACTCAAATCCACAAAAATTTTTCAGTATTTTCAAAGGCTGAGATAAAAGAAAAATATCACAATATTTACAAACCAAAATAATTTACAATTTATTTTATAACTTCAATGTACAATTTTAATTTATAACTGCTCAAAACCAAGAACATTATATACATACAGTGAACATACATTACAATACAAAATGCAAAATATGGTATACTCAATATACCCGATGATCTCTCATTGAAGCACTAGTAGCCTAGTCTACTGCCCTGTCAGTCTGTCTACCTGCAACAGCAATGAAAAGCTATCGCCGAGTAAAATTTACTCAGTGGTGCACAATAACAATTTGAAATGCGATACATAAATATTTTATTAACAATTCACAAATCAAATAATTCACAATTCCATTTCACAATTTACAAAGTTCATATAACACAAATTTGATCAAATAACTGAATAATACAGTTTTACCAATCAATAATACCATTTGATCAAATAACTGAATAATATAATTTTGCCAATCAATAATAATTTGATCAAATAACTGAATAATACCGTTTTGCAAATCAATAACACAATTTAAATGCTGCACAATTACATTTCACAAATTATCAAAGCTCATTATAGAAAAATTTTGGGTCAAATAATTTAATAAACACTGTGTTGCCAATTTATACACAACTTAAGCCATGGCACAAAATTTCCGATCAATGCCGTGTTGTATACTATGACAAAGCAATCTACAACCCCACTAATCGAAATCAATGAGGGAGGTGGCTAGCTAGCTAATGAGTACTCATCCGATCTACAACCTCAACTGGTAAACCAGAGAGGGAGGAAAATAATCACACTCACCCTAGACTGATAAGTCAAAGAGGGAGGAATATAATCACACTCACCCCATAAATGGAGGAGGAACATAGTAACAGTGTCATGTCAAGTGTGAATCAAAATAATTCTAAATCATAATATTTAAATATTTCATACAAACCATAAATCATATTTATATCAAAATTTCCATTTGCAAAGTAGGCAACACAATAATTTTCAAATAAGATTCTCAAAGCCAAAACAATAAAAAATTATTCACAACTCATTTCTCCAAATAAATTTTCTAGTAAAAGCAGTGAATATAAAAAGTGTTGTGCACAGACATAATTTAAAACTATAATGTTCAAATAAATTTTCAAGTAGAAAATAAGAAATCAAAATTATTGTGCACAAATACAATTTAAAACAATAGCATACAAATAATCATAATTTATTTGAATTGAAAAATTCAGAAGAAATAACTATTGTGCACAAATACAATTTAAAACAGTAGCATACAAATAATCATAATTTATTTGAATTGAAAAATTCAAAAGAAATAACTATTGTGCACAAACACAATTTAAAACAATAGCATACAAATAATCATAATTTATTTTAATTGAAAAATTCAAAAAAAATAACTATTGTGCACAAACCTTTGATATATGCCTCTTGGCTCTGACTCAGTGTTTCCTTCCCCTTCCCTGAGTCTTTGCTAACTGAGAAACACAATTTAAACTGTTTCAGTACTCATTTAAACCGTCTCTAACAATAAGGCTTAATACTTAATTATTTAATTCTATCATTTCTTTAGTCAACCTAAGATGTTGACCTTCGATACAGTCTAGGTGAATTAGGTCTTAATATTACCAATATGTCACATTTGATAGCCTTTTAGTGTTGGTACATGTAACCCAATTCATTTCCATGTTTGTTGCATTTTATTGCAATTTGTCGGATTCCGGTATACTAACTTGACCTAGCCGGATGACCTAGTTCCCTCGATTTTCGGGTTTCGGTCAAAACTACAAACTTGTAGATCTATGTCTTATTGAAGGCGGGGCAAAATTTCAGGTCATTCTGAGTTTACTAGACTAAGTTATGGTCATTTTACTATTGCTGGTCAGAATGTACCAAAATTGGTAACTTTAAGTCATTTTAGGTCAATTTTGGTTCGGCCAATTTTTGGACCTGAACTTGTGCAAGCTATTTGACTTGCTTATAGTTATTTCTGGGCTTTGGTGTCTTCAATAAGACTTGTAGATATATGTCTCAACTATTCATGGGAAAAATTTCAGGTCAATTGGACCTGTTTTGAGTGAGTTATGGCCAAAACACTAACTGCTGCCCAAATGGTCAATTTTCGGGCCTTAAATGCACTAATCCGGATTCGGTCGTTATTCAAGTTACCTTACAAGAAGAATTTTGGTAAGCTTCCTTCTTGAAAGTTGGCACATTTTGTGCCTAGTTTCACCTCCAATTGGTTTCATACCAATTGGAGCCACACACTTAAAGTTCTAGGCCAAAATGCACACTGCCCTATTGCACATTGTCCATCACTTATCAAGGATACATTTAACATCTACCAAATTATACATTCATGCCATTTCTGTTTTGTACCATAACCTAAACACATTTCACAACATATTTTTGGTCACTTTGGCAGCCTATAACCACACTCAATATGCACCTTATAGTACAAAATTTTTTTCAGGTTCAAATTACAAACAATTCAATCTCCTAACCTAGCTCATTTACATGTCCAACCTCACACCATCATACATATACACAAGCTGCCATAGCAAGTACCACAATTCAACATTAATATTCCATAAACCAAACCATGAAATAACATTTTTATGGTTCACCATTCAAGCTGCCGATTCATACATCACTCTCCATTAATTTCCAAGCTTCCAAATTCAAGTACACATTCACATATACTTAGTATACATCATCCAAATTAATTCCTACACACATAAACACTTAATCAACTCTTTAATCTACCATTTACAAGCAAGAATAAACTGCCCTTAAGGAGTTTTCATGGCTGCCAAAAATACACATCTCTCTTTAAACATCAAACCTCAAAAATATCTCCACAATTCAAGTACCCATAACATCCTCACAAACTTTAATGAAGCAATAATAAAAAACACAAACTTACCACTTTGAAAACTCTTCAAAACCTCCCCAAAACTTGATCTTCTTATTGCCTATCTATTGCCCAAGGTGTATGGACAACTTTTAATGAAGGAAAGTGCCAAGAAACAAGCTTGGATCACACTTGCATGGAGCTTCAAACCATGCGGCAATGGAGTTTCTTGGGAGCAATTTCGGCTGGTTCTAAGGTTGAAGAAGATGATGAGTATTCTGCCCAAGATGATTAGTTAGTGGTCCAATTTGATGGGTGAGTGGAGCACTAAGTTAAAATTAAATATTAGTTTAATCTAAGGTTTCATTTTCCCACATTAAGCTTCCCATTTTTGCTATTTATATTAAGTACCACTAATTTAATTTTTCATGACATTTTCCAAGTGTAATATCATATATTTTTAATGGAAATTTAGGTCAAAAGATAACTCGGGGTGCCAAATGACCACAATGCCCCTGTTCGGGTTACATTCCCGATTTTTCGGTAACATCGGGTTTTGTCCGTTTTTCGATTTCTCACTTTTCTTTGTACTAATTAATTAATTTTTCTTTGATATTTCTAATAGTATTTATACTTCAATAGACATTTATTTAAGTCCTAAAAATATTTTCCAGGGTTCCCTGCGGTCCAGGGCTAGTCAACGGTCCACGTCGCGACTTCCCGATGCGGTCACCCATCGCTAGGGTTCTCGGCTCGTTTAACTTGGTTACATTTCATTGCTATTATTTTTCCTTTATTTTTCTTGTATTTTCTTTTCCTGTATTACATTATTTTATGTCTCGTCATCAATATCTAAGTGTCTCTAGGCATCCTAGTTGTCCGGACAACACTGGTCACAGGAACAGTAGAACGCACTACCGAACATAGGGGTGTTACAATTCTCTCCCCCTTAAAATAAATTTTGTCGGCGAAATTTTACCCAATAGCCATCTTACAACAATCATACGTTTATTTTCTCCTTTCTATATGATCGTATAATCTTCTTTCCCTCGAATTTGTATAAGACTTTTAACAATCTAATACAACATTTAATTTGTTTGTATAACACCAATCTTCTCTTACTATTGTGCTGTACAATATTTTGGTTCATGTTCCTTCTTGAATGACCCTTGAGGTCATGTTAGAATGATTTATCTAGTCATTGGTCCTCTGACTATTCTAGTCAATAGTCTTTCTCACATTTGTAACATTTCTTTGTTATATCTGAACCAACTGTTCAAATTTTTACTTCCATAACTCTTTTTATCTATCAATATTCTATAACTTACCTCCTTTTGTACTAAACTATAACCTTTCGATACTCTAACTTTTGAGTTTTAGATCCCTAAGTAGGATTTTCAAACTTATTTCTAACAATTAAATTTTGTCCTGGCATAACTATACTAAAACAGATGCCGTTGGCAACTATTCTCATCTAGGTGTACTATCGAGTAGTACGTAGCTCTACACAATAATCTCAAGTTAGTATTGTAATCTGTAGCTTACAGTATAAACATCAAGAACATTGCATAGTTACTACGATACATCCCAATAGATCAATTTTTTCTATATTTTATCCTTTTCAAATTCACTAATATTCGGAACTTATTCTGATTACAATATCCACTGACAATTACTAATTGTAACATCTTTGCCCTCATTTAGAGCAAGTCTATTATAACAACTTACTTTTACTTCCTCTTGCCTTACATTAAATAGGCTTGTCATTTAGCTTTATAATTTATGATGTGTTAGAAAATACTTTTTGCCGACAAACTATTCCAAAACTAATTTCATTTATTATCACAATCCTTATCTCAAAGGACTAAACACTAATGCATCAAAATTTATTCCCCTGTAAAGGAATAATAACAGAACATATAGTTCTAACACTAACATAAAAGTATACAGATTCCAGGTCAAACAATACATAAACGAAGAGTACCATTCTTCTTCTTAACAAAAAATACTGGCGCTGCCCATGGTGACACACTAGAGCGGATGAAGCCCTTTTCAAGTAGTTCTTGCAACTGTACCTTCAACTCCTTCAACTCTGCTGGTGCCATTCTGTATGGTGTTATGGAGATTGGATCCACACCAGGCATAACATTAATTTCAAACTGCACCTTTCTTTCTGGAGGTAATCCTGGCAATTCATCAGGAAACACATCTGGAAAGTCATATACTGTAGGGATGTCCCTCAATGTTGGACTCCCCACTTGGGTGTCTACCACATATGCCAAGTATTCTTAACACCCCTTTCTGATTATTTTTCTAGCTAGTGCAGCCGAAATGATGTTTGATGGCAATAGCTGCCTCTCCCCGTATATTACCACTTCACTGTACTGAGGGAGACCAAAAGTGACTGTCTTCAGTCTACAGTTAATCATGGCATGATGCCTGGCTAACCAATCCATGCCCAAGATGATATCATAATCTCTGAAGGGCATTTCAATGAGATCAGACAAAAAAGTATGTCCTTGGATCACCAAAAGACAATCCCTATACATTCTATTAACCCTGACCTCTTGTCCTAACGGACTTGTTACTAACACCTCAAAGTCCATTTTTGTACATGGAACAGCAATGCAATCAATGATGCTAGCACTCACATAAGAATGGGTAGAACCCGGATCAAATAACACAAACACATCTTGATTAAAAGTTGAGAAGGTAACAGCCACAACATCAGATGTCTCGACTTCTTCTCTCTGTCTCTTTGCGTAGACTTTGACTGGAGCACTGTCTTGCTCTGATTGTTTCACTGTGCCTTGGCTGCCTGCTGGGTTACCTCTACCCCTACCTCTACCTCTGCTGGGTGGTTGTGAACCTCTGGTGACAGGGCTTTGAACTAACCCTTCAGCAGTAGTAGAAGGTGATCTAACTCTACGGGCACTAGTGCAGTCCTTGGCAAAGTGTCCTATGCTTCCACAGTTATAACAGGCTCCTATGGCCTTGTAGCATACCCCACCATGATTTCTATCACAAGTTTCACATTGGCAGGGAGGGTAGGAACTTCTAGTTGTTCGACGACTGGACCTTGGTGGTCTCTGCCTTGATGATCCACCTCTGTTATATCCCTGAGCTTGAGGCTCCTCAAATTCTTTTCTCTTTCTCAAATTACTGCTTGAGCTCTGACCCATAGGTTTCTCCCTCTTCTCTATTTCATGTTGCCCTTATGGGGGTTGGGTTTGTACTTGGGCTTGGGTTGACAGATTATCAGCCATTTATTGAAAGAAATTGGCCATTTGCTGGGCCATTTGTGCAGTAATTTGTATCGGTAAAATTGGTACAATCGGGCCTTCGACACTTTGTGGAGCTGGGGCCTCAACTTGTACCTCAGCCTCTATCGATTGATCAACTGAACGATCACCCTCTTCCATAGTCAATTCGAAGATCTTAGACCTCCTGAACAATTAACACAAGGAGATTTCCTCCCGTTAGTGTATATTTATAATGTAATGTACTGTATGTATCAAACAATGACATTGAGCAATTGTACTATGAAGAAAGAATATTCAAATTATAGGTGAAAATAGAATTTAAAAACTAGCTCTGATACCACTTAAACATGTCACACCCTACCCCTCTGTAAGGCATAACATGATTCCGTAGTATACCTAATGAATTACCAACTTCGTCTACTAATAATCCATTAAATATACTACAAGGGATTTTGAAACTTTTCTTACTTCTTTTTACAGTGGTGAGAGCTATTTACAGGTGTTAAAATTTTTTTTCTTTTTGAACTGAAGTGAAACAGCTAACACATTTGAAGAAATAATAATTTCTGTAAAAATTTTGGCAGAGTGCCATTTGTATTTTGAATAAAGCAGTTCTTCAAAAACCTGTAAAAAAGCACTTTAATTATATTTCTCAATCTCAAACTCCAACATTTAATTAACACAATTTGTTTCTCAACTCAAATCCACAAAAATTTTTCAGTATTTTCAAAGGCTGAGATAAAAGAAAAATATCACAATATTTACAAACCAAAATAATTTACAATTTATTTTATAACTTCAATGTACAATTTTAATTTATAACTGCTCAAAACCAAGAACATTATATACATACAGTGAACATACATTACAATACAAAATGCAAAATATGGTATACTTAATATACTCGATGATCTCTCACTGAAGCACTAGCAGCTTAGTCTACTGCCCTGTCAGTTTGTCTACCTGCGACAGCAATGAAAAGTTACCGCTGAGTAAAATTTACTTAGTGGTGCACAATAACAATTTGAAATGCGATACATAATCTTTTATTGACAATTCACAAATCAAATAGTTCACAATTCCATTTCACAATTTACAAAGTTCATATAACACAAATTTGATCAAATAACTGAATAATACAGTTTTACCAATCAATAATACCATTTGATCAAATAACTGAATAATACAGTTTTGTCAATCAATAACACAATTTGATCAAATAACTGAATAATACCGTTTTGCAAATCAATAACACAATTTAAATGCTGCACAATTACATTTCACAAATTATCAAAGCTTATTATAGAAAAATTTTGGGTCAAATAATTTAATAAACACTGTGTTGCCAATTCATACACAACTTAAGCCATGACACAAAATTTTCGATCAATGCCGTGTTGTACACCACAACAAAGCAATCTACAACCCCACTAATCGAAATCAATGAGGGAGGTGGCTAGCTAGCTAATGAGTACTCATCCGATCTACAACCTCAACTAGTAAACCAGAGAGGGAGGAAAATAATCACACTCACCCCAGACTGATAAGTCAAAGAGGGAGGAATATAATCACACTCACCCCATAAATGGAGGAGGAACATAGTAACAGTGTCATGCCAAGTGTGAATCAAAATAATTCCAAATCACAATATTTAAATATTTCATACAAACCACAAATCATATTTATCTCAAAATTTCTATTTGCAAAGTAGGCAACACAATAATTTCCAAATAAGATTCTCAAAGCCAAAACAATAAAAAATTATTCATAACTCATTTCTCCAAATAAATTTTCTAGTACAAGCAGTGAGTATAAAAAGTATTGTGCAAAGGCACAATTTAAAACTATAATGTTCAAATAAATTTTTAAGTAGAAAATAAGAAATCAAAATTATTGTGCACAAACACAATTTAAAACAATAACATACAATTAATCATAATTTATTTCAATTGAAAAATTCAAAAGAAATAACTATTTTGCACATATACAATTTAAAACAATAGCATACAAATAATCATAATTTATTTCAATTGAAAAATTCAAAAGAAATAACTATTGTGCACAAATATAATTTAAAACAATAGCATACAAATAATCATAATTTATTTCAATTAAAAAATTTAAAAGAAATAACTATTGTGCACAAATACAATTTAAAACAATAGCATACAAATAATCATAATTTATTTCAATTGAAAAATTCAAAAGAAATAACTATTGTGCACAAACCTCTGATATATGCCTCTTGGTTCTGACTCAGTGTTTCCTTCCCCTTCCCTGAGTCTTTGCTAACTGAGAAATACAATTTGAAGTGTTTTAGTACTCATTTAAATCGTCTCTAACAATAACGCTTAATACTTAATTGTTGAATTCTATCATTTCTTTAGTCAACCTAAGATGTTGACCTTCGATACAGTCTAGGTGAATTAGGTCTTAATGTTACCAATATGTCACATTTGATAGCCTTTTAGTGTTGGTACATGTTACCTAATTCATTTCCATGTTTGTTGCATTTTATTGCAATTTGTCGGATTCCGGTATACTAATTTGACCTAGCCGGATGACCTAGTTCTCTCATTTTTCGGGTTTCGATCAACACTAAAAACTTGTAGATCTATGTCTTATTGCATGTGGGGCAAAATTTCAGGTCATTCTGAGCTTACTAGACCAAGTTATGGTCATTTTAGTATTGCTGGTCAGAATGTACCAAAATTGATCACTTTAAGTCATTTTAGGTCAATTTTGGTTCGGCCAGTTTTTGGACCTGAACTTGTGCAAGCTATTTGACTTGCTTATGGTCATTTCTGGGCGTTCGTGTCTTCATAAGACTTGTAGATATATGTCTTAACTATTCATGGGAAAACTTTCAGCTCAATTGGACCTGTTTTGAGTGAGTTATGGCCAAAAAACTAACTGCTGCCCAAATGGTCAATTTTCAGGCCTTAAATGCACTAATCCGGATTTGGTCATTATTCAAGTTACCTTACAAGCAGAATTTTGGTAAGCTTCCTTCATGAAAGTTGGCACATTTTGTGCCTAGTTTCACCTCCAATTGGAGCCACACACTTAAAGTTCTAGGCCAAAATGCACACTGCCCTATTGCACATTGTCCATCACTCATCAAGGATACATTTAACATCTACCAAATTATGCATTCATGCCATTTCTGTTTTGTATCATAACCTAAACACATTTCACAACATATTTTTGGTCACTTTGGCAGCTTATAACCACACTCAATATGCACCTTATAGTACAGAATTTTTTTCAAGTTCAAATTACAAATAATTCAATCTCCTAACCTAGCTCATTTACATGTCCAACCTCACACCATCATACATATACACAAGCTGCCATAGCAAGTACCACAATTCAACATTAATATTCCATAAACCAAACCATGAAATAACATTTTTATGGTTCACCATTCAAGCTGCCGATTCATACATCACTCTCCATTAATTTCCAAGCTTCCAAATTCAAGTACACATTCACATATACTTAGTATACATCATCCAAATTAATTCCTACACACATAAACACTTAATCAACTCTTTAATCTACCATTTACAAGCAAGAATAAACTGCCCTTAAGGAGTTTCAATGGCTGCTAAAAATACACATCTCTCTTTAAACATCAAACCTAAAAAATCTCTCCACAATTCAAGTACCCATAACATCCTCACAAACTTTAATGAAGCAATAATCAAAAACACAAACTTACCACTTTGGAAACTCTTCAAAACCTCCCCAAAACTTGGTCTTCTTGTTGCCTATCTACTGCCCAAGGTGTATGGACAACTTTTAATGAAGGAAAGTGCCAAGAAACAAGCTTGGATCACACTTGCATGGAGCTTCAAACCATGCGGCAATGGAGTTTCTTGGGAGCAATTTCGGCTGGTTCTAAGGTTGAAGAAAATGATGAGTATTCTGCCCAAGATGATTAGTTAGTGGTCCACTTTGATGGGTGAGTGGAGCACTAAGTTAAAATTAAATATTAGTTTAATCTAAGGTTTCATTTTCCCACATTAAGCTTCCCATTTTTGCTATTTACATTAGGTACCACTAATTTAATTTTTCATGACATTTTCCAAGTGTAATATCATATATTTTTAATGGAAATTTAGGTCAAAAGACAACTCGGGGTGCCAAATGACCACAATGCCCCTGTTCGGGTTACATTCCCGATTTTTCGGTAACACCGGGTTTTATCCGTTTTTCGATTTCTCACTTTTCTTTGTACTAATTAATTAATTTTTCTTTGATATTTCTAATGGTATTTATACTTCAATAGACATTTATTTAAGTCCTAAAAATATTTTCCAGAGTTCCTTGCGGTCCAGGGCTAGTCAACGGTCCACGCCACGACTTCCCGATGCGGTCACCCATCGCTAGGGTTCTCGGCTCGTTTAACTTGGTTACATTTCATTGCTATTATTTTTCCTTTATTTTTCTTGTATTTTCTTTTCCTGTATTACATTATTTTATGTCTCCTCATCAATATCTAAGTGTAGTTCTAGGCATCCTAGCTGTCCGGACAACACTGGTCACAGGAACAGTAGAACGCACTACCGAACATAGGGGTGTTACAGTTCTGTTTACTGCACGGAGGTCATAGGACTGATTGCTGGAATTCTAGGAATTCCAGTTTTGCAACTTCAAATTCCTCTAAAATTTCAACTACATTGCCCTAAGAATTAGGTCTGGGTCAAAACATAAAAATTGTAGGTCTATGTCTTAAGAAAATTTTGGTATAAATTACATCTCAATTGGTGCTCTATAACTCAACTTATAACCAAATAAATATAGATTGCTCACTGGATATACTATCCTGGTGGCCACCAACCAAAAACTCATAAAGTAATAATTTCTATAACAAGCTTAGACAAGCACTTACTTTAACCTAGTTCCAGCAATATACTCCCAACTGCAACCATTTTTCATCAAAAATCCCCAAGCTAAATTAGTGTTTAGCCTTGGTCCCACCCCAGCAAATCTGCCTCCTTGAATCAGTTCACCCAATCTTGAATTCTTTATTCACTTTCACTTTGATTTCATGGCTTGTTCTTCAATTCTTTCAATTCCATTACAAAATAGTATCTTAGATTGCTGAATTAGGGTTTGTATTTGAGTTTAGATGAAAGAAAATGGAGGAGTGGAGAGAGGTATGGGCGGCTGGATGAAGATGAAGGAAGAAGACCATTTTGTTTTATATGTTTAGATTTTTTTTCTTTCTTCTTTACATGTGTTAGCTTGCCATTAGTCCTCTCTTTGACTTTTTACTTAGTGATTAATTAACTTAATAAATCATACTTAATGATTCTAATTAAACTTAATTATGTGCTAAGTTGAAAAATTTTAATTTTTCCCCCTAAACTTCATTAATTTATGCAACAAAGTCCATAGGTGCCTTTTACAAACTTTTACTTTAATCCTTCATTTAATCTAATTTACATGCCATATTCAATACTTGAATTTCTTACCAAAATATATTGTATACGGTCTATAAAATTGGGGCATTACATAGTTTCTCTTCCTTGCATGATAACTTATATTGGGGACAATGTAAGACTTAAATGTGGAGGAGGATTTTTATGTGTTTAGTTCATTTATTTAGTTAAATTTTTTGACTTTTTCTTTATATTTGTGGGTTTTTAGGTTCTTTCCATAAATTGATGAACTTATGCATGCTATGAGTATGGATTGATCAAGTTTGATAAGAGCATAAATAAAATGGATATATTGACTTGCAACTTAGGCCTTCTTAATGTGGAAATTGAATTGGAAGGTTAAATATGCTAATAGGGAAGATCAATACCTTTTGTGAGCTTTTGAGCCTATGATTGAAACATCAATATCAATCTATTTCTTTGTTGTGTGGATATTCATTCCTTGATTATGTATCTCTAAAACTTGTTTTAAATCTTTTTGAGATTACATTGATATATACATGCATTTAAGTGATGAAGGTAAATTTGGGGTAACCACTTGAGCTTAAATTGCTAACCTTTTGACAATAAAAAGTTGTCATTTTAGTGAGCCAATTTTGTGCCTATATTATTCCTATTCTTTGTGATTGAGCCACATTATAAGCCTCAACCTGTAAAACAAGTGTTTCTACCCTAACCATAGGATTAGTAGAGCATTTGAAACTTTTTGAATAGATTTTGATTGGAATGTTTGCAAAAGTGGTAGTCAATTGGGGATGTGAGTATGAAAGTATACAATTGATGTTCTTGTGACTTAAAAAGTAAAGTGAAAAGTATGGATTGAAATGCAAAAAGTTGAAAAAAAAAAGAAGAAATAAAAAGGTGAATTTACATTCATTCCTATAATTAGAGGACATTAATTGTTATAATTTTTGAAAAGTGATGAACAAGAAAGTTAAAGCTAGAAAGGAGCTTATTTGTAATGTGATGAATTCTAGTTGGTATTCGTTTAATGTTGTGAATTCACGAGTTTTTGATGCTCTAGTAGTTTTTGTGGTTCTTTAACTTAATATATCCTTTGTTCCATGCCTTGTCCCTAGCCCCAGTACAACCAAATGAAAGACCTTCTGATTTATGATATGCATATGATCAAAGTAGTGGAGATTAGATAGACAAGCAAGCTTAAAGTAGTGTATTTTTATTGAATTAAATTTGAGAGTAAACATAATGCCTAAACACATGAGAGATAGAGTGATTATTCTACCATGTAAGGATCTACCATTATAGAATGCTTAGCTTTTTGATGAGATTGCTATATTAAGTTAAGTTCTAATGTTTGTTAAGTAAATATGTTTATGATATTTATGACACTTTGAGATCTTAGCTTTGTTCATACTTATAATGTGTATGGTTCAGATGTATATGGGAAGATTAGATAGAGTCAATGTTTTAGGCTTTAGTTAGTTTTGATCGAGGACGACCAAAAGCTAAGTGAGGGGGAATTTGATAGTTGCTTAAAATGTCATATCTTTATCATTGCATACTTAGTCTTTTGAGTTTGTTTCTTGTTCAATTAGCTTGTAAATGCTTATTTTTATGTTGTTAGGAGTTTATAAGAGTATGTAAGAGCTTGTGAAGCATAAATAGGTGAATTGAGCACAAAAAGAAGCAAAACACACATCAAGCTTTTTAAGGCAAAAGGAGCTGCGATTTTGATGAGGAGTTAGCCAATAACAAAATAGACTTAGGGGTGTCTTATTCATGGTATTTAGAGGCTAATGGTGAAAAACGAACAGATTCGGACATCAATCCATATTGAGCTTCTTTGGATAACCTTAATGGAGCTTGTATGTGATCCACTATTTAGAGTGTGAATCTGACCTTATGGGCTTATATGGACTTTAATTGATATATTTTGAGGTGATATATGAAAAATGAGAGCAATTGGGCTAGATTACATTGAGGGTCACATGTTGAGTGTGTTTAGGCTTATAGGGTCACATGTTGGTTAGTTATGTGGGATCAAGAGTTAGGGCCTTAATTGGTTAATTATTTTATTTAATCCCAAAATAAATAAAATAGAGGTGTGTGGGTCCCCAAATTCGTGCAAGTGGTAGATCTGTACAAGGAGAGTTATTTTTAACTTGTTTTCCTACTTTAATTGGGATTCTTGAGAGAGTTTAAGTCAGAATACAACTAGAACTTCCAAATTATATCTAGAGTCTTAGTTAACCTATTTTTCTCAATAAAAAGGGTCCAAAATATCGATATGAAGCAATTCAATTCTCTTTTACACATAGTGGCCAAATTCCCTCTTTGTGCATTCAAAGATATCAACTATTTGATCTAGTTGCTGATGTAATTTCTTCTTCTTCTTTTCACTTGTGGAGCACTTCTACATCCTTTGGAGTGTGTTGCATTATCATCAACATCAGATCCAAGTTGTTCAAATTACTATTAAAAGGGGCAGCATGCTTTTATCTCTTCTTTTGTTAATTTGTTTATGTTTAATGTTCTTAGTCATGTGTGATTAGTTTGGTAATTTAGTAGGGAGATAGTTGAAGCCATAGAACATGTTACCATGAGACTTTGATTTGAGTTTAATAAAATCCAGATTTGTTATATATTGAGTATCACTTTTCTTTTGGTTTGTGTTATCAATTTTGAATGTATGGTTAATTATGGTAACTAATTAATTAATTATGCATGAAAATATATTGCAAAGTTAAGATAATTTGAGTAAGCAATAGCTTGAATAATCTGACTATAAGTAGTACATAATGATTTATTTCATTATAAAGATGAGTGTTTAGGTTGAATGAACCATGTTGAATGAGTTTGTTACCTTAAATTGGAATGTCTTTCCAATGATTAATGCTACCATTAAACTTAATTATAAGCTGGTCTAGCCTTAGATTGAGTGTGATGGTAAGGGATTAATTGTAGAGAACTTCCTGGTTAATCTAATCTGTAAGGAAAGGTGAGGAAGTTGTTAACTTCTATAACCAATTTACTCAATTGAATAAATTTGCATCTTTAGTCAATGATTGATATATGTTACATAGTGGATACACCCTATTTACTGAATTTGTTATAATATGATTGTATTGATTATTCACAAGTGTCATTAGCCTTAGTTTATATTATAGCATTATTAGTTTAGCTTCAGTAGTTTAGCAAATACAAATAAAAAACCCCCTTCATTTTACTTTGCATATTCAGTTTCATAGATTAGGTGTCTATTTCTATTTTAAGTTTCTTTTGTTAAGTTGTGTCTGTGATACTCCTTACCAGTTTACAGTGTCGCCGAGCAAAGAGTGCCATATTCGGTGCCGAAGCACCCTATCTTATCTTGTCCTTTCCATTGTTAATTTTAAACTTCATAGAAAACATGTGGTAAATATTTTTTTTTATCACAATTTATTTATGTGGAAATCCAGGCAGAGTCTCCTCTGTTTTATTAGCATTTGACGGGTTCCAATATTTACCTGTTAAAAACAATTTCATATCTATCTCATATTTACATATACATCATGTCATATCATATCATTTCTACTTATACAATTTCAAGAAAATATATTTTTCATTTCATTCATTCATATGGAAGTTTATGTACAAAAGTTCACAACTTTATTTACAATCCAAAATACGATTACGATTTATGTACAATATCAAAATTAAATTACATATCTCAAAAAGATTTACTTCATTTACTTATGTGCAATGAATAAAATGTAAAACTAAATATACATAGGCCCTACCAAAACTACTCTACTGAGGTGACTAACAAACACTGTCAGGGCGTGTTGCTGTGTCTGTGTCTAGTCTCCAGTACCTACGCGATGAAAAATCAATGCGCTAAGCGAATTGCTTAGTGGTGCATAACTTTAAAGAAAAATAACTGATTAATTAAAAATAATAATTCTAGACTAATTTCATAAATTCTAAGTCTTTACAGATTTATTTAACTTTGAGATCAATTTATTTATCAGGATCTTATATGTACATTTATTTCATTTTTAGTCTCTTTAAAATCATATCAGTGCCCAAGTAACCTATAACAGACTATAAAGGCTGGATATAAGGGAGTATACTAGTTAGACAACCATATGTCCACCCTGTATACAACTGTTATATCAAGCACAAGGCCAACGGGTAGGCTTTCAAAGCCAGTAATGAAATTAGGCACAATGGCTAATGGGTAGGTTTATAACCTGCAGAACAATCATATCAGATATATTTTGTCAATCAATGATTATTCATTTAGGCAGTACTGCTATCTGTAGTCCTTAATTGGTATACCAATTAATCTAAACTATATACATAAGCCTAGGTTTACTTTGGGCAATTAAGTATTATCAATTACTTATTAGAAATTTCAAGTCAGTTTGTAATGGGAAAGTGGGTCCCACATACCTGTTTTAGGTAATTCAGTCTTTAGCAACATATTAGGGTTCCCTATCATAAAATAATTTGTTTGCGAACCTTTTTTTAGGTTCAGTTTTAATGTCTTAAATTTACCTATCAATTTGATCACTTTGTGGCCACTATTTGGCCATACTTCCTCCATGGAAGTTATTCCTCTATGTCTTGTCTTATTTTCCTTTTTTGAATCATGTCATTTGGATTCTTGGAACTCAAGTTATGGTCAAATAACCATAACTGGTTCATTTTCTAATTCTGGATCCTTAACTAGGCTGATTTTAGAGTTACATTTTACCAATTTACGCTTAGTGTTCTTCATAGAATTTTTTGCCCTATGTCTTATGGTCACTTAGAATTTTGGATTGCAATTTTTTAAGTTTTGTAGAATTACTTATAGCTAAATCACTAATCTGGACTCAAGTACCCTATTCCAATAGGATCCCAGTTCAGGTCAGTGACTTTGACTCAACCTTTAGGGTTCTTACATTCATAATTTGAGGAAAGTGTCTAAAACAAAGTTGAAGTCCTATTCCTCAGGTTTCCATAACAATATGGCTCATCCCAATTGGAGTTTCTTAGTGGGAGATATGACTAAAAGACCATTCTCTGGTCAAGTGGTCACTTAGGCAATTTCCAGAATTTGCATACTAATTTGACCTAGCCAATTGACCTAGTTCCCTTGCTTTCTGGATTTTGATCAAAATACCAATATTGTAAATTGATGTCTTACAGAAATTTTGTCACTGATTTCATTGCATTTGGATTTCTGTAGGCCAAGTTATAGCCTCTTTGCCAAAACTGGTCAGGTAAGCCTATTTCTAGCAATTTCTAGGCAATATGGTTCTAGACAGTTTTGTGATCTAAATTGGGCCAACAATTTGATTTGATTAAAGGTATTTATGGGCTCTGTGGTCTTCATGAAAGTTGTAGTATTATATATAAGCTTTCCAATGGTATAAAATTCAGGTCATTTGGATCTGTCTAGTGAGAGTTATGGCTAAATGAATGTGTACTGTTCATTTGGTCAATTTTCTGGGTTCATCATTAGTCATCCAGATTGGGACAACAATTTGGTCAAGTTCTAGACAGAATTTGGGCATGGTATCTTCATGAAATATGAAGCATTTTAGGTCTATTTTCATCTCCAATTGGCTTCATTCCAATTGGAGCAACAAAATTTCAGTTATGGCTCAAAACACACACTGGATGTAACACCGTCACCGTAGGTAGTTTGTACGTTCTACTGTTTCGATGACAAATATCTGTTTGGATAGCTAGGATGTCTGGAACTACACTTAAATGATAATGATGAGACATAAAATGATGGAATACATAGTAATAAAATACAAGAAAAATTAGGAAAAAATAAAAGAAAGGAAATGCAACTAGGTTAAATGAACCGGAACTGTAGCAATGGGTGACCGCACTGAGAAGTCACTGCGTAGACAGTTGACGACCCCAGGACCGTGAGAAACCCCGAGAAATAATTTCGGGACATAATAAAGGTCTACTGAGGTATAATTGACATTAAAAATATTAAAGAAAATTTAGTGAATCGGTACAGACGAAAATGAAAATTAAAGGAATCGGCAGATTAGGGATTAATTGGTATTACTGAAAAGGTTCGACTATGAACTGAAAAGGGGCATTTTGGTCATTTGACACCTAGATTTGACTTTTGACCTAAATTTCCATTAAAAATAAGTGATATTAAATTTTGAATATCCCATAAAAAAATGAAATTACATGTATCAAGTAATTAAAGTAAATATGGGAGGGGGGTATAAATTGAAATATGAAAACTTAATTATTATAATAATTTATTAATTATTAGTGGGGGTATAACAGGATACTTGAGGATAGAATTCACCACTTGAACTTCATCTTCTTCAACTCATTTAACCATGGCCGAATACCATCTTCATTTGCTCCTCCATGGCCGTTTGCATGCAAGTTTCTAATCCCACCATTTTCAACCTAAAACTCAAAGCTCACTTCATTAAACTTTGTCTCCACACCTTGGGCTGATCATAGGCAGTAAGAACAAGAGGATTTGGTAAAGTTTTCACAAGGTTTAGAAATTCTTGGTTGAAGGATAGTGTCAATTTTCCCTTCCTTTCTTAATTAGACTTTGAATTAAGGTTGTAATGAGTTGATATGTTGAGAAATTTAAAGAATTTGATGAGTAATTGATGAGCCTCAATTTCGGCAGCCTTGAGTAACTTAGCAGATTGAAAATTTCATGTATATAAATGTTGATTAATGGTGTTGATGGATAGGTGGAAGTGAATTATATATTGATAGTTGAAGTTACATGTACTAGAAAATTGATTTCATACGTGTATTATTGATTTTGACAATTTGAATTAGAGTTTTAGTATTGAATATTGAAGACTTACGTAAACTGCTAGAAATTGACCAAATTGAGATTTGATTGATAATATTAGAAGTGTCATGAATGCAGAATTGAAGTTTGGGAGATGGAGAAATGAATATTGGAAGTGTTCTTTTGTGCAGGTTGAGTAATTGATTGAAACTAGTGTGTATTTTGAGCCATAAGTGAAATTGTGTGACCCCAATTGGTATGAGGCTAATTGAAGGTAAAACTAGACCTAAAATGGACCAACTTTTATGTAGAAATCATGCCAAAATTCTGCCTAAAAGGTGACCTAAAAATTTGCCTAATCCGGATTGCCAAAATGTAAACCCAGAATTTTGACCAAATAAATAGTGTTCATTCAATTGGCCATAACTCACTGTAGACAGGTCCAAATGACCTGAATTTTATACCATTGGAAAGCTTAGACATAGGGCTACAACTCTTGTGAAGACACCAAAGCCTAGAAATGCCATTAACCAATTCAAATTGCTTGCCTAAATAGGGATACCAAAATTGTCCAGAATTAAAACTGCCCAGAATTGCTAGATAAAGGCAAACTGACTAGTTTTGGTAAAGAGACCATAACTTGGTCCACAGAACTCCAAATGATATGAAATCAGTGCTAAAATTTCAATAAGACATATACCTATAAAATTGGTATTTGAACCAAAACCCAAAAATCCAGAGAGATAGGTCAATTGGCTAAGTCAAGTTGATGCACAAAATTTAAAAATTTGCATAAGTGACCAATACCTCTAGAATGCTCTTTCATTCATATCTCTCATTGGAGAACTTCAATTGAGATGAGCCATATAGTTCAGGAAAGCTAAGAAATAGAACTAAAATTTTGTTTTAGACACCTTCCTCAAATTATGAATGTACAAACCCTAAATTACAAGCCAAATCTACTGACCTAAAGTGAGATCATGTGAAAGCGGACACTTGAGTCCAATCTAGAATGTTGATGATAATTAATTCTATAAGACTTGAAAAAATTGCAACTAAAATTTTTAATTAGCCATAAGACATAGGGAAACATATCTTATGAAGAATACTAGACTTAAATATGGCAGCAACCCACTCAAATAAAATTGGCAAAGTTCCATACAAAAACTACCTAGGTAAGGAACCAAAATTCAGAATTGACCTAGTTATGGTTATTTGACCATAACTAGAGTTATACAAATCCAAATGAAGTGATTCAAAAAGGAAATTAAAAAAAAAAAGACACATTGAGGAACAAATTAGATGAGATAAGTTAGCCAAATTTTTGCTATAGCTTGGTCCAATAGAACAATAAACATTGGCCATGAAATCTGAAAATTTAAAATAACATGTAATGAGCCTTGAATTAAGATTGGCAATTGATGCCAACAAGTGTTAAACTCAAAATGTGTGAATGAAACATTAGTTCTCATTATTGGAGAAAGGAAAAATGCTTTGAGTATAATGGTACTTGAGAACAACTGATGTGAGTTGTGATCATTATGATTATATAATGAATGTAAAAATTATAAGGAATGCAATAACTATATATAATTGTGATTTAGAAATCTATGCTTCCACTAGGAACATAATCAATTGTTATAAATTGTAATTGAAACTTATAATTAAATAATGATATTTTAATACATATTAATGTTTGATGGTACTTATGTGCCCATGTATTGCCTAGATACGTGTGTCAAATTGGATAGATTGGTATACCAATAGGGTATTATTTGAGCAGTACTGTGTAAGGCTTTATCCCTGTATTTAAGGCTTTATGCCTGTATTTATGGCTTTATGCTCATATTTGTGGCTTGTATACCCGATTATCTATTTATCTGTTATCATGGCTTTTGAGCCATACTAATTGCATACGTGGTTG